>NC_045782.1:45299968-45903814 GCF_008692025.1 Phocoena sinus | reverse complement strand
ATCACAAGAGAAAAATTGATAAATGTACTGTGTTAAAAATAAGCTTTTCACGGGACTTCCCTGGTGGTCCAGCGGGTAAGACTCCACTCTCCCAATGCAGGGGGCCTGGTCGGGGAACTAGACCCCACAGGCATGCCGCACCTAAGAGACCCCACATGCCACAACCAAGACCCAGCGCTGCATGCATGCGTGCATAAATTAATAAATAAATTAAGTTTTTCTGGGAAGAACCTGTGAAAAGACAAGTCACAACTGGGAGAAAACATCTGCTAAACACTAGTCGACCAAGGGCCAGCACCACTCAATGCAGAGCTCCCAGAAACCAAGGAGAAGAGATGGACAGGCCAGCAGGGCGGGGGTGAGGGCTCCAAAATCAGGAGAATGTCCCCATCACCAGAGCCCACCAGCAGGCTTCGTGGTGGAAACTTGTACACTAGGAAACGGGACCCACTCAGGGAAGGAGGGAGTTCAAGCACACGGGCCTCTCTGCAGGACCCCAGCGTTGGGCCCAGAGCCAAGAAATGAGCACCTGTCCTGCGTGGCCGCAAATGGGAGAAAAGGCAAGGGGTTGATGGAGAAAACCGCTGCGACGGCAGTCACTTGGCAGGGATCGGGGGATGCAGGGCCGGCGCAGGTGCTTCTGGGCGGCCTTGTCCCCTGCAGCTCTCATGGGAAATGCAACCTGCCTCATGGGGCACCATCGCCGCCACCTCCCCTGACACCCCAGGCCTGGCTGGAGGTGGCCCTGTTGTCTCCTGTCCCCACCCCCATGTGGATCACTCTCCTGGCCCCCCAGAGCGGCAGTCATCACCTCCCGTCCTAGCCCGCAGCTTCCTGGTGGACACAACATACCACCTCCTGACCCTGGGGCTGTCCCAGCCACACATGCCCCAGCCTGACACTCACCAGCTTCACGCAGATGACAAAGGGTGGCTGTGCGGCTCGGAAGTGCAGGACCGGGACCCGGGGCTTGGGCCTTTCCTGAGAGGAGAGAAGGGCCACAGGCTGCTCCACCTTGCTCCCCAGTCCCCCACCTCTGCCCTGCTCAAAGCTCGATGCCCTCAGACAGGCGCCCGGGCCACAGCCAGACCCAGGGCTGGACCTGGTCTCCAGCACCTCCACCCAGCCACCTATGGCTGCCACAGGACTAACCTGAGGTGGGCAGCGGACAGACCCAAGCCTGCAAGGAGCACCTTCCAGTAGGGACAGGGGCAGGTGGGGGCAGGCACGGGTGCCCTCTGGGGTCCTGGAGACCCCAGGAGCCTGAGGGCTGCATCTGCCAGGCCTGGCAGCTGTCCGGGCCCAGATGGCCTTTCCCAAGGAGGAAGGTTCTGGGCAGTGTCTACTCAAAAGGCCCAGGACGGCGCCCCAGAGTGCAGTGTGGGCGGCTGACCACATGCATGACCATGGGGGCTCGGTGGGGAGGGGGCGCACCTGAGAGTCCTCGTAGCAGTAGAAGCCCTTCTTGATCTTGTTCTCGTCCACGTCACAGAAGGCGACCACCTGGGGAGGACCCAGGACGCCAGCCTCAGGGGCAGTGGGGGCAGTGCTGCTGGATGGGGGAGGGGTGGGACAAGGGGTGGGCCCCACCTTGCATCGTGACCCTGCCGTCAGGCTGCGGTAGAGCCGGCGGCCCTGCCGGCCCGCATTCCAGATGGTGAAGGTTGCCCAGTGGGGCAGGGCCCACTCTTCCAGGAAGCGGACGCGGTGGGTCCAGATGGTGGTCCTGTGGGGCATGGGGGTTTGGGGGTCGTGACCCAGGAGGGCAGGGCCTCCAAGCGCCCCAGGCCTTCCTCCCCCCACCCCTGAGCCTGCCCACAAGTCCCCCTGGTTTGGGGCCCCTGGGGCAGCACTGCAGCTGTTGGCTGAGTGACTGAACCAAGGAGGCCAGGACCAGAAGGTTGCACCCCTCACCCACCCTCACAGCCGGTGCACATGGATCCTCGGACGTGCTGAGCTCATGTCCACACACTCAAGAAGCATGCGGGACACCAGGCACAGAGCTTGGGGAGCCCAAGGAAAACCCAGCCACGCTGACGTCCGGCACCTACGACCATGGTAAACATGACCTGGACGTGACTCCCCACCTCGAGCGGCCACATGGAAGGGGCCACAGTGTCCTGTGGAAGCTGTACAGATGGTGGGGTAACCTTCCCCAGGTGGGACCCCCTCCCTTGGCCCCTTGCCACATACAGACCTGAGGTCCAGGCCGGCCCTTGGGGTCTGCAGCTGCCCGAGTCCCAGTGCCCGGAGACAACAGCATGTCAGCTGTCTCCAGGTTACAGTGGTTGGACACAGGGACAGGACCCAAGGCGCAGGTGAGAAAACATCACTTAAGAATCGGGAAGGTTAAGGGGGAGCTTCTGCAGGTACACAGTGGACCAAACTTGACCCTGGTCTTCCTTTCCAGAGAAACCTCTGATGTAAGGAAGGGTGGCACACCCTTGTATAAAATCACAGTTTACACCTGGAAGTGCCCTCCATGGACCCTCTCACGGAGCCCCAAGACCTACTGTTCTAGGCCAGGCGCAGACCTGCTGCAGCTCCCCCACGTTCTACAGTGTGGGTTCAGTTCCTTCCTGGTGTCTGGCCCGGGGCTCTGTGTGGCAAATGTTGAACCCGTGGTTCAGCAGCCACTGCCCTGCTGCCTTCTCCATGGCAACCAGCTTTGAGGGTCCCACAAGGTATCTCAGGGGAGCAGCTCCTCCAGGTGAGAGTGTGGGGTCCACGGACACAATACAGTGATGCCCACTCTAATGCAACTGGGCACCAGTGTCCGCCTGCCCAGGGGTGGGCTCTGAATGCTGGGCTGCTCCTGTGGTTGGTCCACCCACCTCCCACTTGAAATGTCTCAATTGGGGTTGTGCTGAGCAGCCATAATTTCAGTGGTCGGGGAGTACTGGGGCCTGCGAAGGTGAATAAGGTGAATAACTCCCCAGTCTGGGCCATTCAGCACAAGCTAGACACACTCCAGCCCAAATAAGACACCATCAGGTGCAGCACTCAACACGCAGCTTTGGCAGCATCCAAGGAACAAAGGACAATTCTGAGAACAAAACAACTGAACTTCCTGCAAATGAGCTCTGACAAACCCATGAGACGCTGACAGTGAGGAAGAGATGGGGCAGGCCCCGGGTCCCCGCCAGCAGCGGGACCTGCGCCACGCTCCAGGCCCTGCCTGGGACCCCAGGCGGTGCGCCTACCACCACAGGGGCAGCAGGAGATAAGGGACCACAGACATCTGGGCAGGTCTCGCCCTCTGCTCCACGGTTTCCTCTCTGGCTCCTACTTTTTAAATTATTTTTGTTGGCAAAAGGTCTGGCTGCTTCTATGACTTAATTGCTTCTCTCCTTAACCAGTCAACTCTCTTCAATTTCATGAACAATTCAATGAAACTGCCCAAAAAAATGCCCAACGGTTTTGGGGACACTTACAAGGAAATGAAATGGCCCAACGAGGACTCCACTTAATGCTCAGGGACCAGGACAGTGTGGGGCCCGCACCAGCGTGACCACCAGACGCAGGGGTGACGGGCCGGGTCTGAGCAGCGCAGGGTGCCTCACCTGGAGACGGCGCCTGTGGGAGGGACAGAGCTGACCCCCACCTCCCACCGCCCGTGGGGTGGATCTGGAGGGACTGTGGGTCCTGGGGGTACAGCCCCTGCCTTGCGCCCTCCCTGTGCCTCCGGAGTCTGGTCTCTGGTCTGAGGACACAACTCAGAAACTGCCACCAATACCTCCGTGTTGTGGACAGTGAGACCCGTTATGGACAGTGAGACCCTTCCTGCCGCCGCTGTCCTGCAGGTCCCCTTCTCCACCGTGCTGCTCAGTTATTTATTCGGGAGAACAGCCCAGGTGTGTCCTTCCTGCCACTCTTACCCCTGCGAGGAGGCTCCACTGAGGGCTGGGTGTGTGGGAGCTGCTCACAGGTTTCCTCAGACCCACAGGTCGGCATTTCCAAAACCTTCTGGAAAGCAGGGCAGTGTCAGGGATGCACACTGCACCAGGAGGCAGCAGGCCGGAGGTGGGGGCGGGGAGCAGTGGCGTGTGTGGACCCTCAGCAGCAGGATGGCAGGAAGGTCCACGCGGTGACGAAGACAGAGGAGCAACGTCACCACACGGAGCTCGGCCCTGAGGGTGAGCAGCAT
Source organism: Phocoena sinus (assembly GCF_008692025.1). Lineage (NCBI taxonomy): Eukaryota > Metazoa > Chordata > Mammalia > Artiodactyla > Phocoenidae > Phocoena > Phocoena sinus. Next base: position 45,899,667 of record NC_045782.1, on the reverse strand, counting down.
AGCGACTTCGGGAGAATGAGGCAGAACGCTGCCACCGACACCACATTTTTAAAGAGGGAAAGCACACTGTTTAGAGGACATCACGTGTGGTCAAAGTATAAAGAAATGGATCTTATGGCAAATAAACATCCCACTCAGGACACCACGAAATGGAACCTGGGAGATGCAGGAGGTTTGGGGAAATGGGTAACTTTTTGTTTTAAAGATGATTCCTTATGCCTCTGGCTGTCGGAAGTATTTCATAGTGAAAATTGTTAAATGATATAAATGCTGATCATTCTCAATTTAAAAGGTAAAGGCCACGATTCAGGGAGCCTCTCAAACAGAGGGCTCTTTAAGAGAGAGTTTGAAGGAATTCAATTATTGACAAGCCTGAGGGTGTAATTAGCGCTCCTTGCTCTGTGAGGTTTTGCTGCTCAAAGACTTTAATCCAACACAGAAACTAACATGAGATCACCTCTTTTACGTTGTGGGTGGCAAAGCCTCACACTGCAAAAAGAGGGAAAAAAAAGTCTCAACATAAAAGAATTATCGCATGAAAACAGAATGAAGGTGTGTGTAGCACAAGCCGTCTGTCTGGCTGCCTGGCCCCCCAGATACATGAGCACCCGCCACACCATGGGTGGGGAGCAGGGCACCACCAGGGTCATCACAGACATGCCTTCACGTTGCCTTGCTTCACAGGAGCTCAAGGTGAGGACACATGTACGTGAACCTTCAGGAACAATGGAAGAGATCCTAGTTGTCCGGGCACTTCTCAGCTCTGCACAGGATCCCAGGCGTCCGGGCACTTCTCAGCTCTGCACAGGATCCCAGGTGTCCCGGCACTTCTCAGCTCTGCAGAGGATCCCAGGTGTCCAGGCACTTCTCAGCTCTGCAGAGGATCCCAGGTGTCCCGGCATTTCTGAGCTCTACAGAAGATTCGTGCCCAGAAAACCATCTTTGTACTTTATTCACCCAGTTTCCAACTCCGTTTATGGATTGTGGGAAAGTGGTTACTTCCTTGAAGAAACACTTGCCAGAAATTTTAAAAATTTTAATGAAATTCACATAGAGTAAGAGCAAGGATCTTAAGTGTGCATACAAGTCAGACGGTTATGACAAACATGCATATCCGTGTAACCAACACACCTGTCAAGAGGTGGGACACTTCTACCACCCCAGAAAGCTCTCTTGTATCTCCTTTCCCCTGAGAATACCACAGTCTCGTTTCTATCACTGTGGACTAGTTCTGCCTGTTGGAGAACTCTGTACAAGTGGAAGCCACAGTATGCATGCTTTGGTATCTGATTTCTTTGACTGACCATGTATCTTTTGGACATTAATCCCCGTTCTTGCAGGTATCAGTCGTTTGCTTTCTTCTAGTCCTGAGGAGTGTTCCGTTACAGCCGTGTTTATCCACCACCTGCTGATGGGCATCTGGGTTGTTCCCATTCTTGGCTACTAATAGAGAAATGTTGAGCAATCTATTAATTTCTCTTGGAGAAACACCTAGGCATGGAATTGCTGGGGCATAGGGCAGGTATCAATTAAATTAATAAAATAAGGTCCAACAGTTTTCCAAAGAGGATGTACTGTGCTTACACTCCTGAGAACAATGTATACGTGTCCTCAGCATGATTTGGAATTGCAGACGTTAATTTTAACCCTTCTCGTGGGTGTGCAGAGTTTAATTTGCATTCTCTGATAATGATGAAACCTTTTAAATTGACCTTATATATTACTTCTTTGTGAAGTGTCATGTCTGTTCAACTATTTTGCCTACTTTTATTAGATTTTATTTTTGGGTGATAGGGGTTCTTAATATCTCCCCCATACTAACCCTCTGTGAGATATATAGATTATGAATATTTTCTCCCAGTCTGTGGTTTGTCTATTCTTTTTCCTAATGGTGTCTTTTTCTAAAATTAATTAATTATTGGCTGTTGGGTCTTCGTTTCTGTGTGAGGGCTTTCTCTAGTTGCGGCAAGTGGAGGCCACTCTTCATCGCAGTGCGTGGGCCTCTCGCTGTCGCAGCCTCTCTTGTTGCGGAGCACAAGCTCCAGACGCGCAGGCTCAGTAGTTGTGGCTCACGGGCCTAGTTGCTCCGTGGCACGTGGGATCTTCCCAGACCAGGGCTCAAACCCATGTCCCCTGCATTGGCAGGCTGACTCTCAACCACTGCGCCACCAGGGAAGCCCCTAATGGTGTCTTTTTATGAGCAAAAGTTTTTAATTTTGATGAAGTCCAATTTATCAATTTTATAGCACTAAAGAGGGACTTCCCTGGTGGTCCAGTGGTTAAGAATCTGCCTTCCAATGCAGGGGACGCGGGTTCAATCCCTGGTCGGGGAACTAAGATTCCACATGCCGGGGCAACTAAGCCCCCGGGCCTCAACTACTGAGTTTGTGCACCTCAACTAGAGAGAAGCCCGCATGCCGCAACGAAGAGCCTATGTGCTGCAACTAAGACCCTATACAGCCCGCCCCCCCTCAAAAAAAAGGGCTAAAGATTCTGGTGTCCTCTCTAATAAATTTTTTCCTGTCCCCAAGTTGTGAAGATATTCCCTGATGTTTTCTTCTAGAAGCTTTATATTTTACCTGCTTCTATATTTATATCTAAGTCATCTAGAATTAATTTTTCTATAGGGCATGAGATTTTTTTTTCCATATGGATATCCATTTGCTTCATTTGTTAAAAATAATTTTCTTTTTTCCATTGAATGCATTTGGAGACTGTTTAAAATCAATTGTGAGTCTATTTCTGGACTCTGCTCTGTTTCACTGATGTATATGTCTATCTTTATTCTATTAATACATTTTCTTGATTGCTATAGCTTCAGAGTGAGTCTTAAAATCAGGCACAATAAGTCCTCAAATTTTGTACTTTTCAAGATTGTTTAGGACACTCTGGGCCCTTTGATTTTCATGCGAATTTTAAAATCAGATTATCAATTTCTACAAAGAAGCCACCTGGGACTTTTACTGGGATTGCTTTGAATTTACAGATCAATCTGGAGAGAACTGATGTTAACAATACAGAGTCTTCCAATCCATGAATGTGGTGTATCTCTCCATCGATTTTATAGGTTTTCTTTAATTTCCCTCAGCCTTTTTTGGAATAGGTTTTAGCAGATATAGACATACCTTACTAAACTTACTCAAAAGTATTTTATTATTGACGCCATTGTACATTTTTTAAACTGCATTTTTCAGTTGTTCATTGCAATTCTATAAACTTGTATTCTGGAAATTTGCTAAGTTACTGGTTTTGATTTCCTGTGAAACACAATCATGCCACCTACAAATGATGCTAGTTTTACTTCCACTTTTTTTTTTTTTAATGTTGAGCCTTCTTTTAATTTATTTTTGGCTGTGTTGGCTCTTTGTTTCTGTGCGAGGGTTTTCTCTAGTTGTGGCAAGCGGGGGCCACTCTTCATCACGGTGCACGGGCCTCTCACTGTCGCGGCCTCTCTTGTTGCGTAGCACAGGCTCCAGACGCACAGGCTCAGTAGTTGTGGCTCACGGGCCCAGTTGCTCCGCGGCATGTGGGATCTTCCCAGACCAGGGCTCGAACCCGTGTCCCCTGCATTGGCAGGCAGATTCTCAACCACTGAGCCACCAGGGAAACCCACTTCCACTTTCTAATACTTATATTTTTTATTTTTCCTGTCTCATTGCACTGACCTCCATTACAACGTGGAATAGAAGTAGTGAGAGGAGTGATCAGATCGCTTCCTCCTGATCTTAGAAGGGAAAGCTTTCAGTCTTTAATGATTAAGTATGAGATTAGTTATAGGTTTGAGTAGATGCTATCAGACTGAGAAAGTTTCCCTCTATTTCTAGTTTGCTGAGTTTTTAAAAAAATCATGAATGGGTATTGAATTTTGCCCAATGCTTTTTCTGCATCTATTGCGTTGTGTGATTTTTATCTTTTATTCTGTTACTGTATTAAATCATACTAATTGATTTCTGAATGTTAAACCAGACTTGTATTCATGATGTATTATCCTTTCATATATATTTCTGAATTTGACTTGGTAATATTTTGTGAATGATTTTTGCAACTATTTTCATAAGGGATATTTGTCTGTAATTTTATTTTCTTGTAATATTCTTGTAGCATTTTTTACTTCAGAGTCATGCTAGTCTCACGGAGTGTGAAGCTCCTCCCTCCCAACACCCAACAGACCTTTCTCCTCTTCTATTTCCTGAAAGAATTTATGTTAGATTGGTATTATTTCTTCCTTACATTTTTGATAGAATATATCAGTAAAGCCATCTGGCTTGGCTTTTCTTTATGAAAAGCTTTTAAATTACTAATTAATTTTTAATTATTATTTATACCTTTTTTTTTTTTGGCCATGTGCAGGGCATGCAAGATATATTAGTTCCCCAGCCAGGGATTGAACCTAAACCCCCTGCAGCGGAAGCACGGAGTCCCAACCACTGTATCGCCAAGGAATTCTCTATTATTTATACTTTAAATACCTACTGGATCTGTAATGATGTCCCCTCTTTAATTCCCAGTATATTGGTAACCTGTGTTTTCTTTTAAAAATCAATCTTGATAGAGGCTTGTCAATTGTACTGATTTTATTTCAAGCCAATTCTTGGTTTTGCTGATGTTTTTTCTACTGACTGTCCATTTTCAATTTTACCTTCTTCATTCCTTTCCTTCTATTTACTTTGAGTTTACTTTGCTATTACTTTTGAAACCTTTAAAGGTGGAGACTTAGATAATTGCTTAGTTTCTTCTTTTATAATATAAACTTTTAAAGCTATAAAAATTTATTATAAACTCCGCTTTAGCTAAATTCCACAAATTTTGACATACTGTTTTGTCATCAAGTTAAATTTTTTCCCTAATATCCTTTGTGATTTTTTCCCTTGGTTGCTTAATTTCCAAATATTTTGTATATTCAAGATGTCTTAGGGCTTCCCTGGTGGTGCAGTGATTAAGAATCTGCCTGCCAAGGCAGGGGACACAGGTTTAAGCCCTGGTCCGGGAAGATCCCCCATGCCACGAAGCAACTAAGCCCATGTGCCACAACTACTGAGCCTGCCCTCTAGAGCCTGCGAGGCACAACTACCAAAGCCCATGCACCTAGAGCCCGTGCTCCACAACAAGAGAAGCCACTGCAACGAGAAGCCTGTGCACCACAACGAAGAGTAGCTCCCGCTTGCCGCAACTAGAGAAAGCCTGCACACAGCCACAGACCTAACGCAGCCAAAAAAAGAAAAGAAGATGTCCTAATGATTTCTAATTTATAAAACATAACCCGTATGCTTTCAATCATTTGAAATTTATTCAGATTTGTTTCTTGGTCCAAAGTAATGTCTATCTTGTACTTTAAAAGAATGCGTATTCTGCAGTTGACTCTGGTGTTCCTTAAATGTCTACTGTCATGTCGGTTAATAGTGTTGTTCAAACCTTCTGATCCTCACAGACTTCCCCACCCCCCAACTTCTATCAATTATTGAGATAGGAGTATTAAAATCTCCAATCTCAGTTTTTGCCTCATGTATTTTGAAACTCTGGGATTAGGGATATACACATTTAGGATTGTTATGTCCCCCTAGAAAATGACCTTTATTTACCCCATGTGTGCAAATCACACTTGCATTGAGTCAAGTTCATGACAACAAACTCCCAATGATGCTCCACTAAATCTACTGTATGAAAATTCAGACTTAACAGAAGAGAAATCAAGCTCTTTTGCTTAAAGCTGGAAAACAAAGAAGCTAAGTTTTAGTGTTGAATAGCACATGTGCAAAAGTTCAAGGATCTCCCAAGTCAATATGGACTCTGGGGGCTTCCCTGGTGGTGCAGTGGTGAGGAATCCGCCGGCCAATGCAGGGAACATGGGTTCGAGTCCTGGTCCGGGAAGATCCCACATGCCACGGAGCAACTAAGCCGGTGTGCCACAACTACTGAGCCTGCACTCTAGAGCCTGTGAGCCACAACTACTGAGCCCATGTGCCACAACTACTGAAGCCCGCACGCCTAGAGCCCCTGCTCTGCAACAAGAGAAGCCACCGCAATGAGAAGCCCGCACACCGCAACGAAGAGTAGCCCCTGCTCACCGCAACTAGAGAAAGCCCGCGCCCAGCAACGAAGACGCAAGGCAGCCAAAAATAAATAAATAAATAAATAAATTATATGGATGCAGCAATCTGGGACACCCCCCCACCGACGACACATGCCCAAATCAGCATCACACCCACTGTGACAGTGGACAGGAGACCTCCCAGGACAGAAACTGAGAAGCCACGCCTTCCAACGAGTCTCACACCCTCCAGGGGAAGAACAGAGTCTCTTCTACTTCCAGAAACACAAATGCATGTCCCTGCATCATGCTCTTTACAATCAAAAGATCCCCTGATCGTAGACCTGTTTCAGGGCCCCATTCCTCCCTGTCCCCAAGAGAGCAGCATTACGGTAGCACCAAGGGGGATACATACTTGTAGTTGTTTGAAATGTAACACCCACACACATGCACAAACGTGCACACACAGACACACATGCGCACACACACACACAGTTCAAACTAAAGAAAGAAAAGCACACCCCTCCCTTGCCTTCACCCTGCCTGTACTTTCGGCACCATCCCTGCCCTGTCCCTGGTAGTCGGCCTCTAGCCTTGGGGCCTGGGGGATGTGAGGGCCATGAGAGGGAGGGGGCTAGTGTCCTTGTGATGCCCCACAGAGGAAGCGGCCCAACCTCGGTCCCAATAGCCCTCCCCTTGGTGGGCGGAGAAGGAAGAGGGTGCCCCCAGCCCGCCTGTAATCACGTTAGCGGGGGGCTTGGCTCACGCTGAGAATCCCCTCAACTCAAAGCAAGTGAGAACAAAACCCCAAGAGAACAACTACACGTGAATCCTACCTCACTTCAAAAAGGTGAGAACAGACATTTGGCCTTGATCCTGGGGAAATGCTGGTCCGTGGACCTAGGACAACGTCCCTCCCGGGAGGCCGCAGGCCCCGTGCTGGCCACGCTCCCAGGTTTCCTGCCTTGCGACCTGACTGGGTCACCCGTGTCTGCCCCACTGACCCCGCCCGGTCTGGCCCCCCGGACTTGCGTACTCGAGGACGGAGTGTGTGGCCGCGCCGGGGTGGTAGCGGTAGAGGAGCAGGCTCTGGTCCACGCGGACAAGCCCGCCGCCCTTCCTCAGGTGTTCGTGGAAGAACAGCAAGTCCTCGGGGACACCCTGCGGGACGAAAGAAACGTGTCTCCACTCACGACAGAGCCTCATTCTGGCGACGGGAGACGCGGATCCGCCCGGCACCCCAGCCGCTTGAGCCTGGCATGACCCGTGAGGCCTCAGCGGGAAAACAACACGTCCAGCTTCCCCACCTTGTGGCCGGCACTGGCAAGCGTGGGCAAGTGTGACCACAAGAGGCGTCTTCAGGACAAGAAGGTGCCCGAGGGGTGGACCCAAGCCCCAGTGTCACACTCACAGCCTCAAACTTGACCCCTGGCCCGCGCTGCTGGCCTGATGACCTGCCCCCTCCCTGTTGACGGGCTTGCTGCTCCCAGGGTCTGCAGCGTCCCGCTGGGTGTTCCCGTCCTGTGAGAACCCAGGCCTCCCGCCCCCTCCTGGAGAAGCGCAGACCAGGGCTGGCCGTTGGGGTCACAGCCACCCTGCTGGTCAGTCTGGGGGATCTCAGTCCTGGTGGGGACACCAAGTTGGCTCCCCTCACTTTTTTAAATTCAAGGTGAAAACCAAGTGAGCAGGGGGTCTGGACAGGAGGTCACCCAGGATGTGTCTGGTGAGCAGAGCCCAGCAATGGCTGGGGACACTGCCAGGACCCCTGCTCCGGGCAGAGGCTGGTTTCCTGACAGCCCAGAGGCTGCTGCTCTCCGGCCCCAGCCTGTCCTCCTCCGCCGGTTCCCCAGCCCGAGCTCGGTTTCACCGAGCCAATGCCAGCACCATGGCCGGGCCCACTGCTTCCAGTAAAGCCACGGCTGCCCCCCAGCTCGTCCACCCCGAGAGGAAGGTGGCACAGCTGGCCTCTGAGGTCTCGATGTCCTGATGGAGCCTGGTGGCTGTCATCCTCGGGGGGAGGTGGGACCCCTGGCCCCTCTTGGCCAGCTTCTTGGCCCGAGCGTATCCCCTGACTGGGCCCTGTGCACCTGGCCTCTGGGGTCTGTGATGAACTGATGCTCTTTGTGGCCGCCCAGGCGCGAGGTCCGCTGCCTCCTGGCTTGGGCCTGAGCGCCATCCCTGGAAGCAGCCCACTCAGCTCTCACTCCTGAGCTGCCACACTGGGCACCAGCCTGCCCGCCTCCGTCCCTGAACAAAGCCACCACTGCCCAGGGAATCGCCGCCCGGGGTCCCTGACACACCGCAAGGCCGTCAGGGCAACGCGATGGAAGCCAGCCGAGTAGGAAATCGGCGCAGTCTTGTTAGCGACGCGGAAACGCGCGAACCACTTCACTTGCAGCGTCGGGCGGTTGAGTCAATTAGTGACTCGATGGACTACTGTGTGGTGACTGAAGTGTTTTCACAAAGACCACAACGACATGAAAAGATTTATAACAAAATGTTAAGTTAAAAATCAAGTTTCAAAATTGTGTTTGCAGCTTGGCTAAAAGTGGTCCACAGTAAAAGGAAGACAAAAGGACCCCACACAAAAGTTCACAGCAGATGTGTGGTGATGGGTTCACGGGTCATTTGCGTAGTTTTTCCTTTTTCTAATTTTCTGCATTTTCAGAGTCATCTTTCAAGAGCACGTTGTGACTCTGCGCTTTATAGATTTAGGAAGGAGAAAGTGTCCTCTCTTCTCATGACCAAGAGGACCTCAACCCCAGAGTTCCCTTATTTCTGGCAAAGAGACAAGTGAGAATTTAGCCAGAGGAGGTACCTGGGACATGGCTGGAGGGCACCCCCCACCCCCGATTCACAAGAGCCTGGGCACCGCTGACCGATCGCAAACAGCGACAGAGGCCGCGATGGGATGCAGAGGTGACGTCAAGGAAGATGGGGTGCTGAGCCCCGGTCCCCCATGGAGATGGGGACCTGGGCAGACCTGGGGGCTCACCCGGAGCCCTGGGGCCTCTGGGGTGTGAGAACGCGGCTGGATGGGTAGGCGCCCTCAGAGATGTGGTGAAAGGGGATTAGGACCCTGTGGGACAAAAGGAGACAAAGAAGGAGAGACACACCCTCCTCCCCTCCCTGCCCTCAACACCCGCTGCACTTCCCTGGGTGACAGAGGGGGCGACCCTGAGGTAGGAATCCCATGAACTGCAGCTATACAAAGCCCGTGTGAGAAGAAACAGAAAACAGACACTTCCGTGGACAGAAATTCACCCCAAATAACAACAACAACAAAAACCATGAAGGAGAACTCTGGTTCCACACATCGGAGTCAGGTCCGCATTAAGACCAATCCCAGTGAAACCATGAGTCTTTAACAAGGGAGGAATTCTCAGAGCCTCCAGGAAAAGGTCAAGCACCTTACAAAGCCGAGCGAATCGAAGGAGCGTCAGGCAAAGCAAGGCAACAGGGAGCTGTGCCGTCAAGACATGCAAGCGAAGGTGTGACTCAGGGTTTTCTGTCCAGCCCGTACCTCCTTCACATGTCCAGAGCCACAGTCTGAATGGGCAGGAACTCAAGGAACGCCGAGGCCCGGACAGCCTGACATGCGAGGCTGAGTCCAGGGACACAGACAGGTGGCTGGGGACTCAGCACGCGGAGTTGCCTTCTGATGAGAGCGGAAATCACGCAACCAAACAGGAGGAGAAAGGAAAGAGGGAACAGATGATCTACTGGCTGCTGTTCAGGCAACAGGTGGGGGTCAGAATACCTTCAAAAACCGAAAAACAAAAAGCCAACCAGGAAAGGTTTAAGCAGAGCACTTGGGACCAAGGGCGTTTAAAGAGAGAGAAATACAAAGATGACAAAATACAGACCTTCTTCGATACCAAGAGAAGGATGCACCAGAGAAGGTGCTGACTTCTGGCTCTGGGTGGCTGAGTGGCCAACCTCTACAGCATCTGTGAGCCCCATGCCCAGAGTGGGAAGCCCCGGGGCGGGGAGATAAAACCCACAAAACAGGGGTGGAAGCCCCAGCCTCGCTGCTCTGACATCCTCAGGATAGAATCTGGGACAAGCACAAGTGGGAGTGAGAGGAAATCCCAGAACGCTGAGACCCAGGGTGGGAGAAAATACCCACAAGCAAGTATCTGACCAAGAACACCAACAACTCAACAGTAAGAAGACACCCCGCTTAAAACTGGGCAAAAGGTCTGGACGCGTCATAAAATAACGTACAAGCAGCCAATCGGTGCATGAAAAATTGCTCAACATAAGTCATCTCAGAAATGAAAATTAAAATACAACAAGAAACTACAGAACTGCAATCAGAATGGCTAAAATGCAAAGAGCCTGGGGTACACCCTCTGGAGAGGGGGAGACAGCTCGTAACTCACACAGCGACTCCGAGCCTGGGGATCTTTCCAACAGATGCAAAAGCACTTCTGCAAAGTGTCTGCTGTGCTGGGTGGCGACCCCCCTCCAGGCCATTCCCTCTCCAAGACTTTTTCACCCAGGCCAGACCGGCCCTCAGAAGAGCCCTGTTCTGAACCAACAAACACCATTTTTGTCACTTTCCTTTTTGTTTAAGGGCCTGAAACCGTTGCCTCCTGGGGACATCCAGACCCCTCAGCTGGATGCTGTCCTGCGCCGGATGGCGCCCTCCTCCAAATCTCCGACTCCCCTCCCCCACCTCGCCTCTGCGAGTGCATTTTCCCAATTTAAAACCTGTGCACCTTGCAGGTTCCAGCTCGTGGCCGCTGTGTCCACGACCACTCAGCCACCCTCACCCCCGAGTCTCGCCACCATCCTGCTCTGCGTCCTTTTGCACCTCGACTGTCCCGGCTGCTTCGGTTCCCTGCCCTTCTCTCCATGGGCAAGAACTGCAGCCTCTTGGGCCTGGAGAATCAGCTGAGGACCAGTCCCCAAACCTAAGTCCAGCCCTCAGGGCACTATGCTCCCCTCGAGCCCCTGGTTTGTAAACCTGAGACCAGCACTGCTCCTGGAGGGCACGTCTGGGCGACCATGAGGGACCGTCCGGCCAGGGTCCAGTGCAGGGGGCAGTGGGGGAGCCAGCCTCTCCCTCTAAAATGAGACTGTGTGCGTGACGGGCAGGGGAGTGGGCAGAGGAATGCCGGGTAGGAGCAGGGAGGGGGTTGGCTCCAAGCGGCCCCTGTGCAGTCAGTGAAGGTCCCCCCGAAGCGGAGAGGACATTCAGAGCAGGCAGGACCGTGGCCAAGGTCCTGGGGCAGACGGTGAGCCTGGGCCTGAGTTACCCCCACCTTCCAGCCTGATGGGCCTTAACATGCCTGGCCCACCCCTTCCACCACGAGGACCAGAACTCATGATCTCAAAGCCAATTTAAGGGCGGGGGGGTTAAGGGAAAATAAACTAACCCTCAGGTTTACCTTCTGATCGGTGTCGGAGTGCTCACTCTTAAGACTGTCGGGGTGGGAGGGGAGCAGGTCAGCGTCGCGTCCCCATTTCTAGGCCGGAGCCCGGAGACCAGCGTGGGCCCCGCTCTGCAGGTGAGGCCCCTCAGGTAGGCGAGGGTGCAGACGAAAGAGCCAGGCCAGCTTGGACCCGAACACCCCAGGGCCACCGGCCACGGGAGAACTGGGGAGCTCTTCCCTGGCTGCCGTCCAGGGGTGGCAGGATGACACTGCCCACCTCCTGCGCTTTCCCACAAACAGCTCTTAAAGCAGGATGAGGCAACCAGGGCCGGGCAGGTGTGAGCCAGGAGCAGACGCCCGGCGCCCACAGCCTTCACACAGAAATCCCCTGCTTCCCGCACAACACAGGCCGAGCGGTGCCCCGGCTGCACCCTGGGAGGCTCAGCACGCCCGGCCCGGGAAGCAGGAAGCGCTGCAAAGGCCCTCACGGGGGGACGGCGGCCCAGCCCGGCCCCGCCCAGCCCAGCACGGCCCAGCCCAGCCCAGAGGAGGAATCCACGGGATACGCACTTACCCGCCCGCCCTCGTCAAATGGGCCCACGTGGGAGAACCAGGCTCGGGAGCAGAACCAGGTGGGCATGATCACGGTGGGGCCATTGGAGGTAAACACCTGGAAGCAATTAGTATGGACACAATTAACAGAGAAAAACAGCTCATCACACAACCCACAGGTTATTTCCCACAAAGTCACTCAGAAGGTGACAAGCAAATGTGCACATCCCTTCCCTGTCGGTACAAAGGTTCAAGGGGCTTTAGAGCCAGGTCAGTGGTGTCCAGCTCCCAAGGCTGACAGATGGGCTCAAAGTCCCCCCAGGTCCTGTTCTGCGGCTGATGAACCACCCGGGTTCTCGGGGGGCGTGCTCTAATCACTGCTTGAGCCAGTTAACGAAAACAAGCATCTAAAACGAAGAGGGATGACAAGGCATTGCACGTCCACCATGTGGGGCTTTCTTCACCATGTCCAGCACCATTGGTGGACAGCTGGGCTCAGGGGCTCTGCAGTCTTACTTTATTTCTACTATGTTATAAAATCTGCACTTGCACCATTGACTCTGTGAGAACCTGGCGGACGTTCGGTCCGTCCTGGACCCGAACCACTGACAGTGAGAGGCTGTGAGCGCACTGTGGGGACAGGGAGCCAGAGGCCGGAAGCTGAGCTGGAACAGAGCAGGATGGACAGACCCGCGTCCCTCTGTGCCTGGGACGTTTCTTCTGTATTTGGACGTGGCTTGTGAACGTCCAGCAGCAAACGGTCACTCAGGACAGGTCGCCCCTCGCATGCAGCCCACACCCGCCAAGCTCGCTCAGCCCTGAGCAAGCATCTCTTCAGCACTTTTGCTTCAAGATGATTCCACCACCACCTCACTCAGCACCCCAAGTGGCTTCTGCGTCTGAGCCACAGGTGTGACCTGAGCCTGAGTTTTGCTGTGAGCGAATGCAACCTCAATCACACAGGTCACTGGGCTTCTTTTAAAGCTGGGGAACATTAATGAGGGTGAGGTCCAAACATTTATCACTATTTTACACAAAAACAAAGCCGGGTTGTAGTGGTTACACAAATATGTACACATGCGCTAAAACTCACAAAGCTGTATACCAAAAAGGAAAACAGTTCGTTTTACTTTAATTTTTCTTAAACATTTTTTTTTTTTTTTTTGCGGTACGCGGGCCTCTCACTGTTGTGGCCTCTCCCGTTGCAGAGCACAGGCTCCGGATGCGCAGGCTCAGCGGCCATGGCTCACGGGCCCAGCCACTCTGCAGCATGTGGGATCCTCCTGGACCAGGGCACAAACCCGTGTCCCCTGCATCGGCAGGCGGACTCTCAACCACTGCGCCACCAGGGAAGCCCCAAACATTTTTTATTTAAATGGTTTTTCCAGGCTTAATGATGCCTCGGAGGGGACATCTGTGTAAAAAAAATCAGAGGCACACACATTCCTAACCACATAGATACGTATAGACATACGCACAGACACACACAGAGACACACGGACACACAGACACACACACACAGAGCAACCAGCCACCTCTCCAGCCCGTCACACTGTCCAACGTGAAGACTGACCAGAGGAGACAGGGCTGCCAAGGGGATACCAGCTTTGCAGCTGCCTCTGTGCACTGGGGCCTCCAGAGCAGTGAGCCCCAAAGGGCCCCCCAGAAGTCCCCGCCTCTCGAGTTCTCTGCTCACTCTGGAGCCTCACTGACCACAAATGTGGGGAAACACATTTGTGGAATTTTCTCTCTGGCGACACAGGGAAGAAACGAGGCTGGAGTGGTGACGAGGATGTTGGTGATTGACGTGGGCGCTGCTCGAAGGCACAATGGGGTCCCTCACACCCCTCCGTGAGGTTAGGAAGTGGAGCAGCTACCTACATGCGGGTTCTGAGTTTTTTGGGGTTTTTTTTTGTGGTACGCAGGCCTCTCACTGTTGTGGCCTCTCCCGTTGTGGAGCACAGGCTCCGGACGCGCAGGCTCAGCGGCCATGGCTCACGGGCCCAGCCGCTCCGCGGCATGTGGGATCTTCCCGGACCGGGGCACGAACCTGCGTCCCCTGCATCGGCAGGCAGACTCTCAACCACTGCGCCACCAGGGAAGCCCACAGGTTCCGAGTTTTAAATGTGGTTTCCAGCAAGACAGAACTTGTGAGGGTCTTAACAACCCTTCTAGAAATCTGCCAGCATCCGTTCTAGTCACCGTTTAAACTGACTTATGTGCACGTGAACGAATCCCATGTTTTAACCTGGTGTGTGAAGTGTAGCGTGTAGGGGTCCCAGCGGGCAGTGAGTCCCTTGGCCGCCCTCTGTACACAGGTGCCGCTGTCTGTCCCCTCGAGGCTGCCACTGGGTCCCCCTTCCTCATCCTGTGGCAGAGCAGGGGGCCCAGGTTCTGTCCAGACTGGCCACCGACCAGCTGGCCGGGGGACGCTGTGGAGCCCTCGGGAGAAAGTGGCCTAGGCTCAATGAGCGTATCCCGCCTCTAAAGTCCCAGCGACTCATTACAAGAAATCTTGACCAAAACTGTCTTAGAAGAAAACCAACCTTTCTTCCACGAATGGCCCGTTTGGGTCGCTCACTGCACTCACATCACATGTCCAAGTGGCCAGGGCAGACCTCCTGTCCCCCACGTGTGAAACATGGCCAGGCCCCAAAGCGTCAGGCAGGTCAGCAGGACTCCAGGGCCAGTTCCCTGGCTTGGTCACGACTCTGCCTCCACTGCCCCACGGGCTCAGGCCAGTCCAGCCAGCCCACCGGGGGGCCGAGGGCGGCTCCTGGCTTCTCTGGGATTTGCCCTGCCAGCAGCCACTACCCCTAGCCTGGGCCACGGAAGTTTGGCCAACAGCTAGAGACCAGAACACAGGGCTCTCTCCCTTGACACTTGAGGGGCATGAAGGATCTGGGCACCAGGCTCCCTTTCCTCCCCTCGGCTGCACTGCCCGTTCTGACGTCTGGGTCAGGGTCCAAGGCAGGGAGGGAGAAGCACGGCAGCCCCCAGGAGGGAAGGGGTTCCCAGGGAGCTCCAAACACCCTGCCTCTCTTGGCCCCAGGCTCCGGGCACAGAGCCTTCAACCCCGACAAGCCCCTTGCACAGGCACATACGCACACACGCACACACACAGACACACACCCCACTCCCACTGCCCTGGGCAGGCGGCCCCGAGGGCTAGCCCACCACCCGCGAGAGGGATGTGCTGGAATTGAAGACCCCGGGTACCTAAGTCAGCTCACTTCCACTCTGATCAGGGGCATGGGGCAGGGGATGCCCACACCCTCCTCAGCCCAGCACACGAGCTCCCACACCCAGTGGTGCTGCAGCCTCAGAGGGTGGGGGCGGCCCGGGCAAGGACCCCGGAGGAGGGCTGAGGTCCCCACGCGGGGCTGGCTACAGCCACCCCCACCCCCACCCCCACCCCCACCCCCACCTGCGAGCACGGGCGCTGCGTCTGGCCGCGTTGGCTTCGTCACGTGACCACCATGTGCTCCTATTACCCACTGATTCTAACACACTCTCAGCCCCCAGGCCTTGGAGCCGAATGTTTGATTAATACACACGGGCTCGGCTCACCTGTGAGGCTTCATTCTGCCGGCGCTGCTGAGATGGACACCGCGGATGGCGGCTCACGCCACAGCTCAGGGTCCGGTCTGGTGGGGCCTCTTCCTAGCCTGCAGGCGGCCTTCTCCCCAGGTCCCCACGCGGCAGCAAGAGCGCCAGCGTCTGTGCTACTCAGCTCATCACGGGGCCCCACCCTCACGGCCTCAGCTGACCCTAGTGACTCTCAAAGGCCCCACCTCCCAATTCCATCACATTGGAGGGGGTCAGGGCTTCAATACAGGAATGGGGGACACAGACACTCAGTGACCTCCAGCTTTGCTCCAGCCTGACCCCCAGTGTTAGGTGATCCAGAGCCCTGCTCCACGGACCCTCCCACCCAGGAGCCCATCAGCACTGACCACTCATTCCTAATTGCCCCCAAGCTCCAGACCACAGACCTGGCTGCCCACTGACATCTCCTCTTGGTTGTGTAAAGGGCGACTCAAGTGACTTTCTTACAGCTTTGTTGACTATGATTGACATGCAATACACGGTACATATTTAAAGTCTGATGAACGTGACCAGCATACAAACCCCCTCCCCAGCTTCCTCATGGCCCCGTCTGTCCCCCTTGGTGAGCTCCCTGTCTCCCTCCCCAGGCAGTTGCTGATTTGCTATTTTTTTGGCTGAGTGCCTTGTGGGATCTTAGTTCCCCAACCAGGGATCGAACCCAGGCCCTTGGCAGTGAGAGTGCGGAGTCCTAACCACTGGACCACCAAGAAATTCCCTGATTTGCTTTCTATCACGAATAAGTTAGCTTGCATTTTCCAGAATTTCACATAGAGTCATGCAGTAGTGCTCTTTTCTGGTTTCTCGCACTCAGTACCACCTGTTCGCTCAGAACTACAGCTGTTTTTCCATTCGCCTATTAGTGAATGCAGGCTGCTCCCAGTTTGTGTTGTGGGTATATCTGTGTGTAAGCCTCTGGGTGGAGAGGCTTCCATTTCTCTCAGGTAAACACCCAGGAGGGAGTGGCTGGATGATGAGGCAGTTGTACGGTGAGCTTTCAAAAAAAAATGGCTGAATTGTTTTCCACAGTGGTTGGATCATCTGCATTCGCACCAGCGGTGTGTGAGCTCCCATTGCTCCACATCCTCGCAAACACTTGGGATGGCCAGCCTTTATCTCCTAGACGTGCTAATAGGTGTGCTGCGGTATCTCATGGTGGACTTAACATTTTTCTAATGGTTAATGATGCTGAACTAATTTACCATCCATATACCTTATTTGATGAAGCATCTATTCAAATCATTGGCCCATTTTTTATTGGGATGTTTGTTTTCTTATCACTGAGTCTTGAGAGTCCTACAGAGGTCTGGGCACAAGTCCTTTATCAGATATTATTTGTAAACATTTTCTCCCATTCCCCTGGCCTGTCTTTTCATTTTCTTAACAATGTCTTTCGGGACTTCCCTGGTGGCACAGTGGTTAAGAATCTGCCTGCCAACCCAGGGGACACAGGTTCGAGCCCTGGTCCGGGAAGATCCCACATGCCGTGGAGCAACTAAGCCTGTGTGCCACAACTACTGAGCCTGTGCTCTAGAGCCCACGAGCCACAACTACTGAGCCCACATGCCACAACTACTGAAGCCTGTGCACCTAGAGCCCGTGTTCCGCAACAAGAGAAGCCACCGCAATCAGAAGCCCACGCATTGCAACAGAGTAGCCCCTGCTCTTCACAACTAGAGAAAGCTCTCGCGCAGCAGCGAAGACCCAATACAGCCAAAAATAAATAAATAATTAAAGAACAAAACAAAACAAAACAATGTCTTTCAAAGAAGTTTGTAAATTTTTTTTGATAGGTAAGAACTGAATTTATTTAGAGAGAAACACACTCCACAGACAGACTGTGGGCCATCTCAGAAGGTGAGAAAGGCACCAGGGTGTGGGGTTGTCAGTTTTTATAGGGGTGGGGAATTTCATAGGCTAATGAGTGGGAGGAGTATTCCAGCTATTTTGGGAAGGGGCAGGGATTTCCAGGAATTGGGCCACCGCCCACTTTTTGAACCTTATGGTCAGTCTTGGAACTGTCATGACGCCTGTGGGTGTGTCATTTAGCTGGCTGATGTGTTACAGTGAGCATATACTGAGGCTCAAGGTCTAGTGGAAGTCAACTTGTCTGCCAGTTTGGACCCATTTGGTTCTAATCCGTTTATGTCATGTCCTCGGGCTATGTCATTCTTTCAAAGGTTGTGCTCTGCCCCCTTCCCTCCTGTTTCATTCCCCCCTCAGAGATTTTACTCCCATATTCTTTATGGAAAGCAGAAGGGTGATGGTAAGGAGTTTGTAACGTTGATGAAGTCCAATTTATCCATTTTTTTCTCTTTTGAATTGTGATTTTGGTATCTTATCTGAGAACTTTCTTGCCTAACCCAAGGTTGCAAAGATATTTTTCTGTTTTCTTCTAGAAGTTTTATAGTTTTAAGTTCTACATTTAGTTCTAGGGTCCATTTTGAGTTAACTTTCATATATGGTGTGAGGTTTTAAAGTCCCATTTTATCCACGTTTTTCATCTGTTCAAGGATTATGCTCTTTCTCCAGTGAACTGCATTTGCACTTTTATAAAAAAACCCAGTTGTCTGTGTACACACGGGTCAATTCTGGACTCTAGTCTATTCCTTTGATCTGTCTGTCTGTCTTTATGCCAACACATACTGTCTGGATTAGCCTTGAAGTCAGGCAGTGCTGGTCCTCTAGCTTTGTTCTTTTTCAGGTGAACTTTGGCTATTCTAAAGCCTTTGTATTTCC
Organism: Phocoena sinus; assembly: GCF_008692025.1. Taxonomy (NCBI): domain Eukaryota; kingdom Metazoa; phylum Chordata; class Mammalia; order Artiodactyla; family Phocoenidae; genus Phocoena; species Phocoena sinus. Next base: position 45,881,361 of record NC_045782.1, on the reverse strand, counting down.
AACAAATTTTAGAATAAGTTTGTCAATTTCTATTAAAAAAAAACCCTGCTGTGATATCGACGGGGACCACGATGAACATACAGATCAATCTGGGGAGGATGGACATCTCAACACTGAGTCCTCTAACCCATGAGCACCGTGTATCTCCCATTCACTTAGGTCTTATTTAATTTCTTGCAGTAATTGTACTAGTTTTCTGTGGTTGCTGTCACAGACTACCACAAACTTAGTGACTTAAAACAATAGTTTATTTTCGTACAGTCTGGAGGGCAGAAGTTCTAAATGAGTCTCTCAGTGTGAGACTGGGGTGTCAGCAGGGCCTCCTCCATTCAGAGGCAGGGGCACCATCGTTCCTCACCTGGTCCAGTTTCTGGAGGCTGCCAGCATCCCTCGCCCTCCCTGGTTCACAGTCCCTCTCCTGTCTTCACAGCCAGCAGCTTGGTGCCTCCTCGTCTTTCTGGGTCAAATCTCCTTTGCCCCCTCTTATAAGGACACTTATGATGGCATTTACGCCCCACCTGGGTAACCCAGGACAATCTCTCTGTCTCAAACTCCTCAATCACATCTGCAAAGACCCTTTTTCCATTTAAGGTAACATTGCCAGTGCGCCCACCGCCCCCCCAAATGTTTGCAAACGTTTTTGGTGGTTACACCAGGGTGGGGTGGGGTGGGGGGATGGGAGGAATACTCCTGGTATCTAGTTAGGAAGGGAAATGAAATTTTAACTGTGATGAAACACACTACACCCTCAAGACGCTACAATTAAAAAGACTGACACCACCAAGTGAAAATCGTACACACTGCAGGAGGGACGGTGAGACAGAACCACTTTGCAAAGCAGCTGAGCAGATGCTCAGACCCTCCACACAACCAGCCACGCCACTCCTGGGCACACTCCACACAGAGCTTGTCTGCGAATGTTCTTGCACAACAGACAAAACTGTCTGAACCCAAACGTTCATCAACAATGCGTGGCCGGACACTGAGGTGCAGCCGCAAGGGACGCGCCGCAGCAAATAGATAAGCTGCTGATATGCACGCAACTCAGGTGAACGTCAGGGAAGAGCAGCCTCCACCATTTCATTTGTGTGGAATCCTAAAAATGTGAATTCTAATCACTGGCAACAGAGATCAGGTCAGTGGTGCCTGCGGCTGAGGTGCAAAGACACAAACTTTAAAAGTCTTTAACAAAATCTTTGCTGCCACCAAGGAAGCTGCCAGCACGAGTGTCCTAAAGTCATCAGTGCAGTTCTGAGACGCGTGACTCCCAGCATCCCAGCATCTGGGTGCTTGGGGGGCGGCGGGGGGCGTCCTGGAGGGTCCAGGAAACCAGGCCTATCGCCAACAAATGCCACAGAAGGGCCCCTGAGGCCCTCTGCACCCAGCATTTTCTAGCAAATACAAAACATCAGTCCCAAGAAACGTGCTCCATAACTTCCCCTGTCAGAAAAAAGCAGATTTCACACTGTTATTTGGAAACCATTACAAAGCAAAACTGAGCTTCCTGTTTTCAATGCTTACTTGCCAAAACCCCAGATGTGTTTTCTGGCAAGTGACTCTGCAGCTGCACACCTGATTTCCAGCTGTTTCCCCCGGTTGTGGGACTGACCAGAGAAAACAGACCCAGTCCCCAGGCACACAGGCGCATGAAATGAGGCTGTGAGTGTAAAATGCACATCAGATTTTGAAGACTTATGAAAAAAAGAATGTCAAATATCTCGTTGATATTTTCATAATGATCACACTGAAAGGATAATAGTTTGTATATACTAGATTAAATAAAATATTATTATAATTAAATTCATCTGTTTTTACCTTTTTAGTGTTAACTATTAAAATTTTTTTAAATTATATTTTGGCTTGCATTTGTGGCTCATGTCATATTTCTTTCTTTTTTTTTTTTAATTCAAGTATAGTTGATCCACAATGTTGTGTCGATTTCTGCTGTATCATATCATATTTCTAAGTATCTGTCCCCAGACAATTCAATCTGTTCTTTAGCGGTTCAGACCCATGAAGCAGGAGGAAATGCATGGAAACGGCAGAGGCTGGTTCAGACGACGGGCGGCTCCGGCAAGAAGGAAGGGGTTTAGTCAGAGAAGAGCCAGGCCTTTACCAGAACTGGCTGAGGGTCGGGCCTTGGGTGGCTGTGGACTCCGTGAGCACAAGCCCACCCCCCTGCGCTGCTTACTGCTTTGTCAGGACCTCCAATACTTGGAAATTAAAACAATGTACTTCTAAATTTCCATGGGTCAAAGAGAAAAAAACCCAAGAAACTCAGAAAAGATTTTAGGCCAAAAAGAAAGGAACAACACATCAAAATCGTGGAATGCAGCCAGAACGATATTTAGAGAAACTTTTATAGTTTGAAATGCTTATATTAGAAAAGAAGGTCTCAAACCAATGATCTAAGCTTCCACCTTAAGAGAGGAAAAGAGCAAAGTAAACAGAAGAAAGGACATAATAGATACAAGAGCAGAAATCCATGAAACAGAAAATGAACAATCAAGAATAACCAAAAGCTTATTCTTCAAAAAAAAAACAAACCCAATAATATTGACAAATCTCTAACTTACATATGATCAAAATAAAAGGTAAAAGACACAAATGATCAGTATGAGGAATAAAAGAACCTAAGTCACTATAAAACCTACAGACATTAATAGCAGAGTAAAGGAACATTATTAAGTTTATGCCAATAAATTCAATGACCAGATAAAATGGACAAATTCTCAGCTGCTCCAGCCAAGCAGACCAGGTGCCTGATCTGGGGGGAAAGACACCACAGATACCCCCAGCCCTGGTCCCCAGCCCACCGCAAGCCCAAGAGACTCGCCTGCCCACTTAATCCACAAACCGTTACCAATGACAAGTTGTTCTAAGCAGTTAAGTTTGGAGTCGCTGGTTAAGCAGCAGTACATAAGTAGAACCAACGTAAGTGTGTGTTGGGTGGCCTAAGTGGTGGAAATACCATGACCGGAAGGTAAAAGAAGTTAGAAGTGCCACAGGCAGCCCTGCCCCGTCCAGGGCTGGTGTGGAGGGAGGGGAGGAAGAGGGTCACCTCCAGAGCTGGGTAGTGGGGCATAGCACTCAGGGCCGGAGTCCTCTGTAGCTGCCGTTGGGCACCCACTACGTCCCCAGAAAGGACACGGGGCTGGAGGTACCTAGGGCCCCACGAACCCCACATCCAGAACGAGAACTCCCGCGGAGCAGCTGTCAGCCGAGCAGCAAAGGTTTGGGCCTGTTTCCTCCAGTTTTGTGGCTGAACCATCATAGCGGCCAGACCTGGAGAGCCCTCCACGGGTCAGGCGTGTTGTTCGTGGGCTGCACGCTGGCCCCAAAGGGACAGTCCCTGAGGCCCAGAGCAGACCTCCCCCATCCTGCCAGCTCCGGCGCCCGCGTGCACATCGGTCACTTTGCTGTGTTCTCCGTCGCGTCTCTCCCCACAAGGAGGGGCCTGTGCACTTTCTCATCTGACCTTCAGACTGAACCCAGGGAAACATCCACGTCCTGGAAACATATTCCACTTTCAGTTCCAGCGTTGGGCCGATGGAAGGAATCACTCGAAGTTCCAGAGAGATTTGCCAGCAGCTCTTTCAGAAAAGACACCAAGGCTTCCAGCATATGAATATTCAACAGCTGTTGAGGACGCTGCCGGGAAGTGTTCTCACGTGTGGTTCGTTCAAGGAACCCAAGCGTCAGGCCTACACAGACGCACACTTGGTAAAATAAATGTTTGTTACGAGACAGCACGCTGGCCTGCAATGGTCCTCCATCCCATAGGCCCTGGCAGGAAAGGCCCCAGAAGGGCACTCAGGCTGTCTGAATCACTGAACTTTCTGGAAGTATTGCAGAACAGAGGACCATGGGCTCGGGCACCCCTTTACTCACAAGCCATCACACAAGAACTGGTTACACACCGCCCAGGGAAGCAGTCAGATTCATCAACCCTTCTCGCCCACGCTTACGCATCATCATTGTATTTCACTGAGTCGTTCCAGCACCAGGAACCAGGCTCACCTGCTCTTTCTGAATCTATGGAGGAAATGGACGGAGGGTAGATTTAATGCTTTAATACGATACTCTTCTCTGGAAGAAAAAGATGACTGCCAGGGTTTGGAATCTTGCTCCCAAATGAACTGAATAATACACATTAATAATATTTCAGATAGACCTTAAAATCCCAAATCCTAATCAGAGAGAACAGGAAGAGAAGGTCCACGTCCATTCCCGGATATGCGGTCAGTGTGTCCCCCAAGGACTAAAGCACTAAAAAGTAACTTACTAAGTGGGATTAAGAAAGAAAACACTACAGCCTACAACGGGCAGGCTACAGCATTGGGCACAATTTTTAAAATACTTTGGGGACTTCCTTGGTGGCGCAGTGGTTAAGACTCTGCGCTCTCAATGCAGGGGGCCCGGGTTCAATCCCTGGTCAGGGAACTAGATCCCACACGCATGCCGCAACTAAGAGTCCACATGTCACAACTAAGGAGTCAGTGAGCCGCAACTAAGGAGCTGGCGAGCCACAATTAAAGAGCCCATGAGCCACAACTAAGGAGCCCGCCTGCCGCAACTAAGACCTGGTGCAACCAAATAAAGAAAAAAAGAAGACAAAATAAAATATTTTGAGTAGAAAATCAATACTGACGACATAAAAGTCAAGTCTGAGAACGAAATGCAGAACACTCAGGCTCCCCCCTAAAATGAGAGAGAAACCAAGGGTTTACAGCAGGTTTAGAAGCAGCTTCATGTCCCGAGAACCGCACATGGTGCCGTGTTGACCACGACACCCCACGTGTCCTCACACCTCTCTGTGCTCTGCGGCCTCTCGGCCTCATGATGTCCCCCCAAGGGGTGGGAGCTCTGCCAGCCCACCTCCTGCATGGATGACACAGAGCACATGCGTGACACCCACACAGGCAATGCAGGACGGGGACGCCTTGGCCAAGAGTGCCACATGGGCAGTTCTGCCCACAGGACGCTGGGCTGCAGGGCCAGCATTTTAGTTCACACGCATCCACACTCATCCCACGTGGATGGAGCCCGATTTACATTTGGTAAATGTAAAATCCTGGTTCCAGAAACATCTGCTGAGCCACTTACGACGTTGACACAGCCGGTGATGGAGGAAAGGTTTTGGCGGCTTGACTGGTTTTCACTGGCAGGTGAGGGTCTGACCTGGCGACCTACAGGCACACACTGCCCAGGCGAGCTGCTGACCTGCCCAGGTGGTGGGACTTGAGGGGGTGCACGCAGCTGGTTCCAGCTGCTGCAGAACCCCTTCATTTTGCTCCCAACTTGGGGGTGGATTTGGGATGGGCAGCACCCATGTGGCTCCCTCGCCTGCTGAGCGGGCAGTGCTGGCCCTGAGAACCACCTCTCAGATCTCCTGGGGCCTAGTGCTGCCGTCTAGGCCCAGCGGTCCAGCCCACGTCTGGGCCAGGAGGCGCCTCTGGCCCAGGGCCCATCCCTTCTTCGCGTCAGAAGCTCCAAGTCACCACACGAGGCGGCTGGTGTGCCCAGCACCACCCGAACTCCTGGCTGTTTGCACTTCCATGGCTGGGTGGGGTGTGTCTGTCCTGTTTTCCCCTCTAACCGCAGTGCCCAGCGGTGTCCCGCTCGCCACAGGGCTCAGCGAGTGTCCAGTGGGTGATCGGGTGAGAGCCAGAGAGTGGGACCCACCTGAGAGAATCAGGCCTGTGCACGTGCTCTGCTCACACGCGTGCAGGTACACATGGCCGCGAGTGTCTACCGTGATGCGAAAGCAGTGGGTGGACACTCTGTGAGGGGCTGACTGCACCAAGAGAGCCCCGAATGCACAGGCAGAGGTGGACGCAGCGTCCTGGGCAGGATGCACACACTTGTTTCAACTGAAGTCCCCAGGGAGGGGCAGCCCGGTGACTGTCAGTTGTGCCTCGCCATCCCACCCTTGGCTCCGCAGGCCCTTGGCCCCCAGAGACCACGTGACGAGGTCACGAGGAGTCGGAGGTCCCACAGACCTCTCTAGGTCAGACTCAGCTGTGGGATGCTAGAAGTCAGAGGTCAGAGCATCGCACACTGACCCACCCGTAGGGGTGGGAGGCCTGGGAGAGTCTCTGGGCCAGCCAGAGGGGTGGGGTCCACAGGGGGATGTGGCCTGCACCAAGGCTGTGAAAAGGCCCTAAATCTGGGGACGACGGGCAGCAGCTGAGTAAGAGGGCAGCAGCCAGGACCCCCCGGCACCCGCTGCCCGTGTGTATGAGGCAGGCGGGGCCCAGCAAGGGGACGGCAGCACTGCCACACCTCCTGCCTCTCCCGGCTCTGCCTGTAGGGGCCCCACTTGTGCCGGCCGGGCCCTCAGCGGGAGGATGCCGGGGGACGTGGGCCATGGGGCAGCAGCAGGCCTCCGCCGCCCTGCAGACCACGGGCTGTCGCCACCCTACACCGGCACCGCCAGGAGGTTCCGCGCTGCCCTGACGGCCGCCCCTCGTCAGCCTGACGGCTCACGTGTCAACCGCATTCTTGGGTGGACTTGACGTGGGCACAACCCAGCCCCCGAAACAGCTCTTTAACTTGGCAGACGCCAGGGATCCCACGGCAGCAGTAGGCACACTGAGCCAGGTGGACCCCGACTCCCAGCCTCCTTGTAACGGGTGCCAAGGGCACTGCTCTCCCTGAAGCCGGCTCAGCACTTAGCGCCCCCGGGGCCCAGCTGGCTGCCAGCCACCCAACACTGAGTCAGTGATAACGATAAAAAGACAATGTCAGGAAAAGCCCTCCTGTCATTATTTGAGGAAATTATTAAACTAACTCCAGGGAAAAATTATCCTTTTCATTACATTAAGGTCAAGCTGCACCCACCCTTGGGGAGCTGCCCTCAGGGGAACAGGAGCCCCTCCTTTAGAAATGCCAGGGTTACACCATGTCCCTGGGGGCGGCAAAGCTGGCGAACCTCTGATGTGGGGGAACAGAAGTGCCATCCCTCCAGCTGGGTGTGTGGTCATGGTCCAGCATCCCCGTGGAGCCGCCTGCGGCTGGCCTTGGGCCGGCTCCTTCCCTGCCCTGTCTGCTTCCCCCACCTCCTTCCGGTCTTGAGCTCTGCTTTGGGGAACCCAACCCAAGTCACCCCTGTGTGTTACAGGCAGGAGAGGATGGGCGGGGGCACAGGGGGCTTAGCAATGACCAGGACCAGTGGAGGGAGGCTAGAGAGACATGTCTGTTCCAGGGGTGCTGCTGGCGGAGGTGGGGCACCCACACCCTGGGCGCTGGGGCCACAGAGGATGGTGGGTGTCAAAGATGGTGACTTTGCCCTGGATATGGTGAGCTTGAGGGGGAGGTCACTCCCAGCAGGGACCTGGACAGTGGGCTCCACCCCGAGTCCTGGGCAATCTCCTTAACTTCTCCCGCTGTTTCCTCATGATGGTACTGACCTCAGGGGGGTCGGGGCTGCACCGTCAATAGGTGTGAGGCATCTAGAACAGTCACGGGCTCACGCTCCTTGATGGGCATGACCCGGACCTCCCCAACCATGGGATCGAGGTGGGCAGTCCCACGGCCCCCATCTGCCCTCTCTGACGGTCCACACCCACCCTCTGCTCACCTCCCACCATCCTCAGAACAAGAAGTGCCAAGGCTGGGGCCGCCGCCCCCACCCGCACCACCTCACCCCATGTCCGGGTTTCATCCCGTTGGGGCAGCTGTGGCCCCTCCTCCCAACATTTAGGAGCAGTTGGGCTGCGTGGTTACAAACAGGCCACATTCCGCTGCCCTCTCTGCAGTCCTGGTGGTCCTGCCCCAGGGCCTCCGGTCTGTCCTCCAACCACACTACATGCTTTTGGGAGAAGAGAAGGGAGAGGGTGATGGGCTGCGTCAGGACCCCTCCTCTGGGACCCCTCCTCTAGGACTTGTTGTTGCATAAGGATCTTCTTGGCTCTGTGCTTTGATCTCCAAATTCCCTCTTCAACCTCCCTTTGGGGGAGGGGAGGAGGGTGGGGGAAGGAGGAAGGTTTTTTCTGAATGTGCAACAAAGCCTCCCTCGGAGCCAGCTTTGCAGGGCAGTTCCCCCCGCAGTGACACGGAGATTTCCTTAAAACCCAATTTACACAGAATCATTTCAGATTATACATAATTGCTGAGAGCAGAACACCTATAATTTTTCGGAGCTGCTCCTTCCCAGACATTTGTTAAAGCTTCATACTTTCTCGGTCTTACTGACTCCCCACCTCACCCCACCTCCCACCCCAATCCTATTTGAACAAGACAGAACAGTTTCCAAAGCATTTCGTAATGTTTCTCTCACTCTACAAAGAACAAAGAGAGGGGCCTCCGTCCCCACCCGCCACTCCCAGGGCACCTCTCGGCCTTCATGCCTCTCACTGAGCTTCGCTGGGGCCACAAACCCTGAGGGGCTCTCTGTTTCTCAGGTTGCACTTGCCGTTCCTCACTCTCACCTCTTTCCCATGAACTGGCGTCTCCTCCAGTAAACATCTCACCCTGAATGATCCTTAACCACATCTGGGGACATTTTGGCTCCAATCACAGCTCCAACAGAAAGGGCCCCAGACCTCCTCACCCGGGCCTGGCTGTGCCCTTGGTCCTGCTGAAGGTCATCTGACTCAGAGCCCTAGCACCCCGTGCGGAGACTCAGACCCATTCGTGCTCCAGCAGGGGCAGCAGGAGGCCTCTCCAGCTCTCTGCTTCCTCTCTTCCTTCTCCAATCAAGACTCAGAGAAATCAAATGCAATGCTTAAGCAAGAACTTTTTATCATGAACTCCCCAGGACTGGAGGTTTTTAAAAAATCAATTAAATGCAGAATTAAACAGGACAAGCCATATTTAAAAACCTTCCCTAAAATGAGAGAATGTCCAGAAGACACATTCATGATTGTTTTCTTTAAAATATTTACCCTAAATCATTAAACATTTTTTCTTTTAAAGAAATACATATTTGATTCAAGTAGTATAAAATATAACGAACGATCCCCCAGAAGTTAGTTATTGAAAAAAAGAAATACATGGGGTTTTGCACATCAGGGATAGGAGAAGGGAAGTGAACACTCCGGACCCTGCACACTTGGACTTGAATACACATTTTCCCAAAGAAGATATACAAATGGCCAATAAGCACACAAAAAGATGCTCAGCATCACTAATCACTGGGGAAATGCCAATCAAAACCACGAGATACCACCTCACACCTGTGAGAAGGGCTACTATAAAAAATAAACAAACAAAAACAAAGGCAAAACCAGAAAACAGTAAGTATTGACAAGGATGTAGAGAAATTAGAATCCTCTTACATTGTTGGTAGAAATGTAAAACGGTGCAGCTGCCATTCCTCAAAATGTTAAACATAAAATGATCCTGCAATTCCATTCCTGGGTATATACCCCAAAGAATCAGAGACAGGGACTCAAACAGACAATGGAGGGCAATATTCACAGCAGCATCAGCCACAACAGCCAAAAGGTGGAAATAACCCAGTGGCCATCAAAATGTGAACGGACAAACAAAATGTGGTATAAACAGTACATACACACGATGGAATATCATTCAGCCATGAAGAGGAGTGAAATTGTGACACACACCAGGCACTGCCATAACCCTGCATTATCTGAAAGGACAACGGGAACAAAAGAATAAAAACAGAACAAAAAAGAGCAAAGAAAGTATAAGTTTGGTGGTCACTTCTTTTGGTCCCGTCAGAACAATGCAATTATTTTCAAAATCCAAAGAGAAGTTGGCTCATCATGATGGTTTCTTTCAAGTTTTCCTTTGTTCCTACTTCCAACAGTCACCCATGACTTAAGACACCAGCAGCCTCCTGCCACCTATGGCTGAGGGGCTGCATCCTACCTTTGCCTTAATACTCACATGAACGCCCAGACACATCTGAGAATACAGGACGCCGGCTTCCACTGGATTGGGGCTGCCAGATGAACTACAGCAAATGAACTATGATTAGAATGTCCCCGTTTGCTTCAAGGGTCCCTGCCTCCGTGATTCTCCAGACCAGACTACATCTGACTCCGACGAGCAGTTTACGTTCATTCTTTTTTTTTTAAATACCTTTTTATTTATTTTTTTTGGCTGCTTTGGGTCTTGCTGTGCGCAGGCTTTCTCTAGTTGCGGCAAGCGGGGGCTACTCTTTGTTGCAGTGTGCGGGCTTCTCATTGCAGTGGCTTCTCTTGTTGCGGAGCACAGGCTCTAGGTGCGCGGGCTTCAGTAGTTGCAGCATGTGGGCTCAGTAGTCGCAGCACGTGGGCTCAGTAGTTGTGGCACATGGGCTTAGTTACTCCACAGCATGTGGGATCTTCCTGGACCAGGGATCGAACCCGTGTCCCCTGCATTGGCAGGAGGATTCTTAACCACTGCGCCACCAGGGAAGTCCCTATACTCATACTTTACCTCCAGTAAATTGCACGTGGGAAATGGCCACTCAACACACAGCTGACACCTAAGACAGCTTCCTTCTTAACGAGGAGGCCAGGATAAGAATGAATCACAGATTCACGGGACCGGGAGTTTCGCCAGCACATTCTAGCAGGTACCACGATGGGCTTGGCTCCCTCCAGCACCTTTGTATGCCCCGGTGGGGGCTGGCTTGCTCCAGGTTATCCCCTTTAATCAGTTAAATGACTCAGACATGAGCTGTGATCTTTCTTTTCCCCAGGATTGTCCTTTCCATGACTGAAGTTCAACTGTATCAGCTACAGTTACTGTAGCATCAGAACCAGAGTCCAGATGGCATTATCTGCTTCCTGCTCTCCTCACATGGGCTGGGCCGGCCACATGAACAATTTAAGCTAAAGTACATGAAGAAAGAGAAACATGTCTGCTGAGTAAACTCTTGTGTTTCTTTAAACGGTGTGTGTGTGGCAAGTTGAGGGGTGGGAGGGGCTTATATACTTTTTAAATTTCAAAGAAAATGGTTTTCTTAGGAAATATTTCCATCTACCTCTGCCATACAACTTGCATGCAAGTCACAGATTACTGCATAGGTGTTCAGTGATTCCAAATGCCAGTGACCAGACCCCAGGCCTCCAGGAGAGACCCTGTGTGGGGCTGGGACTGTGTCTGACCCTCCCTCCCTCTGGTCCTCAAGGTGAGGCCCCGAGGACCTGTTGGACACGCACACCCTGGCCCACCCGAGCTGCTGACCCCGGCCATGATCTGGGTGAGAGGCTCTGAGGGTGAGAAGAAACAGAACTAAACCCTGATCTAATCTGCTGCGTCTTCTTTCTTGTGAAAGAGCGAGAGAGAAAGCCACGCAAAAATGGGACATGTCTAAGACATTCAAGATGAATGTAAGAGATAAATGCCAAGGTGGTGAAAATAAGCAAATGGGAAGAGCAAACGCCTATAGGCCCAGCAATGTCCTTCGCCGCCAGCCCTCAATCTCCCTGAGAGCTTTCTGGGAAAGCCAGAATGATCCCATAGTGACCACAGACCTCTTCCTGGCCCAGAGAACACACCTACTAAGGACATTACAGTCTGGTGCTGGCGAATTAGCCGCACCACTGCCTCACTTGGAGTCAGCAAACTTTTTCTGTAAAGGTCCAGATGCTAACATTTTAGGGTCTGTGTCACAGGTACTCAGCTCTGCTACTGCAATGCGAAAGCAGTCCCAGACAACACGAAGTTAACAAATGGGCATGGCTGTGTGCCAATAAAACTTTATTTACAAAAACAGGCAGCAGAAGAGATTTGGCCCTCCAGCCAGTCTGCCAACCCCTGGTTTAAGTGGTAAGCAGTGGAGCATTGACTTTAAACAAAAATTGCTTCTTTGATTACTTAAACCTGGAATAGCCTAGTATCTCTCCTTCACCTCTCTTCCAACTATAGGGTCTGTGATTAAATGCAGTACAGAGAGTTGTGGAAACAGTCCCCCAGAACTCAGAATTCCTGGAACCTAAATAAATAGATCCAAGAGGTGTAAAATGCTTTCACTGCTTTTTTCTATATTATCATATGTTTAGGTAAGTTACAGGTCATTTAGTCTTACTCAGATGACAGCACAGTGAGGGTGTGCAGGCCCCAGCAGAGGGCGCTCAGGCCGCAAGGAGGGAAGCTGCCCGCGGCCACAGGGGTGGGAAGAACTGGCCCACGGACAGCAGCGTCAAACCTTGCAGCTTACCACACAGCACCTGGGAACACAAACGCACCTCGCCAGCAAACTGTTCTGGGAGCTCCTTTTCCCCAGAAACACCCGGCGAGGCTGCGCAACTGGCAGGATGCGGAGCTGCGTCCTGGGCTGCCTCTGGCAGGTTGAAGGCACAGGGCGCAGGTCCCACCTCCCACGCCATCCCTCTGTCCCTCCAAGGAAGGGCTGCAGCTGGCTCCGCCCCGCTGGTGTCCCAGCTCCCCCACCCCCGTCTGGTCCTGGGACCAGCCCAGCCCAGCTGGCTGGACCCTCTCTGCCCTCCTCACCCACAAGGAGGGGCCCGGCCCTCCCACCACCCTCTGTCCGGGAGTCCCAGCAAGTGGCCTTTGTTTCCAGCATATGGGAAGTCATTTATAGTTGGTTTTCAGTGATATGTTTTACAAATACTGTCTTCACCTCACTAGTACTTTGAATTGCATCCCTCCCTCTGGACCATAAAGCATGTCTTCAGGAAAGAGCTCTTTTTACTTGAGGAGGGGTGAGTATGTAAAAGAAGAGTTTTTCTAAAATGGTCAGAAGCCATTATGTGAACAGACCAGGCCAGTACCCTTTGCAGCACAGGACCTATTTGGGATGACAGGTCCTACCTGCAACATCAGGACACATCCCAGTGATTTCTCTCGGACCGTTTTTCTCGGACCGTCTGTGATGATGTTCACGCAGAATGCAGACACCTGATGCCCCTGAACTCCTGTGGCACCTGAAGTGAGGGCGGCAGCTGGACATCAGGGCCAAACAGCATCTCTACTCTGATATCCAATTATGAGTTAGACATCTGTTCCCAGACACTGCAGATTTACAACCAACCAGACAGAGGATCAAACCTCTTCACAGTGGAGCCAAACAGCTCCCCGAGATGCACAAAGCCCACCTGTCTGTGCTGAGGCAGCGGCTGTGGCCCTGGTTCCCAGAGCACCGAGGTGAGCTCCTCTGGCTCATGTTTGGGTGAGAAAAGGCAAGTTCTGAAGGGGCAGAAGGACCCTGGTTGGTGGGCAAGGTGACACAATGCTTCAGGTCACGAGGCCACCACTGGTGTCCTACTGTGAACACAGGTCATGGGTTCGGGTTGCGGGGGGGCGGCTCCAGCTGAAGAGAAACAGAATGGCCTGTTAGTTCATTAGGACAGATGAGGAACACACACAGGTGAGGGGAGGAGTGCACACAGGTGAGAGTGCAGGTGGGCTGAGGAGACCTCCCCAGGATCACCAAGCTTGCAGTTGCTAATGATTCCTTTTCATCGATTTTTGTCTCCTCTCACTCTTGAGGTGTCACTCCCTCTTCTGGTTCTGATATGTCACCAAGTGAATACTCAGATAATCTAGTTTCTTGAAACTTTGTCGAAAAGAAGGGGCTTCTAGGCAAGGCTCAGGGGCCATGCTGCTGCTCTGGGACCTGGGAGTTTGCTTTTGGGCTCTCCCCTTATTTTGCCACCAACAGAAAGTGCACTTTGCAAAAATAAATTCTACGTAGCTCATACAAGTTAAAAATCTTCCAGTGTGCCCTGGGGAGTATACAGCACAAACTGAAACATTCCATAAGCTACTGGCCATACTTTGTCCTGAACAGAGTCCACCTTGGTTCTCAAGAAAGGCGTGTGAAAACATATGGATTCGGATGGATACTTTTCAATGCTTCTGGTGCTTTAAAAACACAAAAGTAAGGATAAGGGACTTAAAATGGGCTCCGTTTTTTATTTAGAAAGGAGAAGTCCTTGAGTTAAAGAAAGAAAATGAAGCATTTAATGAAATTTATAGACCTCATTAGCTATATCTTACCAGGAAGTGATATGAATTCTTCTTAGAGAAAAAGAGCAAAGTTTATATGACTCATTTCCAGATTCCTGTGGTTTATTATCCTCATTTCTAAATTCTAATTTGTTGCAAGATTATCTTTAGACAGATAACAAATTTTCCAGGATTCTGACATTTTAACACCCACACAGCAACAAAAAGAAACTTTGAAATGAAATCCAAAACCTATGGCTTCTGGATTTAATAAAGACACAGACATCAATACAAAGTTTCTTTACTCAATAGTACTTTTTGGAGAAAGTTGGTAAGTAACCACTTTTTCAACTAAAATTTGCTAGTGTACCATGGCTCTATAACGCAGATACTCCTTTTAAATGAGAAAGTGAAGAAAAACAGTACAGGTTAATCCACTTAAAAATATGTACTGGGCTTCCCTGGTGGCGCAGTGGTTGGGAGTCCGCCTGCTGATGCAGGGGATGCGGGTTCGTGCCCTGGTCCGGGAGGATCCCACATGCAGCTGAGCGGCTGGGCCCGTGAGCCATGGCCGCTGGGCCTGCGTGTCCGGATCCTGTGCTCCGCAACGGGAGAGGCCCGCATACCGCAAAAAAAAAAAGTACTTTTGGGGCTTCCCTGGTGGCACAGTGGTTGAGAGTCTGCCTGCCAATGCAGGGGACACGGGTTCGTGCCCTGGTCCGGAAGGATCCCACATGCCGTGGAGCGGCTGGACCTGTGAGCCATGGCCGTTGGGCCTGCGTGTCCGGAGCCTGTGCTCCGCAATGGGAGAGGCCGCAACAGTGAGAGGCCTGCATACCGCAAAAAAAAAAAAAAAAAAAAGTACTTTTAAAATTTTATGCATGTTAACCGATTAGAATTAGGTAAAAACCATTGAGCTGTGAAGGACAAATTTTTAAGGGAAAGACACACGGAGTTGAATGAATATGTGAAATGTAATTGGTAGACCCAGGTGGGTTCTAACCGCCTGGCTGTAGAGACTCCACTTGGATGACAGGAAAGGTCTTTCAAAGCAGCTATGACAGAGTAGACACAAGAGTGGGGTCAGGGGCACGTGGGAGGCCCGGTCCCACGGGCAGAAAAGAACCCGTGATTCCACCTCATGCCCTGCCTTCTCGATTGGCCGAAGTTACCTTCACTTAGTTTTGCTAAATATCTTCAAATGCGTGGGTCACACAGATGGTTGGCCCTGGAGTCTGGTTGTAGCTGCTGAACCTTTGCATTTTACCAACAATGAAACTGAGCGCTGGCTGGAGGGGAGACAGAGGCCAGGGCCTCTGGGGCAGCAACCTGAGGGGGGCTGGGAGGGGGGCGCCCACTCCAGCAGGGACCCGGGGAGCAGGACACCAGCGCTTTTTCACCAGGGCCGCTGTTGACCTGCAGTGTGGCCTGAGCCCTGGACCTCATGAGAGCCTCCTGGGCCAGCTGGCCCCTGCCCCACTGTGGCTCTGACCCCACAGGGTGAGCCTCTGCCCTGTTGCCCCCCCCAGGGATGGGTGGGGGACACCTGCGTCCCTGCCCTGGCTCTCAGCCACTCAAGAGCATCCTATCAAACTCTCCTGCTTCTCCTGGGTCCTTGTCATCAGAGAAGGATCGTGTGGCTCCCCACGCAGATCACCAAGGTCGGCACTTCTGTCAGCCCGCTTTGGGGAGGCCGCGGGCGGGTCAGGAAGCAGGGAGGTGGTGCGGCTGACCAAGACTGATGTCCCAGAGTGGAGCTGCTGGCTGCGGGGGTGACTGCCTCAGGGTATAAGCTGAGGAACGGGCTGCCGACAGCGAACGTTCAGCAGTGGAGAGGGTGCAGCTGCCCTGAGGGCCCTGGGGTCTCATGTGAGTGAGGAACATGGCGCAGCCTCCGGACCCAGCACGCACAGTGGGGACCTTCATGGGCTCGAGCAGCAGAACCTGAAGTGGGGATCTTGGGTACACCGTCCAGGAAGGGACGAGGGGCCGGGATGCGCACGAGACCGAGCCACGAGGGGGTCATCCAAGGGCATGCACTGCAGCCAAGGGGGAGGCGCATTCTCTGCACTTCTGGAGCCCTGAAATGTTTCAGCTTTTAAAAAAGTTATCCTTTTTCTGTTTTTTAAAGAAAATGTATGTGGAATGGCAAGTACAGAGGAGATGGTCAGGGGCTGCTCTTGTTAGGGGAGGGGTGACCAGAGTAAAGGGTGGCTTGGTCCCCTCCGTGGACAACTAGAACATCAAACACACACACGAGTGTCCTTCAGCCGGGCCGGACATGACCCTCTCAGTACCCAGGGCAAGCCCAGTGGCCTCGGGAGATGGAGACAAGGGGACGAAGGACACAGTCGGGAAGTCAGGGCCGTCAGGATGTCGCAGGTACTGGATTAGAATAAAAATATGAGCGTCTGGTATTTCCCGCTGCTGCACTTCTCTGTCTTCTCATTTTGAGAGGTTATCTGCCCAGAACTTCCTCTGTCTCAACTGATGTGAGCTTCAATCTCTCTGCTCTTCTTGGGGCCTTTCTGCTCCTTTGCTGTTGCGGCTTCATTCAAGCACCAGAAGCTGGTTGAGTGCGGTTGCCCCTGTCACATCCCATTGTACACAAAGGCCTCTCCGTTGTTTTCCTTGCTCCCTAATTGAGTGTTTCTATAATTGAAGGAAAAGGAGGCCTGTGCTCCTTGTGTGCAAAGCACTTATTCTATCTCCCCACTCCTTCATGGGCTGCTTCTGGCCTCCCTCCCAGGTTGGAGACCTGCTTCCTAGATCTCATATCTTCCTCCTCTTCAATTTGCTTCTTAATTTGATGGAATGTCTTCCAGTAAATTTCTGAGAAAGCTTTTGTAAGAGACAAATATTTTGACTCCCTATATGAAAAAGTCCTTGTTATATTTTCACACGATTGACAATTTCGTTAGGCATAGAATTCAACATTCAAAACCATTTCTGTGAGAACTTTGAAACTTGTGTCCCAGTGTCTTACGGTTCCACTGCAATTGCTGAGAAATCCAAGACCACATTTGTTCCTGCTATTCTCCTCTCTGAACTGCCCAAGGGCTTTAAATCCTGGGCAGGGTCTTCTCTCGTACCCTGGGCAAGATACCCAAGGGCCCTTTCCATCTGGCAGCCCACATCTTTGGTTCTAGCAAATTTTTCCAAATTATTCTTAGCTAATTTACTCTCCTCCACGTAAGAAGAAATCTCACTATGCTGGACTGTGCTGTGTCAAATCAGCAAGAGCTGGGCACCAGTTTCTCAGGGGCCCCTTCTCAGTGTGAATCCAGGTTAGAGCTAGACCCGAGCGGAACCTGCCTCAGGTTGGGCAACAGAATGAAGGAGGACCACTGTCCCAGAAAGTCATGGTGGTCAGGTAGGGGTGACGGGGGTGACACAGGCAAGGTCCCCGCCCAGAGGCCAGCATTCATGAAATGTGGGTGGATCTTCATGTTCTTTGGGGACAGAAGCTCTTGTTCTCAGGACGCTTCTGGACCCCACTCTACGCACCTGTTCACCTGTATTCTTCATCATATCCACGACAGTAAACTCTAAACATACGTGAATGTTCCTCCGAGTTCTGTGAATGGCTCAAGCAAATTAATTGACAGAGGAGGGGGTCGTGGGAACCCTGATTTATAGCCAGTCAAGTGGAAGCACAGGTGACGACCTGGACTTGTGATTGGGCTGAAGTGAGGCAGTCTTGTAGGACTGAGCCCTTAATCTGTGGGATCTGACGCTGTCTCCAGGCACATGGAGTCAGAACTGAGTTTTTTAGGACACCCGGTCAGTGCCTGCTCAGAACTGAAGAACTGCTCAGTATTTGAAAAGGCAAAGGAACTAGAATAGCAAAAATAACTTTGAAAAAGAAGAATGAAGTTGGAGGAACCACATTAACTGATTTCAAACTTCCTCCACAGCTACAGTGACGAGGAGAGTGTAGCCATGGAGTGACACACAGATCAATGCAACAGAATGGCCCAGAAACACACCCACACGAGCACGGCTGACTGATTTTTGACAAAGGCCAAAAGCAATAAAGGAAGGTAGTATTCTCACCAAAAATGGTGTGAAAACACTTGGACATTTGTAAGCAAAAGAAAGGAAGAAAGAAAGAAAAAGAGCCTTAATCCAAACCTCGCTCCTTACGCAAAAATCAACTTAAAATGAATCATAGCTCTAAGTGTAAAACGTAAAACTATAAAACTTTAGGAGAAAATCTTTGTGACCTATAGTTACATAAAGCATCCTTAGACATTGATACCCAAAGCACAATCTATTTAAAAAATAGATGAGTTGGACTTCACCAAAATTAAAAACTTTGGTTCTGTGAAAGACTCTTGTTAAGTAGATGAAAGAAAAGCCATAGATAAGGAGAAAAGACTTGCAAACACACCTAACAAGGGACTTCTGTCCAAAAGGAAACTCAAACTCGATAGCAAGAAAACAAACAATCCAATAAGAAAATGGGCAAAAGATCAGAACAGACGCTTAGTGGATGGTGCATAAGCACATAAGAAACTGCCGTTAGGCAAATGCAAGGCAGAGCAGTGATGAGACATCACGGAATGACTGGCATGAAAAATCTGACACCACCAAGTGCCAAGAGGGGAAATGGCGCGGCCACTCCGGGAGCCTTGCGTGGACTTCAACTTGAACACAGATGCACAGTCCCAAACCCGGTGCTCACAGGAAGTGAAGCCTGTCCATCAGGGTCTCAGCGGCCCTACTTGTCACAGCCCCACAATGACGGGCGCATCCCTGCAACTGGACTCTCTCGGCAACAGGAGGAACAAACTATCATCTCAAGGGCACAATGCGGAATGAAAAAGGCGTGGTTCCACTGACATAACTGCCTCAAACGACAAAACTCCAGCGAAGGGGACAGAGAAGTTGTTGCCAGGGGCAGGGGCAGGGGCAGGACAAAGTGTGACTAGCAAGCAGTTTCTTTGGGGTGCAGGATAGTCCCAATATCCTGACTGTGGCAGGGGCTGTGCTGATGCAGACGCGTGATGAAATTCCACAAACCCCCCACCCCTCCCCAACAAGAACGTGTGAACTCCGAGCAGGGTTGTACCAGTGTGCACCTTCTGGTTTGAACGTCATACTGTGGCTATGTTACGAATGGGGGGCTGGGTGAAGGGCACAAAGGAACTCTACTATTTTTGCAACTTCTATGTGAGTCTGGAGTTATTTCAAAATACACAATTTTTAATTGGTTAGGCTTTGTAAAATGACTCTACGATCCGGTGGGGAGGCAGTTTCTCTGTGCAGGTACCAGGAGCCTGGCCTCCAGATTAGAGGCAGGAATAACATTCTCAAAGAGTTTCATCAAAAATATTCAGGCACGTGTTAAAAATGCACATTTCCAGAGCCACTAAATCAGAAACTCTATGGGAGTAGATGAGGGATCTGCATTGTTTTCAAGTTTTTGAGCTATTTTATGATCAAACAAGTTTGGGGAGTGCTGGTTTAGGTAAAGAGTCTGTACTTACAGAGGTAAACTTTAATTATCTAGAAATTTTGCTAGTCTAGAGTCCTTGGATACTGGATAAAGTGAGAGTTTGTGCATTAGTGCTGGCAGGTGGGTTGTACATTTTTCCCATTTACGTTCATGCCAAGCTGTTCAGACGCTGCGGGCAGATGAAAGCTGGGTGACACCCTCCCTGTGGGATGCACGGGGCCACAAAGGAGAGGCTGTACAGGAAGGGGAGCTGTTCTCTTCGCTGCAGCCCTGTCCACATACCACTGTGTCCTGTGGGCCCAGGGGCAGGGGACACAGACCAGGGGGGACCACCAGGGGCTGTGGAGGAGCCAAAGTGGGTGTCCAAACTCTATGGGCCGAATTGTGTCCCCCAAAGCCCACTGCAGCGCTAACCCCCCAGGCGACTGCATTTGGAGATGAAGCCTTTAAAGAGGTTTTAAGGTTAAATGAGGTCATGGGTGGAGCCATGATCCACGAGTCATCGGGAGTGAGCCATAGAGGAAAGGCCCTGTGACGACTCGGGGTGGAGACGACCGTCTACTCGCCCAAGAGAGAGGCCTCAGGAGGAACCACCTGCTGGCACCTTGATCTAGAACTTCCAGCCCCCAGACTGCGAGAAATAGCTGTCTATTGCATTTGTTATGGCAGCCTGAGCAGGCTAAGACACCAAGGAAGCACAGATCCTGGAGAGAGGTGCAAGGGCAGCTGGGAGCAGGCGTGGAGGACAAGGACCAGGTGGGGCTGGGCTGAAGGGGGCGCCTCACCCACTCCTGCTGTCTTCCTTCCGCTGTGAACCTGAGCACATACTCCAGGGAGCCAGGGCTGGGCTCATTGGCCTCGGTAAGGACCCAGCCACCCATGCAGGCTGCCAGGGCCCCCAACCCCTCCTTGGAGCTGCCAGGATCCCCCAGGGGCAGCCTCTGAGGCAGGGGTGGGGTCTGGCCTTGCCTCCCCTTGCCCCCCATCCCCATCCAAGAGATTCAGGTCCCTTGGGAACAGCCCCTCGCTGATGGTGTAAAGTGGGCACTGCCTAAAACAGGTGCATTTTCAGGCTGGCACAGGCTCCAGGCCATTTGTCCAGACAACTTTCCACCTCTTGGTTTATTTGGAATTAGCAGAGTGTTAATTTTATAGTACTCTGATTCAACTTTGTGCATGGTGGGTATCTAATCATACATTCAAGTAGACACACAAATATCAAACCAAATTACGCTGTTCTCCACCTCACAAATGTGACTCAATTTAGACTATGAACAAAGACCCCACAGAGTGCTGGTGATTTCTGGGACTGTAACAGTTGAGGAATGGCTTAAGTAAGAGATACCTTCTTTCACTTTATTTTGAGAAACTTTATACTTTAATTTTCCCTGACTTGCTAAAGAAAAACACTGTTTAGGAAGCCCCTACCTTAATTATTTCTATGATGCTTAACAGAAAACAGTTAAGTCTGCCCTCGGCTCAGAACTTGTATTTCTGGCTGAGAATGTGCTGCATGTAAATTATACCCTCAGTGTTCAGTCACACAGTTTCTGTGTGACTCACGTTCTCCCAGAAAATCCAGCACATGGCAGAAGCCAGCTCAGCAGTTTCTCTCACGCAGCCACCTCTACACTTACTCACAGACCCTCTAATACTTGGGACTGAGGTGAGCGTTTCCAGAGCCCCCTTGCAGGTGCAGAGCTGTGCATCTGAGGGGGACCCAGGGCTGACCGCAGGCCAGGGGATTCACACTCAGTGGGACATTTTAATTTCCCAGTTAGGATATGAAAGCTCTTACTAGCTCTTCACTGAGGCGGCTATGATTCTTTGTTCTGAAACCAACAGTGCATGTCCTGGGAGGGCATCTGTAAACAGGTGGTACATCCCAGAGCCGTGACCCGCGGCTTGGACCTGCTCCACAGAGGGAAGGACCAGGAGAGGGATGGCGACAGGAGTCACAGACCCAGTGCTTATTCTCCATGCGCCAATGATGGTTCACACACTCATATCCAAATGCCAACTGAGATGCAAGCGGTACCCAGAGCTTGTGTACCCAGAGCCCTCGGCCCTCTTCCCAACTCGGGATGCTAAGGTCGAAGGCTTCTCCTTCAGGTACCTTCACAACCTGGAGAGAAGACTCCCTTCTGCTCAGAGGCCTGAAGCTGTTGTGGACTCACAGCTCCACCAGCTCGTATGCCCCGCCGCGCAGAAGGACACCCTCCCGACAGCTCTGCAGCAACCAGACGCTCAGTGGCTGTCGGTGATCCAGGGCCGCTTGGTGCAGACGGGACAGAGCTGCAACCATCCCGCATGACTGTCAACATCAACCCGTGAGCTCCCGCACCAACAGCAGAGACCCTGCCAGCTCCGAGGAGGCCACGTGGGCCACATACACCGGCCCTTCTCCTTTCCTCATGGCTGGGGGAGCAGCAGTGACTGAGCCTCCCCAGTGCCCTCACTGCCCTCACTCGTTACTAGTGCCCCTATTATTATTACCTGTTATTAGTGCACCACCTGTAGCTATTAGGCCATTACTGGAATATTCATCTCAAAATGGGAAAAGTAAATCCAAATGCAAAAGTGCTTTTTCTGTGTGTGGACCAGCCTGAACGGCATAGAACTTAAAAGCTGGTGAAGTCATTTTGATAACAGAAGCAACTGGCAAACCCAACACTGAAGAGGAAAGGGTAAATAATCTTGGATTATCCAAAGAAGCACGTGAAACAGCCCCACAAGAGGAAACTCTCAGGGTTTCTTCTGAGTCACTTTGAGTTCAGTGAACAGAACACCTGATGCCATAATCACAAGCAGCTCTAATTTCAGAAGCTGATTATCATTATAAATCATTCCATTATACCAAGATTTCAGTTTTCAAAATTCAGAGTTTAGAAAAAAGCACTTCATTATATGGCAGGATCACAGGAAATCACAACGTGGGACAGACCCCAGCACCTCACTGGGGGGAGAATGTTTCCAGGCCTTCTAGAGCTACTTCCTGGTGGGCTTTGGGGGGCTGCTCCCCACTCCTCACCCTCTGGCTGGGGCCCCCACCCTGAGGAGCACATTTCGCCGGTCTTGGGTGGGGGTGGGGGGGTGGGCGGGGTGAGTCCTGGGAACAGCTCGTCCAGCAGGAGGAAGAGTCTGGAGCATCTGCCGTCGGCGGGGCACCAGGGCTGGGCCAAGAGGCAAATGCAGCACGCCTGGGCCCACCCCCAAGAGCTGGGGCTGTTTTAAGTCTCTGTTTGGGGTGATTTGCTACGGAGCATTAAGCGGCTGCTGGCACGCTGAGGCAGTGGCTGGTTTTCAAAGGTGGATGAACAGAGGATCTTTGGTTCTTGTCCTCACTCAACACCTCATCAACACACGGTCGTGGACCCACCCGAAGTCCCGTGGATTTCTGGACCCCACAGCTGAGACCGAGAACCTCTTCCTGGCCTCCTCCCCCAGGCCGTGGCCCCGCTCCTGGTGGCTTCTAGTCTGATTTCAGCCCACGCCCTCTTCTAGCTCCGAGGGCTCCTGATGTCTGCTGACCAGCTCCACCCAGACGGTGCATCTCAGCTCATTCCCCCAGACCCGGCCCCCCTCCAGCTGCCCTGCTCGGGGACGGCCCCGCCCCACCAGACACTCAGGCCTTTCCTGGACACCTCACCCTCGCAGCAGCTCAGTGCTGCCCGAGCCCTGGCCTCCTGCCCTCTGGATCCGTCCGCCTCAGCCTACGCGCCTGGCCTGCGGGTGCCCTGCACACCTGCCCTCTGGCTCCAGCTTCGCCCCAGGCCGGGCTCCTCTGAAACGCTGTCCCCCTTCTCCAGGGAGCGCCTACCTGGACTGTGCCTTGCGCCCAGGAGGCAGGCAGACACAGGTGCTAAGAGCATGAAAAGCCCCTCTCGGGGAGGCCGGGGCCAACTGCAGACGGCAGGCGTACCTGGGTGAGCAGCTGGTCGGGCGCCAGATGGTTGATCCACCGCGTGTATCGCTCGGTGGAGTTGGGGGGCTCCCTCCTCACTTGGCAACCGATAATCTGTGAAACAATAACAGATAGGACTTAAAATAAATCCACTGCAGCCATTGGAACAGCCCCGTTTCTCAATAACTTTCTCCTTCCAGCCTCTAAATAAACAAGAGTCGCAGCCCTAAGAGCTCACTTCCCTGGCCGCCTCCCTCTGTCTAGGCTGCCACAGCAGCCCCCCACCCCACGACGCCACCAGACGGGCACACCCCATCCCAGGAAGAATCTGCGTTAGCTGCCCTCTAAATCCTCTTCCGTACCCTGCATCACCACCTCCTTCCACCCTTGGTCCTGGTACCCGGCCCTGCCTCCTCCTGGCCATGGACACGATCCCCTCTCCGCATACCCAGCTCTGCACGCTGACTCCCGGCAGCCCTGTCCTGCTGTCTGACAGTGCCCCAGCACCTAGGGAAGCCCCCCTGCACATTCTGCTGGGGTATCTGCTTGCAGCGCGTTTACACATCTCTAAGACTGCTCAGAGGTAAAAAGGTCCAGCCCTTTGGTCGGTGAGGCAGGTTTGGAGAGAGGCTGGTTCCTGCCACAGATATCAGGGGTCCTGATGCTCAGACACCAGCAGCCCCAGGGCTCAGAGGCAGGGAACGGGCTGGTTTCTGAGGGAGGGACCCCTCGCAGCAGCAAGAGGGGGCCTTTCTCCTCCTTTCTGGCTTGGGGAGGGCAGCCGGGGTGCCCGTGGCAGCAGAGAGCCTGCCCCTTGGTGAGGGTCCTGTAAGGCTCTCAGAGGCTGGCTGGCCTCGGGGAAATGACACTAACCTCTAATCCCCTGGCTGTGCCTTCTCCACCTCCCTGACCGCCGAGGAACACGGTGAGGAAGGTCAGAGTGGTCGGCAAACCTATATCACTGCCCAAGTGACCTTACTGAGAAACTATCAAAAGTCACCCCACAATATTTGAGTTTCTTAAATCTTGCTCTAATATACACAGCACTACACATGCTGATTAATTTATATTAATGCAGTTATGCTACTGAAGAGTTGTGAGGTTTTTGCTTGAATTTTGTTGTGTGCTTGTTTTTTGTTTGTTTTGTTTTTAGTGATTCAGTTATACATGTATCCATTCTTTTTTAGATTCTTTTCCCATATAGGTTATTACAGAATATTGAGTAGAGTTCCCTGTGCTATACAATAGGTCCTTTTTTGTTGTGTTTTTTTTAATTAAGCTTTTTTTTTTTTTGAGAAATGGTAGATTCACATGTAGTGTTAACAAATAATACACAGAGATCCCATGTAGCCTTTACACCGTTTCCTCTAATGGTAACATCTTGAAAAGCCAACACGTGGCCTCCACTGGGCTGAGGGACCCTGGGCGTTTCCACGGCCACAGGGACCCCTCGTGGTGCCTTTATAGCTGCGCCTCCCCCCCACACCCAGCTCACAGCCGTGAACCTGCTACTGCAGTGCTGTAATTCTGTCTTTTCGAGAACATCGCATAAATGCAATCACACTGTGTGTTGCCTTTCAAGATTGGCTTTTTTCACTCGGTGATTCCCTGGAGATTTGTTCCTTTTTTGGCTGAAAAATACTCCACAGCTCAACCCTCTACAGGACACCTGGGCTGTTTCCAGTTTGAAGCTATTATTATTAGTCTGCTGCAAACACTCACACAGGGGTTTTTGTGTGAATGTTAAGTCTTCGTTTCTCTGGGATAAACACCCAGGAGCGTGACTGTGGGTCGTATGGTAGTTTCACGTTTAATTTTTAAAGAAACTGCTGTTTTCCCGAGCAGCTGCACCACTTCCATCCCCACGGCAGCGTGTGTGACCAGTCTCCCTGCATCCTTGCCATGTGTTTTATTCTGGCTTTTCTGACAGGTGTGTGTGGTACCTTGTTGTGGTTGTAATATGCACCCCCGGTGGCTCAAAAGGCTGAATCTCCTTCCAGGGACTAATTTCTCATCTGCCTGACTTTCCAGGGAAGAGTCTTTCATGTCTTTCATCCATTTCTTGATTGGGATAAAACATACTTGGCCATAGGTCTGTATTCTTTTTACATACTGCTGAATTCTATGTGTGAACTTTGCATATATTTCTCCTAAAAACACATACAAAATTCAGCTGTAAGTTAGAACAGCCCTTGAATGATCACCTTGCCCAGTTGCGAGGTACCACACCTGATCTGACCAAAGCGTATTTTTTTGAAACTGTCTATTCCATCTGTTTTCTGGCCTTGTTGACACTGTCTTGCATTCGATTGCTGAACAGGAAAGATTTTGAGTCAAAAAACAAAAATGTGGATCAAAGCTGTGAGGTAGAAATCCTGTTTCAAAAGTATTCCCAAACATGAAGATGAAGAGGCTTAACTTCTACACAAACACCCAGGCCCCGGCCTCATGACTGCTGCGCCATGAACAGCTGCTGGGGGCGGCAGACCAGCAGAGTGCAGCCCAGTCCAGCCCGTGCCGAAAGCCACACTTCCAGCCAGACCGTGAGGGGCAGCAGACGTGGTCTTTCTGGGACATGAGCTGACTTGTGCTATTTCCACGGTGAGTGCCTGAGCCCCTTCCCCAAACCTCCTCTTCCATTCTCTGCCTCTGATGAAGGGTGAACCACGCTGGGTGGGGTCTCACATGGAGGAGGAGGATTAGGTGAACACGAAATGAAGCTGGAGCTTTGGGGGCTGGCTGTTCTTTGAGGCTTTAAACACTGTGAGTAGTGGTCTACAAAGAACCAAAGTGAGGATATTTTGTTTGCCTTAACATGTTTTAAAAGAATGCTGGCCTGGACCACAGGGAAGACAAAGGCAAACCATAAAAAGAGGCACCTGCAGTGGGATGCCAAGCTCCTCTCCCGTGCTGTCTGCCCTGCCCTCACGCCAGACCACTGTGGACACCAGGCCAGCACGGTACCTTGTACACAGTCGGTGCTCAATAGACACAGGCTGAATGAACCCCAAGAGTGGGAGACTGAAAAAATTCTTGAAGAAATAATGGTCAAAAATTTTCCAAATTTGATGTAGGCTATAAAACCACATATCCCAGAACTTCAACAAAGCCCCAGCAGAGCCAACCTTTAAAAAAAAAAACAATTCATGCTTGTACATAATAATCAAATTGCTGAAAACCAGTATTAAACAGAAGATCTTAAAAGGAGTCAGAGAAAAACACCTATTACACACAGAGAACCGGATATAAGGATGACAGCAGACTTCTCCACAGAAGCAATGGAGACCAGACAACGGAGAGACATCTTTAAAGAAAGAATGACTTCAACCTAGAATTCATTAGCCAACTACTATAATTTTCAAAAATTAAAGCAAAAGAAATACTTTTTCAGAAAAACAAAAGCCAAAATTATTCATCACAAGAAGACTTAAATTACAAAAAAAGATGAAGGAAGCTCTCTGGGGAGAAGGAAACAACCTGATCTATACCAAGGAATGGCAAGTGGCAATGACGGTAAACAGATGTGTAAAAGCAGAAGACATTTTTCCATGTGCAACTTCTTTATAAGATAATTGACTTTGGTAAAAATAAAAGCAAACACTGTGGAGTTTACAGCATAAACTGTGTGACAGGATGTGATTTTGTAATCTTCTTACGCTCCATGTGAGATGGTGCCATTTAAGTGCCATTTATTTATTAATAAAAGTGCCATTTATTTAAAGTAGCGTGTGAGGGGTAAGATGCAGACCCTAGGCCAACCACTGAAAAATAATGAAACAAAGAGGGATAGCTGATAAAGCAATAGTACAGATAAAATGGAATCATAAAACAAAACTAAACGAAAAGGTAGGAAAGAGGAAACCAGGAAGAAAGAGGCTTGAGGTAAAACCCAAGCCGGGAGATGAAAACCAATTACATGCAATGCAGAAGGAACAAAGTAATAAAAAGCAAAAGTCAATAAAATAGAAAAGACAACAGAGAAAACCAGCGGGGCAGGGAAGGGACAAGAGTGTGGCCGTGTTAGGAGGTCTGCCATTCCGGGGTGGCTTGGCTTGGACGTTGCTGGGATCGGCACCCATTTGCAAGATCTTATTCAGAAACTGGATTTTTTAAACTTCACTAACCTCAGTTCTTAATGGAAATGAGAACTGTTACCGCACACCCACACAGCAAACTCAAGTAGGGAAGTTATAAAATGAACCTGGGACCCGGCAACACAAATTCTGAGAGGAGAGCAGCCCACCCTCCCCACCCACCATCCTCATGGTGTTGCTAGAGGGTTCCTCTAAGCAGGGCTTTCAGAACCATGGTCTGAAGATGAAAAAAAAAAAAGGTGGGGGGAAGAGAAATGTAAGCCTATAATTTTATCAATTAGTTATACTTATGAAATTAGTTCCTAATTTATATTTATGCATAAAGATTACTAAAATATAAATTAAAATTAGATTTCATTAACAACTCCTATTTGTCTTATGGACCCAATCCTTAAAATACTTCAAGTGGATACATTTAGGAATGGAAGCAATGTTTTAATATTTTAAGTTAGATTAACAATTTTCCTTATTTCATACTCCCAAATGCTTCTTGTCATCAAAAATCTTTTCGAAAAAATGACTTTACTTATCGATCAACTTCTACTTACCTGGACAACAATTGCCACTAGGAAATAGGGCCATTCAAACACCTGCTAGTTCCTGAGAGGCTCACCTGTGCTTACTCGTCTGGAACGGTACATGTCAGATGTGGCTGGGGTGTGTGGAGGCCACACTCCACAAAACCTAAATGCACAGATTGTTTTTCATGTGTGGTGGTCACATCAACGTGGGGCAGATGTGGAGGAACACAAGCTCTTTTGCTGTGATTTTTTTTTTTTTTTTTTTTTTGCGGTACGCGGGCCTCTCACTGTTGTGGCCTCTCCTGTTGCAGAGCACAGGCTCCGGACGCACAGGCTCAGTGGCCATGGCTCACGGGCCTAGCCGCTCCGCGGCACGTGGGATCCTCCCGGGCCGGGGCACGAACCCGCATCCCCTGCATCGGCAGGCGGACTCTCAACCACTGCGCCACCAGGGAAGCCCTGTGGTTTTTAACCTGAGAGACTACTCCAGACGGTAGGACATGAGCTGCCCTCATCAGCTCATATCTCCCAGGCATCCTGCTCCAGCACGTTACTCTGGACTGGTTCCGTCTTCAGCAGGGCCCTTGCAGCCTCCCCGCAGCCCCCGTTCACCCTCTCCTCCTCCTGCCTCACGCCCACCTTCCAAATACCAAGCATTCCCAGAGACCCATGCCTGGCCGGCAGCACGTCCCACCCCCCAGGCTCTATCAGGGTCAACCGTGGACGCAGAACCACCACCACCACCCCCCGCCCCGCCACCTGCAAACCCACCCCTGGGCACCGTGGGCCAGGGGCCTCCCCAGCCGATCTCTTGCGCTATGAGGCAGAGTTGGACCACAGGGCCCAGCACCAGGTTCCGTCCTGAGTGACTGAGCAAGGCCCCCATCGGCGCCCCACTTCTCCCAGCCTCCGCTGGGCACATAGACGGTGCTCGCTCCAAGGTGCGGTGAGGACGGAGCTGGAAGTGGTGCAGCGTCCACCGGGCTTTAGATGCTGACAGCAGACCCACCCGCCTCCAAACCTCGTGCCAGCGTAAGCCCCTCATCGGCGCCTCAAACAGCTGTGCCCTCTCTGCAGCGCCTGTGCCACTCCCAGGGCACACGCTCAGCCTGACCAATTCGGTGCCGCTCAGTGGACAGAGGCGCAGCAGCGACACTCAGGGCGGGAGGAGGCTGCGCTGAGCGGAGATGAGGTGATGGCCCTGGCGCCACCTGCAGGCAGAAACGGGTCCACAGCTCCCGCTTCCCGCTTTGCGTTCCCACCAGGCATGGTGGGCACGAGCCTGTCGCCAACTCCGAGCCAGGCCAGGTCACTGAGGACCCCTCCCGAGCCCCCTGGAGACTCACATCGGGGACATAAGGAAGTCCTGCCATCGGCCTGTCCTGAGGCCACGGGGAAGGACCCACCCACGTGTGCTGGAAAAGCTCTGGGGTGCCCTGTACCTCCGCAAGGCGCTCCCCGCCTCCTTCCCACCGTCATCCTCAACACCTCCATACTCCTGAGAATGCAGAGCTTCTCACCTCCACCCGTGCGCAGGTGAACCCCCAGGGAGGGGCCCAGACCAAACACAGCAGCTTCCCTGACCCCACCCAACTCCTGTCTCAGAGCGGATCCTTGCTCCAAAATGCTCAATAAGTGGGTGGAGAAATTCTACACCGGTGATGCCTGACACGTAACATCTCAGAAGTTCTGCAGAGAATATGCAGCGGCACAATTTATGGAAGTTGCCACCCTCATAATTAAATGGCTTTCTTGTAAATGGCCTTAAAGAAGTAATGACCAAGGACAAACATATACTTAGCATTCATTTCATTCTTTCCAAACAATGTGATATAATCAACAAAACCACCAACCAGCAACTCAAGATTTTTGTAGGTCATGACTTTTAAAAAACCCGGCACTACAGCAACAACCCTTCTAAAGCTGATTTTGTTCTGGTGCAACAGGACTGTTCGGAACCCCTGGTCTCGCTGCAAACCTGTGATGCCGGAGGGGGCACAGGTGCTCCAGCGCTGGGAGCAGAGTATCAAGTGCACTTAATACAGGTTAGCAAGAAAAGCTGTAACCTAGAACTTTATAAAGGCACAAGCCAATGTGTTTTAATTAAGATTAACTGACACTGTCTACATTTTTTCCAAAGTCCTTATATATCCCTAGATTTCGAGGTCTTTGAACTTACACATGGAGAACCACCAAAAGTAACTTCACATGTGAACCAATCACACACAAAAAAAGGGGGCGGGGGTGGACAATGTATCTGAAAGTATCTCACTCTCTATAATATATACACTTGTTACAAAATTCTTCAGACAAAATTCTTTTTTCAATGTAGAATATATTCTAAGTGCTTGGAAACTGTGAAAATCAGCCCTGACCATTTCCAGATCTGGGCCAGTTCTCAGGCTCAGACCCACCACCTGAAGGAGAGGCCCCACCCACGAGGATGGACCTGTGACGGCAGGGGAGGTGCACCGAAGATGCAGGATCTAAGGCCGGGAGGGGACACTGATCATGTGAGGCGGCTGGACACAGGGCCCAGGTGACACCAGACCCATCACGCCCACTGGAGTAAGGGTCCACAAGTCAGGTAATAAACTGGGCTCATGGGCACACAGGTCCCACCAGTGACCACTTCCAGGTTCCTGAACGTGTAACCAGAAAGCACAGGCTTAGCACCCAGCTGAGCCTCACACGGGTTCCCTGGGGTGTGATTAGGGGCTAGTGTAAGACAAGGGGCAGGTGGAGGCCATCCCAGCCTCGAGCGTAAATCGAACACAATATCACATCCTGGGGAAAAAGCAGACACTGGGCTACCTTGGAGGCTTGAAGGAAGGGGGTGCTGGCCCCCACACACCCCTGCAGAAGCAGACGTCCCGCGCACATGCTGCATCGGCGAGTCAGCACTGGGACCCTTTCTGCTGTCTTCACATTGCTCAGTGGTCTGCACGCTGGACATTTTCGTCGTGCTGGCCACCGTGTTGAGGACATCCTGTGGCACCTGATGAGCAAGACTTTTGGTTCCAGAGGTCTGGGCACCGCAACACTACCTCTGAGGTGAGGGACCATGAAGAGAGAGGCACAGGACTTGGCCGGTCTCCTTGGGCCACTTGGGGTCCTGTTCACCCTTGACCATAGTTAAGAGTGGGGTCCGAAGAAGCACGGGACTGCCATCTGGCCCTGAGGCTGCAGAGTCCTGGAGGAAGCTGGTGGCAGTCGACGATGTGGAGACCTGCAGCCCCAGCGGGGCCGTCACAGCACAGACCCCAGGACCCTGTGGCATGGAGCTGGGGGCCATTCAAGGTGGCGTGGCCAGGGCACCACGTGGCCACACTGCCCACCAGGAGCTGGGTACTGTCAGACCACCAAGGCATGAGCTTGAGTGGCCTCACGGCCATGAAGACCACTCCACGGGTCACCCACCCATGGCTCTGACCTCTCCTTCAGCTGCACCCAGGGCCTCACGGGGCTGGTCCCCAGGACCCAGTGACAGAGCAGGTTCACAGGCAGGCTGGCGTGGTGCACTGGCACAATGCCAAAAGGGACTGATACTGCAGCCCAGCCCCATTCAGGGCAAGGACACACACAAGCCCCCAGGCCCTGGTGAGTGAGCAGGGGAGTCTGCTGGGAGGAGCAGACCTGTGAGACGCTGTGGGTGGACCTGGGGGCACTGGGGGTGGGCGCTGAGGTGGGCAGTGCTGGCTTGTCGGGCCAGAGAAGAGGCTGTGGGCCCCTCCCCGAAGGCTGGTCTAGTTACTACCACTCCTGACCTTCTGGTCAAAGAACGGACTCTGGGCCCTAGGGGACCGGCCCAAGGATTCCAGCAGTCCTGGTGAGTCAGGTGACACCAGCCCCCCGCCATCAGACCCAGAGCGTGCACTGGCCCCCATGATGCTACCTCGGCGAAGGGCCACTTCTCAATAAAGAGGCGGCTGGGCACTTCTGAACCTCCCTCACATCTAGCCTCTGGAAGCTCCAGCCGGAGAGGCAGTGGAGCGGCCTCTCAAGAAGTAGCCGAAGGCCATTTTTATCTTCTTACAGGCGTATTTCAAGGACAACGTTTAAATTTAAGCAATATAAGGGCAATTACACTTCTGAGGATAAGAATCCTCAGCATCAAACTTAAGGTTGTAAAACGTCACCTAGTCCATGAAAAGACAACAACGGCCCTCAGGCAGAGTGCCTAGGTTTGTTTACATGACAGCCAAGTCCCCAGTCACTGTCAGGTGTGCAGGGGCTGGGCAGCTGGAGACACAGCATGAGGGGCTACATTTCCTAGAAGGAGAAAATCAGTGGGCTAAATTCAGAGCTCCAAAATAAGGGGCTATTGGAAGAGAAAGAATTCATCTTGGGTGAACAAACGTCCTTCAAACTCCTTGAGAAATTGTATCTGAAGGAAGTGTATATTTGAGCCTTTGTCTTAACTCAGTACACGTTTCATAGGGTCCACTCTCTGAGCCCTGAGCCCTGTGCCACGAACAGGCTCTTTCCTTCGTGAAGGCCCAGTGGCCAGGCAGTCAGACCCCAAACACAGTGCCCAGAAGCCCATGAGAAATGCAGAGTCTCAGGTCCCACCAACACCTGGGATCAGATCCCAGGGGCTCATGTGCACTGGAGATGCTTTAGTGTGTGGACATGGTTGGACATGGCACTGCAGCAGAAGTGAGCAAACCTGGAGGCTGTTCCCAGGCAATCAGACACCATGTATCTTAAGACAGTTCCAGACCTTTCTCCTTCCCACTTTCAAAACCAGTGATCACCACAATAATTCAAAGATGTTTTTACTAAAATTTCAGCATAGAGATCTGAGCAGTGGGCTCTGTGGTCAGACACCAGCTCTGGGGTTCAACCGCCTGGGCCACCCCCGACCCTGAGTCACACGGGAGCGAGGAATCCACGGGCCCAAGATGCTCCCCCAGGTCCAAGTGGCTGGGAGACGCTCCCTGAAATGGGGCTCCTGTGGGGGGAAGTGAGCTCTCACCCAGCGAATGCCAAGGAGGATGGGTCCTGGAGAGCCTGGCTCATGGGGGCCAAAGGGGAAGCCATTCGAAAGATGAGAACGTAGTCTGAGGTTATGTAGCTAATGGAATTTTTTTTTTAACTGATACATCCTACAGCTCTCAACCTGTGTTTTCATGTCCAAGGTACACAGCTTCTCAAATGCTGATAAAACCAAACTAAACTAAACCAAACCAAAAAAATACTTTGGACCCATTTGAAAGTAACCACTGCTACCCAAAACAAGAAGCACATTTTCCTTCAAAGGAAAACACCCTTGAGGGCGCAGACACACCAGGCACACATCATTCTCCAAGGGGGCAGTCTGATTACAAACTGACTCTTCCTATCCTAAGGAAGAATCTTAATCTAAAAAGCTGTAATGGCAGTTCTACCAAAAGGTGTAACAATGCAGCAGAAACATGCAGAAACATCCGTACTCACACTTGTTGGGTGTCGCACAGCGGCTGCGTGTTGCAGCCTCACCCTCTGAGGCATCATCACGTCGTCCTGCAGGAGAGAACACATTTTAAACTCCCTGGAAGCAACTCTGACAAACAAGCAAGACAG
Organism: Phocoena sinus; assembly: GCF_008692025.1. Classification (NCBI taxonomy): domain Eukaryota; kingdom Metazoa; phylum Chordata; class Mammalia; order Artiodactyla; family Phocoenidae; genus Phocoena; species Phocoena sinus. Next base: position 45,847,947 of record NC_045782.1, on the reverse strand, counting down.
ACAGCCCGACAGCAAAGCAGGCAAGAGACCAGAAAAGGCAGTTCAGATGCTTCCCAGCAGTCCATGACCCTGTCAGTCGACCGGGAAACGGGAGTACCCAGGCTGCAGTGTAGGACAGGCGGGAAATTGGACAATTCCGGCCAGAACTCACACGGCTGGCAGGGATGAGGACCTGGGGAAGAGAGTGGGGCACGTCCAGAAAGGTGGAGACTCAGATCCCTAAGACCTAATAACTTCACCACATGGGCAGAAAAAGTCTTACACGTATGTACCAGAAGAGATATACAGAACGTTCACCACAGCATCATTCAAATCGGGGAACAGCCCGATGTTCACAGATACCAGCACAGATACATAAATTGTGCGCATTTCTACAGTCAAATACCATTCAAGTGTGAAATTAAACAACAGCTACACACAACATAAATGAATTGCACCGACATAATGCTCAGTGAAAGAGGCAAGACAAAAGAATATACATAGTATTATTCCGTTTATTTAAAACTCAAAATCAAGCAAAACTGACCGGATTATTTAAGAAATATACACTTAATACGAACTATCATAAAGAAAAGCAAGAAAATTATAATCCCAAAGTCAGAATAGTGATGACTTTGTGGGGAGGGAGTCAGGGTGTACCTCTAAGGTATTAGCAATGCAGTACTTCCTGACTGAGTCGTAGTTACACATGTATTTACCTCCTAATTAATCTTTGAAGTGTACATGTATGTTCTGTGTATTTTTCTATAGGTACGTTCCATCTCACAACTTAAAAAAGTGCTTTAAATTGATAAAAAATCAAAAAGATTTCAGTGTTTTATTTAAAGGTACAAATATGCCCACTATGTCATTGGGAGGATAAACTGAGCAATAAGATAAACTAAAAGAGTTGTATTTATATCTCTTATTTCTGCAAAATGGCCTCATGAGCATTGTGCTAATCAAACGAGCTGTGGATGAAGTAAGCTGAGAGGAAGCCTGTGGCTAATGTGAGGAGGTGGGGAGGGAGGTGCTGAAAGAGGAGGGGGGGAGGGGGAGGGGGAAGAGGGAATGGGGAGGAGGGGGAGGAGGGGAGGGGGAGGAGGGGAGGGGGAGGAGGGGAGGGGGAGGAGGGGAGGGGGAGGAGGGGAGGGGGAGAAGGAGGGGGCAAGGGGGGGAGAAGGAGGGGCACAGGCAGGGCAGGGGCCCCTCCAGGCACAGCAGCACCCCCAGCAGGCAGGAAGCAGGTGTGAAGGTGGGAACAGAAATGCAGGGAGGAAGCTGTCAGAACAGGAGCAGAGAAGTCGGCTATTCCAGGCCTGAATCCTTCCCTGGCTCCCATCAGGAACATGCTTGCAGGCATGTGCATGGTCAGCCACAGCTGGGAATCTTAAAAAGGAAAACAAGGAAAATTGAAGCAGAAAAGGGTGGGTGATGTGAGGAGGATAAAAAGAAGTTATGCTAGAGTTTAGCCTATTTCTCTCCCACAAAGGGTACAGCAAGGCAGCAGGGCAGAGACAAAAGCAGGGAAATTTCCCTGAAAGGGAAGGTCTATTGATCAAACTCTTGAAAAACGGCCCTGTGTCTGGTGGCCTCACGCAGAATCCTACAAAGTTCTGAGGTTTCCTAAACCAGTCCCGACTCCTGGTTACGTGTGGGAAGGTGCACAAGTCTGCACAGGACCAGGCTAGTATTTCAAAGAGAAAGTGGGGAGAGTAGAGGAAGCCACAGTCGGGGTCAGGGTTAGGGTTAGTCTCTGCTCACAGCGTGACCTCCTCCAGGACGCTGTGCAGTGGCACCACCACACATGCAAGCCCCACTTCCTCCAAACCCAGGCAAGCACCCCAGGAACCACACCACAAGCCTTCTGGCCTCTAATTCCCACACTTATTCAGTGGCACCAAGATGTCCACTGGGATGGGGCATCTTGTGTGGACCAGCTCAGCTCCTGTATTTGGCTGGACTTAAAAAATATTTGTAGAACAAATGAAGTGTCTTCTCAGGACTGAATTGTATTTTCAATCCACCTCACCACTTACAAAACACAACACTCTTTTTTTGATATTTATCACAATCTTCTATAGTTGGGAGACAGAGCAGCTAATATTATCCCCATTTTGTAGCCAAGGAAACCAAGGTTTGGAATCGCTACGGAACTCATCCAAAATCTCATAGCAATTACATGTCAGGGTTAAAATTTGAACACAGGATCAACGGAGGGTCCAGTATTACAGTTCAAGGATCTACGTACGCAAAAAGCAAAACTGTCCAGAAAGTCTTAGCTCTCAAGAACATTCTAATATAGTCTTTCATCACCTCGTTTACCGGAATCACCTCTGCTGCTGGGTGTCTGAATAAAGTGAACATCTGCAAGTATGAGGAGAATACAGAAGACATTTAACACACCCCTGACCATCAGCTGAGAAGGTCAAGGACGAACACATGGCAAAGTGATAGCGTAACAGAGTAACAGACTGTCTCAGCGGCACAGTGACTCTGCAGATTATAGATAAGCTCCTTGTTCTCCCAAGACCATTTTGAAAGAGGAAAAAGTTGCTGAAAGATGGAAGCATGAAAAGATCTTTATTATACATGAAAAGTGATGCGATATTTTAATAACAAGCCCAGATGTGTTTCTGCTCGTGGGCTGTGATCCCACCACCTTTCACCGGAGGCCATGCCTATCAGCGCCCGTCCCAGGGAGGGGCCTGCCCTGGTCAAGGTCACTGTGCTCACAGCTGGTACCCCATACCAGGAGTTGGTTTTAATAAAAGTCAGCTGGTATCTGAAATGCAAATAGGAGGGGGGCCTAAAGGATGGATACAAAGGGTCATCAAGCATGAACTGCAAAAGCCCAGAGTCTGCATGTCCTGATCCCAAGGTGTATCTGCAGATGGACTATCCTTACTACAGGAGGGAGGGTTCAAAACCTCCATATTTATTTGCCTAAAGTGTGCAGGATTCCACCATGATAACCAGGTAAGAAATGTTCTTGGCAGCCAAGGGAAAAGAATTTTAATGTATTATAAAAAATAACACTAATTCAAGATGGAACACTGTTTCCTTTCTGACCATAAAAATATTGGGTAGAGAAAAACTAATCTAGCCAAAGAATTTCAGAGTTAAAAGAAACCTGCATCTTTGAGTTCTGCAGCTTCTGAGTGGAGGGTGGTCCTGAGGGACCGAGTCTGTGGACTCCCAGGGATGACCAACGCCCAGGATGTGTGAGGGGCAGGACGGACCACTTGCAAATGAAGGAAATAATAGTCTACAGCCAAGAAGATCTTCTGTGGAAGAAAGCAAAGTCGATTTTTTTGTTTTTGTTAAGTCTTCTTATGCTTGACATTTAGACAAATAGTATTTGAAGACAAAGATAGAAATTCCCTGGTCAAACCTCAGCCTCAGGACCCACACTCCAAACAGAGGATCCTGAAGCACAGGGAAGAGAACAGAGCAAACCCAACCCACACACTCTGAGAGCCTATTTCCAAGGCACGGTGTCAAGGGACTCACATACGTGACCTACCTACATTTTCCCAAACTCTGAGATACTTAGGGGAAGTAAGTAAGCTCGAGAGAAGTTGTCTGCCCGTGATTTTGCTACTTGGCTTGTACAGGGCAGGGCAGGACCCACAGGCGGGTCAAAATGCCTCCAAATCCACTTGCAGAAATGACAGGCTAATGGCACACAAATAATCCTGCTCTGTTCAATTAAGAAAGTTGTAAAAGGTATTGAAAGAGTCTTAAACATAGAGTTAACAAGATTGTGGGGAACTACTGGGCCCAAATCTCTGAGAAGCATCAGCTGAGAGAGGAAACAAGCCACTTGTACCCTCAAGTCCTCACTGATCTACAAGAAACAGCTGAAATTCCGACCGATGGTTCTGGTAACCCTGCGAGGCTGCAGGGAATGGAAATCAGAGACAAGTGTCTGCTCAAGACTCAGCGGGGTGGGGGTGGGACTGCTATTCAACGACAGCACTTCCTAGCTCAGGCCATGGCAGGTCACCTCCTCAAGGTAAGAGGTGTGTGAGACACGCAGCCTAACAGGGCCTGGGAGCCTCAAGACTGGATAACAAGGGTCCCAGGATGGTGGTTCTCCCAGGCACCTGCAAGAAGCAAAGGAAAACCTCTGAGGGAAAGAACTTCCATTCAAGGCCTCAAATTAACTCCACAGAGAAGTATTCAAATACAACGACCAGTACACAAAGATAACTGGGCACTTAAGTAAAAACACATGAAAGAACAGATAATAAAAGACTTCCCAGAGCAACCATTAAGAAAATAATTCAAAAAGAGTTAAAAATCAATAATTTATTATAAACAGTACACTAGAAAATATTTAATTTTTTAAAAAGGGAAGCAGTAAACAAAGAACAGAGGAACAAAAATAATGTCATAGAAAATAAATAGCAAAATGGAAGGCATAAATCCAATCGTAAAAAACTTAAATTATGTGAATAAATTCAAAATTCTAATCAAAGATAAAAGTTGTCAAACTGCAATTTAAAAAAAAAACACAAAACAAGTTCTACCTGTATGCTATTTATAAGAGGCAAAATTCAGGTTCAAAGACAAATACACTGAAAGTGAAAGGATGTAAAAAGATACACCAAGCAAACTATAACCATAAGGGAGATGAAGTAGTTACACTAATACAGGGCAAAACAGACTTTTATTTTATTTTTTAACATCTTTATTAGAGTATAATTGCTTTACAGTGTTGTGTTAGTTTCTGCTATATAACAAAGTGAATCAGCTATATGTATACATATATCCCCATATCCCCTCCCTCTTGTGCCTCCCTCCCACCCTCTCTCTCTATCCCACCCTTCTAGGTGGTCACAAAGCACCGAGCTGATCTCCCTGTGCTATGTGGCTGCTTCCCACTAGCTATCTATTTTCCATTTGGTAGTGTATATATGTCAATGCCACTCTCTCACTTCACCCCAGCTTACCCTTCCCCCCTCCCCATGTCCTCAAGTCCATTCCCTACGTCTGCATCTTTATTCCTGTCCCTAGGTTCATCAGAACCTTTTTTTTTTCTTTTTTTTAGGTTCCATATATATGTGTTAGCATACGGTATTTGTTTTTCTCTTTCTGACTTACTTTACTCTGTATGACAGACTCTAAGTCCATCCACCTCACTACAAATAACTCAATTTCGCAAAACAGACTTTAAAACAAAGAACTTTAATAGAAACAAAGAGGGACATTAAACATTGACAGAATGGTCAATCCATCAGAAAGATATAACGATTATAAATATTCATGTATCTAACAGCAGTGAAAAAACGGAAACAAAAATGAACAGAATTGAAGAGAGAAATAGACAATTCAACAATCAGAGTTGGAGACTTCAATACCCCACCAACAAGCATGGACAGAATAACTTGACAAAATACTGCACCATCAACCAACAACATCAACCTGCTGACATCTAACTATGGAACGCCCACCCAATAACAACAGACTGCATACTAGACCACAAAACAGGGATCAGAAAATGTTAAAGATCTAAAAGTATATAAAGTGTGTTCTCTCACCACAACAAAATTGTTAGAATTCAAAAATAGCAGGATTGGGGGAATCTACCACCAATATGTGGCTATAAACAACGTACTTCTACATGGCCAATGGGTTAAAGAAGAAATCACAAGGAAAATTAGAAAAGACTATGAGGTGAATGAAAATGAAAACATGACATGACGCAAAATAGCTATAGCAATTCTTGGAGAAAATGTTATAGCTGTTAATGCCTATATTAACAAAGAAAGATCTTAGGAGCCAACCACCAAAAAAGAAGCAAACTCAACCAAAAGTAAACAAAGGAAAATAAAGATTAGAGCAGAAATCAACGAAGTAGAAAAAAAGAAAATCTATTAAAATAATGGCTGTTTTTTTTTTTAAAACACCAAGAAATTTAACAAATCTTTAGCTAGACTTGAGATGAATAAACTTTTTCTATAAAGGGCCAGATAGTAAATATTTTAGCTTTTGCTGCCACATACGGTTTCTGTCAATATTCTTTGTATTTTTTGGTTTTGTTTTGTTTTTACAACACTTTAAAAATAAAAAGACCATTTTTAGCTTAGAGGCTATACAAAAACAGTGGCTGCCAGTGGGTTTGGCCTGTGAGCTGTCATCTGTGGACTCCTGAGCTAGACAGACCAAGAAAAAGAGAAGACACAAATAACTAAATTCAGGAGTGAAAAAGGAGACAGCAGTTCTTACCTCATAAAAGCTAAAAGGACTATAAGTAACTGCATGCCAACAATTTAGATAATTTAGATGAAATGAACGAATTCCTAGAAAAACATGAATTACCTAAATTGACTGAAAAAATATAAAATCTAAATAGATCTATAAAAAGCCAAAAAAAAAAAAAGAACTAGTAATTTAAAATCTCGAAACAAAAAAGTCCAAGCTCAGATGGTGAATTCTACCAAACATTCAAAGAATAAAGAACATCCCACCTTTATAAAGTCTCCCAGAAAAAGGAAGAGGCAGCCAACTCATTCTCTGAGGCTCATATTACCCGATACCAAAGCCAGAAAATGACATCACAAGGAAAGAAAACTAAAGAACAATATCCCACATGGATATAGATGAAAAAGCCTTTGACAAAATAAGCAAACCAAATCCAGCAATGTATAAGAAGGATTATATACTATAACCAGGTGGGATCTATCCCAGAAATACAAGGTTGCTTTACCATCTGAAAGCCAATTAATGTCATAGATCATACCGAAAGAAAGAAGAACAATCACTACATGACGATCTCAGTAAGCACAGAAAAAGCATTTCACAAAATCTAATGGTCATTCATGATAAAAATTCTCAACAAAGTAGGAATGGAAAGGAACTTCCCCAGCCCAATAAAAAGCATCTACAAAACCCCTACAGCTACATCTTAATGGTGGGTGATGGAATGCTTTCCCTGAGGTTGGAAACAGGGACGATATCTGCTCTTGTGACTGCTGTAGAGCACTGCAGTTCTGGTCAGTGCAATCAGGCAAGAAAGGGAAGTAAAAGGCATCCAGATCAGACAGGAAGAAACTGCCTCAGTTTGCAGACAACATGATCTTGTATTTAGAAAACCCTAAGGAATCCACCAAAAAACTACTGGAATTAGTTTCAGCAAGGTCACATAATATAAGATCAAGATACAAAAATCAATGGTATTTCTATATACTGGCATTGAAGAATCTGAAATAAAATTCAGAAAATTTTACATTCACAATAGCATCAAAAGAACGAAATATTGAGGTATAAATTTAACAAAGGAAGTACAAGACTTGTATGGTGAAAATTACAAAACATTGCTGAAAGAAGTTAAAGACCTAAATGAACAGGTAGACATCCCATATTGATGGACTGGAAGACTCAATTCTTCAGCAAAGCAATTTTCCCCAAATTCTGCGGAGTGGCTGGGCCCGTGAGCCATGGCTGCTGAGCCTGCGCGTCCGGAGCCTGTGCTCCGCAACAGAAGAGGCCACAACAGTGAGAGGCCCGCGTACCGCAAACAAACAAACAAACAAAAAAGATAAATATAGAGATCAGTAGAACATAACTGACAATAGAGAAATAACCTTTGCAATTATGGTTGATTCAAGGCAGTTCAATGGGAAAAGGATAGTCTTTTCAACAAACTGCTAGGACAAGTGGATCACCACAGGGAAAAGGTAAATGCAGACCCTCATCACACACAAAAATTAACTCAAAATAGATCACAGACCTAAATATAAGAGCTAAAATTTAAAAATCTTAGGTAAAAAAACTTGGAGCAAATATTGGTTATTTTGAATTAAGCAAAGAATTCTTAGATATGAAAACAAAGGCACAAATGATGAAAAGAAAAATTTGACAAATTGGGCTTCTTCAAAAGTTAAAAATTTTGTGTTTTAATTTAGGTATAAATTTATCAAGAAAGTAAAAAGGCCACCACAAACTGGGAGAAAATATTTACAAGTTCTATATCTAGCAGTAACCAGGCCACCCTGAAGACACAACATCCTTCCCGACACTGAAGATCTTTCATTCTATTGCAGAGGTGAGTGTTACTGGCATTCAATCGAAGGACAGATCCTAAATGGAAGTCCTGTGAGTGACAACTGCAGAGGGATGGAGCTCACAGCGGGGGGAGAGCAGTTAAAATGGAGGAGAACAGAAATGACACTTTTCTGAAGCATTTCCACCCAATCCCAGTACCCTTTCTCTGTCTCAGGGCATCCTATATTTCTTCAGCTTTTGGAGAGAACTTATTAAGGCTATATACGAAAAAAATCTACAGTAAACAACATATTGTACTTAATTAACAGTGAAAGGTTTCAGTGCTCTCTTTGCGACTGTGAAGGAAACAAGAATGCCCATTATCATGATTTCTATTTAAGAATTCACTGGAGACTTGAGTCCAAAAAAAAGAAGAATAAAAGATACAAGGCTTACTAGAAAGAGAAAAAGTGATTGCTTACATAAAGAACCCAAAATAATCAACAGAGAAATATTAGAATTAAAAATGAATTTAATAAGGTTTCTGGGGGCTTCCCTGGTGGCACAGTGGTTAAGAATCCGCCTGCCAATGCAGGGGACACGGGTTCGAGCCCTGTTCTGGGAAGATCCCACATGCTGCTGAGCAACTAAGCCCGTGCGCCACAGCTACTGAGCCTGCGCTCTAGAGCCACAACTACTGAAGCCCGTGCACCTAGAGCCCGTGCTCTGCAACAAGAGAAGCCACCGCAGTGAGAAGCCCGTGCACCACAACGAAGAGGAGCTCCCACTTGCCGCAACTAGAGAAAGCCCGTGCGCAGCAACAAAGACCCAACGCACCAAAAAAAAAAAAAAAAAAAGATTAATAAAGAGAATAGATGGTATTTATAAAAAATAATAATAAGCTTTCTGGATACAAGATCAATAAATAATTTCTTTGTATGTACAAAATTTTTAAAAATGATGCCTCTTACAATAGTATCAAAAAAGATCAAATAACTCTTTGGTGAGAATGTAAAATGGTATAGTCACTCTGGGAAACATTTTGGCAGTTCCTCAAAATGTTAAAATCAGAGTTACCATGTGATCCAGCAATTCCACTCCTAGGTGGAACTGAAAACATCTATCCACACAAAAACTTGTACAGGAATGTTTATAGCAGCATTATTTATAATAGTCAAAAAGTGGAAATAACCCAAATGTTCATCAACTAGTAAATAGACCAAAAAAAGTATATTCATAAGATGGACTATTACGCAACAGTAAAGAGAAATGAAGTCATGACACGCGCTATAACATGATGAACTTTGAAAACATCATGCTAAGTAAAAGAAGCCAGTCACAGAGACCACACAGTGTAGACTCCATGTATATGAAAAGTCCAGAACAGGCAAATCCATAGAGACAGAAAAGAGCTTAGTGGTTGCCCATGGCTAGGAGATGGGGGAATGAGGGGGTGATTACTAATAGGTATGGGGTTTAATTTTGTGGTGATGGAAAAGGTCTAAAATTAGACTGTGGTGATGGTTGCACAACATCATGAATATACTGAAAACCACTGGATTGTACACTTTAAATGGGTGGATGTGAATTACATCTCAGTAAAGCTGATAAAAATGTTTTTTAAAATATCAAATACCAAGGTATTAATTTAACAAAGGACTTGTAAGCCCTCTGCTATGAAAACTACTCATGCCTATTGAGGTAAATTAAAGAAGACCTAAATAAATCAACGAACATATTTTCATTGTTAGGAAGACTCAATATCGTAAAGAAGTTAGTTCTCACCTAATTGATCTATAGATTCAATATAATTCCAGTCAAAATCCTCAGAGGGGATTTTGTGAAAATTAACAAAATTGCTCTGACATTTATATAAAAATGCAAAAAGATTTTTAAAAAACAGCCCAAAATATTAGGTAGATGAACAAGAAAACATATAACATCAAATTACACTATGTTCTCTAAAGCTACACTGTGGTATCGGCAGACAAGAGGACAGATCAATAACCCAACTGGACAGAACACACAGGCCAGAAGCAGGCCATACGCACATTCATGCTGGGCTAAAGACAGCATGCAGAGGGCTTCCCTGGTGGTGCAGTGGTTGAGAGTCCGCCTGCCGATACAGGGGACACGGGTTCGTGCCCAGCCTGGGAAGATCCCACATGCTGCGGAGCGGCTGGGCCCGTAAGCCATGGCTGCTGAGGCTGCGTACCCGGAGCCTGTGCTCTGCAACGGGAGAGGCCACAACAGTGAGAGGCCCATTCACCGCAAAAAAAAAAAAAAAAAAAAAAAAAGACAGCATGCAGATCTGTGAGGAAGGATACAAATCAGCCAGGATGCCTGTACACTGGAGGGAGCACAAACTGACCAGCCACTGTGGGAACCTGGCAGCATCCACTGAACACGGGTACACAGAGACATCCCAGTTCCACCCCTACATGTGCATTTGTGTGTGTGCACCAAGATATATGCACAAGGATTTCTTGGCAGCATTGCTCAAACACCCAAGTGTCCAAACGGAAGAATGGATAAACTGGGCATATTCATATTGTGGAATATTAAACAGCAATGAAAAGGAGCGACTTCTGCTCCATACAATTTAATCTACTGTAAATTTTACAGTAAACTTAATGTACTGTAAATGATGAAACAAATAAAAATCTGAACATGACAAGGACTGTCACCAGAACCACTTCTATTCAGTGTTGCATGGGGGGGTGGGGTGGGGCAGTTGTCCCAGCCAGGATAACGGGCCAAGAATAAGGAATAAAGGCACACGGACCAGAGAGAAAGGGGCAGTCTTTACTCACACGTGCCGTGGTCACTTCATAGTGAGTTCTTACCCCAAAAAACAAAAACAAGACAAAACAAAACTAGAACTAATAAGGTAATTTAGTATAGTTATAGCAATACAACTATAAAACTGGGAGACAACTTGTTAATACCATTTTCAATAACACCAAAACTCATAAAATACTTGGGAAGTATTTTGTTAAATTTATGTAAGACCTGTATACTAAAAACTACAAAACATTTCCAAGAGAAATTTAAGAAGGCCCAAATAAATTGAGAGATACATCATGTTTATGTATTAGAAGATTCAACATTAAGATTCCCAAACAGAACTATAAATTCAATTCAATTCCAATAAAAATCCAAGCAGGCTTGACAAGCTGATTCTAAACTTTTGCAGAAATCCAAAAGACCTAAACAGATGTGAAAACAATTTTGAAAAGGAAGAACAAAGTTGGAGGACTTATATACCTGATTTTTTCAATAAAACGACATTGTAGCTTTATCACTACAGCTGCTACAGTAATCAAGACAGTATGGATTTGGTATAAAGATAGATAAAAAGAACAATGGAACAGAACAGAGAGTCCAGAAATGAAATGGATCTATATTTCTTTCAGTCATTGATTTTCAACAAAAGTGCCAAGGTAATTCAATAGGGAAAGGATAGTAACCACCAGTTATCATAGGGGAAAAAATGATCCTCAGTCCCTACTTTACATCATACCCTCAAATTAACTTAAAAATAGATAACAGATCTAAATGTGTAAGATAAAACTATAAAACTTCTAGGAGAAAACAGATAAGAAAGTCTTGGGGTAGAAAACAATTTCGTAGGTTCTTAGATGGGACACAGAAAGCCTAATTCTTTAAAGGAAAAACTGGAAAATGGACTTTATAACAACTTCTGTTCATCAAAAGGTGGTTTTAGGAAATTAAGAAGATAAACAGGCAAACTAAACTGGGAGAAAGAACCTACATACAGAATTTAGTTTTTATATCTAAAAACTCAACACTACGACAAAGAACTTAATAAAAACAATAATCAAAAGATTTGAACGGACACTTCACACAGGAAGATATACACATGATCACTGAGCACCTGAATAAATGTTCGACATATTTAGTCATCAGGGAAATGCAAGCTAAAACAATGAGACAGAACTACATGCACACCAGAAAGGCTCAAATTTAAAAGATGATTCCAAGTGTTGTAACAATACAAAACCACTGGAACTCTCGCAAATTGCTGGGGGGGAGTGTAAAATGGCTCAGTCTCTTTGCAAGACAGTTTTGAAGTTTCTCACAAAGTTAAATGTACATGTATTATAGCACCCAGCAGTTCTATCTCTAGATATTTACCCATGAGAAACGAACACAAATGTCCATGGTAAGACTTGTACACAAATTTTCACAGCATCTTTACTCATAATAGCCAAATCCTGGAAAGCAATCCAAATGTCCATCAACGGATGGCTATATAAATAAACAATTTCGGTTTATCCACGCATTTGAATACACTACTCAGCAATAAAAAAACTAAGTTATTGGCATATAAGCAACAACACGGGTAAATCTCAAAAACACACGATGAGCAAAAGAAGCCAACCACAAGAATATATACTGTATGATTCCATTTATATGAGGTTCTAGAACAGGGGGAAAATCTAATCTGTCGAAAGAACAGATAATTAGATTACTAACCTAAAGAAATTACATGTGTAGTTGCTTCAGGGAGTGGGGGAATGATTGTAAAGAGGCATGTGGAAACTGTTTGGGGCAATGGAAACGTTCTAAACTTGACTGAGATGGTTTTTATACATTTCTCAAACTCATTGAATATACACTTAAATGAGTGTACTTTATTATATGTAAGTAATATCCCAGTCCAGTGGATTTTTAAAGTATAATGTCTCTAATAAAGTAAACTCAGTATTTAGAAAAAACTTAATCTGACTTCACTCCATGATGCTTTTTGAAAATATTATAATTCTGGGTTTACTGAACAAGCTCCATAGCAGAAATACCAGAAATGTTCAGTATTATACATTACACAACATCATCATCCTCAGAACGTACTATTTTCACCGTTCTAAGTTCCCTTCTAGTCCCTATCTATACACATATATAATTTTTCTACAGCTATAATTATAGCATAAGAATACAAAAATAACTTAGAATCAAACGTGCAATGTTACCATATACGCACAAATTCAGGTCGTGCATTTTCCTCTGCTGACAGAACTTCCAACAGAACCCAGAACCCAAGTGCTGCCAACACCCCACCACTGCTTCTTGCTCTGCCCCAGCTCCACCCCTTTCTTCCTGGAGCCCCGCCCCTGCCACTTGCTCTGTCCTGGGGGAGTGGAGGAAGGAATTACCTTCAGTTAGGAGAGAAGACAAGAATTCCCTCCCACCAGCAAGAGATTGGCAGGAAGGGGGGCGGAGGGAGTCTCGGTGGGAGGACACGCCCGGCACTGGCCCTGGTCCTGGTTCTGGTCCTGAGCCGGACTGGGGTCCACCCGGAGCGCATGCATGCAGAGTGAACCGCGCCCTCTCCGAGGTGGAATCCACACCATCTTTCCTTACAATTCTGCCTCCTCTTCTCTGCAAGCCCACCCTGGCTGTGGGCTCTGCAGGGCAGGCAGCTCCGACGTAGTGCCCACCGGGGCCCAGGACACCCTGTGCAGGAGACAGAGACCTCTGCTCTCACAGCCCCCGCAGTTTGGTAAGACAGAGAGGGACAGCAAAACGAGCAGTAAGAGTCAGATTCCGCAATGGACAAGATGACCGCTAGGACTTCGGGAACACCATGGATGGAGTACCTGGGACAACACGGTCCAGCACTGACCTACCTGAGAACCAGAACGTGGGAAAATGCAAGTTCTTAGGTGGAGGCCACCCAAGGCCCACACAGCCCACGCTGGCCGCCAAGAACCACTTTGGAGCTCATGAAAGCTGAGTCTGTCGGGGAGCCCGGGAGTGTGAGTGCCTGCAGCAGCGGGCGCCCAATCTCCGTCTCCAGCAAGCTCTCCCCCTGGCCAGCAGTTTCGGAACCAGTGCTGGGAAGGAGCAGCTGAGCAAACACCCGGGTCATCCCCCTTTCCTAAGCCTTAAAATGAAAGCACTCTGTACAAATATCTCAAAAGCTCACTACTGTCTGAGGCATCATTTTTTTTTTAAAATCAAGTTTAGTGGCACTTAGCAAGAGCAGAGCTTTCCAGGCACAACAGGTTATGGTGGTGACAAAAACAAGAGCGTGTGGCGTGCCGAGGGACTGGCCTCGAGGGAGTGTGAGTAGCTACGGTGCCGAGACGTCTCAGGTCTGTCTTCAACTATTTTCTGTCTTTCCTCTGTTCAAGGAAAATCTTTCTGAACATGAGTGTTAAGAATAAGGACTATTTCTTCTTTCAAAGAACTGGAGTAGGGCTTCCCTGGTGGCGCAGTGGTTGAGAGTCCGCCTGCCGATGCAGGGGACATGGGTTCGTGCCCCGGTCCAGGAAGACCCCACATGCCGCAGAGCAGCTGGGCCTGTGAGCCATGGCCGCTGAGTCTGCGCGTCCGGAGCCTGTGCTCCGCATCGGGAGAGGCCACAACAGTGAGAGGCCCGCGTACCGCAGAAAAAAAAAAAGAACAGGAGTAGAGGAGTCTACACACACGGATATTTACCGATTGGCAGCTGCCATCAAGTAAGGGGTCGCCCATTCCTCCACCTCATTAAATTAAGGTCATCACCTGTTTCTTGAGCCTCCTTGGGAAGAGCCACCACTAAAATCACATGGCCCTGTTCCTGAGCCAGCTGATACCTCCAGGCCTTGGGTCTGAAACACAAGCCCATAATTTTTTTCTCAGGAAAGAAAAGGTGGGGGAGAGCAGAAAGGAAAGTGAGTGGTGTGTTCGGAGAAGGAGAGGCAGGCAGGGCTGGCCATCCTGACTGCTGCTCCCAGCGTGGCCCCTGCAGGCAACAAACCTCCGGGCTTTCAGGACTGGAAGTCTGCAACATAGCTTCTTAGTGAATCCAGCTAAGAGCACCCTGCCACCTACCAACCCCCCCGTACCACACAGCGGCATCAACACACTCAAATTAGTCGATAAAGTCTGTAAAAGAATTTCTACAGAAAACTTTGAATTTCCTGTCAATTATTTATTTTAAGGGAGGGGGAGTGTTTGTTTACCATGTTACGCTGTTGAAGACAGAAGGAAAAGTATAACTTTAAAACGTGGCAAAATTGCCTTTGATTTTAAAACAACTGAAGTTCAGCTCAATTCACATATTCACATGAAAACGCACAACCTCCTGCCCACCAGCAGCTATAAGACAGGGGTGAGGACTCAGGGACAACGAGGCTGGCAGGGAGAAGGGACCTGGAGGGTCCCCAGTGCCCCATGCTCTGGTTCCTCCCGGCCTGGTTGCACCTCTCCTGGGGCTTCCAAGCAACTTGTCTCCTGCTTGGGGGGGCAACAGTACTTATCCGCAGAGCTGAAATTTCTAGGTGACACGCCTGGAAAAGCAGCAGCCTCCACCTGTTCCAGACCTGAACGCACCACATCTCTCAACTGTTTTCTAAAGTTGTAGCAGATTATCTCTAGCTGATACCAATATTCTTTTCTGAATGATCCCATGCTAAAATTGACAAGTCAAACATAAAAATCAGGTGGCTACAGGGAAAGATATTCAATATGCTGTGATAAACCATACTGGAAAAGAATATGGAAAAGAATATAAATATGTATAACTGACTCACTTTGCTGTTCAGCAGAAATTAACACAACATTGTAAATCAACTATACTTCAGTAAAGTTTTAAAAAATTAGGTGGCATGCGATGCAGAGACAGGAGAAACAAACTTCCTCACTCGGCTGGCAACATCTGCATTTAATAAGTTACTGGCTAGTACACCATTCCAAATATAGTGAAAATAACACTATTCAGTAGCCTCGTGGTAACCACCATGCCCTGTGGTCAAATGCTTTGCTCTCAAAAACCCTCAAAGTAAAGTGCGTGGTCTCGTGTTCCACTCCCAGGAGGGACGTGGCGGGAGGCACTCAATCCTCTTCCTGCTGTCTCAACATTCCACCCCCTCCCCACACGCGCAGGGAAGAACTGGAGGGGAAATAGAAACACAAACTGCTAATATCTACATCAGTCAATGCTTCAACTTACCAGTAGTTTGGAAAAAATGTTTAATGGCAAAAGAGGCCGAAATCATTTTTTCAGTCACCTGCAAATCAGTTACTTAAAAGATCCCCCCTTCCCCCTCCCCAGCCCACCACCCAGATTCTGTGCTGGTTCCTTCTCTGATCTCACAGAGAAAAAAAGCCAGACTGCGGTGGGCATGGCATGGGGAGGACTCAGGCCTGACCCAGCAGGACCCTGCTCTGTCCCACGCTTCCTTTTAGACCCGGAGGTGAACGGGGTCAGGGCAGGGTGTACAAGAGCCAGGAACACGAAGGTCCAGGACAGTTCCGCCTGAGAGCAAGACCTCCCCCTGCGTGTCCAGGTGGCCGAGCAGCTCTCCCAGTTGTCAGGAAGGAGACTCCCCTGGGGCCTGGGCAGGCAGCCCGCGGGCACCCAGCAAGGGCAGCCTCCTCTGTTCCCCCAGCACCGCGTCCTCCACTAGCCCCGACAGCTGGAAGCTGGGAAACTCAAGAGAAAAGCCCAGTGGATTCAACAGATCCCCGCTAGCACGTAGCGCCATATCTTAGAGAGATCACCCTTCACGTGGATCTTCCTGCAGCCAGCTTAGGAACTGCCGCCGTGCCAGGCTATCTTCCAGGTGGGCACCCCCGTTTCTAACTTAAACACAGACGCCATCAGAGGTGCTGTGCTGCTTCTCTGCACTGTAGCAGAACACTGTTCCAGGACCCGAGACGGACGGCAGGCGTGGGTGGGAGGGCGAGCTCACAGCCTCCATGGCCTCAGTGGAGCACACTTCACAGGACGATAAAACCTACTGGGTATAAACGCCTGCTTGGAAGGAAAAGTGGGGACAGTCCAGGAAGCTGACCCCACCATGAAACGAAGATGACTTTGGCAAATCTAAGTGCGTTGATAACACTCCTGGAACACGGAAGACCCGGGCTGAGCCTCCTGTCCTGGATGTGGTGAGGGAGGCCCCCGCTGCCCTCTGACAGTCAGCATGGCCTAAGCCACCTTCTGCAGCCAGGCAAGCAGATGCTGTGCTGCTGAGAGAGGGAGTGGGGAGGTGACCACAGTGCTGCAAACACGGGGCCGAGACCTCATGCTTGATACACTCCAACACTGAACACATCGGCCAGCCCAGAGGGCAGCAAAAGGCCACAACTGCACAACTTGAGGGGAGAGCAGCCAGCAGCCCCAAGACCGAATGCATGCTCCAGGAGCCTCCAGGTCCGCAGACACCCTGGGGAGGGCTGGGGTGCCCAAGCGCACCAGGAAGGTCAGCAGATCTGCCGGGAGGACTGGGGAAAGGGGTAGCCAGGCGATTAAGTTTCTCTTCACCCCTGAGGCTGGGAAAGAACTGGGTTTTGAACAGGTCAGAAACCCAGGACACCTGGAAGCAGGTCTCTCCCAGACCCAGCAGAGGCCACCCACCCGTGGATAAAAGGGCTCAGTCCCAGGAGTGGAGACCCCACACCTCCTGGCACGCCTGCTGCCACAGCCCCCGGATGGTGTGGCCTGGCCTCCAAGGGTGCAGAGAGTCATAAACAAACAAAATCAACCATTAATGCGCTTACGAGGACCCAGGACACAGAGCGAAGTGGCAGCTCTCTAGCGCTGCCGGAGGAGAGGACAGAAAAGAGGAGCTCTCAAAGATGTCCTAGAACACGGAGGAATGGAAAGCATAACATCTAACTTCTAACAGCAATGGCGAAGATGAAAGGGGTGGTCACAGCCCACAACTGAGTAAATGAACTGGAAGGTCGAATTATAATATTCAAAGTTACAGAGAAACAGAAATCAAAAGGGAAGTGAGCAAACTGCAAGACCCAACATTCAAACACGAGAAGCCAAAAGAAGAAAACAAGCTAAGAGAAAGAAATTAAGAGCCAATATAGAAAAATTCATCTCATTTGAAAAAACCTTGAGTCTGTACTTTGGAAGAGCCCACCACATTCCAGAAATGATTCCTGACACACACAGAAAAATTCCCAAATTCCAAGAAGATGGAAAAAATCTTATAAATCTTCGGTAAAAAACATATTTTAAAAACCAATAAGTTCCAACTGACACAGAAAAAGCATGCAACAAAATCCAACACCTGTCCATGATAAAAATTCTCAGCAAGTTAGGAACAGAGGATGACGCACAACGTGAAAAGCTACTGCTTCCTCCCAGGTCAGGAGGAAGTGAAGATGTCTGCTCCACGTGCATGGAAGTTCCAGCCAGAGCAATAAGGCAAGAAAGGCAAATAAAAGGCCTCCAGATGAGAGAAGAAGAAATAAAACTGCTCCCATTTGCAGATGATGTGATTGTCCACCTAGAAAATCCTCAGGAATCTAATCTAAAAACCTAGAACCAGTGAGTTCTACAAGATCAACACATAAAATAATCACATATCTATATACTAACAACGAACATAGAAATTAGAGATATTATGTCCACAAACAACTGCTCCAAAGAAAATGAAGTATGTTGGTGCAAACTTAACAAAATATGTACGTGATCTGTATCCAAAAACCACAAAATGCTGATGAAAGAAATCAAAGACGACATAAGCAAATGCAAAACACATTTTTAGGAAAGGCCACAGACACCCCCTTCTAAGTAGAATTTATTTCCTGATGATGGTGCCCAGATCACACAGCGTGGGTCCTCTGTCTGAAGGCCATAGGCCAGAGCCCCGCAGGCCCTTGTGGGAGGCGCCAGCCCCACTCTGCATGGGTTTCTTCTGGGGCAAATCCCTGTGTCCCTGAGCTTTCTGCTTTGCCTCCTGGGCTTGGAGGGACTGTCTCTGCGGACTTCAACTTCCCACAGGGGATGGGTGTCGACCTCCTGCTCACCCAAAACACTGCTGACAGACACCTTCTGAGATAATCGGGGTCTTTGTGTGACTTGCTTTCTCTCCAAAACAAATATCCTTGGACACATCTGGGACTAGGAGTGACACTGAGGTCACCCCGGGAGGCCCTTCCAACACTCTGGAAAGGCACTATTGGCCCCCAGGCAGCAGCCTGCAGGACAGCTACTAAGAGCACACTCTCTGAAGAGCTGCACTACAGTGATGGGCTCTGAAAGTCAATCTGTAAACAGACTGAGAAACTCAGAACATTGCTCTCCATGGAAATGACAGCCAACAGGATGGCTGGGTTCCAAGATAAGTATACAGAAGTATCTAATTCAGTCTAACGGAACCATTTAAATTGAACACATAAACCCGAACTCCACTCATTCATTTAACAAGTATCTATTAATACCTACTATTTGCCAAGTTCCAGGTGCTTCAGAAACATCAGTGATAAAACAGGGCCTATTCCCTCCTGTGTGCAGCTGGCATTCTATCAGGGAAGGCAGACAATGACGATAATAAAGAATGCAGTATTGAAGGTGATAAATGCCGTGTGCAGATCTGAAGTGCTGGGGGTGGGAAATCCCAGGTGCAGGCAGGCCCCACCACTGCACAGAGGGGTGAGAGCATCACTGAGAAGCCGGAGGGGATGGTGTGGTGGGTAAGGCAGGTGTAAGAGAGAAAGGGCAGGGCCCGAGGGCGTGGGCTGCAGGAGGTGAAGCGGCCGCTCTCAGGGGAGGCTAGGGAAGCAGCAGAGGCACAGGGCCTGAAGTCACCTGAGCTCTGGCTTTCGCTGTCTCCGTCTGTCTGTTCGCTGCTGTATCCCTTGCACCCGCTGCTGCACCTGGCACATCCAGGTACCAATTTGCTGAATGAATGAACTCCAGTCCCAGGAGCAGCATGGGAGCTGGTCTCCCCTGATGTTGTCACTCCTAGTGAAATGTGTTCTGAATCCAAACACGGGCACCAGACTGCATCCCAGGTGGCTAACAAGTCAAAATACAACCTTGATGTCCCAGCAAAGGGGCCTCATGAACCCATTCTTCATGCAGAAATGGTCCATTTTGACGCGCAATCTGTGGTTGTGCAGCGCTGGCATCACTCCCGTGCTGAGACAGAACACAGCGGGCACACTCGCACCCAGCCTTCACTGGAGACCACAGCCATCTTCTTCCCACAAGTACACACTTAGGGGCCAAGGCCTGTTCCCCGCAGACCCTGCCACCATCCTCACACCCCGTTCCCAGACGGGGAACGCCTCCTTCATCAAGTGACCAGAGGGCATCGTCAGGGTTGGGGCAAATCAAAATCACAGGCACCCAAGGAGACAGTGAGGAGAAGGCAGCACCCCTTCTGAGATTTCTGGACAGAGACACTTGGCCCAACACCGTTACTCAGTTTTAAGGGCATTCTACAAAAGTGCCTGGGAATCTTCGAAAACATCAAGATGAAGAAAGTCAGGGAGGTGCTGTGGAATGCTCCAGAGGAGGAGATGAAAGACTCCCAGGTAAAGGCAACATGGGTTCTGGGGCCCTTGGGTGAAACGTGAATGAGGTGAGCACTAGTATCAGCCACCTGTCGGCGAGACATTCCTGCTCTGGGTTGGAGGAGACGTTCTTCTTTACAGGAAACACACACGGAAGTGCTCCGGGCTGATGGGTGCAATGCTGGCCTTCAAAACAGAGTTTTTGGTACTATCCCTGCCACTCTTCTCAAAGTTGGAAAAAGGAAAATGGGCAAAAAGATGTAAACATGTGTCACGAAAAGAGGAAACTCACATGGCCAACTGACGTGGAGTGAGGCTGACCACAGCTCGAGATCAGGGGACACAAATCAAAGCACAGAGGGGCTCCACTCTGCTCCCACCTGCTGGACAAGATTTAAGAGCCTGAGGACACCCAGTGCTGGGGAGGCTCGGGACCCACAATGACCTGCCAGAAGGGATGGACGTCTCCAGCCACATGACAGCAGCACAGCTCCTCTCCCACAGACGAACCCGCTCATCCCCTGAGTCCTGGACACTCACTTCTGGGTGTGAACACAAGAGGAACTCTCATACGTGTACAACAGGGGGTGCGTGCAAGAACGTCCACAGCAGCTATTCACAAGGGCAAGAGCGTGGAAGCGGCCCAGGTGCCTGTCAGTAGGAGCATATGGGTGAATACACGCAGTGTGTTTGCCCAGTGGAATGTTGTACAGCAGACGAATGAATGAGCTGCAGACAATAGAGAAACAGAAAGGAACAGAAAGTCTGGAAATAAACCTACACTGACATGGCCAATTGATTCTCAACAAAGCACGGAGGCAATTCAATTGAGAAAAGAAAGTCTCTTTAACATTGGTGCAACTTAATATTCATATGAAAAAATTAACGCCTGCTTCCTACCACATGAGACACAGAAATGAACACAAGGTGGATAATGGGTCTAAACATAAAAGTAAGAAAACAAGAGAATAACTCTTTTAGGGCAAGCAGAAACTTCTCAGAAAAAAAAAATTTAACTATAAAAGAGAAAAATCAATAATTTGAACTTCATCAAGACTTAAACTTCTGCTCATCAAAAGACACCATTAAAAAATGAAAAGGCAAGCCACAGACAGGGAGAAAATACTCAGAACACACATCTGACAAAGGACTTGTATCCAGAATACACAACAAACATTCATAACTCACGAATAAGACAAACAACCCATTTTTTAAAAAATAGGCAAAGATTTGGACATCTCACAAAAGAGGATTTATGAATTGCCCATAAACCGATGAGAAGGTGCTCAACATCACTAGCCATCAGGGAATGTAAATGAAAACAAAGGAGACGCACTTCACATCTGCTAGAATGGTTGAAACCAAGGCTGACCCATCAATGTTGGGAGAAGGTGGAGGGACACAGAGCGGCCATACTGCGCCCGCCAGGTCCCTTCACCTGCGATTCCTCAACTCCGTCCCTCGGTATCTTCCCAAGAGAAAGGGAAACACACACCCACAGAAAGACTTACATCAGGATGTTTATGGCACTTTTATTGAAATAACAGGGGACTTCCTTAGTGGTCTAGTGATTAAGAATCTGCCTTCCAATGCAGGGGAAGTGGGTCCAATCCCTGGTCAGGGAACTAAGATCCCACATGCCGTGGGGCAACCCAAGCCTGCGCGCTCTAGAGCCTGTGTGCCACAACTAGAGAGCCTGCGTGCCACAACTACTGAGCCCGCATGCTCTGGAGCCCGTGCGCCACAGCTAGAGAGAGAAGCCTGTGTGCCGCAACCACAGAGCCCGCATGCCGCAACTAAGACCCGATGCAGCCAAATAAATTAACTAATTAAAAATAAAATAAAATAACCCAAACTGGCAACTGCTCGAATGTCGACCAGCAGTAGCACAGAAACTAACTGCGGTAGCTTCACACCACGGGTTAAAGCACAGAGCGACCCACCACCCCTCACAGTCACGGGGGACCACGACGTGGTGTGGAAGCTAAACACAGGTGTCACACCATGTGGCTTCACTCACGCTGTCTGGAAGCAGCTCTGGATGACGGAAACATCTTCCGCCCTGACTGGGCTGTTAGTTATAGGGGTGTATAAAAGTGTCAAAACCCTCACATTGCTCACTTTGTACACAGTTTTCACACTGAAACCTTGCATTTCACTGTATATAAATTTTACCTCAATTTAAAACAACAGGGTGAACTATAATGACGTGCAACGACATGGATGGACCTTAACAATTTAAGTTTAAAAAGTTCAAAAATATTATATACAGCCTGGTACTCTTTTTATAAAGTTAAACACAACTAAGAATTTTTAACTGATTTTTCTCAGATTTGCATAGATACCAAAACGCTCAGCAGAGGGTGAGGACAGGGCATCATGTGGCGGTTGCCAGGAGCAGAAGTCAGCATAACGAGGTCGGAGCCGGGAGCTCACGTTAGCCTCAGACAGCAGGCTCACAGGTGCCGAGCATTATCAAAATAAACATGCAGGCACAGTCACGGACACAGAAGCAAACAACAAGACGGATGCATGGACCAGTGACGAGGAGGCGTCCTGAACCCAGGGTCAGGGTTCATCCAGTTTTGTGCCCCTGAGACCCTGGGACCTAAATTCACAAAGAGGAAAAAAATCACCATGGAAACTGGAAAACAACGACGATAACTAAAATTTCTGCTCAGAACTTATGGGACACCCCACAGCTGTCATGAGAAGAAAACGATTGCCTTACATTGCACTTCAGAAAAGGGAGGGGCTGCAAGCAAGGAGCTCGGGGTCCAATTTAAGGTCAGAGGTCGAGCACCAGGATGAGCCCGAACACAGCAGAAGAAACAAAACCACAAAGATGGAAAATCAAAGAAACAAAACAAATACACGTAGAGGAAAAGGAGCCCAAAGGGCAGTGGTCAGACAAAAGGAGTGCAGCCCCATCCTGGAGGAGCCCTGCACCCCCAGACCTGGAGCAGCGCCTCACCCCCAGACCTGGAGGAGCCCAAGAGAAGACTGCATACAGATAAATGTTCTCAGAGTGCCTTAAAGTCACTAAAAAGAAAATCTATAGTTGAGTATACACTACATATACAATTACGTGTTCTTTTCTCACCCATCATAATCATCTGTCATGTTATTAAAAATTCTTTATGAGCATTACAGTAATTCTCTCATACAGATTGACCACAATTCACTTCACTGTTAATCTACTATCCAGTATTAACTTGTTTCCATTAACTGATTTTCCATCATTATAAATAACACTAAAGCCTCTTTGTACATAAATCATTTTCAGAATTTCAAGGATACCTAGAAGTGAAATTCAGGGTCGAGGGCACAAGCACTTTTTTTTTTTTTTTTTTTTTTTGCGGTACGTGCGCCTCTCACTGTTGTGGCCTCTCCGTTGCGGAGCACAGGCTCCAGACGCGCAGGCTCAGCAGCCACGGCTCACGGGCCCAGCCGCTATGCGGCATGTGGGATCTTCCCGGACCAGGGCACAAACCCACGTCCCCTGCATCGGCAGGCAGACTCTCAACCACTGTGCCACCGGGGAAGCCCGGGCACAAGCATTTTTAAAGTTCTTAATACAAAATGCAAAATTATGCTGTCAATGCTACCAGTTCACATTGCATTTCCAAACACTGAGTATCTACATTTGTAGAGAACTTTGTTAATTTGATTTTTAAAAGTAGTATCTCAGTTAATTTAATTTGTGTTTGATCACAAACGATGTAACATTTTTTAAAGGTCATTGTTTGCATGTCTACCTCTGAGAGTATCAACTCCTGTCCTTTCCTATTTATCTACCACTCATTTTTCTTTGTGTTTTCTCACCAACTTGCATGAGTTACTTCTATTTAAGGTTATTAATCTTTTAAGCATTGGATTTGTCAAGACCTTCCTAGCTTATCTTCACTTCGTTTATATGTTTCTCTGCTGTGCAATTTTGTGTTTATATGTAACCCTATTTATCAAAAATCAGTTCCCTCATTAGGTGCTACAGCAATTAAACAGCAACAACTTATCAACCTTAAAGGCCGATTGTAACGTATTAGAACAATGATTTTCAAGAACCACACTAAAATGTAATACCTCTTAATTATTCGAAACATATAGTCACACATTTTAAATAAAACAAACAGTTACTTACCGAATCCAAAAAGCAAAGGTAAGATCCTGAGCTCTGTGCTATGGCTTGATTTTTAGAATATCCAACTGTTTAAAGAAGAAAAGGAAAAGCTCTTTTAGAATTCAATTTTCAATGGATTCTGTTTCATAAAATTCAGTGTGATGCACACAGTAGGAAAGCTAGGAACATTCTGCACCACCAACTAAAAAATCAGGCCTCTTTAGAAGAAACTGATGGAGTAAGTATAATGATAAGAGACGACAGTCCACCCAGTACCAGTGTTAAAGCAGGATGTGCTCACAGGAGGAAAATAAAGTCAGCAAACATTTATCCAGTACAGCACTAAGCTAAACCCTGGGGAATACTTTTAAAAAACAAAATTACAATGTCCCTGAATGGAAGGACTTGAGAAGAACTGGCAGGAACACTTTCTATAAAGTCTCTGTTGATAAAAGTCACGATATGGTTACCCGGCAGTTGGGGCCACATACACACGTGCGATCAGCTGGTAGAAGCTCACTGGACTGGACACTTCGTGGGCAGTTACCTGAACACATATTTCAGTGATGAGGTACAGGCCCTGTCAGTGTCCACTGTTCCTGCACATACTGGGACCCCCAGCTCTTCCGGGAGGTACAGACCCTACTTCACCAAGACATGATCGGCACAAGAACCCCTCTTGGGATGGAAAATACACCACGCGTATGAAAATACACAAGGAGGATGGACAATCGTGGCCACACGCGGCGTGGGTGCCCCTTGCACCGCCGAGCACAGGGAGCAGGCACCATGTGGGGACGGCACACGGAGCACAAAGGCAGCAGATTCACCTGCGCACCTGGAAATCAGGGAAGCGGTTTCCCTTGGGGAGGGGGGCTTCTGGGCCGGTGATGTCGCTCTTCATCAGGGTGCTGGCTGCACGGTGTGTTCAGTTTGTGAAAATTAATTGAGCTGTACAAAGATGATAGGTGTACTTTTCTGTATGGATATTATACCTTAAGAAATGTTTTAGAATCCTTGCCTTCAGAGATTAGACCTGAGTTGGAAGGAAAGGTAACTGACAACCTATATTAAATGCCAAATGAACGGTGGGAAGCTCTAGGGAGGCTTATGGAGAGAAGACGAGACCACGGCAGAGGGGGCCAGAGAGATGACGCGAGTTTCCATCGAGAGAATGGGGTTCCAAGTGATGAACTGGGCAGTGAGCAGCATGGGGAGGACCGGCAGCTTTCAAGGGAGGGCAGCCAGGATAAGCCTTCCGAATAAGGAACAGAGCGCAGAAATGAACACACAGCAAGTTCGGTCTACGTGCTGAGGGCGGGGCAGGTTAGAGGAGGCACTTAGTCCAAAAGAGGGGACCAAGGGGCCTTCGAGGGGCACAATTCCCACCTTCCCTAGAAAGTTAATTCTGGTGCCTGAATCGTATTACAGAGACACTTAGATTTGGTGCCACCGAGGAAAGTCGCACAAAGCAGAACAGGTGTGGGCAGAGTTAAAACAATAAATCCCTCTTACTCAGAGCTGAGACAACCCGAAAAATGTTGGTCCCAGGGGACACCAGCAAAGTGTCTGCCCCAGGCCTCACCCCAGGTGCTCCCCAGTTTTCCGCTGTAAGGGGAACAGGAAGAGAAGGCAGGTCCCTCCTGTTACTCAGCCACTTTCTGGAACAAACCACACTGCAACCAGAAGTAAGGACCTTGGCCCTCATGCAGGGCCTCAAAGGGTGTGACCTAGAGCAGTGCCTTTGGCTGTTTTCACATGAGGTAGCACCTTAATTTCCAGCATTAATCCTAGAGCTTGGCCAACCCAAACCAGTTAGCAGGACAGTCACAGATTTCAAAGAACCACAGGTATAACAAGCAAGAGAAGGAAATATACACAAGGGGAGACAGGGGCCTGGCTCCTGACCCCTGGGGATGGATTAGCAACTATAGGTAAATCTCCATCATCACCACAAAGCAAGGCAGGCCCAGAGAAAAAGCTCATGGAATCAAAACGAAAAATGGGAAAAGACACACTGAAATTAACAGGAGCTGTGTTTAAAAAGTGGTTTTATTAGCGTTGGGTTTTAGAAGGGGAAATATCAAACCCAAGAATTTGGTTAATGAAGGAAAATGCATCTACTAAGGAAGCTGAAAGTTTCTCACGATGAATCTTGTGTTTGGCAAAGATAAGGAATTTGCTTTAATATTATTGCCTTGAAAAGTCAAATGTTTGTGCCAGGGCCTGATGTTTGGGGAGGTCTGTCCCTTTGTGAGGGGAGTCGGTTGTCATGGCCACAGCAGGAAAAACTCCCGCCTCTCCCGCCTCGGTGCGATATTAACATTCCTTACTCTTGGAGAGAAGAGGGTGGGATTGTGTTTTATTTCAATTTTAGCAAGTGACCACATTATTAAGAAATGTTTTGCTCTATTATGATATGAAATAATAGTAAATGAATCTTAACCCAATTTAAATACCCAACACTCCTGAAAATAGACACTTTGGATCTACATTATCCAATAGTCGATATAACATTTCCTATTTAAGAAAATATTGTTCTAGGAAAATATGTCCTTTCTGACATAATCCAAATTAACTGTTTTATTATGTGTAACACAGGATTCCCATGAATTCGCTTGCTTTATCCAACTTCAGTGAGACAGCAGAATCATTTTTTCACAATGTTACAATTTACTTTTTTATTATTTATAGAATACATACAAATATGATATGGCTCAAGTTATATCTACTCTTTAAAAAGTGTTTTATGAATGATAAAACTTGCTTTTAAAGTGGAGATTAGACAAGCAATCGCAAGTCATCAAAATGCCTTTAAATTACTTTTGTTCAACTATGGAAGATGCGAAACATCTTAATTAAAGAATATTTTGAAAGGTTGCTCATAGTAGTTTCAAAAACCATCATTTGTTTACACACATTTCAGAAGCAGGTTGAAATGGATGTCGCACAATAACTGATGTATAAAAAATGTTCTATTTCAAACAGACTAAAGATAATGAAAACAAGAAATAATTTGGGGGAAGATACTAAAAATATGCATGAGATGGAGGAGGAGGAAGACAATAACAGAACAGCTGCTAAGACTTCTCAAGGGCCCACCGTGTGTGGCCTCCTCTGGAACCCAGCACACATCAGCTTGTCTTACGCCCTCCCAACACCCACACGGGCACCTACTGCTACAGCCTGTTCACAAAGAAGGAAACGGAGGCGCGGGGTGGGTGCAGTGGACCCAACCCCGCAGCGGCTTCAGAGCCCCCTCGCTCGAGCACCTGCCCCGTCGCCCATCCTCGGCACCTCAGAGGCTGCACCAGAAGGCAGGACCGTGTGCTGCCCTCACCCACCACAAGGCACCTCTGCGTGGGGTCACTGTGCGGTGTCAGAGAACACGGTCTTTCCACAGGAACCTTCTAAAATAGCAGGGAAAAGCCTTTCGTCTTTTAAAAGGCCAAGATTTTAAAATTATTTCTGATTTAACATTTTTTTCTAAAATATTTTAGACAATTTTCTGCTTTCCTAAGTAGAGCACACTGGCTGCTGTTTGTGAGGAGCGCAAGGCACGGCAGGGGAGCAGTTTCTGGGAGAGAAGTCTCTGCTTCGTTCTCTGAAGCCCAACTATTTCTTAGCCCATTTTCACCAACATCCACCCTCTACCTGCCCCCCTTCCAAAAAAAAAAAAATGCTGGTGGGAAGCTGCAAAAGGTAAAGTGAAGGGCACCTGCCCTGGCTGCCCTCGGTGGAAGGAGATGCACTTAAGCCCCTCGTGGAGAAGCACACTATCCTACTTGAGAGCCAGTGTTCAGAGATGCTTAAATCTGTTTGAGGACGGGCCCCAGAGAGCTCCGATCCCAGCTGTGCCATCGAGGGGGGCAGTGTGAACTCTGAGTAAATCAGGACTCAGGCGAGACCCACGTGAGCTTGCAAGGTGCACAAGCAAGAATCAGCAAGTGAGACCCACTGAGTCCCCCGACCACCCAACACCAGCAGAAAAGAGCAGAGAGAAAGCTGGAAGATGAGAAGGGGTCTTGGAGGACAAGAGGCATCTAGAAAGAGTAGAATTGTCTCTCCCGCTCACACCTCTCCCCTGAGAGCTACCTTGAATGCTTCAATCCTATGCCACAACCCTACTGACCCACCCACCCACCTGGAAAGGATCTGAGGAGCTGCGAGCCTTTGTTTTGGCAAGTCACCCGCTGGGTCCGAACAGGATCTCATAGCCGAGCTAACACCCCCCTGGATCTCATCTGAGGGGTATTCCAAAGGGATCTCAAACCTTCAGCTGTGTCGGGAGCTACAAGGTTCCCTTAAGACCAAGCTCACTATGGAGGTGAAGCTACACCATTCCTGAGGATTTTAAAGGAGTGGTTCTCAACCCTGGATGCGCTTCAGTATGTTTTGGGAAGCTTTTACAACCCGCATGCCATGGTTGCGCCCCAGACCGATTACACGAGAACATCTTAGGGTAGGACTCAGGCATCAGGATTCTTAAAGCCTCTCCAGGCAATTCTAACATGCTACCAAAGTTGAGGACTACTTTTTAAAGAAAGACATGACTCCTAAAACCTATAGGAACCTGTCCACCAGCCTATCATCTGCCCTGCCTCTACCTTCAACCCCACCAGCCACAGTCTCATCATCTGTCCCGCCTCCACTTTCCGCTCTAGCAATGTGTGCAGGCATATTGTTTTCAAGTCTTATATGAAAACTGTAAAGTCAAACTACTAGAAGCACACTAGATTACAATTAAAGCTAAAAATGCAAAGCGAACCATTTTTACAGAAACAGGATGAATGAAGAAACATCCACAACTTGGCCCAGCATCATGAAATTTCAAAACTCAAAACATAAAGAGAAAAATCTTAGACACTTTCAGAAAAGATGCCTTTAAAATAACAAGAATCAGACTTACATAAGATTTCTTACTAGAATCACGGGATACCAGGAGATAATGAAGCAACTCCTCCAAAATTCTAAGGAAAATTATTTTGCACCTAGAATTCTATACCCAGACAAACTGCCAATTGAGTATAAGTACAAAATAAAGACATTTTTAGACATGTAAATACTCTAAATATTTTACCATCCACATACTGGATATGAAAAAATTACTTGAAGAAGTACTTAAGAGAAATTAAAAAGGAACATAATTAAAAAGAAAATTAGGGGCTTCCCTGGTGGCGCAGTGGTTGAAAGTCTGCCTGCCGATGCAGAGGACACAGGTTCATGTCCTGGTCCGGGAAGATCCCACATGCCACGGAGCCACTAGGCCCGTGAGCCATGGCCGCTGAGCCTGCGCGTCCGGAGCCTGTGCTCCACAACGGGAGATGCCACAACAGTGAGAGGCCTGCGTATCGAAAAAAAAAAAAAAAAAAAAAAAAAAAAGAAAAGAAAATTAAATAAAATAAAAAGAGAAATTAAAAAAAAAACCCAAACAATGGTGCATGCGTATACAGTATAAGGGAATAAAGCAGAAGATTTTTTAAAGGCTCCATAGATTCTGACACCTGGGAATCCCCTCAGTGTGCAGCACGGGGTTAGCAGCAGATTTATTTCAGTTCCTCCTCCAAGTCTAATCCACTAGGTGGTCTGCAGTGAATAACAGTTACTTAAAAAACCATTAGTGCTGTTTTTGCAAGGTTTAAGCTGTTGGAATCAACTAAGTCAAGTACATAAAACAACAAGAGTTACAGAACAGAATGTAAAGATTATAAGCCCCGACAATATAGATATATTATGACAAACCAAAACTCTGAGCGGGGGAAAAAGAGAAAGGGAAGTGTGAAGAACCTACAGTGGGCTAAATGTTTCCTCTTTCATAGCAAGTATCAACTGACACTGTGAGTTAAATAAATCCAGTAGGAACTAAAAAACACTGGTTGCTCCTAGGGCATGGAGCTTTTACATTTCATTGCAGACCTTTCTGTATGCCTGAATTTTCTTTTTTTTTTAACCACAAACTGGTATTAAAAAAAAATCTGTAATTAGTCAAAGTAGACATTTATTCGTGAAAATAAGTAAACGGTTTTCCTGCTATCTAAATGCAGGCTGTGAGGCTAGTTTACATGGGAGCTTGAGACAAAAGTGGGCTGAATTGTTCTACACAGTTATTGCTCTCATGAAGCTACATCAGCAAGTCCGAGACCTTCTGTTCTCACCCCTGAGCCAGACATGCAACCCACACAAAAAACTACAGACGAATGTTCCATATGTATATAGATGTAAAAATCCTTAAGAAAACCAAATAATTGCATTGTATGAAAATACTATAGTGTTATGGCTGGTTAGTTCTGGCACTGCAAGAGTGGTTCACTGTTAAGAAAAATACTAATGTAATTTACTACAATAAAAATGTTAGGAGAAAAAAATAGGCAATCACCTTAACAGATAACTAAAAGACATCTAACAAATTCTACACTGACGCCTCTTTTTTTTTTTCTGGCTGCACCATGCAGCACATGGGATCTTAGATCTCCATCAGGGATCAAACCCACGTCCCCAGCATTGGAAGTGCAGAGTCTTAACCGCTGGACCAACAGGGAAGTCCCTGATGCCTCATTTTATGAAGGCTTACTAAATTAGAAATATCAAGTTACCTTGATAAAGGTATCTATCAGAAAGCAATAGTAAATGTCATACTTTTAGCACTGAAACACTACAAACATTCCCACTAAGCCAGCACAATAAAAGGATTCATCAATGTAACTCCACATTGTTCTTCTACCCTCCCCCCAAATATATGAAAAATAAAGAATAAATTAGAAATAAAGAAACAAAATTATAATATTTATTCAGGATTAGATTACCTAAATAGAAAATCTGAGATAATGTGAAAAACTACTAGCGTTGGACAAGACAGGGAACCAGTAAAACTGGTAGTCTACCCTCTCTACCCAAGTCCAACACTAGAAACAAAAGGAGATCATAGACTCTGAACTTCCGATTTAAAAACTGCAAGAACCTCGAGAGGAGACAGAAGGAGGTTGTACCCTGACGTGGAAGGAAACCCAAATACCTCAGTCCAGAGGCTCGCTTGGCAAGAACTTCTGGATTGTGTTCTTTCCTCCACCCGCCACTGTGTGGGGAGCTAACTGCCCGTCCCTCCCTCCATCGCTGTGAAGCAAAAGAACAGCAGGTTCAGGAGGCAGCACCAGGACTGGGAGAAGCTGTTCCCACAAATACAGAAGACGGCCATTTCAGGCCTCCTCCTTCTCTTCTCCCTGTCCACTCCAAAAAGGAAAGGAATTGCACGGAACACAGGGAGATGGAAGGATGAACAGAAGGAAGGGAAGCGGGGGGTGGGGGGTGGGCAAAAGCAGAACAGGCAGGTTACCTAAGGGGCAAGCTCACCTGTATGGGGCGGTGCTCTGGGGGCAGCAAGTAGGGACTAAAGGAAGGATAATAAAGCTTGTGATGAAATTTCTTCATCACAGGATCCACCAGCCAACACTCAAACATGCCAGATAAGGACATACAAAAGGTAAAAGAATTCATCGCCAGTAGACCATCACTGCAAGAAGTGTTTTAAAAAGTCCAGGCAGAAGGAAAATCATAGAAGACGGAAATCTGGCTCTACACAAAGAAATGAAGAGCACTGAAAACTAACTATATGAGTAAATGAGTAATTTTCTTTCTTATTATTTAAATCTCTTAAAAAGATGACTGACTGTTTAAACTAAGTTAATACCAATGTTTGTGGGGTTTATGGTACATGTAAAAGTAGAATGCATGACAACAACAGCAAAAAAGGTAAGAGGGGAGAGAAGGACATGTACTGTCATGAGGTTCTCACACTATATGTGAAGTTGTACACACATTTGAGGGGCGGAACTTGGTAAGTTGACAGTATATTCTGTAAACTCCAAATCAACCACTAACAAGGCAAAAAAGGAATTATAGCTAATAAGCCAACAAAGGAGATAAAATAGAACCAAAAGAAATTTTGATTGGAGCTGGCCTGACAGCACAAGTTCCACAGACTGCTTGCCAGCAAAACTGGTAAAAATTATCTTTTAATAATTTAATTTTTAAAAATTATTTTTAAAATAACTTTTAAAAAATTATTTTTAAAAACCCCAACCATTTATAGTCTCTGGAAATGGCCCTAACACACAGCAAGTGAAAAAAATATTTATTCAAGAAAATCTACTAAAACTTAGTAATGGTGAGGGTCTAGGTATGTGAGCCAAGACCTGCTCCTTCCCTCCCCCAAGAAGGAAACTCCACCCCAGACAGGTACAGCCAAAAATACAGGGTTCCCTCTTCTGCTAGGCCCGTCAGAAAGCTATTTTTCTGGGAGAGATAGGGCATCAGCATTTCTCATCCTGACTCCAGGTACCTGTTGCTGAGGCTGAGTCCTAGGCAAGTGCAGTTGAAAAGTGGGGCTCCCTTTTCCCACTCAGCCCCCATGCTGGGATGGACTCTCTGTCTACACTGGGAATGGTATCACCAAGAATACTGGGGACCCAAATGCCCTTGCCCTAGGTTATGGGGTGGGGGTTCCATACTGAGAGAGACATGGGGTTACTGCCCACCCCCTGCTTCATCTGCAACAGGGTGTGAAGTTCAAGCCCTAGGGTACACCCAAAACAGTGGTGAGAGGCAGTTGGTAAAGGAGATTGGTAGATTCATTGGCAATATAGGCTAAACTGTGGGACGACCAGTTTGCTAGACATAAATGGGTAAGAGACAGCTGAGAAGAGCCCTCCTGGTGTCAGAACAAACTTTAAACACTGACCTCAAGAACTATTCCTTTGAAGGAATATGGATTCACTTGTATTATTCTTATATAGCAATTTATGCTCTTAGGTATTGTTGAAAACAGCAAAGCAGTCAGCAATAAGTGGAGCTTGACAGCTGGGTGTGGTCAGGGAAAGAGAGGCCAGCCCACACCACTGCCACCTCAGGGTGACTGTGGGTGGGTACACCCAGCGCTGTATTCCTGAAAGAGATCATTAGAGGTTTCACACTGCAAGGGCAGGGGAGCAGACTTTACTAAAATTATCTAACCAGTCAATATACAAGCAAACAAGTCAATAATAATAACAAGCCTAGTCGGGGTGGGGGGGACCAGTACCCAGAGTTACTATATTATCTAATATGTCCAGTTTCCAACAAAAATTAGGAGACATGCAAAGAAACAAGAAAGCATTACCCAGACACCGAATAAAAAGAAGGCCCAGAAACTTCTAGTGAGAACATCACGGTGTCTGATTTAACAAAGACCTCAAAGTAACCATTATAAATATGTTCAAAGACCTAAAGGAAACCGTAATTAAAGAAGCAAAGAAAGGTATGAAGACAATGTCATATCAAATCAAGAGTATCAATAAAGAGACAGAAATTATTAAAAAGGACCAACTGGAAATTCTAGAGCTGAAAAGTATAACACTCTAACTAAAAAATACCCTGGAGGAACACAACAGGATATTTGAATCGGCAGAAAAATTATCAAACTTGATGGATAAAAATAATGCAATCTGAAGAACAGAGAGAAAAAAGAATGAAGAAAAATAAACACGACCTCAGAGAAATCTGAAATACTATTAAAGACACTAATATATGCATAACAGTAGTACCAAAAGAAAAGGAGAGAGCAACAAGCACAAAAAAATATTCAAAGATATGATGGCTAAAATCTTTCCAAATGCAGTGAAAAACATTAATCTACACATTCAAGAAGCTCAAACAACTCCAAGGAGGATAAACTCAACAGATTCACAACTAGATACATCATAGTAAAAACACTGAAAGCCAAAAACAGGGAGAAAATCTTAAAAGAGACAAGGGAAAAGAAAGGAAATCTCAATAAGATTAACAGTTGACTTTTCAGCGCAAACAATGGAGGCCAGAAGGCAGTGGGATAACACATTCAAAGCACTCAAAGAAAAAACTGTTAACCAAGAATCCTATATCCAGCAAAACTATCTTTCAAAAATAAAGGAGAAATTAAGACATTCCAAATAAACAAACACTGAGAGAAATTGTTGTTGATTCACCTTACAAGAGATGCTAAAGGAAGTTCTTTAGATTAAAGAGATTGACCCCAAGTGATTCCAGGGAGTATTTCAAATCCATGAAAGAAAAAAAGAGAGCACCAGTAAAATAACTATTAATTATAAAAGACAATATAAATGCATATTTCTTCTCCTTTCTTCTGCTAACTGAAGTAGCAGTAGTAAAAAAAATAAAAATTGTATAAAACAATATGTAACAACCCAATCAAAAAATGGGTGGGGGCTTCCCTGGTGGCACAGTGGTTGAGAGTCCACCTGCCAATGCAAGGGACATGGGTTTGTGTCCCGGTCCAGGAAGATCCCACATGCCATGGAGCGGCTGGGCCCATGAGCCATGACCGCTGAGCCTGTGCGTCCAGAGCCTGTGCTCCGCAATGGGAGAGGCCACAACGGTGAGAGGACTGCGTACCACAAAAAAAAAAAAAAAAAAAAATCTACAAACAATAAATGCTGGAGAGGGTGTGGAAAAAAAGGAACCCTCCTACACCGTTGGTGGGAATGTAAATTGATACAGCCACTACGGAGAACAGTATGGCAATTTCTTTAAAAACTAAACATAGAGC
Organism: Phocoena sinus; assembly: GCF_008692025.1. Lineage (NCBI taxonomy): Eukaryota > Metazoa > Chordata > Mammalia > Artiodactyla > Phocoenidae > Phocoena > Phocoena sinus. The sequence goes on along the minus strand of NC_045782.1, from coordinate 45,813,010 downwards.
TACCATATGATCCAGCGATCCCACTCCTGGGCATATATCTGGAGAAAACCATAATTTGAAAGGATATATGCACCCCAGTGTTCACTACAGCACTATTTACAATAGCCAGGACATGGAAATAACCTATATGTCCATCGACAGAGGAATGAATAAAGAAGATATGGTACATATATACCATGGAATATTTCTTAGTCATAAAAAAGAATGAAATAATGCCATTTGCAGCAACATGGATGGACCTAGAGACTGTCATACAGAGTGAAGTAAGTCAGAAAGAGAAAAACCAATATTGTATATTAATGCATATATGTGGAATCCAGAGAAATGGTACAGGTGAACCAGTCTGCAAGGCAGAAATAGAGACACAGATGTAGAGAACAAATGTATGGACACCAAGGAGGGAAAGCAGGGGATGGGGGGTGGGATGAATTGGGAGACTGGGACTGACATATATACAATAATATGTATAAAATAGATAACTAATAAGAACCTACTGTATAGCACAGGGAACTCCACTTCACTGTACAGCAGAAACTAACACAACATTGTAAAACAACTATACCCCAATTTTTAAAAAATGGTACAAACGAACCTATTTACAAAACTGAAATTGAGTCACAGATGTAGAAAACAAACTTATGGAAGGGGGAGTATATATTGGGAGATTGGGACTGACATACACACACTACTATATATAAAAGATAACTAATAAGAACCTACTGTATAGCACAGGGAACTCTATTCAGTGCCCTGTAATTACCTACATGGGAATGGAGTCTAGAAGAGAGTGGATATATGTATATGTATGGCTGATTCAGTTTGCTGTACAGCAGAAACTAACACAACATTGTAAATCAACTATACTCCAATAAGAAATTAATTTAAAAAACAATATGTAAGTAATGTATTATTGGGTCTATAACATATAGAAACTCTGAATCTGGCAAAACTATCCTTCAAAAATGGAGAAATTAACACATTTGCAGATAAACAAAAGCTGAGGGAGCTATCCCCTAACAGATCTGCCCTACAAGAAATGCTAACAGGAGTCCTTCCCGCTCTAATGAGAACACTAGACAGTAACTTGAAACCATACAAACAAATGAAAAACACTGATGAAGATTACTATGTAGCTAAATATAAAAGCCAGTATTATTTTACTTTCAGTTTGTATTTTTCCCATATGATTTAAAAAACACATTAAACAATGATTATAAACCTATGTTAATGGGCAAATAATAAAGATGTAATTTGTGACAAAAATGATATAAAGTGGGAGGTACACAGCTGTACAGAAGCAGAGCTTTATACACTATTAAAGTTAAGTTGATGTTAATTCAAATTAGATTGTTATAAATTTAAGATGTTAATTGTAATCCCCACAGTGATGACTAAGAAAATAACTTACAAATACACAGAACAGGAAGTGAGAAGGGAATAAAAATGGCACACTAGTAATAACCAATTAAACAGAGGAAAGCACTGATGGAGGACTGAAGAATAAAAGAGATAGACAGCATATAGAAAACAACAGCAAAATGGCAAAAGTTCTTCCTCGAAAGTAATTACTTTAAATATAAATGCTCCAATTAAAAGGCAATGATTGGCAGAATGGATTAAAAAAACACATGATACATTTAATGCTACAGGAGATTCATCTTAGATCCAAAGGCACAAATAAGTCGAAAGTGAAATGATGGAAAAAGATATTCCATTCAACCAACAACCAAAAAAGTGCTGGAGTGATTAAACTAGTACTAGGGAAAATAAACCCTAAGTCAGAAATTGTTACAAGAAACAAAGGACACTATATATTGATGAAAGGGTCAATCAAGAAAATATAACAATTATAAAACTATACACATCTAACAAGAGAGCCCCAAAATAAATGAAGCAAAAATGAACAGAATTGAAGGGAGAAACATAATTCTACTATAGTAGTTGAATACTTCAACACCTCACTTTCAATAACAGATAGAACATCAAGACAGAAGATCAGTAAGGTAATAGAGGACTTGAACAACACTATAAACCAACAAACCTAACAGACATATACAGAACACTCTACTCAGTAACAGCATTGCATTGCATTCTTCCTAAGTGCACATGCAACATCCTCCAGGACAGACCACATGTCAGGCCACAAAACATATCTCAAAAAATTTTTAAAGACTGAAATCAGATTAAGTATCTTCTCTGACCACAATGGAATGAAACTAGAATTCAATAACGGAAGGACAAATATGTGAAAATTAAACAACCTACTCTTAAATAACCAATGGGTCAAATAAGGGAAATTAGAATATACTTAAGAGATAAATAAAAATAAAAATACAGCATACCAAAACTTACAGGATGCAGCAAAAGCAGTGATCAGAGGGAAATTTATATATAAATGTCTACATAAAAGACATCTCAAGTCAACAACCTAACTTTACATGTTACGGAGCTAGAAAAAGAAGAACACATTAAACTCACAGCTAGCAGAAGGAAAGAAATAATAAAGATCAGAACAGAGGTAAATGAAATAAAGACTAAAAAAACAACAGAGAAAATCAATGAAACCAAAAGTTGGTTCTCTGAAAAGACCAACAACATTGACAAACCTTTAGCTAGACTAAGAACCAATAAGCTTCAAATTACTAAAATCAAAAATGAAAGTGGGCAGACTTCCCTGATGGTCCAGTGGTTAAGACTCTGCACTTCCACTACAGGGGGTGTGGGTTCGAGCCCTGGTCAGGGAACTAAGATCCCACAAGCCGTGAGGCACAGCCAAAAAAAAAAAAGAAAAGAAAAGAAAAGAAAAAGAAAGTGGGTTCATTACTACTAAACTTAACAGAAACTTAAACAGATTATAATTGAATATTATGAACTGTATGCCAACAAATTAGATAACCTAGACGAAATGGACAATTTCTAGAAACACATTAACTCTCAAAACTAACTCAAGAAGAAGTAAAAAATCTGAACATACCTATAACAAATACAGAGATTGAATCAGTAATCAAAATCTCCCAACAACGGCAAAAAAGCCTAGGATCAGACGGTTCCACTAGTGAATTCTACCAAACATTTAGATAATTAACAACAATCCTTCTCAAACTCTTCAAAAAAAAAATAGAAGAAAGGGAAACACTTCTTAACTCATTCTACAAAGCCAGCATTACTCTGATACTACAGTCAGATGGAGACATCAGAAGAAAGGAAAACTACCTACCAATATCCCTTATGAATATCTATGTAGAAATCCTCAACAAAATACTGGCAAACTAAATCCAGCAGCATATTAGAAAGATTATACACCATGATCAAGTGGAATGTATCCCAGTAATGCAAGGGTGGTTCAACATATGAAATCAATCAGTACAATATACCACCTTAATAGAACTGAAGAAAAAAACCTACATGATTATCTCAGTTGATGCAGAGAAAAGACTGGACAAAATCCTCTTTCATGATAAAGAAAAACACAGTCAGCAAACTAGGAATTGAAGGGAACTTCCTCAGCCTGATAAAGGGTATTTATAAAAATCCACAGCTAACATTATACTCAATGGTGAAACACCATACGCTTTCCCCCTAAGATCAGGATCAAGACAAGGGTGTCTCCTTTCTCCACTCCTACTAAACACTGGAAGTTCTAGCTGAAGCAATTAGGCAAGAAAAAGAAATAAGGCATCCAGTTAAAAAGGGATAAGTAAAACTATCTCAGTTGCAGATGACATGATCTTAAATATAGGAAATCCTAAAAAACTCACAAAAAAACTACTAGAGCTAATAAACAAGTTCAACAAAGTTGCAGGATACAAGATCAATACACAGGAAAATCAGTTTTCCTATACACTAACAATGAACAATCTGAGAAGGAAATTAAGAAAACAATTCCATTCACACTACCATAAAAAATAATAAAGTGCTGAGGCGTTAATTTAACCAAAGAGGCAAAAGCCTTGTACATTGAAAGTTATAAAACATTGATAAAAGAAACTGAAGAAGACCTAAGACCTAAGGAAAGATATTCTGTGTTCATGAATTGGAAGACTTAATATTATTAAAGTGACAACACAACCCAGATATACAGATTCAATGCCATCCCCATCAAAATCCCAATGGTCTTTATTGCAGAAATGAAAAAACTGATCCTAAAATTCATATGAAATTGCAAAACAATTTTGAAAAAGGAAAACGAAGTTGGAAGACTCATACTTCCCAATATCAAAACCTACCACAAAGCTATGGTAATCAAAGCAGTGTAGTACTGGCATAAGAATAGAGTCCAGAAATGAACCCATTCATTTACGGTCAACTGATTTTCACAAGGGTACCGAAACTTTCAATGGAGAAAGAATAGTCTTAAACAAATGGTGTTGGAACAACTCAATATCCACATGCAAAAGAATGAAGTTATATTCTTACTTCACACCATATACAAAAATGAACTCAAAATGGAACAAAGACCTACATAAAGAGCTCAAATTATAAAACTCTGAAGAAAACAAAGGAGTAAATGTTCATGACCTTGATTAAGCAATGATTTCTTAGATAGGACACCAAAAGCACATAAAATGACAACAAAAATAAATTGGATTTTATCAAAATTACAATTTTTGTGCATCAAAGATTATTCTCAGGAGAGTGAAAAGACAATCCAAAGTATGGGAGAAAATATTTGCAAATCATATATCTGATAAGGGTCTAGTATCCAGAATATATAAAGAACTCTTACAGCTCAACAACAAAAACGCAAACAATCCAATTTTAAAATGGTCAATGGACTTGGATAGACATTTCTCCAAAGAAGATATACAAATGGACAACAAGCACACAAAAAGAGGCTCAATATCATTAGTCACTAGAGAAATGCAAATGAAAACCACAATGAAGGGCTTCCCTGGTGGTGCAGTGGTTGAGAGTCCGCCTGACGATACAGGGGACATGGGTTCGTGCCCCGGTCCGGGAAGATCCCACATGCCGCGGAGCGGCTAGGCCCGTGAGCCATGGCCGCTGAGCCTGTGCATCCGGAGCCTGTGCTCAGCAACAGGAGAGGCCACAACGGTGAGAGGCCCGTGTACCACAAAAAAAAAAAAACAAAAAAAAACACAATGAAAAACCATTTCACACTCACTAGGATGGCTATAATTAAAAAGAACACAGAAAATAAGAAGTGTTGGTAAGGATGTAGAGAAACTGGAGTCCTCATACATGGTTGGTGGCAATGTAAAATGGTGCAACTGATGTGGAAAATAGTTTGGCAGTTCCTCAATATGCTGAACATAGAATTACAATATGACCCAGCAATTCAACTACGAGGTATATACCCAAAGGAACTGAAAACCTATGTTGAAACAAAAATTTGTACACAAATGTTTATACTAGCGCTCTTCACAACAGCCAAAAGGTAGAACAACCCAAATGTCCCTCAGCTGATGAATGGATAAACAAAATATGGTACATCTATACAATTAAATATTGGGTTGGCCAAAAAGTTCGTTTGGTTAATGAATACATTGTTCAATAAAGTTCTCAGTGCAAATGAAAAATGTCTTTCATTTTTACTTAAAACCAAATGAACTTTTTGGCCAACCCAATATTATTCTCTCGTGAAAAGGAATGAAGTACTAATATATGCCTCAACATGAACCTTAAAAACATCTTGCTACGTGAAAGAAGCCAGTCACAAAAGAACACATATTATATGATTCCATTTATACAAAATGTCTAAAACAGGCAAATCTACAGACAGAAAGTAAATCAGGGGTTGCGTAGGGCTGGGGGGGATGGGGGATGGAGGGTGATAACTAAAGGATACAGGGTTCCTTTCTGAGGTGATGAAAATGTTCTAAAATTGACTGTGGTGGTGGCTGCACACATCTGTGATCATACTACAAAACACTTGATTGTACACTTTGATGGGTGGATTGTATGGTATATAAATTGTATTTTAATAAAGCTGTTATAAAAGATATTTAATTAATCCAAAAGAAGGCAGAGAAAGAGGAAAATGGAATGAAGAATAGATGCGACTAATGTAACAGCAAGAAGAGAGACTCAAACCTAACCACATCAATAATCATATTACATGTAACTAATGTAAACATCCCAGTTAAAAGGCAGAGATTGTCAGATTGGATTTAAAAAGCACCATCATATGTTGTCTACAAGAATCTATAAGGGAGGGGGCATCCTTTAAATACAAAGACAGGAATGGGTTAAAAGACAAAATGATGGAAAAGATACACTATGCTAACACTAGTCAAAATAAAGCCAGAGCAGTTATATTAATATCAAACAATGCATATTACCAGAGGTCAGGAGGGTTATTCGTAATGATGAAGGGGTCAATTCTTCACAACAATCTCAAATATTAACAGAGTTTCAAAATGCACAAAGCCAAAAACGATAGAACTATAAGGAAGAATAATAAATCTACAATTAGAGTTGGAGATTTCAATACCCCGCCTCAGTAACTGAGAACAAGTAGACCTTGTATCAGCAAGGATGCAGTAGATTTAAACAAGACTGTGCCCAACTGGACTTAATTTACGTTTACAGAAAACTCCACCAACACCAGCAGATACACAACCTTCTCAAGTGCACATGGAACATTTGCCAAGATAGGCCTTATCCTGGGCTATAAAGTAAATCTTACTAAATTTAAAAGATTCAAGTCAAAAAAGTATGTTCTCTTACTTCAGAGGAATTAAATCAGAAATGAATAATAGAAAGATATCTGGGAAATCCCTCAAAAATTTGGAAACTAAATACTAAATACTTCAAATAATCCATAAATCAAATAAGAAATCAATGGGGAAATTAGAAGGTATTTTGAAGCTGAATGAAAATTAAAACATAACATATCAGAATTCGTGGGATGTTGCTAATGCAATAGAGGGGAATTTATATCACTAAATGCCTATGCTAGAAAATGAGAAAAGTCTCAAACCAATGACTTCAGCTTTCACCTTAAGAATTACAAAAGGAGGGGCTTCCCTGGTGGCACAGTGGTTAAGAATCTGTCTGCCAATGCAGGGGACATGGGTTTGAGCCCTAGTACAGGAAGATCCCACAGGCCACGGAGCAACTAAGCCCGTGCGCCACAACTACTGAGCCTGCGCTCTAGAGCCTGCGAGCCACAGCTACTGAGCCCACATGCCTAGAGCCCGTGCTCCACAACAAGAGAAGCCACTGCAATGAGAAGCCCGGGCACCACAATGAAGAGTAGCCTCCACTTGCTGCAACTAGAAAAAGCCCGTGCGTAGCAACAAAGACCCAACACAGCCAAAAATAAATAAATAAATTTTAAAAATAAGAATTACAGTAAGAACCAATTAAACCCAAAGTGAGCAGAAAGAAAATAATACAATTCAGAGTCGAAATAGAAAACAGACAAAATAGGAAAAAGAAAAACAATATAGAAAATCAATGAAACCAAAAGCTGCTTCTTTAAGAAGATTTTTTTTAATGGACAAAAACAAATCTAATGTCACAAGAAAAGAATTTTAAAAATTAGAGGTGACCAATAATGACCAATCACACCAGGAATGAAAACACCCAGTGGCTTTCTGTTGGGCTGAATAAGTAAAGAATGAGCAGTGGATGTACACAAATCCTTACTGAAGCATAAGAAAGCCAGGCTTACCGTGTCCTTAGTAAGTGGTATACTCAAGTATTACTCAGGATAATTTTCACCAGGATTTGAACAACAGGAAACTATTTAAGTACATAAGTCGATAAGAATAATAAACTAAACACGGTTACTGACCTCCTCGGGGAGAAGGAGAATCGTGCCCTCCAATGACCACGAGGATGCCGGAACCTTCCAGCTTCTCTTTCCATTTTTCAATGATACTCATGGACTTGTCCTGAAAGCACAAGGACGCTGGCAGATCAGGAAACTTTCCTCCAGACAGTCAGAGGTGACTTACACTAGGGCTAAATCACCAACAGAAAGTTCATAAATACCTTACTGGCATCATTAAAAATGGAAAGCTCCATGGAGCCTTCGAAGTCCTGCTGCAAAACAGACCCCAAGCACTCGTCCAGCCACGGTTCAGCGTCATGGACCGGGAGGATAACAGACTGGAATTCAAAACAAAACGATTGAGAAACAAGTGTGGAAACTGAATACTCTTTCCATGGGTCTAATTTACTTCCCCATTACCATCCGCACAATGCTCATTTCCAAAGGGCAAGACCTAACTTACAGAGTAACCCAGAATAAGGCTTCCAGGGAAAGAATATGTCCTGACAAAAAAAAAGGTGTCTATGCCTCCTCTCAAGATTTATTGTCTTAGATTTCCCAGAATTGGTCTTTTGGATGCTTTTGAAAAGGAAACAAAAATCTGAAAGGCATCAAAAATGTTCCCAATTCAACGGCAAATTCATGTGTTTCCCAATCAGTGGTCAGAAACATCATCATTTTGGTTGAAACAAGCATCTGTGTATCTTGAACCCACTCATGAAATAAGCATTTTTAGTAAACCATGATGTTAGAGAAACTGCAACAAAGAAACCCTTTTAAGTACCCCCTACACTTGCTTTAACAAAGTATGGGGGCGAGGCTGGGAAAAGGGGAGGTGACCTCCCTCCAGCTCTCTCTTCCTTTGCTCTACTCAGTTTAGGATAGTTTGGCACTGTCCTCTTCTCATAGGGCCCACATAAAACAAAAATTTATGAAGTGTACGGAGTAAAACCAGTGAATCTTGACTGCCAACAAAACAACTGATTACAGGATTTGTCTTAATTCTGTATATTACCACATTGAGCAATACAGAATACCCAAAGATAGAAGTTACAGTCGGTCTTCACCCTTGAGTTTATACCCTAACGAAGAGTGGACACATTCCCAAGTAAGAAGACAGAAACACAGGTCATCCAGGTGTGAGCGTGTGTCTACACATGCATACACGTGCAAACATACATACGTGCATATATGTACAAATTATATATCTATACAGAATACAGATGTTTTAAATGCTAAATCTGAATATGGTTATGAAAAGCTCACAGATATAAGCACTGAAAATACAGTTCTGTCAAGTTCTTTACTCTGAGGATCTGATTCAACAGTGGTATCCCTTCCTGCATTTATGTTATCCACATAAATAGTTCCCTAATTTACTTACATATTTACTTTACTTTGGAATTATTTTTTAAAGGAAAGAATATTTTTACTGTTTTCAAGATCTACAATACAAAATATAATGTGAATTTCTGCCAAAGATGAGCCTTGATTAATCTCTGTTCGCACTCTTGCTGGTGCTTTAACGTTGATTTGGGCAGAGACCCTTATAGGCTGCCCAAGAGAAGAGGCGGTGGTGGTGTGGGAAATGGAGACCCAGGATGGGGAGAGGAGGGAGGGAGGGATGGAAGGGAGCGGAGCGGGGAGGAGGAGGACGGAAGAGAGAGGGACGGAGTTGAAAGGAGAGGAGAGGAGGGGACAGGAGACGACCGCAGAGTCGGGGAGACAGAGAGTCAGGGAGGGGTACTAGAGCTGAGGGGCGGGGAGGGGCGAGGAGGGACGGGGCGCCACCCCCATCCCCACCTCCCACCCCCGCCAGCCCAGCACCTACCACTTGGACGGGGGCGCGGGCCTGGCCGAGGGCGGCGGCAGCCGTGTACCCGCTGGCCTGCATGGCGCGCGCTCCTCGGGCCGCCCCGCCCACTTCGGCCTACGGCGCGTGCGCGGGCGGCTCGCCGGGAGGCGGGGCCGAGGCTGGGCGCCTCCGATTGGCGCAGAGGGACGTCGATCCAGCGGGGACCTGCAGGCAGTGGAGAAGCGCGGCCTAGAGCGGCGGAAAGACAGTCTAGCCACAGCCACAGGCACAGCCCCCCCACCCTTCACCCCGCCACAGCCACACGCACACGCACACGCACACGCCCTCCCCCCACCCCCGCCCTGAGGGAGCTCATCTGATCTGCTCAGAGGTCCGCAGTGAAGCAAGTGTTACAGGAGTACCTGGGTTGTGCAGAAGGTGGGGTTTGTGGGAAGACGCCGCGCTGTCCCGGTGGCTACGCCTTCCCACGTGTGTCCCTTCTCTGACCAGGAAAGGTTCTGTGTGAAGAGCAGGTGATGGTCCCCTGCACTGGCGACGGGACGTCTGAGCGGCCCCCTGTGGAGCACCGGGCCCCGGGGCCCGCGCCGCCCGGGGTCCGAGGGGACCGCCTGTCACGCGGGTGCCCCGACCCATCTGGGTCAGTGAGCACGTCATAGCCTTTACCGCCCCAAACTAATGTTAAATGCAAATCATTCTGCAAAGTAGCAATTATGATAAAGCCGAACTTCTGCTTCATGTCTTGTAAGCATCACTTCAAATGTCATTTTTCCTTAAACTGCATCAATATTTTCAAAGCCTGTTGCACAGATTGAAACGCTTAGATCAGATGAGTAAAAATGCATCCTATCTACAAAGGATAAGGCACAAAAACAATCTGAGAATTTGTTTCCAAGGACTTGATGTGCTCCAGGGGTTGGTGTATTAGGAATAGTTTCATTTTAAGGGACTAGGTAAAAAGTCGCTTGATAGCTTCCAGAATGTGCTGTGGGCTTTGGAGCTGGACTGCCTCAGTAATCAGTGGGAGGAAGAGATAAGGGGTCCCCACGGCGTCTGGCACCTCCACAGCACATGCTATCGGAATTGGGCTTGGCTACTCCTGTCTTGCTTCCTGTACATCTCCTGCTGCCAGAAGTTTGCTTTTCACTGCCTTCCCCCTAATAGAAATTTGGCTAGAGTCTGCTTTTTGCAAACATTCAGAGTGCCAAGAGGCACTTCAGAAGTGCAGGGTTTGCTGAGATTCTTCTCTTCATGGTAGGAACATTCTCAACAGAGGGACCAGACTATGGGGCCTGACACCACCACTCCAGAGGGACACAGACATAGGGAGGATGTGGGGTAGGATGAGGAGGTGACAAAGTCGTGGGCCCCTGGAGAGGAAGTGATGCAGGTCTCCCACAGCTCTTGGCTCACCCAGTGACTGACATTTTTCTTTATTTTTAAATGTTTCTGCAGACTGTTGGCGAATCCTGGTTGTATTCAGAAAGCTCAGTGCCAACTGCCAGGGCCTCCAAATTTTAAAATGCCAACAGCCCTCTTACAATGTGGGTATAGGAAGCAAAGATGGGCATAGGTCTGGACTCGGCCACACTGGGCCCAAAGTCAGAATGAGTCTGCCCTGGGTGCACCCGTGAAGGGTGAGGTCAAGCTTGAATGCCAGCAGCTGGACGTTCCCCTACAGCCCACACTGCAAGACCTCCAAGCAAGTGTCCCGTCCAAGTTTCCTGATGGGATGAACCCCAACACAGCTGCAGCTGGACCTCCACTGGGCAGTGATGCTGCTGGGAGGTCAGGAGCCACCCAGCACCATGGACGACAGTGCACTTGGACTGTCGGAGATGGGCTGCCTGTGGCGGCTGTAGTGCCCTGATAGTAAATCCATTCACGAGGGAGCAACCAGCTGTGTGACTGTGTGATGTGCACCAGTGTCCTCTTTTCTACGTTCTCATTTTTGTAAAGGCTAGTTGAGACTCACTGTGTTGCGAAGAAGCTGGAGCCGGGCTTCTTACCAGCCTTGGGAAGTAATGAGGTTCCCATCACAGGAAGCATTCAGTTAACAGCTGGGCAAACGTTTGGTGTGGATTTGATGGGACCATTCAAGTATCACATAGAATGTTTGTCCTGGCCTGGGTGCCGACCCCCTTGGCCCAGAAAGCAGAGACTGAGTCGGGGTCTTTGCAGTGAGGGTTTTTGTTCCCAGGAAGCTGGGGCAGGGGGGTGAGGTGGGGGGGTGGTGAGGTGGGGGTGGTGAGGTGGGGGGGGTGAGGTAGGGGAGGAGCGAGTCTGGGACCAGCATGATGCCTTGTGGGGGCCTCCATCATGGGCAATTGGAGCTGAACCCTTGGACCTTCCCAGAGCCCTGGAGAGTTGTCCACCTGAGTGTGAGGGACAGAAGCCTTACCTCCCCTGCACTTCAGGGTGGTGACTTCAGGATCCCACAGGTGGCCCCCAGCACGGGGGCGCACAGCACATTGCAGGCCAGGTGTGCAGCGGCCCTGGCTCGACTCAGAGTCAGGACCAAGAGGGTGGGAAGGGCTGATCAAAGGGCCAGAGGAGCCTGATGTGTGATCAGGAAAGCAAATGGAAACTCAAAATAGCATCACCTCCAACCACCACATTGTACAGTTAGCACACGTGGATCATTCTGAAGTGATTTAAGCAACTGCTCTTCAAATTCGGGATGATTCACAGGTGGGTGTCAGGTGCCTATGGGAGCTGCGTGCATAGCACAGGGTGTTAGCGCCTGAACCCCTGTCTGTGAATCGGACAGTGTCTGGTGAAAGGCCAGGAGAGGCCAGTCAGACATCTTCCTCCAAGATATTAACAGGAAGATGTCATCTGTGGGAGAAAGGGCTTGGATAAATTCACATCTGATAGAACTTGGAGGAGGAGTGGGGACACCAGGTTTTAGGGGCCACCAGCCAGTGCTGCTGGTGTCACTGTCACAGCCGGGGCCACTGGGGCCTGGCCAGATGGTTAGTGAGGAAGCTGCCTCAGGCTGCCTTAGAAGCGGGGTGCATCATGGGGCGGGATCCAGCACTGGCTTTCCCCTCTTATGGGGCACAGTGAGAGTCTGGAAGATGCAAGGAGGGAAACGCCAGCCATCCCTCCCCATGAGGAGCCATCCACTCCCTCAGCCCGTGCCGGGCCTTCTGCCTCCTAGGACTGGCCCACACAGAGATGCTGCCCATTCACAGGTCACCAGGCCCAAGAGGCAGACTGGATCCTGACCCACTGATGAGGGAACAGCATCCAGCAGCCACCAAGGAATCAGTGGCCTGTATGTGAATTGTGGACAGCCATTGCCTGGCCCTCAGCACTGCCTCCCTGACCCTGAGACCTGAGGCTGGATCTCAAAGCTTCCTTAACTGGACTTTGTCGCGAGACACCCCTGCGTGGGTCTCCCATGCTCTTCCACACTCAGCTGGGCACCCTGTTACCTGGGCTGTTTTGTGAGCAGCCTTGAGGAATGAGGTCATGGTGCCCTCCAGGAGGAAGGGCGGACGTGCAGCATCTGTCTGGGCCCTGTCGTGTCACCCCCGGGGAATGGGGACTCTGGGAACCCATGCACACACGCTGATCCTGACTTCTACTGAGCTATAAACTGCTTCACTCTACCCCAGGAGCCTGTGTTTTCGGTCAGCACCTGGAGAATGTGGCCGGCCAGCCATCCTGTTAGCTTGAAATGAAGGGAAACCTCTGACCCCTTCATGGTTCTGGGCAGCGTCCTGCCCTCACAACCCCCCCTCCCCTCCAAGGACCTGGCCCTGGACCCACCAGCTTGAGGAGTCGCAGGCTATGAAAGGCAGTGAGGAAAATCAATGCATAAAGCCCCAGCATGAGGGGGCGAGTACAAACACTGACACACTTTTATCTTTTCACATTCTACGGCCTTCCCCATGGCTCACTTCCTCAGAGACCCCACTGCCCCGCTGGCCCCATCTGCACGGGATCCTCCCGCTAAGTGCTCACGGCACTGTCTCCCCCTAAGTTGTCGCCTCAGTGGGGGCAGGGACAGTCTTTTTGTCCACTGCCAACTAACTCCCTGTGGCTGGCAGAGTCCAGAGGCCACGTGAGCCGGCTGCCGATGCAGGGCCAGGACGCGGAGGCTGAGAAGTGAGGGAGCTGGTTCCCAAGAGGGCCCAAGAGGGCCCAAGGGGGGCCTGAGGGAGGCCCTGGCTGGCTCTGCACACCTGCATCCAGGGCACGTCGGCCCTCAGCCCAGTGGGGAAGCAGAGTGCCCATCCCGGGCGGAGCGCACAGCCCTGCGCCCCTCTCACCAGAATCCCTGAAATCCCCGTGTTGCTTCGCTCACTCTGGGAAGGTAGGTCCGTGAAGACACTGCTCAGCTGTTCACAGGAGCCTCTGACCCAGAATAGCACAGAGGAGGGTACATGCTCAGGAAAGAAGGAAGGAAGGAAAGAATGAATGAATGTGTGCGGGACAGTCTACCAGTAATGAAATCTAGAACAGGAGACGGTGTCTACACTGGATCTAGTTAGAGTCCTAATAATGTTATCAAATAACTCAAAATTTCACATGGTCAGTGTAGAAATTGCCAAACACCAGGTGTATTCTGTCTGGATAAACGGCCGGTTATTTTGATCAGGATGGACAGTTAAGTCAGGCGATAATTCAGGCTCTCCCGGAATTCACGTGGTGCAGTTCCAAGTCTGTGGACGCGGCTGCAACCCCCTCCCGCCCCACCACCCAGCCACATCCAGCTTCTCAGGAGTCCCACAGTGTCTGGATTCCAGCTCCTCTTAGAACTGGACTATATGACAACTCTGGGGTCATGCGGTCCCCTCCTGGGACCCACGTTGGCAGCTGGGTAGGGGCTCTTCTCTCACATCCCTGCCTTGGTTCCACTGCCCAGGACAAGTGAGCGGAACATCATCAAAGCCACAGTTTGTGTGGACCCCCTCCCCGAGCTGAGCCCTCTTACTGGTCACCGATGTTCGTGACTCTTTCATCTTTCCCGAGCGGGGAGATCTCTCTGTAAGGGGACTTGGCATCGCTTTGGTACATACTGCAAAGTTTTAAAAATCTGTTAAAATGGACGAAGCCCTAAGCAAATAGGAGCGGGTTTAATTTTTTTTAAACAAACAAACACTCAAATGCAAGAGTATTTTAGGGCAAATCTTGTCTTTTGAGGACACGTCTGGCATTTTTACACTGCCCATTGTGCTTGTTGGCATGACTGTTGAGCTTCCTGAACTAACGATACAGAAAAACAAGAAATAATAACCAGCAACACTGAGTATTGCCAGACTTGGGAGGAAAGGAGAATTGGCCCTGAAACACTGGCTCTGGCCAGTCTGTCCCAGTCTAACAATTGGTGCTCCAACCAGTGATTCAACAAATCGCAAGTTTGCAACCAGCCCACTGAGGGAGCTCCGTCTGTCCTCTGCTTGCCCACCGCAGATTGGCTGAAAGACAGTTTCTCCTGAGAAGATCCACGAATGTGCGGAGATCTGTTAAATGGGGTTAGAGGCACTGCTGATAAACTCTGTGCTGGTGGCAGGAAACCTGAGTTTCAGGTTTCCTGGCACTGGGGTCCGGCTGTAGGCTATTGGCTGGGCTGGTGAGACTCAGTGATTTGCAGAGGGCCAAGTGAAGGAAGTTGCATGGGGTCTTTATGGAGCTGTGCAGGGCCCAAACCACAAAGCCTTGAACAGGTGAAGGGTTTTTGGCCTCACCTCTCAGCCAGTGGGCCCTTCACTCCCCCTGGAGCCGAGGGAGGCACTGGCAACTACTGCAGTGCCTCTGAGATGCCTTTAGCTGCCCCCTGGTGAGCTGGGAGCTGCCCGGCTTCTGCGTGGCTTTCTAGGTCCTGCCTCAGACCTACCACCCTGGAGTAGCCTGGAGTAGCCTGGCTGTGGAGAAAGGCCTTCTCTGACCGCTGGGCACCCATGTATCATCTTGCCCCAGGGCAGCGGCAGATAGTTCCTGGCCCACATGGAGTGCTGTGGGGACACCAGGGTGTAATGCAGATCCCAGGGCATCACAGCCTCCCTTCAGCTTCATGTCCTCAACTTCAAAACAGACTAATAATGGCTGCATGCTTGAGTGGTGTGAAGACCCTGAGGGAGGGGCTGGGGTGGGGAGACTGTGAGGGAGCTGCCGGGGCAGCTGGGGGAGAAAAGCTGCCTGCGTGGAGTCCACGTGGGGCCCTTGCTGGAGCCATCACAGGGAAGGGTCAGCTGGATGGAGCGGGTCTGAGCCGGGACAGACAAAGTGACAAGGGGAAAGGTCCAGATGGGATCTGGTCCACGAAGCCTCGAGGAACATTCTCACAAAGCCCAAATCTGGCTTTCAGATTTGGTGCTGACCTCGCTCTGTGCCATTGCCCAACACGTGCATTTGGAGAGCGTGTGAATCAGTACTCCTGGCTGAACTGGTTTAAACTGGCTTTGAAAACATGGGGTTGGCTGGTTGTCAGTGTCCTGGTAAGACCAGTGTCAGGTGCAGCTGAGTCCAGGCCCTGCCAGTACTGTCAGTGGATGTAGCCCCTCTCTGCTCGTGGGTCCCACTGTCCCCTGGACGCCTGAGTGGCTAAGAGTGGCAGAGCTTCCTGCCAGCGTGGCATCCACGTCAGAGGCCTCCTCCCTCCAGTGTCAGCAGAACCGACCTTGACCAACTCATTCCAGTTTGCCTGCAACCTTTCTGGTTTTAGCTCTGAGAATTCCACATCCCAGAAACCCGTCAGTCCCAGAAAATCAGGACTGTTGGTCACCAAGCACCAGCAAGGACCAGTGGCCGACAGGGCCTGGGCACGGCCAGGGCTCAGGGGACGTGAAGCTGTTTGACGGTGTCACGGAGAGGTAGGGGCACCTAGTCCCAGGCAGACAGGACTAAGCCTGCCCAAATCCCCAGCAGGTGGGGACAAAGATGCTCTCATGCCCCAGGCTGTGGGTCCTGGTCACCCCTCCCCAGTCGGCTCACCCTGGGAGAGTTTCCTGGCCCAGAATGTTTCAGGGTGACTCTGGGACGTAACAAGGCTCGGACTCCTGACCTTCTGTGGCCATCACCCCCCCGCAGGGCCAGCCCTGCCTGTCGACGTCCCAAATGGTCTGCATTACCAGCCACACCGTCAGGGACAGATGTGATGTCCACCCTGAGGGACCACAGCCTGGGCTCCGTGGGCCATGTCCAGCATGAGGAACCCCCGAGTCCAGGCTCAGGGACTCCCCCATGGCCCCTCCATCTCCACTCTGGTGAGGATACCCCGAAATGTCACCCGGTTGCCATTTCCTGTGGGATTCCTCCTCTGCATTACCTCTGTTTCTACCAGGAAAGTGCAAGAACATCTTCAACAGCAGTGGTGGTTGTTTCCCAGACTCAGCTCTGCCCTCCTCTCTGTCTGGCCACTGTCTGGCCCAGGTCCTGCCCCATGACCGTGCACACATGTCCTGGCTGTCAGGGTCCGGGCCACATGTGACCACGAGGTGAGGCCAGTGGTTGGGTCCAGAGGACCCCTTGGAGCTACCTGGGGAACCAGCTTCCCCATGACTAGCAGAGCCTGCTTCCTGACTGGAAAGGGAGGGGATGGTGAAGGCATAAACCCGTGGGCTGCCTGGTGAGAAGGGTGGCACCGGGTTACCTGTCACCCTTACTGGATTATCCCTTGGCTTCTTGTCCGCCCTAATTTGGAGAAACGTTACTAAAAGCAGCAGAGTGCCGTGTCGGCCAGGGTAGGGTCACCATGAGGCCCCAGGCCAGGCCTCTCTCAGATTCCCCTCCTCTCCCAGTGATGGCTGTTTCACCCCGTGGACACTCCGAGCCCAGGCATTGCATCCGGTTGACCACACTGGCCACTCCTGGTCCCAGGTCTGGAGGGCATGGGGGACATGGAGAGCCCGCACTGACCAGGCCTGACCCACCCCACTCACCTCATTCCCTCTGCTCACGTATCTAAGGTCGTGTTTTGTCTTGGCGCCCTGCAGGGACTTACGGGGACCTCACTGAGACAGGCCATAGATAAAGGCCTCCGAGACAGTGAAGAAAAGCAAATTTTAGTCTTTTTGGGAATGGGGTGGGGTTAGATTAGATTGGCTCAGCTCAGATTTAAAATGACAAGAAATGGTAACCCAGGACCTAGGAGTGTGGGCAGCACAGATGGCGCTCTGTGGCTGAGGGCCATCTGAGGGGAGACACAGTTATTTTTGCTTTTTGAGGTTTAGTTCTTCCTGCTTGGACATTTTGGGAAGTACAGGAAACACGTGGCATTTAACTAAGGGAAAGTGCCTCCAAAACCTTCCTCTTCTGTAGGGAGTATGCCCGGCGGGGACAAGGCACTTTACATGTGGGCGCCGGAGAGTAAGGGCCCAGATGGGACTTGGAAGGGGCATCACTGCTTTGTTAGAAAGCTCGATGATCCTTTCTAACCTTACCTTTCTCAGGAGGAAAAATCCTCGCAGTTTGCCTAAAATAGTGATTTTTCAGGAAATGATTAAAGCTGCTTATGATACACAGAAATCACCCTTGCAAGCAGAAGAATGGAAAGAACAAAACAAAACAAGACACAAGACAGCCTGGAAGTGTGTCAACAAGAACAGCTCTGCACACCAGCCTGATCCTGGGGGTGCAGTTCCTGGGGTCACCCCAAGGGGCCGCCATCGTCAGTCCCATGACGTGGGCAGGGGTACAGGGTCACGGACCCCACGGTGGAGCTGGGGACCAGGGACCAGGCTCTCAGCAACAGGCCCTCAGTGCTGAGTACTGGTGATAGGGTCTGGCCCTGAGACCCTCAGACAGCCAGAGAAGGCCCTTCTGGAAGGTGCTGCCTTTCCCTCCCCCATAGCTATTGTGGGTGCCTGCAGGAGCCTTGGGGCATCGACCATGACTTGAGGCCAAGGCCAGGGCCAGGACCCGTCCCTCCTCCCACCTCAGGGCCCTCGCTCACAGGCACACAAGCCATGCCAGTTAGTCCAGTGGCTTCTCACCTCTCTTCTGAGGCAGGGAAGGAGGTATTGGAGGCTGGAGTTGGCCTCCCAAGCTGGGCTACGTGAAGGGTGTGGCTGGAGTTCATGCCCTCGGGAAGACAGTGCAGAGGACGAGGGAGATGGGCGACGCCCAGAACATGGCCCCACGTGGCCGGAGCGACGGGCTGAGTAGCAGACACCCAACGGCCATGGGATGCTGTGCAGGACACCTTTCCCCCAGGATGTGGTTGAGACTGGTCACGCCGGGCCTTTCGAGTACACATCTGCTGAGGTCAGAACCTGTCGCTGGTTCAAAGTCCTGTTGAGCACCTACTGTGTGCAGGGTTGAGCAAGACATGGGCATCTCAGGGAGCTGGACCTGGGGGCTCTCACCTGCCCACCTGGTAGCACCGCCCTGACCACCACCCTGAGGATGGCAGTCTGGCTCCTTCCTGGGGAGGGCCCAGTCTAGACCTTCGCTGGGTGAGGGGTGGGCAGGAGGGCCTGGGCTCGGCGGGCCAGCACCCCAGGAGCCATGTTGCATCCCTGCCTATGGCTGCGGCCTCGGGGGGCCTGAGACCCTAGAAAGAGTCGGGGGGACCGCGGGGTGGGCGGGCTGGGCAGTCGCCAGGAAAGGAGACTGTGGACATTCAGAGGCTGGTCACCCAGGGAGATGGCAGCCGCTCTGCCCGCCCTCAGCCGGACTTGAAAGAAGTGAGAACAGACAGAATTCAAAGACGCCAACAAAAGGGCTTCCTGTTGACACCAACAGGCTTAAGTCTTTTCTCCTTGCACCCTAATGCCGGCGCCCCGGCTGGTGCTGCGTCCCCCCGGGCGACACCACGACCACGAGAAGGAAAGTCATGCCACCAGCCCCCAGTTAGGCAATTTGTTCTCTAAAATTGGCCTTGAAATCCAGAACCTGTCCCACAGGCAGCCACGTGGGCCTCATGGTCCATATAGCGCCCTGCAGATTTCCTGCTGGGGCTGAGGGTGCAATGGGGCCACCGTGGACGCGCCTTACTTAGTTTACCGAATCCCTGCAGAACTCTCCACATGCACACACATGTGCACACGCACACTCACACACACACCTGCAGCACCCAGAGGACACTGGGAAACACACTGACTGCTACACAGCCGGGAGGATCAAGGAGAAATCTCTCCTTTCTCCTCTCAGTACCTCCAGAAGAATTGACCTTTTCTCAATAAGTATTTACTTTTTAAAATTAAGAAGGATGACTTTAAACATTTCAATGAGCTCTCTAGACTCAATCATAATCTTTCACCTCGTTTTCTCCATCACACGCGAGGCTGGCCGGCAGAGTCTAGGGGTGGTGGGAAGGCGCCTCCCCACCAGGAATCAGCGAGGGGCCCAGGGTACCTGGAGTCAGATGGCCCCTCCACGCTCCAGGGTAAAACCGACACCAGCGCTTTCCAGTGGCTGCCACTGCTGCTCTGGGCTAAGGGGGGGTCAGTACTGGACAGTGGGGAGGACGGAGGGAGAGAAGGGTCCATGCTCCTGAATCACAAAGGAAAGCAGGGCCCTCACCCACCCTGGAGCCTAGGCACGCACCACCTGGGCCCCTGCAGGCCCTGCAGGGTCCACACCGTGATTTCATCGGGTCCATTTACAGATGGGGAAACAGTAAATCCAGGTGAAGATGGTTTTCCCCAAATAACATGCAGAGAATGTGTCAGCGCAGCTGCAGGGCAGCCGGACCTGCTGCAGGGCCTTCTTCTGCTCGGGGCCCTGCTCACACCAGCAGCTTTTCACCTCACTCAGAAAATGGGCCGGAGTAACACACCCAAGTGAGGGATAGGTTGCCTCAAAACCCCAAGAGGCCCACGAGGCTTGTGCCTCTGCCGTGGTTCTGGGAGGGGCCGATGCAGCAGCTCAACCTTCACCTTAGGAAGGATGTCTCAGCATGTCCCACGCAGAGGGAGAAGGCCCCTGAATTTTACTTTATTTTTTTTTTTTGCGGTACGAGGCCTCTCACTGTTGTGGCCTCTCCTGTTGCAGAGCACAGGCTCCGAACGCGCAGGCTCAGCGGCCATGGCTCACGGGCCCAGCCGCTCCGCGGCATGTGGGACCTTCCCAGACCGGGACACAAACCCATGTCCCCTGCATCAGCAGGCAGACTCCCAACCACTGTGCCACCAGGGAAGCCTCCCCTGAACTTTAGTTGAATGTAGTTCCCACCGTCTGACATGCGAACGTCTGACTAGTAAGTCTAGAGTAGTTGCTCCTTACTGCTCACTACTTCCCATCGGCGTGATGTCATCAAGGCAGGGGACCAACGTGCCACCTCGTGGAAGGGAATGGCTCAAACTCCCCGAGAACTAAATTGTGACATAGGCCTACAGAGGGGGTGTACCCCTGAGCTAAGACAGTGAAGGTGTATCTCCGGCCTTGCCAGCTGAAGGCAAACTGCTTCTGGTGGGCGTTCTGGAGTAGGATGGATTAAAAGGCATTTTCCAGATCACTAGCTGCATACCAGGTACCGAGGGATGTGTGAATTTGCTCAGTCAATGGAACCGCAGCTGTTACAGCAGCTGCAATTGGAGTCACCGCCTGGTTAAGTTTATGATAATCCACTGTCACCCTCCAAGACCCATTCTCTTCTGCCGGATCGGACAGTTGAATGGGGTGCGGTGGGAATCGCCAGCCCAGCCATCTCCCAAGCCCCCGATGGCGGCACTAATCCCTGCCGTCCCTCCAGGAACGCAGTGTCACTTTGGTTCACTCGGTGGAGGCTATCCTAGTGGCTTCACCTGGCCTTTCCCACCAGAAGAGCCCTCACTCCGCAGGTCAGGGAAGCAATATGGGATTCTGCCAGCTGCTGAGGGTGCCTATTCCAATCCAGACTGGAACTGGGGAAATAGACGCAGGATGGGTTCTGGGACCCACTGGACTCACTGCGAGGTGGACCTGAGCTAAGATTCCACTGACCACCTGACCTCCATGAGCCCCACTCTGACTGCAACACCAATGATGTTTCGGGTCTTGGAATCAGGGTCAGTTCAGAGGCAGCAGCGTGCAGTCATCCCGAAATTTCTGAGCATTTCCTTTTCCCTGAGGCACAGTTATGCTGGCGAAAGGCCGCTGGTCCCTTGGGGAAGGGGGGTGGGGGAGAAAGAGTAATAATATGAATTGCTGGCAGTGTATGGGGGTCCTTCCTTGAGGGCACCTGGTCTCCCCTTCATTTGGGGGCTTCTGGGCCTGTAAATCCGCCCTAGTTTGGGAACTGATGTCAAAGCCATGACTCTGTTTTTATGACTCGGGTTAGACTTTTGTTCACCTGACCTAGAACTTCTCTGCTTACACAGATGGAGTAAGAATCCAGCAGGCTTCCCATCTGTCTCACTTCTAGGAACACCAAGGCCACAGTCTGTGCCAGGTGACCTGCTTCCTTGCTGTCCATCGTGGTGAACATACCCACCTTGATACTGGCAGCCAAGCGCCCCCGTGGGGCCCGGTCACCCCAGGAGCCAATCACTCTCACTGCACTTAGGGTTCCCGACCGAGCGGCCGTGCCTCCCACTCTAAGTTCTGACCCACAGAGAAGGGGATCGGAGCCCTTCAGGGGTGCCAGGGCTCCCCTCGAGGGTTTATTCCTCACTGTTGTGGGGGAAGCTGTGTCTGGATGCTCCCAGGTGGGTGAGTGGGTCTCACCTGATGCTCTGTCTCCTCAGCCTCTGAGCCCCTTCCCTCTGCAGGAAACAGAGGCAGATCCGGCATTTCCCATTCACTCGCAGGGGGGTCGTCTCTTGGGCCGTGTTTCAGCCGAACAGCCAGCCAGCCAGTCAGAGCCCTTCCTGCCCCTGCACTGCGACCTCAGCTGCAGTCTCTGCTCGTGGGCCCCTGTCAACACCTTGATCTTCCCTCCACTGCACCCCACACCCTCCTCTATCCCCTCGCGTGTGCTCCCATAAATCAGAAGACCCAAGTCACTCTTCCAGAGTATAGCCCACCTCCTCATGGGTCACACCTCGTACCCACCTTCAGCAGCCTCAGGGGAGGCTGTCACCCTTTCCCCAGGAACCACAGGGTTGACCCCCTCAGACGTGGACGTCGGGGGAGAGGCTGACACCACTGCAGGGGGTGGGGAATGCTGCTTTGGGGACATCACCACGGGGCTGGGAGCTGGGGGGCCCAGCCCACATCTTCTCATGAACTTGACGGTTCTCATGAACCGTCGCCTGGGCCCTGCTCCCAGCTCCCACCCAGTATTTTCTTGAATAAACGTTTCCTCTGCCTTCTTTAAGGAGAGCACACATCGCACTATGACTTCAGAGGCCAGAAGAACGAGTTTGTAATGAAAGCAGCTCACTGCCTGGCGAGCTCATCTGCGTCCTCTTTAGGGGCCGCACCCGTGACCTGACCTGACACTCCTCATGCCGTCGGCCCCACCTGCACATTCCCGCCCCAGGTCCAACACCTGTCCCTCCCCCAGCCCCTGCCTGTGTCCCCTCGACACTATCGCCTGGTCAGCCCAGCCCATGTGATCACCCCCTGGACCCTCCCCAGACCCCCAGGGCCCGCACTCCACACCCATCCTGCACAGGGTTCTGGGGCCCAGGGAAGGTGAGGACCACACAGCACATGGGATCTCACACGACCGTGTCCGCACAGGCCACCAGCTCAGCGAGGGGACCCCCAGTCCTCCAAGGCTACCTTCCCTACTTCTCCTGGTTCATATGCTCTGTCCATCCAGAAGGAACCCTGGGGGCAAGTGGACGATGGCCTATGGCCGCAGTGACACCTCCGGTCTTCTCCATTAACTGGGTCATCCCCCTCCCTCCCCCCTAGCCCCACGGCAGGGTCCACAGGCCTGCCCTCAGCCCCTCCAGTGGAGGTAGCCCTGAGCTGCCCGGCCTACTGTGGCCTCTCCCCAGGGCTGGGCGAGTGAGAGGGAGGCTAACTGCACGAGGGGGATGAGGCCCCACCCCACAGGCTCCAGACAAGCGTGTTTTATAGCTGCCCCCACCTGCTTCCCTGGGCTGAGTCACTGAGGTGCCGGTGACCCAGAGCTGACTCAGGGAGGGCCTGTCCCTGGGGCTCCCAGCTGGGGCCACAAATGGGGGGAGCCCAGTCCACTTGGTCAGTTTCCAGGTGGTGACAGCACTGTGCACTATCCACTCCATCCCCCACCCTTGTCCCCAGCATGTGTCGCTTCCCCTGGTACCAAGGTGTGCCTGCAACGTGGGACCTGGGCGGGGAGAGCTCGGGTGGGCCTGGGCTCGTCCAGGGTGTGCACAGACCCTCTGCTGAACCTGCCTTCTCTTTTTCTTGGGCAGGAAGGGGATTTCATACCTGGTTTTCTTGAAGGCCAGAGTTGCCCTGGTCAGTTTCTCTATGTCAGATGCCCAGATTCCTGGGCCTACAGAACAGGCCACCACGTGCAAGCTCAGGGGTGCAGGGCCACAGGGGGCTGGACAGAGTCCCCTTCACCCTGTGTCCAGCTGTCAGCAGGTGTGGCTGGGAATTCATATGTGAATGGGACTGCTGGCTTGGCACCGCCAGGGCCGCCTGCCCTGGGCTGGTGGGTCCCGGGGCAGGGCTGCGGGCTGGGGGAGGGGCAGAGAGAGGCTGTGTTCCTCATACGGGAGGTTTTGGGAACAACTGAGAAAACAGGAACTCGGACCTCTCTGCAGAGGGATCTCATCTCCCTGTGAGCTCCTCACCTGCTATTGGAACCACAGTGGTGTTGGCACGATCCTGGGGGCAGGCGACTCTTCCTCAAGAATTTAAAGGTGAAGGGTCATGACTTCTGCAACTTATAAATGGCTCGGTGGAAAGTGAACAAATGTGCACACACAAGACACATAAAGATGTGCCCGCGCTGACAGTGGGTGGATGGCTCGGAGGGTGTGTGATGCTGGGTGCACGGTACCTGATTTGTGCAGCTTCAGACTTTTGAAAATGCACAACTGGGACATAAATGGGTAATTGCTGTGTCAGAAACTCCCCTCCTCAGGGAGGCAGCATGGTTCTGAGTCCTTCATCAGAAGCTGGTTCAACCGGCAGCTGACTAGGGAGCAGCCCATGTGAGCACCTACTGGGAGACAGAGGAGCACCTACTCCCATTCTCCCATATGGGAACATACGGGAGCTCCAGTTGAGCGGTGAGCCTGGCACACGGTGAAGATGTGGACATTGAGGCTGGCACCCATGCACAGAAGTGGGATCTCTGGGCCTGGCCCCTGGCATGCCACCCCCAGCAGCCAGGACCCTGCCCTCTCAATATCACCACCCTGGAGTCTCCAGGCCCAGGGGTGATCCCAGCCCAGCTTAGGAGCCTTGATGACAGGGCGGGTGCAACTGCAGGGTTGTAGAAACGTGCACGTGTTGGGGGCACTGCCAGGCCTGGCCTGTAGCTGCCAGGGACAGTTGCTGGGATGGAGCCCAGCAGGCATCCCAGGAGAAGTGATGCGTAAGCTGAGTGAGGAGGGCTGTTAAACCATGAGCAGCACGTACTCACCAAATATGTGGTGCAGGGTTGGGGTCCTTCTCCCTCGAGGGGCGCTGCCTCAGGGGACTCCGAGTACAGAGACATTCCTGCTGGTGTGATGGCTGTGGGGTCACCACAGCTCACCACCTGGCAGAGTGGGATGCTGCTAAGGCCAGGCTGGACAAGGTGGCTGCAGCAAGCAACGGCGATGAGGGCGCAGGGCTAATCATACCCCTGGCACTGTCTTTCACTGCTCACCCCGTGCACACACCTGGCAGACCGGCAGGAGCCCCTCTCCCTCCCTCACACTTTTCGCTGCCGCACAGACAGCAAACATGCCAGCAGATTAAGTTAAGTAGGTGATTGCATGAAGGTGTTTGGGTTGGGGCCAGCCAGCACTCTCCGGGCCGTTTCACATCATAATTACATGTTGCCGGCTGCAGTTGCTAAATGTTAAATTACAAGCATTTGCTCGTGATCCGTCATTTCACCACGATTACAATAATTATGTCCCTATAAGAAGGTCAGCAAAAATGACCTTGAAGGAGGAAACAGAGTGGCAGAAATGATGGAGGCCCGGGGGCTGAGCAGGGAAGGTGCTGGGTCCATGTGCGAACCTCCCTCAGCAGGTGGGAGTCTGGGTGTTTTCACGTGACCCACATACATGATTTGGCAAGTACTCTAAAATATTTTTTGAATGCCAAAGAGAGAATTTCCTGGACATGTCTGGGAAAACTTTTAATGTTTTTCTGGAAGTGTCCAGTTTCTAGGGGAGGAAGTTGATTCTTCAATGAGCAGATTCAGGTGACTGGACATTTTGAATAATAGAATGACCATCAATACACATTTGAAGACCTCAAGACTGGGCAAAAAATGAAAGCATTTACAGCGACTGGGCTGTGTTAGTGTCTCAAAGAACTCATGCTCTAGGGAGAGTGGGGGGGAGGGGGCTGGGAAGAAGGTGCCCCCCACAAGGTCCCGAGTCCTGCTGAGAGTCAGATGGCACCTTGACCGAATCAACATCTGTGCTGAGCCAAGGTTATCACACCCACCTGATATGAGGCTTTGTGCGATGATGTCACACACCCTACATCTCCCTGAGAATCGAGACCCCACCCACTTTGCAGGTAATGAGACTCAGAAACAGACCCTGACCCCACTGCCCGTGTGAACCAGACCAGAAAGAGGGCCATGTCAGAGCCTAGGTCCATCCATCACCCACAGGGTCTGCCACACCCTGACGTTCAGAGGCTGGGAAAGGGTGTCCAGCCCCACAGACCCCACCCCAGCGAGCCTCCTTCCTCGGGTGGTGGGTCCCTGCCACACTTAAAAGAACGACTGGACTGTCATACAGAGTGAAGTAAATCCGCAAGAGAAAAACAAATACCATATTATTAGATATGGAATCTAAAAAAAAAAAAAGGTTCTGATGAACCTAGGGGCAGGACAGGAATAAAGACGACCTGAGGACACAGGGAGGGGGAAAGGTAAGCCGGGATAAAGTGAGAGAGTGGCGTGGACATATATACACTACCAAATGGAAAACAGATAACTAGTGGGAAGCAGCTGCATAGCACAGGGAGATCAGCTGATCAGCTCGGTGCTTTGTGACCACCTAGAGGGGTGGGATAGGGAGGGTGGGAGGGAGACACAAGAGGGAGGGGATATAGGGATATATGTATACATATAACTGATTTACTTTGTTATACAGCAGAAACTAACACAACATGGTAAAGCAATTATACTCCAATAAAGATGTTAAAAGAAAAAAAAAAAAAAGAACGACTGGAGAGATGGCAGCACTGTCACTTGCTGCACGCTTGGGAGCTGCAGTTGTCCGGCCGTAACCATGGGTCATGGTCCCACTGAAGGCCACCACTGCTACCTCTTGGGCTGGCCCCAGTCAGGGGCTGCACCCCTGGAACGCCCCACAGAGACGTGCCCAGGAGGCATCAAGGAAACATTTCTTGAGTGAATGAACAGATCACAAGTGAAGGTTGATACTGACCTGAGTTTGGGCCATGGACTCCCTCACTATGCACTCTGCATGGAACTATGGGGTGGGGCAGGCAGCTCTGTAGGAAGCGCCCGCATCACCGCCCCGCCATAGGCAGCAGAGGCGAGGTCCAGAGCGTGCACCTCAAGGGTACACTGAGCTGTGCTGTGTGGCCTCTGTCATCGCTGAGCCCCGTCCCTCTGCCACCTGTGCCCCATTCCTCTGCCTTCCTGGGGCTGTGGAAGGTACTCGGGCAGGACGGTGGGGCCGTCACCCAGGTGTGGGGACAGGCAGCTTTGCCGTCTGACCCCAGTGGGTCTGGTCCTGCACCCTGCCTTCCAGCGGGCATTCGGGTGTTGGGGGTACTGTGAATGCTGGGAGGTGCCCAGCTTCTCTCGGACACCATGACGCCTGTCTCCCTTACCACTATGGGTGGGGGCACTGCTGTGGCCCCTTCCTGGGTTTAACTGGCAGTAAGGCTCACTGGGAAGTGCCCCCCCAGCCGTCCATGGACTAACACACCCCAAGGTTCTCTGACTGCCTGGGATCCTGCAGGGTTTCTCTGTCCCTGCCAGGCCCTAGGACGTGAAGCGGGGCAGGCGGTCACTGGGTAGCCTCAGACAGACATGACCCACCTCATCCTGCTGCCTCAGCCCCAAACATCATATGCCCCCCACGAGCTGACACCACGAGCACCAGGAAGTGGCTTTGCACGGCCAGGAGGGCTCACCAGCCCCACCTTGCTGGGCGAAGAGGTGCCAGGAGGCCCAGAGCTGAGTGCCGACATGAGGAACCAGTTCTGCTGCTGCGGCTGCACCCTGAGGCTGGTGCTTGTCAGGAGGAGGGAAATCTGGAAATTCCTGCTTCAGGGACCCTCCAGGAATCCAGAGGCACCTGTGTCTCCAGAAGTGAGGGCCTGTCACAGAGACTTAGGTCTGATGGTCCCAAGATCCTATCAGGTTCTTCCAAGAAGACTGCCAGAACTTTTAATTAATAGTCTTAAGTTTTAGGTTTACAGAAAACTGAGCAGGCAGTAGAGAGGGTTCCCATGTAGCCCCTCCCCTGCCCCAGATTCCTCTCTTACTGGCATCGCCAATTAGTTTGCACAGGTGCTATAATCAATGAGCCAATACCGACATAAATTAGCTGAACACTGCAGCGTTTGCTCCCGTGTCGTTGCTCTGTCAGTGCTGCATGCACCACCATGCTGAGCTTGTTTTAGGGAAATGGACCCGGGCAGAGGTGGTTTGGCAGCCTTCTAGGTTACAGCCCTGAGCCTGGGATGGGAACGAGCTCCGTGTCGCCCCAGAGACAGCTCTCCCCTTTGGTCCAGCGGTCACTAGAGGATTCTAAAACCCTGAGCAGGTCACTCAGGCTGGTAGCATTGACTCCACGTTTGTAATATGAAAGGGCCCTAAAGCTGCCCCGCCTCTTCCTCTGTGTGAAGACCTGGACCCTGACCAGCCACAGGGTCCTTCTTGGGTGGATGTGCCCCAGCCAGGCTGCTTATAAAGCATTTCTTTATCACCTGCAGTGCCCGAGGTGAGAAGTGCTGCTGTGCAGACAGGCTCGGCGGGCACAGAGGTGGTTGCAGCTTCCAGATTCCAACGAGTAGACCCCTCTCCCCAGCGGCCTGGGTAGCAGTTTCACTTGGTTCACTTCTCAAAGCAGTTCTGCACCCTGGTACCTGCAGCAACAGGGGTGTGGTGTGGGGTACAGCAGGCCCCCAAGCCCAGAATGCACATGTGTAGTCCTCTAGCCTCAAAGCTGACTTTGGGTCCTGGGATGACATCACTGTTTTTGACCAGGCAGGGTCTTTGCTCCGGGCTTTGGCTGGGTGGGTTGACCTGCTCAGTTCCAGGGCTGCCCTAACAGATTCTTCAGTTGTAACCCCCTCCAAGGTGCAACGACACCCCCACTGTTGCCCCCGCACTCCTGAGGGCGGCTGTCTCTCAGCCCCATCTGTTTCGGACCTGCAGACTCTGGCTTCTCCAGAGGGTGACGATTCCATCCCTACAACCAAATTAGACTTCCAAACCTCTCACCAGATGAAAGGGTGCAACATGAAAAGAATAGGCACAGGAAGTCACTCCCCTCCCCCACAGGTCACTCGAAATTCCTCCTGAAATATATCTTGCCTGGAAAAGAAATGCTAAAACAAGGTCAGATTTCTCCATTTGATGTTGTTTCAGGCTCTGGAGCTCACTCAGACCAACACCAGAGTCTGAGGAAGCAGAAAAACCTGCTTTTGTGATCCCAGGGGTGGCTGCCTGGAGTGCTACAGCTCCCTCCCTCCGCCTGGCAGACCCTTATCCTCCTTCCAGAGGCCAGTGTCCTCTGGGTTGCCTATGTCCCCCTGTCTCCCCCACTGGATGTCAGGTACCTGGGGGCCCCAGTGACCCCCTGGTGAAGGCAGCCACTCTCATCATGCTGTACGCACCAGGCTGGGTCCCACTAGAACAGGGACCTCAGGGAAATTCGGCACCCAGGGGGCATTTGGCAGTATCTGGGGACAGTTCAGGTTGCCAAGCCTGGGGATGGGGGGACAGCCACTGCCAAAATGCTGCTAAAATCCTACAATGCACAAGAGGGTCCCCACCACGAAGAATCAAGAGCAAAGCTGGTGAAGCGGGTACTAGACTAACTCTGGAGCAGGGACGGTGGGGACCAGCAGGGAGCACAGCAGTGATGCATAGGAGCGGTGGCCTCGACAGGCAAATTCAGAGCCTTTCTGTGGAATGGGTGTTCCAGGGTCCACCGCACACTCAACAGTGAGTCAGCCACATCACCAGCCACAGTTGGTCCTCCCCTCCCCCGTGGGCCGCAGAACGGGACAGAGTCTGAACTTCCGCAAAGCACACTGAAATCCTGTGGAGGGTGGGTGCCAGGAACATCTCTGACGGCCTCAGGCTGGTCACACAGCAGTGGCACGGCCAGGTGCCCCTGCTACAGCCCAGAGGCCATTCCAGACTCAGTCTGCACGATGGGGCCACAGCACCACCACTGCTGGACGGACCTGCTGGCCAGGCGCCCGGCCTGGGTCTGCACGTACTTGGGGTCTCGGGTTTCCACCCCGCCCCCGCATCGTACAGACTGGGGACGCGTTGCTGCCCGTCCCCCTCCCGCTCGAAACTTCACTTTCCAGCCTGGCTCTTCTCTCCCAGACCCTTCTCCCAGTCCCTCACGCGGCCCTCTCCTCTCCGCGGCGTCCTAGCTTGTCCCACCCTCGGGCCGCACGCCCCCCGGCGCTTAGTGTCCCCGCCGCGTCCAGCCGGGCTCCCTGGGCGCGGGGCACAGGCGCACTGGGCGGAGTTCCGGCGCGCGGGGGCGGAGCGGCCGGGCGGGCGCCGCCCCCCAGCTGAGCAGCGACCGGGACCGCGGACTTGCAGACTTCAGAGGCTCAGGCGGCGGCGGCGGGCGCGTAGGTCCGCGCCCGGCTCCAGCGGCTCCAGGGGCTCGGGCGGCCCCGGCTCCGGCGGGGATGGGCGGGCAGCCGCCCTGGGGGCGCGGGGGGCGCACGACCTGACCGCCTGGACTCGAAGCCCGGCCGCTTGGCAGCGCCGGGTCGAGGGTCTGCTCGGTGGGCGCGGACGCGGGGCCGGCGGCCGAGCAGGAGCCAGAGCATGCGGGGCGCGGCGCGGGCGGCCGGGGGGCGCACGGGGCAGCTGTGGCCGAGGCCCCCCGCCCCGGGCCCTGGGCCGCCGCCGCTGCTGCTGCTGCTGGCCGTGTTGCTGGGCGGCGCGGGCGCGCAGTACTCGAGCGACTTGTGCAGCTGGAAGGGGAGGTGAGTTCGCGCGGCGCGACCCCAGCCCTTGGGTCCACTCCCCTCCCCGCGGGCCGAGCGCGCGGGGGCTCGGGGACCCGCTCTCCAGGCTGAGTGCCGTCCCCGCCCTCCCCCGCCCCCGGTTTTAGAACAAAAGAGCCCGCGGCGTCCCGGTCCCCTGGCCCGGCGGACGCCCAGGGGGAGGCGCGCCTGCAGCGCGGTGGTGTCAGTCGGCTCCAGCAGCCCGCTCGCCCCGCGCCGGACCGCGCCGCTCCCCACTTGGTTCCCCGAGAGCCGCAGCCCGGACCCCGCGACCCCTCACTGGGGGCAGGCGGGGGTCGGCCTTCTGGCCCTTCCCGGGCTCTGCCCTCGGCGAGGAGTTGCGCACCCCGGGCCGGGAGGAGCCGGGCCTGCGCTCAGGGCCGAGCGGGAAGGGACGGACGGGTCCGCAGGAGGGAGCGGCGGCTCCGGTGGTCGGAGCGGGGGCCCTGGCGCTAACCGCGCACTGACCACGTCGGTGCGGGCGGAGACCCGCGGGCGGGCACCTTGCGCGGGGCGAGTTCGGGGACTGGCGGAGCCCCCCGCCCCGGCCCGTGAAGGTCAGGCCGCCCTTGGCAGCGCGCGCTGGGCTCTGCGACCCCCCTTCACGCCCTCTGCCAAGGCAGGCAGCCGAGGACTTTTTAAAAAAACTGCAGTGTGACAGGCAAGTCACAAGCGTGGGCGGGGGTGGGGGTGAGGGCGCAGAGAACCTCCGTCCGCCAGGGCGCCGGCCCCGAGCCAGGCACCTCGCTGTCGGAGAAGACTGCTTGGGCTTCCGCAGTTGCTGATTCAGGAGTTCGCAGAGGGAGATACTAGCGTCTTCTTCTCCGAAAACGCTATGGGCCGGGGCTGCCCTTAGATCTGGGTGTGTCCCTGTGTCCCACCATGCAGGGCCCCTAAGTCCCTGACTTCTGATGGGAAGACTCCCGCTGGCAGACACCTCATGCTGTGGGGGTGTCACGGGGTTATTTTGAGTGAAGACAGTTTTTTCCGAGAAGGTAAGGGTTGTGCCACTGTGCTGGGTTCTGCGTCAGCAGGGCCGTTGCTGGTCCTCTTGGATACGTACAGATCCAGTTCTCTGTGGAAACCGGCAATTACCCTGCTCCCTTCTCTCCGCTTCCCAGCCTTCTAGAGTGAAGGTCCTGGGCTCCTGAGCTTGGGCTGGTGTTGCCCACCCTCCCTGCTGCAGAAGTTCTCCCAGCTCACACCACAGCAGGGGTGGTAGAGCTGAGACTGGAGCCCTGAGTGGCAGATCGGAGCTCTGGGGGAGGGTTGGCCTGGAGAATGCTGGCGCCAGCACAGAGCTGGCGGGGAGCCTCTGACTCTGACACACTCTTCTGGGGCTGCCCTCTCTCCCTCGCTGGTAATTAAACTCCCTGCTTTGCAGCCTCTGCTGGATGAATCAGTGCATCCCCAAACTGAGGCCTTGGGGTGTCCTGCTTCAGCAGATCAAAAACAGAAACCCAGTCCCACCCTATGAGCTTGAGTTTCCAGAGGAGGAGCTGACATCCTTTTCACATTCTTGGAGGACCATGTGCCTGGAAGAGGATGCCTCCCCTGGAGCCCAGAGGGAGCTGTGAGCGAGGACTGGCCAGGGGGCCAACCTGCTCCTGGACCACGCAGGTGTTTGCAGTGGGTAGAGGAATCCCTTCACCTTCCTGTTCCTGTGCATCCTCTTATCTACTGGGAGAAGAAGGGCCACTTACCTGCGGCCCCTCTCCCTCCGTCATTGCTAATGGACCCCTGGACTTGGACACCCTCCAGTGTCCTCCACTCAACCCAAAGGCAGAACCCGGCCAAGGGCGGCTGCAGTAGCTGTAGGAGCTGTGGGCGGGATCTGGAGCAGAGACAGGGCCAGGTCACATTCCTGGAGCGTAAGCCCCCCTTGCATTGTAATTGCTGCCCCCAGTTATCATTTTTTTTTTCACAAATCAGCTGACAGATTCTTACTCGGGTGTGCTGGTTTGCCTGCTGACTCTATAGCATTTACGACTTTTTATGAGCCCTTCTAAGGACAGCACAGGGTGGTGCAAACCCTGATGTGCCGGGTGGATTCTGATCCCCTGATAGGAAGGGATTTGTTTTTTATGACACTGGCCACTCACATTTGACAGGCCTAATGTGTTTCTGGGTGTTTCCAAGCAATTAAGTAGAAGGTTTTGAAATCCCTCTCCCTGTGCAGGGGCAGGACGTGCCCTATCTTTACTAGGCCCTGGTCATAAAGGTGGACCGTGAACTTTCCTACTGCGATGGGCTGGGCATTGCCGGTTATGTCACACCTGGGCTATCTCTCCAGCAAGGTGGGGAAATGAAAAGTAACTCCAGGCAGGAGAGCCTATTGGTTTCGCCCTTGATCAGAAGCTCTTCCTGACTTCAGTCAAAAAGAGACCATCACTTCCTTCTGGTGACTCAGGGTTTGAGCCAGGCTATGGTTGTGAGTGGTGTGGGCTCTGCTGCCACCACACCGACCCTGTCAGATAGTCCCCATAGCGACTTGGAATTTGCCATCTTTACCATAAAGGTGCTCCACAGGTGTGTCCTCCTCGGGGGGGGGGGGTGGTGGTGACACTTGCGGACTCTTTTTTAATGCATTAATTCAGTTTAAATAATCCAAGATTAAATCAGTCTTCTCAGTTTCCTAAGGTTGAATAGAACCACAGTTTTTTTTTCTGCATCCTGTAGCTCTGTTATAACATCAGAAAGCAGTTATTTCATTTTCTTAGTTAGGATGTCACCTGCATGTCATGTGAAGATTGTAAGATACCATCATCAGTGACCATTACTGATGTGGTGTGTTTTTGCATTTCCAGCACTTTTGCTGAGCAGATGTCTGTCTGAATGGAGCTCTTGCTCTGATGAGAGTGTGGACACTCCTGTGTTGGGCGCTTAGTGAGAGTCTTGTTGGTCCTGATGTTTTAGCAGAATGAGAGAGAAGAGGCAGAGCAGGGCCCGTGCAGGCTCCGGGGACGGGCTGGACCTGTTAGAGGGTGAAGGGTTGGGCGCTTTATTTCTCACGTGTCCACTGTCGTTTTGTTCCTAGTCCCCTTTTAGGCGAGTGACTTGTGAGTAAATGGATGCACGTGGTCATGTACGCAGGCTGGTGGATGGGCAGCCCCCAGCCTCGGGTCCGCCTCCCCCTGGGCAGCATGGGCTGGCCATCTGTCCCCACGAGGGCCCCCTCTGCCCCTGCCAAGACGCGGGTGGAGGGTGGGCCTCCCCATTTCACCCTCCACTGTTGGGGTTAAGGCAACCTCGTGAGAGGCACCCGCAGCCTCTGGTGTGAGGTCTCTACTCCCTAAACCCCTAGGTCCCCCTCCTCCCACCAAGAGGGAAGCGAAGCCTTGGAAGCGGTGGTTTTTGTGGGAGAGAGAGTTGAGGATTGGTGTCTGGGCATGGCGCAAGTGTCCAGCTGCCCCTCAAGGCTGGAGCCAGGAGAGGAGGGACACTGTGATAAAGTTTGTTTGGCTGCGTAAGCGCAGAGCTGATTATAGTCATCTGTGGCAACCACACACCATTTAGTCTAATTTTGTCACCCAGCACTATAATTATGCCCATCCCCTCCTATGTGTCAGATGAGCTTGTGTGAGTTTTATGTGACTGTAAGTTGTAAGTCTGTTCTGTGTGTGCAGCCCTGCTAGGCATCTGAGGCCAGGCTGCTCATGACCCAGGGCCTTGGGGGTGGGGAGTGGAGTGAGGAGGGAGTCCACCTCCTTGACACCTCCTTCTGATGTGGTCTGCAGGGTGACTGTGCATCCCTAGCCTAAAGCTGGCCGCTGCATGAAAAGTGAGGCTTTTCGGGGCCTGGAGCATGAGTCACCAACAGTAAATGCAAACCATATGTTATGTGTTTTCTCCTCTGCAGAAAAGGTTTCTGGTAACTCACTCAGGCCAGGGCTCTGAATATAGTATTGTTTATTTCACATAAAAATCCTAAGAATGTGGGTGAACCTGTCTGAGATCTGATCAGAACCAAATTTCATGTAATCAAACACTTAGTTGAAGTCACCGTTGAGTTCCCGGGCTGCTTGGTGTTTATGACGTAACCGTTACCACAAGCTGACATTTACATTACAGTTTTGAGTAGGGGAAACTTGAACGTTTTTGATGGTTTCAATTTCTCGAAAACATAATGTTATGACTTACACAAGACCTGCCTCCCCAAGAGCATAGAACACTTCATTTTTTCCTGTTTGCTATTTATTAGGAGTGAAACCCACTGGGCTCCCCAACAGTCCCCATCGGGAAGACAGGTTATCTGCCGACCTTTTGTGTCCCCCTCCCTTTGCTTTTCCACAATTCCTTCCCGTGTCTCCCTGTGGAGGACCTTTACTTTACTTTTGTGTCTTGCTTTGATGCTATTTGTGTTTGCTTTGAAAACAATACTACTGGCAATGCAGGGTCTTCAGGTTTGCAAATGAATGAAAAAGCAGTCAAAGCATCACCTTAAGGAGAATATGAACACTGTGCCTAACGGTCATCCTGAAGACAAAACTCACCAACAACCTACACAGCGCCCCCCCCAAATTACTAACATTCCCAGTTTGTTTAAAAGCTGCTCCCTGGAGTGTATTATTTATTATATGTGCATTGCATTCCAGCGTGCCTCCTGTAACCTGAATCTGCTCCTTGGTCTTCACACTTAGTGGGAATCTACCAACATTTCCTGGCCCTCATTTGCTTATCTGGAGCTTGGGTTGGTGCCAAAGTCCCACTGGTGTTTCCCTGTTTATTTTTTGGAAGAGCCGTCTTTTCCTTGGTTCTCACCTCCACTGCACCCATCACTGCCCCTGTTCAGGGGTTTCCCAAGGACACGGGCTCAGAGGCCAACAGAGTGTCTAGGTGGTGAGAGGGTCTGGGAGCCAGAAGCTCCCACGCTTACCAGAGCGCTCGGAGCCGGTGCGCTGGAAGGAACTGGGCGGGGGAGGCCATGTGGCCACCCCTCCCTGGAGATGGGCCCTGAGCTGCAGGGTGGAGACGGTGCCAGCCTGCCTGTGGGTGAGGGGTGCTCGGACGCCCAAGCAGGCGTCTCCCGGCTGACGAATCTCCCCCTCCACAGCGGACTGACGCACGAGGCCCACAGGAAGGAGGTAGAGCAGGTGTACCTGCGCTGCTCCGCGGGCACTGTCGAGTGGATGTACCCGACCGGTGCGCTCATCGTGAACCTGCGGCCCAACACCTTCTTGCCCTCCCGGCACCTGACTCTGTGCATCAAGCCCCTCAGGGGCTCATCGGGGGCCAATATTTATTTGGAAAAGACTGGAGAACTGAAACTGCTGGTGCGGGACGGGGACCTCGGGCCCGGCCAGGCCCCGTGCTTCAGCTTCGAGCAGGGCGGCCTGTTCGTGGAGGCGACGCCCCAGCAGGACATCAGCAGGAGGACCACGGGCTTCCAGTACGAGCTGACCAGCCGGCATGCGGGGCCAGACCTGCACACCCTGTCAGGTGAGTGTGGCGCCCAGGGTGGGCTGGTGGCCTCAGGGGTCCTCTCTCGTCTCCCAGACCCCCCGATCATCTCCCACCCCCACCTCAGCACAGCCCCTGAACATGCTGCTCGAGTCCGTGCTTCAGGCCTGGCAGGTCTGCCTGAGGGCGGCCGAGGGGCCCTCCCAGGAGCAGGTGCCCCGTTAGTGCTGTGGGCAGTTTGGACTTGGGACGATGGCCACGGGTCAGAGCAGAGCTGTGACACGGTCCTGGCCCATAATATGCTCTTCTCCCCTGGACCAATTTTGACTGTGATTTGAAATGGGTGCTGTTACCATCCAAACTGCCCCAGAATTTCTTCTGACACACAAGTTGGCCGAGTGTTTTTGGCGTCGGCTGCAGTCCCTGAAACATTGAGTTTTGGGGGGAAGTTGAGTCTGATTCACGTTCCAGAGCCATGCAGAGCTGGGATGTCCTGAATCGTGAACCATTCCCAGGTTCACAAGCCGTTTTATCTGTGGGTGTCGGTGAGGGCACCGGCACCATGCCATGCAGGGCAGCTGAGTGGCTCTGATGACCTGGGAACCTCAGGTGAGGTACCGGAGGGAGTCTCTGGGTGGCCGAGGGCCGGTGAGTTGGCTTTAGATTTTCCTTCCCTTTTTTTGAGGCCAGCAGACAGCTTTGTGGGGCCCTGTGTGGAAGGCGGTGTTGGTCTCTGGAAAGTTCTGTGGGCAGAGAGAAGTGTGTGTGGCCCCAAGAGCTCTCACACGGGGGAAACTCAGGGTCCTGTCTTTTAGATAGGGACAGCCAGGCCAGGTGCAACCGTTGCTTCAAGGCACAGATGACCTCGTGGGGTCCGAGCGCATGGGGCGGGGGTCAGCGGGGCTCAGGTGCACCATCTGCTTCAATTCCAAAACTAGTTGGTAGGAAGATGCCTCCCAAGGGGAAGGTGTGAGCTTGGGTCATGGTGGGGGCAGGTTCCAGGAAGGCTGTTCCTGCGGTGACCAGCCAGGATGATGGTCAGTGGGGGGCGCTATGGCATCGAGTGTTGGAGGCGAGGCAGGGATGCTGCCCACACCCCATAGTGCATAGGGCAGCCCCACCACAGAGAATGACCTGGCCCCAGGCATCAGCACAGGACACCCCAACACGAAGAGTGACTTATCCCCAAGTGTCAGCAGTGCTGAGGTGGAAACACCTGGTTTGAGGGCTAGGCCAGCCCCCACAAATAATATAATTTAGCGAACAAAATCTTCCATTGGAAAAAACCAGACCTACTAGGATTTGAAATGCAGACTTTCTCCTGAGTGGGAATCTACATTTTATTGTTCTGTGTTCTTGGCTCAGATGAGTTTTCAAAACCTTAAATCTCTCTCAAACTAAACTGGTCTGTTATAGAGCTTCAGCGTATGACTGCCCAGGTAGGACCCCTCCCCCCCGCCCCTGTGCCTGCCTGGGTAGGACCCCATCAGGAATGCTGAAAGCTGCTATAAACCCCAGGACTTGAATAAAACTTTAACCACAACAGCCTTTATCTTGATCACCAGCGAGTGATCGTTGGCGGGGGTGGTGGGGGGACGCTAGAGATAAACTCGCAATAAAAACAAAATCTGGAGAAACCCGGTCACCAAATTCGATGTCTCTGGCCACGGTGAGAGTTGGCTGATGGGGCAGATATTAGGGACTTGCTGACATTCCTTTTACTGATTAAAATGTTGACGGGTTGAGGCCATTCGGCTGCTGGTCACATGCTCTGTCCCGCTGGAGCTTTGTTCCACTTTGCTGTGAGGCCCCCACCAGGTTCTTGGAGGCCACGGCATAAGGTGCTTTCCGTGCTGACCCCTGAGTGCTCCCGTTGGCACAGACCGGCGTCTCTGGTGGAAAATCCACAGTGGGGTCACGACCCGGGGTGACTCAGAGCCTGTGGCTCAGCCCTAGGGACCTGAGACTTTGTTTCTTTCCCCCTCCCTGGGGGCAGGGTCTGTGCTCCCCCAGACCCCAGGTCTACGTTTCCAGGCTAGGGCAGTGAGTGGGTTTGGGAGAGGCCCGTGGGGTCACAGGGAGAAGGCCCCGTGTGATGGGGTGGGTCGTCTGGCCGGGGCACCACACAGGACACGTGGCTGTGGCTGGACGTTGGGCTGCTGGGGTGCCCTTGATCCCCCAGACATACGCCTGCCTGTCCCTGGGGTGCCCCTTTAAATCTGGGGCTCACGGGGATGCCGGAGACACTGAGGATGGTGGGGTGTGATTGTCCATCTGCCCAGTGGCCGGGGCGCTGGCCTGGGGCAGCACAGATACAGTGACTGTCAGAACTTGAGATGGGGATGCAAAAGGCTCCTAGGGTGTGGGAGCTGCAGACCCAGCACTTCTCTGTCCTGAAGGAGACAAGGGCAGCAGGGATCAGGGAGGCCGGTGCATCCCTTCTCCCCAGGGATGGGCCCCTAAGCTTTTAATGCCAAAGGAATGGGTACGTAATGTGGAATGCTGGTGCCGGCCATCTGGCATCAGTGACCTCCCCCGGACCAGGCGGGCTGTCACATGGCAGCGCTCTCCTGTCTTGCCCTGGCTACAGCGGGGAGACACCAGTGGAGCCGAAGCCCCAGTGTGTGTGCCGTGGAGGTGAGCACATGCCCGTGACCTGACCTGCTGGGGAGGTGGATGAGCCTTCTCCCTCGCTGATGAATCCTGAGTTCCAGGTTGTGCTGATACGAAATTAAAGAGGCACCGCGGGCTGGGATCCCGAGGGAGAGGTGTGCATGAGCCTTGCTCACCTGCCGCAGCTCTGGGTGGTTCCACAGGGAGTGTTTATGGTGAGCATGTCAGCCTCGTGTCCATCGTGTTGCATAATCGGCTTCCTCGTATGGACTGGGACTCACCAACAGCCAAGAAGAGGCCAGGACGGAGAGGCAGGCAGATACAGAGGGGCAGGTGGGTGGCAGTGGGACTTCAGCCCCCTGGGGACTCGGGATTTGGCTGCCACGTGGCAGGAAGGGGAGGACCTGCTCCCCCGCCCTCCCCCTCCTCTGAGGGCCTCGCCAGGCACCTGAGTAACACGGCACTCCTTCCTCTGGCGCTGGAAAAGTCTGGCAGGATACAAAAGGCAGGCAAGTGGCCAGATGCAATTCACTAGTGGAAGAAGCTCCAGGCCACACCTGGACTGTGTGCTGAAGCCTCACTGTGGACCTGGCCAGGCTGTCTGGACCATCCTCCCCAGGGTCCCAGCACACTTGGGGAAACAGGCACCACCAGGACCCCCATTGCCCAGTGGGCTGGGGGACGCGTTAGGGTGGCCAAAGAGGGAGGGCGGGGGTGTTACTCGGTCTGGTTCTAGGGGACAGATGCAGACCCCGTCTCTGTGGTTCTCCTGGGGCAGCTCAAGGGGGCCCTGGATTCCAGCATGTTCTTTTACTATTTAGGGGCTGAGAAGCAGGGGCTCACAGGCTTGGCCACATCCACGCTCTGGGGTTTGGGCTCTGTGCGATGCCCACCCAGAGCAGGCCCCCGGCGTGCAGGTGAGGTGGCGGGGGGGACAGTGGTGTTTTAGACCCACAGCCGGAGGGGTGTGGGGGCAAGAGGACTTGCCCCTGTGCCGGCCGTGAAGGCCCAGAAGTGACTCCCATCGCTGCTCGTGGGCGCCGGGTGGGGTGGCCTGGGTCCCACAGTTTCTGACGTGCTTCATCTCGCCATCCCCTTTGAAACCGCTCTGTTGATGAGCCAGGGGCGAATGATCCCTTTGGGGGGCCTGGGAGGCGCAGACCCCTGCTGGGATCCCACTTGGGCACCTTAGAGTTTAGGGGCGGGCTTGATGGGCCGTGGGGCATAAACAGCAACGTTAAGAAGTGAAAACACTTCGTTATTTCCTGGAAACAGTATAGGAGAGAACTTAATTTTTTCCCTAAGGTTCGTTTAGATTCCTGCACCAGTGCTTTTCCAGCCCCTGTAATCACTGTAAAATTACTTTTCATCTTACCCAGCTCTGGACTCTGGGGGTGGAAGGTGTGACTCCTCTGGCTTCCTCACCAGGAAGAGGGAGGGAAGGGAGTGGGTGCGGGCGAGATAGCTGGTGAGGCTAAGCGTTCCCTGTGCCCGCACGTGGGAGATGGGGTTTCACAGGTGGCGACCAGCCCCGGCCAGGTCCCACAGGGTCCTCTGGGGCGATGTCAGCCTGTGGCCTGGAGTTGAGGTGAGTGCAGGGTTGTCATGACGATCAGAGGAGGCTCTCTGCTCAGCGAATACTGCTCACGTTCTGGCAGCGTTGCTCCCTTTCCTCCCCTCCCTGTTAAAATGCTTCATTCACCACCTGTCGCGGCTGCACTGAAGACCCCAGAGGGTGTCTCACACATCGTGTCCACCCCAGTCATCCTTCCCTGGGCAGTCTCACCCGCCAGACCAGCATCCCACCATCTACAAACTTCTCCTGGGCATCGGGCTACCCAGGGCCTGACAGAGGGGTGCCGCCCTCCCCACCTGTACCTGCCGCTCTCACCTGCATCCCTGCTGCAGCCCCCGGCTGGTCTCCCTGACCCTGTTTTTTTCTACTTCATTCAGTTCATTTTATGCATATTCCAGAGTAATCTTCCCGACGTCCACATCCCAGCCCTCCCCTTTCCAAGAACCATAGGCCAGAATTCCACCCGGCCCCTGGGCCGCCCCCTCCCCATCTTCCCCACAAGGAAACAAGATTCGATGTGTCAGAAACCAGCGCATTCCACTCGGCCTCCACGAGCCTAACTCCGATTAATAATTGTTTCCAGATTGCTCTTCTTGGCGTCCACAGCCTGGATTCTCCACAAAGGTGCCTACACTTCATAAAGCTCAGAGTCATAAGAGAGTCTTGTGGGGGGCTTTGTTAGCTCAGCTGTCAACGGCACGGGCTCGCTGAAGCTTTGGGTGGGAGGGTCGGCAGGCTGCTGACCACCTGCCCCCAGGCCCACCGGGGTCCTCATACATCCTGCGTGGGACTGGGCGCGAGTCAGGGCAGGGAGCCCAGGACAAGCTCACGCCACCTTTCTCCCCAGTGGTCAGCTGAGGTCCCGGGGCCTACAACCCACAGAGAGCTCGAGGCTCCAGGGCTTGGTGATCATACGCACCCAGGCCTGGGTTTCGACCGTGGTTTGTGGCCTGGGTCTGTCTCAGCTTCTCAAGAGCTTGTGTGGACCTTGCCTCCCGTTCACCCGCGCTTGGAGTTCGCATGGCCTGGTTCCGAGGCCCCAGGCGGGGGCCTCTGACCCGGTGGGCACTGGGGGAGCCGCCAGGACGGGAAGTCTCCCCACTGCCGCGGGCCCCTCGGCACGCAGGCTGGAATAAAACACCGCCTCTTGTGGGATGTGAGGCTCCCCGATGTCTGTAGGGCTGTGCTCCCCCTTTTCTTCACTCTGGGGTCTCTGTTAGGCCCAGCGTGGGCAGCAGGCCCCCAGCGGGTTAGAGGTGGGGGACTCCCGGTTGGCCACCCTCTTTCTTACGAAAGGCCTTGAGGCTGGGGGTCCACACTCGTGACAAAAAGCCGCAGGTGGGCAGAAGGCTCCGAATTTGGAGCTGGGGAGGGAGGTGCTCCGTGCTCTCAGATGCTCCAGCGGCATCCGACAGGCCGTTCCTGTTCTGCGGCTTCTCCTTTTTCCTGATAACTTAACAGAAGCGCCCGTGAGTCATGCACTCGCTGGACTAGACTGGGACATGTACGTCTACCCCCGCCTGGGGGCAGGACGGGAGAGCTGGTGCTTCGGATGCTCATGTCCATCCCTGAGGGGTCCCAGGACACCAGAGACTCCAGGGTCTCTTTGCCCCCACACATATTCCAGGTCCCGGAGGCCCCTCCTGTTCCCTGTGCATCTCCCTGTCTCCTCGAGGGCCCCTGAGTCACTGCAGCCCCTGGGCAGGTGACAACTCAGCCCGGTTCAGGGGCTTCGAGGGCAGCTGGCCAGGTGTGCTGACAGTTGTAGGTTCATCCAGGCCCAGCGAGTGCCAATCCTGGGGACTTTGCGGGGCCTTCAGAACATGAAAAGGCAGAGGGCAACTTGTCCTAGTGAGAGT
Organism: Phocoena sinus; assembly: GCF_008692025.1. NCBI lineage: Eukaryota > Metazoa > Chordata > Mammalia > Artiodactyla > Phocoenidae > Phocoena > Phocoena sinus. The sequence continues at coordinate 45,770,828 of NC_045782.1, read as the reverse complement.
TCACGCCTAACATTTCTGTTGTTCGGGAATTTGGGCCCAACCCTAGAAAATAGAAATAGGTGAGGAAACGTGCAACATCAGAGCCAAATAATAAACTTGTGTCTCCCCAAATCCACTGAGTTAGGAGTGCCACAGTCCTGGGGAGTCCCCAGAGCCTCGAGGTTTCTGTCTCCCCCCCGCCCTTCTGGAGGCCTTACGCCAGTCTGAGGCAGTAGGTGAAGGGTGGGGTGAGAGCTGTACCGGGGGGCAGAGGTCCACCAAGAAGGACTAGTTTGTCTGGAGTAATCAGCCCCCACCCAGGTCTGGGGAGTCTCAGAGGGGATCCTGTGAACTGGGCTTGCTGTGAAAGGTGTCTGGAGGTGTTTGGAGGTGACCACCTGGTCCTGTTGGTTAGACGAGGACCCCACAGCTGAAGCAGGTGGACGTGCCCCTCATGCCCACCAGTGCCTTTTGCAGGGTCACCTGGTCCTTCTGGGCAGTGCCTTGACCCCTGTGGAATCCTGGTGGCAGATGGGACCGTGGGGGCAGGCAGTGGGAGTGGGAGGCCCTGGCATTTGGGGCCCTGGCCACAGAGGCTGAGTGAGGCTCTCGGACAGGCTGGTGTCAGGGATGTGGCCTCAGATCAGCCAAAGAGCCAAAGAGCCATTTACACATGAGCCCAGGGGTTGTTTGCCCGGCACGACTACAGTAATGAGCTAAGTGTGATTGAACGCAAAACCGCACTTTCCCTCCGTTTTCACGCCATTGCAGGTGGCCCAGGTGAGCCTGGGGCCTCTGGAGACGTTTCCCCATCCGTGCAGCCGAGGTCGAGGCCCCGCCTGCTCTTGGCACCCTGGTTTCAGAGGTGCGGGGCCTGGACAGTTGCTCCCGACGTCAGAGGACTTATAAGATGTCGTGTGGTCTATATGCCGTGGGCGGGAGGGTCCCATGTTCATGCACTGGCCCCGCCTGACGATATTCTCTCCCCACAGCCCCGTGCCGCCCTTGCAGCCACACTGAGGTGCTCTTGGCTGTCTGTACCAGTGACTTCGGTGAGTGTGTTGGCGGTTTCCGCCACGTGGGGGAACTAAACCCTCTGGCGGGAGGAGACTCTCCTGAAGGTCGTGGGCTTGGCCCCTCTTGTTTTCTGAGCATCTGCATCACTGATTGCAGTCACAGGAAAAGGCCTTCCTTTCTGCTCCTTAGGGTGACCCCAGCCCGAGAAGGGACCTGTGTGCAGGGCGGGGAGAGAGCTGGGAATTCCTATTTAAGGTGGGAATTCCTATTCGAGCTGATACTGAGCATTTTCCTACTTGGCGTGTGAGTCTAAGTCCTGGCTCTAGCCTCTCCTCAGTGCCCTGCCTGCCTCCAGGTCCCCTGTAGGCACCACCGCAGGCATTGGAGGCCCTGGTGGGGCCAGGGTCGGGATCAGGGACTCAGCCGCCTGCTTGTGAGGTTGGCACAAACGCTCTCGAGTTAAGGGTGGCAGCATTCAGGGTGAGTTCGATGGAGCCGGCCCAGTGGGACCTGGCTCTGAGACCCCCCAGGCTCCCAGGGCAGTTGGGTGGTGGAAGTACAACCCTTTCTTCTCGCTGGCCCTGCACAGAGGGGATCTGGGGCCGGGCGGTGTCCCTGAACTTGTGCCTGCTCTGCCCTTCTCCACCCTTCTCCTTCCCATCACCTTCCTCCCCTGTAAGCTTCACCGTTTCTGTCTGATCTTGATACGGAACCGTGGCAGATCTTGAGTATTAACTGCAGTGACTTTTCTTGTTTTAACTTGAAAACTTGGTGCACAACGTGATTCATATCTTCTATTTTTCTCCACTTCTGTGGCTGGCCCTTGGTAGAAAAGCATCTCTGCCCAAGACGGTGTGAGTGGCGGGGACGACCCCTAGGCAACATCTTGTGTGTGGATTGTGGTTTTTAGTGAAAATTTCTGGAAGGCAGAGTTCAGGGTCAGCTCCCGGTTCTGCTGCTGGGGGTGGGAGGTTGGTGCGTGCTGTCTGCTTGGTGAGCACCCCGCTGACCACTGACCCTCCCCCCGTCTCCTTCCTCTGCAGTCGTCCGAGGCTCCATCCAGGATGTCACCCATGAGCCGGCGCAGCAAGAATCAGCCATCCACCTGCACGTGAGCCGGCTCTACCGGCAGAAGAGCAGGGTCTTCCGGCCGGCCCCAGAGGGTGAGGGTGGCGGCTGGCGGGGGCGCGTCTCCACGCTGCTGGAGTGCGGCGTCCGGCCTGGGCACGGTGAGTTTCTCTTCACCGGCCACATGCACTTTGGGGAGGCCTGGCTCGGCTGTGCCCCGCGCTTCAAGGATTTCCAAAGGATGTACAGGGACGCTGAGGAGAGGGGGCTGAACCCCTGCGAGATAGGCACAGAGTGACTTCTGGGTGACCGCTGCCGCAGCGATGGATATGCACACTGGGGTGGGTGCCTGGTGCTCCAGCTGGGGAGGTACACGCTGGTTCTGGCCAAGGACTCCCTGATGGATTGACTGGAGATGCTGTAACATGCCAACTAAGTTATTATATTTTTTTTAAAAAAGAAATGTTCATAGGAAGCAAACTCCTGTGTCGTAAAATGCCTTCATGTGCCGTTCCGTACTGTTTTCTGAGCATCTGCAGTCACTGCATTTGGCTGGTGTGTTGGGCGAAGTGTGAGGGCCGTGGCCCACAGCCGATACCCGACACCAGGCTTGGGTACCACTCAAAGTTGTTTCTTATGATGGAAATTTATGGGGCCAAATACCTATGGTTTTTTCATTCTGCTTTTGCTTTTTAAAGAATGAACTTTGCCAGCCATGGTCATTTTGGGGCTGCAGGCTGTTTCCATTCCAGGGAATAAACACCAGCCTCTGACGGATCAATGGCGCGTCTGTCTTCGGCCCTGGTCAGTGGTGTGTGGCACTTACCTAGGGGCCCATGTCAGGGCTTCTCCAAGGGAGCCCCACGGCCCTGGCGTTAGGGACCTTTCACACTGGGCCCAACTATAATTGAGCCTGTTACCCCCACGCTCGGCCTCTACCGGAGGTACCCCCCGCGTTCCTGGTGGACCACCCCCATCCCCTTCAGCATCTGCCCTCCTCCTTCCTGTTAACCTAGATCTTGCCCTTCGACCTCAGTTTCCCCCAAATGCCCGAGCCCAGGGCAAGTGTCTAGATACCCAGGGCCTGAGCTGGGCCCCATATCCTCAAGGATGAGTCAGTGTCCTGCAGCTGCTGGAACAAATGACCACAACCCAGGAGCTTAAACAACAGACACTTATTCTCTCATGGTTCTGGAGACCAGAAGTCCAAAATCAAGGGCCGTGCTCCCTCCAAAAGCTCCAGGTGGAGACCCTTCCTTGTCTCTTCCAGGTTCTGGTGTTGCCAACAGTCCTTGGTCCTCGGCCTGTGGACATATCACAGTCCCTGCCGTCCTTTGGCTTTCTTCTCTCTGAGTGTCTGTCCACATTTCCCACCTCTCTCTCACATCCACCAATCACTGGATCGAGGCCCACCGTGATCCAGTAAGACCTCATCTTAATCACGCCTGCAAAGACCCCGTTTCCAAATAAGTTCACATTCACAGGTCCTGGATAGATAGGAATTTTGGGAGACACTGTTCATCCCAGTACAGGTGTTGCTGGGGTGTCATGTAATCAGACCTGAGCCTGCGATTCCTCCCAGGCAGCTGCTGAGATGAACAGACCTGGGAGAGGCTGACACCGGTCAGTGAACACCAAGCCAACTGCACCGAAAAGTCAGGTACACCATGGGGAGGGACTGTATGCTGGCTCAGGTGTGAGCTGACATAGATGTGCCCCGGCTCAGGCATGTACCAGCTCAGGTGTACACCAACTCTGGCATGCCCTGCCTCAGGTGTGCGCTGGCTCAGGTCTGTGGGCTCCTGCAGGTCACGACAAGAAGCAGGTGCTCAATACCTGCACAACGAGAAGCAGGGTGAGGACCTGAAGCAACAGGGTTGGTGACAGGCACAGGTCCTACTGTGGCCAATGCTTGTGATGCTTTATGCCAAAAGGATGCCTGTGACAGCAGCGGACGTGCCAGGCCCACGGCGGGGGGAGGAGCTGACCCGCTCCTGGGTTTGTGCTTTAGGTTTTCTGGGCTGCTTGGGCACGCGGGTGCTGCAGAACCAGATTGTCGGGTTTCGGGGCTGGTGTCCCTCCTCATGTCGGTACAGGGATGCGGGGATTTGCCCCAGGAGGATCCGGGACCTTGACCCCACGTGCTGATGTCCGGTGGACAGCAGCGTTCCCTCCATGTGAGGCTGAAGCTTTGTAGGAAGCGCCTGGGGGTGGAGGTCTCTTGGTGAGAGTCTGGAGGAAGAGCAGGGCTTGTCGGACACGGTGAGGAGAGGGTGGCGTCTGGCGCTGAGAGTCCGGCGCTGCAGGTGGGGGCCTGGTGCCGGCACGTGGAGCTCCCTCTCCTTGGCCGAGCAGAACTCCGGCAGCAGCCCAGGGCCACTGGGTGTTGGGGAGGAGCTGGAAAGGTCACCATTTCTGAGGGGGCACAGAGCCCCTACCTCCCTCTGACCGTGCCTTCCTGCTGCCTAGAGCCCCCTTTGGGGTCTGAGGCCCCTATGCCCCCGCCCACTCTCTGACACACCGTGGAGCCCCGAGGGGCCACGCCAGGAGCTCAGAGGGTCTCCGGAGGCTCCTTCGGGCTGACTGGCAGCTCTGCCGTGCAGTCTCGGCCCAGTGCCTCTGTCTTGGCTCCGGGCAGCCCTGGCCACTCTGTGGATGGAGCTGCCAGCCCTCCTCTGTGGCTCCATCCAGAGGTCGAAGGGGAGGCATGTAGGAGCCCTGAGTCCCGGCCAGTGTGCCCGGGTCCCACCTTCTTCCTGCTAAGCTGTGCCCCACACCCGCACCCTCTGTGCCCACTCCCTCCCATCCCGAGCAACCTGCACAGGTTGGCCAAGGCCCTGGAACCGCCCAGAAACACCTCCTCCTGGCAAGCCCTAAGGGGTGTCCTTATTCTCTCGGCCTCTGCAGCATTGGACGTGCTCGTTCAGGCCCGTCCAACGACATCAAGATCAGGAAACACTTCATGAGCCATTCGGCTGTCATGGCATCTGTGGGCAGCTCTTCTGCCTCCTGACGACTGCCCTGTGCCGAGGGTGCTTTCTTCTCCTCTCTATCCCGTGCTGTCCCAGAGACATACGTGGGACCCCGGCCCTGGCCCCCTCCTCCTGCTCGTCTGGGCTCCCTGAGGGCTCAGGCCCCTGCACCCCCATGCAAGGGGGCCACTCACCTCTCCCCCGACCTGACTGCCTGGGGCTGACCCTGCCACCTCCAGCTGGGGGCTGCTCATCGTGCCCCAGACCTCATTTCCAGCACCACGGTACCTGTCCGGAGGAGCTGGGGTAGGATGGACCACAGGTGTAGGAGCCATGTGCCACCAGGGGCTGGCCATGACCCACACCCGCTCGTGTGACCCGCTGGGACCCAGGGGAACCTCAAGACTGCTGCATGTAGGTGTCCCTGTCCCGGCCTCTGGTGGCCAGCTGGCCCCAGGCGAGGGCCCTGGTGGATGTCCCAGGCCAGACTGGCTGGCCTGACACGCGCCCCGTCTCTGTGAGCCTCCTCTTTGCTGGGCAAGAAAGGGGCCTTGAGTCAGATGTACCTGCAGGGCTTTCCCTCCAGCTCCAGCACCAGGACCCTGCCCTGGGAGGAGCTGGGCGACTGTCAGTATGTAAACACACGGATGCTGAATCACACTGAGGTGGTGACTAGTCCAGAGGGAAAAGAAGGGCAGAGACGGGTCTGGGGTGCAGAATGTGGGCAGGTGGGGGTGGCTGAACTGCAGTTTTAACCATGGTGTTCGAGGTGGGGTTTGAGCCAGCCCTTGAGGAAGTCAGGAGCTGGTATGTGGGAGGAGAAAACAGGCTGTGCAAAGGCCCTGGGGTGGAGGGGTGGGGGGACAGGGACAGGGATGGTGCATCAAGTGACCTTTCCCCTTGCTTTCTGCCTCCTGTCAGCACTGAGAAAACAACTCAAGTGTTGGAGGAACAATTGGCATTCAACTCCCTGACGTCTGGGCCATGTTTCCATGTATGTGGTCCATAACCTGTCTGTCATCTTCACCCACTGTGGACGGCAGACTAATGGCTCCCAAAGATGTCCTCATCCGAATCCCTGGAGGCTGTGAATATGTTACCTACATGGCAAAGGGGAGTTAAAGCCACAGATGGAACTAAGATTGCTAATGAGATGGGGAGATTATTCTGGTGGGCCTAATGTCATCACAGGGGTCCTTAAAAGAACCCTTGTAAGGAAGACAAGGCAGAAGAGAGAGAACCAGAGAGATGCAGTGTGGGGACTCGACAGTCGGTGCTGGCCGTGGAGGTAGAGGAAGGGCCTCCAGAGGGAACCAGTCCCGCCGACACTCGAGAACCAGGCGATGATAAACTTGTGTTGTTTTTAAGCCACAGTAAGTTTGTGGGAATTTGTTACAACATCTACAGGAGACAAACCACCCAGGTACCTTCTTACCTGGGGTCAAGGGGACTTGGTAGGGTGCCTGGGCAGCCTGGGTGCTTGTGAATTCCCCCTAAAGTTGTGTGTAGAATGCTGTGTGATGCATCTACCTGCAGTTTTAGAAAACTGGTTCATAACTTGCATCTGAATCTCAGAGTTAAGTGATTCTGCACAGGTGGAGACCACAGGGCAGTTGTGGTTTTTCTCACTGATGTATGAGGGATCATGCTCTCTCCCCACCCCCACCCCCTCTGTCTCTCTGTCTGTCCCTCCCTCTGTCTCTGTCTCTCTCTCTCTGCTCGCCACCCCTGTCTCAGGTGTTTTCCCTCTTCTCTCTGCCACCTGACACTACACTGTAACCTGCTGCCTTTGAGCTCACTGCCAGGAGAGTCCGGTGTGGTTCCAGCACTGCCGGGATGCACCGCCCACACCTGGGCTCACGTGTCCTGAGTCACCCTGACATCGAGGCTGGGGTCCTCTGGCGTTCACCAATCGGGATGGGTCCCCCTGGCCCCAGGGACCTCCTACAAGGCCTGCCTGTGGCCCCCTGTCTGCCCAGCACCCTGGGACCCTCTTCCTTGTGGGTGGCCCCTCGTGCGTCCTGCCCGTGCTGAAGTGCTGGGCCTTTTCCCCGTTGCTCTCTCCTGTCTGCCGGACACACCCCAGGTCTGTGGACCCCCCACCTTCCCCAGCTTCTCTTCTTTTGTGGCTGGAATTCGGTACCTCACCCGTCACCCCCAAGATGCTCCACCTGCCCTGTGTTTGGGCTCCACTCACCTGCACAGCTGAGACAGACGTGGCATGACAGGGTGGGCTCAGAGGGGCTGGGACTGCCACACTGGGGCAGCTGTGGTGGGAGCCGGGCCTGGACTCACGGGTCCTCGCTGGCCCACGGGGGTCCTGTCGTGGCCTCAGCTGGCTTTGCCCCTGGAGTGGCCCCTCACCGAGATGGGGACTCCGGAGCTTGGGGTCAGTAATGCCCTGAAAGCTCTAGTAGGAACCTACGGTAGGGAGCCCGGCCTGGGGCTTTCCCCACCAAACACTGCATCCTGCCCCCGAAATGGATGCACGGCCTTTTCTCACTCTCCAAGGTGACCCCCCAATGTGCTGCAAGTGCTGCCAAGGCACCTCCTGGCGGCCCCTCGGCCCTTTGCCCTCCCCACAGCATTACGGGAAGAAGGGCAGGGTGGGAAGGCACCTCCCGGCAGCCCCTTGGTCCTTTGCCCTCCCTACAGCATTACGGGAAGAAGGTGGGAAGGCACCTCCCTGCCCTGAAAGGGCCCCCTTGCTCCTCTGTCCAGCATGCTCGCAACCCAGGAGGCTGGGCGAGGACTCTCACTGCAGGGTCTGCCCCCAGCTCCCGGAGGCCGAGGCAGCCTGCACCCTGGCCCCCGTGGCCCTCAGTGCTTTTGAGCATGACGTGGGTATGTCAGCGCCGGACCCCCAGTTGGGACCACCAGTTCAGACCAGACAAGACCTCGGTGGATGAAGGGCAGTGTGTGGAGGCGGGCGGTCCTGGGGCCGTCGGGGTGTGGAGTCCATAGCCAGCACGTGTGAGCTTGGGCTCCCGTGTCCTTCTGTGGGAGCCTTGCCGTGGAGAGTGGAGACCGTCCTGCATGTTAAAGCCATCTCCTTTGCCACCCGGGGCCTGGTGGCCGTGGACCATGGTGTGGGCGAGGGTCTCCCTGCCGGGTGGGCACACAGCCCTGACACCCCGCTTGTGGGCCCCCATGGCAGGCTTCCATCCCAGGGCATGTCGGCACCCCGAGAAGAGAAGAGATTTACACCAGCGACACGTGGCCCCTTGTCTTTTTAGGAAGGAAGTCAGAGGACATCAGGCTGGGCCAAGGTTTGCTTTATTTCCCGCTGGCCTTTCCCGCTCACTGAAGCCAGGCGTTGAAACATCCAGCCCCGCTCCCCATTGTAAATACATGAGCAACTTTCTAATTGTCATGAGGGGGTGGGCAGCTCTATCTCCAAACAGCCGGGAAAAGTCCAGTCCGATTGTCAGAAGGACACACGCAGCTGGTGTGGTCAGTGCCCAGAGCGACTCATGCTGCGGACGCCAGGGAGGGAGTGGGAAGCAGAGACAGAGAGACGTGCCACACACACACACGTACACGTGCTCACACACGTGCCCTCGCACTGACCCTGATCCTGGGCCTTGACCTGGACAGATCAGGGGGAGGCTCCAGGCCTGAGTCTCTGCAGGGTGGTGCTGTGCTTGGTCCCGTGCTGACACTCTGGGAAGGGAACTGCAAGAAGATTGCAGCCTGGGGGCCTGTGCGTGCGGTTGCATGTGTGTCTACACGTGTGTCTGTGCGTCTCTCTGTGGTGTGCACGTGTTCAAGGCTGAGGAATGCTGGGGAGGGAGGGAGGGAGTGCTGGCTACCCACCCGTTGTCCCTGTGACCTCAGTCCCACTGGGCCACGTCCAGGGTCCCCAGGAGTTTTGTGTCCTGATCCACAAATGGAGATGGTTGCATAAGCCCCTCCACCCACCCACCCCCCGCCCCCGGCCCTTCCTGTCTCTGCCACTTGGGTTCTGGAAGGAAAGCTGGCTGCAGGGAGGGCCTGGCCCTGTGTGGCCGAGTGTCCAGCTGGTGCTGCAGGGCCAGGTTCCCAGACCCGCTCCTGGGGCTGCACCCGCCTGAGGAGGACAAGGGCTGAGTCCGGCCCTGTTGAGGGGCCCAGGGAGAAGGCCAGTGCGTCCCACGGGTGGGGGCGGGGAGCCCCTCATTAGAGCTGCAGCTGACACAGAGGCGTCCATCTCACTAATTGATTAAACTGTTTAATTCAGGCCGGCGTGGTGGGAATTGGCCTGGCCAGGCTGTCAGCATTCCCTTCTGCAGAGTAAGATTTGGGGCAGCTTTCTGCATAAGCAGTGGTTCTGGGCGTCATGTGACAGGGAATCAGTGGGATCGGTCATGCAGGTCTGGGTGCTGTCCCCTCCCCCAGGGCCGCCCTTCTGTGAGGCTGCTTTGTGTGGTCATAACTGGTGGGGCCCCAGGGGAGCTGGTGAGACCCCAGAAGTGTGAGCTGACATTCATTCCGCCAAGTGCTGAGTAGGGCCTACTGTGTGCAGACACAACCCAGGGGCCCTGCCTGCTTGGAGATTCCACCCCAGATGGCAGGTGGTTAAGTGCTGTGACAACCAGTAAATGGGAGGGGGGAGTGTCTGTGGGGCTGGCTGCTGGGGCAGAGGCCAAGGGAAGCAGCCCTGAGGGGTCCTGGAGGGTCCTCTGGGGCAGGGACACGCGGCCAAAGCCCTGGGCACCTCGAACATCTACCTCCTCCACCTCTCCTCCCCCAGACCCTTCAGGAGATGCAGAGTGCAGGTCTGGTCTCCCAGGGAGGCTTGGAACCCTGGGAGGAGGGCAGGGCCTCGGTTCCCAGTGCTGCGCATGGGGCCTGGCACACAGGGGGTCCTGTCCCTCCTGAGGAGCCTGCTGGTCCGTGGCCAGCGCTGCTGGAGCTGCACCTGGCCCGGGGTGCAGCCTGTCCTTCCACAGTCAGTCACAGGTGAACGTCCACCCAAGGGCAGATTGGGCTCCGGGGTTGGGGACAGACGCAGAGCCACACAGGGGACGCACCCCAAGCAGCAGCACGTGGGGTGGAGGCCTCGGGAACATGAGGAATCCGGTGTCAACACTGGCCATTGTGTGCTGCCCCCAGGCGGGTGGCGATTTACGAAAAGCAGCATGATTCGGGGCGTATCCGTGCAGGGAGGTCACGGCTGCTGAGGGCTTTGGAATTTCGTTTTCACAAGAATTTTGCTTACCAAGCCGCATACTTTCCTAGTCATCAATTTGATTGGGGTAAGAAGAAAAAAGTGCTTAAAAAAAAAAAAAAGGCCCTGTGGGTTCTGTGTGAGGGTTTGGGAGGGAGGGGAAGGCAGAAAACTAAGATCTCTGTGCCAGAAAGGCAGGGGGACGTCTGTGTGTCTGTGTGTGTGTGCGGTGTCGTCCCCACACCTGAACCCACAGGGGCCTCCAGGTTCCCAGCCAGACCCCTGCAGTGTCAGGGCTGGGGACCCCACGGCCCCTCTGCAGCTCCCCTGCCTGAGTCCTCGGTGGTCCTGTGGACCAGGGCTGGGGGGCGGTGTGGAAAAGCTTTCTCGTGGCCCCCATGCCACCACCCTACCCTGGCGAGGAGCACAGGGGCCTCCACCCCTCTTTCCCTTTTAGCTCTAATGAGCTGGACCAAGGGTCCAAAAGGAGCCCTACCAGAAGAGGAGGAAAATGAAGAAAATACAGATGGCATAAAAATAGTCCAGGGCACATTCTTGATCATAGATAACTGGTGTCAGGCAGGCCCACCCACCTCTCTCCGACCATATCTTTTCCATTTCCACCTGGGCCTCTGCCTGGTCCACCTCAGTGTAACTTGGACGCAGACAGAAGCAGACATAGTCCCAGGCCAGGTGTCCTTGATGTGACCATGCCACCCATAACAAAAACCGTGGGACTTCTGCCGCTGCTCCCTCCCCGGCGCCAGCCCTGCCACCAAACACCCACCTACACCAGCATTTGACACCGAATCAAAGCAAAAAGTCAGGACACACGCTGACCACACATGTGCAAGTCGTTACCATCCCAGGGTTATGAGCTTATAAATCCCACTCAGCAAGAGGAGAGCTCCTGAGGCTGAAGGAAGGTCAGCCAAGCCCACGCGGCTTCTCCACCCCAAGTCCCCAGGTGGAAACACTTTCCTTCCAGGGCCCCAGCTCCTGCGAGAGGCCTTTCTGCCTCTATCATGTAGAAGAGGCTGAACCCGGGCTGGCCCGCGTTTCCTGATGAGATAGCGGGCACGTTCCGGTGAGATGTGAGTGAACCAGTCCAGCCGTCAGACTCACTGCTTCTTGTCCTGTGTGAACTTGCCTGGCCTTTTGGGGGAGGTTGTGGGTGGAGAGCTGGGGATGTAAACCCCACCGTCTTGTTTTTCTTGGCAGCCGGGTGCTGGCAGCTACCCTCCACCCTCCAGAGGGGCCTCCACATGCGCTGGCTGCAGATACCGGGGCGTATCGCTGGTCCAGGTGGGGCAGACCCTGAAGGTCCAGTCGTGGGGGGATCATAGGAGATGGGGACATCCCCCAGATGCCCCAGGCCCGCTGGTCAGAGAGAAGTGCGGCCTCCTCCATGTCCCTCGTCTGAGTGGTGACACCTGAGCCCAGCACGAGGCACTTTGGGGACCTGGCAAACTGTCATGCATGGAGTGGGGGTGGGGCCCACGCCGGGGAAATGTTGGCCAAAATGCAAGGACTGAAGGATGACCCTTAGCCCAGAAAGTCTGCAGCTCAGGGAGCCAGGAGGGGGCTCAGTGGCCACAACCTCTCTCCCCGCATCCTTGCTGCTCCCAGGGTCCTCTGCCTTCTCCCACTCCATCTCATGGACTCACAAGTGTAGTTATTAGTGGGCTTGAGGCTGGAGCCCCCTCTCTCTGCCCACCCCACCCGGACAGCAGTCCAGCTCCCTGGCCCATCCCGGGACAATGAGGCTGCCTGGCCTGAGAAGCGAGTATGGACAGACGGAAACAGGTGGAACTGAGTTCATGGTTACTCCTTACCTTCCCTCCCGGCTCTGGGACACGTGGGCATCTCCTCTCGGGAACGCCTTTCCTGGCAAATGGAATTGGCTCAGGTGGACAAAGGGGAGGCAGTGTGCAAACTGCCTCTGTCCTGGCTCGCTGGGCCCCTTCCCTGGGATCACTTCCAGGTCCTCAAAAACCGAAGGTGCGTAGGTACTAGCAGTCAGCTCATAGCAGGTTGCGTCTCTGAGTGGTCAGCTCTGGCTCATGGATTCGGCCGTGAGATGAGGCCAAGCATGACACACCCGTGAGGATGCCCGCCAGGCCCCCCATCCACACTCCTGCCCAAGACCCTTGCTCCCTGGCTCCAGGAACAGAGGATGACCTGAACCTGACAATGAGAGTCTCTCACCAGGATTCAAACCCAGTTTTGTTGAGTGCCATGCGGTGGACAACACCTCTGCCTGCGGGGGGCCAGACCGGTCCTGGGTGGAGACCCTCAGCCCACAGGACGCCCCCGTCAGGCCCTGTCTCCGTTTGCTCTTGGCGATTGTCGGGATGACAGACGTTGGAGTGCTTTTAAGATCTGGATTTTAAGGGCCTCGTGAAGAAAGTGAACATCGGAACAATTGAAACAGACTTCCTGCGTCCTTTGGGGAGACACTTGCTGGACGAGGGCCACTGTGGGTGGTCCTGGCTGTCGTGACCGTGGCCTCACCAGGCTGGAACTGTTGGTCCAGGACACGGGTGGGAGCAGGAGGGAATTTGGTCATTGGGCTGAGCGAATCAGCAACTCCAGGGGATCTGGGGGCAGGGGAGAAAGATGAAGATGGTCTGTGTGGGGTGGATGCGGGGAACAGGGGAGCCTGTGCAAAATGCGTCTCTGGAGAACCTGGAGTAGACTCGGGGGCCGTTTTGTTGAACCGAATCCCTTCACCGCAGTTTTGTGGAGCGTGAACGGAAGCCCAGGCTCCCCACTCGTCAGGACGGAGAGGGTCAGGGAGGGGAGGTCACGGTGGGCTGGGGACGGGTGTGGACGGCTGCTGAGGCTGCCGAGGCAGAGGAGATCTAAGGAGATGGGTCGGACACTGCATACTCCATGTCCCTGGGCTGGTCAGCCTGGTACAGTTCAGGGGTCCATAGGGGGCAGACAGTGGGCCCCCACCTCCTATCCCCCAGCACGGTGCCTGGGAGCTCCAGGCAGCTCAGAGCCCGAAGGCAGCACCCCTAGACTCCAGAACAACTCTGAGAGGCCAAGGTCACCCCAGAAACTGTGCACAGGGCATGATGAAGGGGCCACCTCTGCGATTCTGCCAGACCTAGGATCAAAGCCAAGGGTGCCTTGAGTCCTCTGGCTGGGGACCCCAGAACCTCACTGGGTGTGTGGCCACCCGGGGGCTCTGGGGACACTGTGGGAGCACAAGGAGGTGGGAGACCGCCTGCTGGGAGCAGGGGGTCCTCTGTCTCCATCTCCCCTCACAGGGGGCACATGGGCTAGTGTGAGGCTGCTTGGGACACAGACCTGCTCCTCAGACAGCCCCTCTCCCCACTCCTTCTACCCAGCCAGGGGGCTCCTTCCCAGTTCTCTTCCTGGGGCTCCTCTCAGGTGCAGGGCCCAGGAGACTCAAGTGCCATGACCAGTGATGGATGTCCATGCCACAAAGGAGGGGAGGCGTGGGAATGGATGAACTTTCTCACAGGCCCAGTTTCCCTCTTTTGCCATCACCTGTTGCCCCTTCCAGGGGGCCCTGTGGAAAATGAGGACCGTCCAGGTGGGCTCAGCTGTGTGGGAGAAGCCCCCAGATGGAGGGTGAGAGGTGGACGGGGGCACGTCAGGCACTAAGTTGGAAGGCAGGCGGCAGGCAGCCCGGGCAGAGGTGGGGACGGCTCAAGCATGGGGGTGGGCCTGCGTCAGGTTGACCGGAGCAGAGAAGATGTGCTAAGGGAGAGGGACGGTGCTGAGGATTTAAAAATAGGGCTTTGTAATCTCAAACAACACATGAAAAACATGCTATGAAAGAAAAAAGGAAAAGTCAGAAAAGTCAAAATAAGAAGAAAGAGAAACGAGCCATCATGCAGTCACCCATCACACTGACGACGTTAAGTTGCACCCAGTTAAACGATGGCTCCGGGCACCCTAGTCCCCGTGGCCCACGTGCTTTCCGGTTAAGAGCTCTGAACAGGGGATTTAGTGAAAAGGCTGGGGTTTCGGAAGGAGGATAAGGCCAATGTGGGAGCTGGTGGCAGATGTGGGCCGGGGCTGCATGTCTGGGAAGCAGGGGGGTCAGGAGGCTGTGAGGTTCCCGGTCGAGGTGGGCAGCACCCCTTCCCCCAACTGGACGGACCAGACCCGTCAATCTCCCGAGCTTCATTTGTTCAGTAGAAACGCCGAGCGCTGGGCGCACACCGGGACCCACATTCTGTTTGTGGCGCAACTGCCTGATGAGATATGCACTATCACCAACTTCATTTATGAGGATGTGGAGAAACCACAGCACAGAGAGGGTGAGCCACTAGTCCAAGGCCACACAGCTGAGGGAGCAACTCAGAATTCTCGTCCAGCATTTGGATCAAGTACACATAATGGGTGTGATGGATCCTGAGCAACTCTAATAACTGAGGTCCATGTTGCCCTCAGTGAGTTTGAGGTGAGGGGTCTGAGGTGAGGGGATGATCTCGGCCTGCCAGGTCCTGGGGCTGGGCTGTTCCAGGTGGCTCCTGGGGTGATCTCTGAGTGGGTGGGGGTTGTCCTGGCCTGTGGGTCCCCCCCCATGTGCTTGTTGGGTCAAGTTGTCCCTTCCAAGCTGGCCCACCAGCCTCTCAACCCAGAGGTCCTGGTCCACCCTGCTGGAGCAGAATTAAGGGTGCTTTGATCCTCTGGCTTCGTTTTACAGCGTCCCTGGCTGGCCGCTCACAGCAGAGCTCAGGGCAAGGAGGAAGGGTCCTCCCCAGTCCTGCTGACCGCCCTTGGACCTCAGACCTAGTGGGCTCTCTCTTCTGCAGAACAGGAAACAGGGCAGTCACCCCAGGACTCAGGACAATGACCACCAGGGGTCCAGGTCCTGCAGCAGGCGGGAAGTGTCAAGGCCAGGATCGGGGGACTCCTGACTGGCAGTGGTCTTGGGCAGCCCCCTCACCCCAGCGGCCGCCATGCCTGCCTGCAGCGTCCATCTGCCCCAAGCCGGGCCGGCGTGGCGGACGGCTCCGCACACATCTGGCCAAGCACAGCAGGCCGTGGCGTGGTGGTGTCATGGCCCAGGAATGCAGGAAGGCAGTCTGGGGTTCTGGCACAGAGGCATGGCAATGCACCAAGAATGTGCCTTGTAGAAAGATAATTATGCGTTTGGGGAATATGCGTAATAAACCCGGTAGATGCCACCGATTCTGTTTATTTTACTGAGTCGAGGCGACGGCAAAGTGGTGCAGCTGGAAAAGCGTCTCTCTCTTCAGGAGATGAAAGATGCTGGCTGGTACCCAGCACTGCCTTGATGTGGGTCACTGTCCTCCAGGGGCTGTGTGTGGGCAGCCCAGGCCTGGGGGTGTGTGGGAAGGAGGTGGGCGTCACACGGGGCCCTGCCGCAGCCCCAGAGGAGGCAGGAGAGAGGCCGAGGGGTTGCAGGCGGCACTCAGCGTCAGGCTGATTTATGGCCGAGTGCGCGGGCAGTGGGCAGAGCGGCTGAATGACCCATTGTGTGGAGGCTGAAAGGCCAGCAGAGCGGGCTCAGTTGGGGAAAGATGTGCATTTTATAACTTCTATTCCATTGTGCAAATGCTGCTGCCCCTTTTAGAAAACTTGGAAATCACAGCAAAGATCAGGCAGAGAAAGAAACATTATCTCACCACCAGAGCTGACAACCGTCAGCCTTGTGGTGCGTTTCTTTCAGAATTGCTTAAGCCATATGTCTGTGTGTGTGTTTATGCATACGTGTGTGTGTTCCCATGACAGGGGTCATGTATATATTTGAACATTTATTTTATTGTGGTAAAATACACACAACCTAAAATTTATCATTTTAACCATTTTTAAGTGTACGTTTCAGTGACATTAAGTACATTCACATTGCAGCGCAGCCATCACCACCATCCATCTCCAGAACTTTCTCATCTTCCCAAACTGAAACTCTGTCTCCATTAAACACCAACTCCCCTTCCCTCCCCCATCCTATTTTCTCTCTCTATGAATTCGTCTACTCTAGGGACCTCATGGGAGTGGAATCATACAGAATTTGTCTTTCACTGAGCTTCCTTCTCTGAGCTCAGTGCCCTCAAGTTTCATCCATGCTGTGGCCCGTGCCAGAATTTCCTTCCTTTCTAAGGCTGAATAATATTTCATTGTCCACATTCTGTTTATCCATCGATGGACACTTGGGCTGTTTCTACATTTTGGCTACTGTGAATTATGCTATGAACATGGGTGTGCAAATACAGTATGTTTTGTTCAAAACCAAACACACATTTCCTCTCTTCCAAAATGTCCTCGTTTCCTGTTGCATCCCACAGACTCAGGAGTTGGCAGAGCTGATGCAGTTGGAACCCAAGTTGTCCTGGGTCCTTAGGGTTTCACCTTTGGAGGGTCAGGATCTCTCCAGCCTCGCTGTCCTGAGTCCGTTTCTTTGTTTCTTTTCCTGACAACAAACTCGTGTGCCAGTCAACGCTCTCTCAGCACAGATGGCTGGGATTGCAAAGCCTGCTCCTTGGTGGGAGACGCCACTTCTGTCCTCAGGCACCACCGGACAGAGTGCAGGGTGCCAGGGTTCCCTTCTTCATCCAACATTTGCTCTGTTGTCTAAGAGAGAGAGGGGTGAAGGGCAAGGACTCCATGTTCTTCCGGGACCCTTGGCGGAAGAGGGGTGCAGGATTCCCAAGCATGACTTGCAGGGAAGGGGCCTCAATGGGTCAGTCAGGGCTGGGGCTGCCCAGTCCCAGAGTCTGGCCAGTCCAGGGCCTGGAGCCCGCAGCGTGGCTGGTCCCTGTGCCATTTTTGTTTCTCCAGTGTCCGGAGAAATCTATCCTCATGAAGAACTCGCGGGGCAGCGAGTTCTCCATGAGGATAGATTGTGTGTTGAGGGATTGATTTCCTTTTTTCTCCGTATTAAAGGGGTGTGGTCAGGCAGAACGTTGAAATAGAAGTAGACAGACAGTAGCAGACGTTTCCCAAAGTCTAACCAACAGGAAAACTTCCAAGATGTGCTGCAAAGATGGACAGGAGAAGGTTTGCAGAAGGGCTTGGTGAGAGGCCCAAGGGGTCTGCACAGAGGGTGGGGCTTGGCGAGGGTGGGGTGCGGAATCCTGCACGTCCCTGGGAGCCGCCAGAGCCAGAGGCGCCCTGGAGGAACCTGTGTGGACCCTCAGAGGGGGTCCTCTTCCCTCCCCCAGGCTTCAGCCTCCTAGGAGATGCTGAACCCTGGCTCTGGCGTGAGTGCATGGGCTGGCGCAAATGTGCACGCGGGTGGGCGTGTGCGAATCTCCAGCAACGACTAATCCTGTGTCTCCAGATGTGGCTTGGCCTTCCCTGGGTCGGGGGATATGGGACACTTCCTTCAACACTTTTGAGAACAGATTTTCAGGGGCTTGTTTTTTAAAAATCACAAAATGACTATTGTTCTCCTCCTTTCAAAATAAGTGAGAAGTATCCATTGGTCATGGCCCAGGATCATCTATTGTAATCTTTGGTGTAGATCCTTTTCTCCACTTGTAAACACACATTGGTATGTTTTCAGGCTTTTCAAAATTAGGATCACATTATATGACTGTTTTCTGGCTTGATTTTTAAAATTTAATGTCTTGCAGACAGATTTCCATGACCATAAATGAAAGCTAACGGTTGCATCAGATTTTATTTTGCGAATACAATTGACAGACACTTAGGGTTTAAATCTCCTTTTCCCCCTCCAACGATAAGCAGCACCATGGTGACCGTCTTTGCTCTTCTCTCGTTCCATCTTTCACACAAACTTACAGAAGCGTCAGCCCGGGGTGTAGAGAGGCAGCCTGGTGCCTGAGTGAGAGGGATCTGGGCCCCCCTCCCGGGCCCCAGCCGCTGGCTCACAGGGCAGGGGGCTACTGGGGCCCTCCCGCTCCAGGCACCCTAGGGTAACAGGCTGGCATTGGGGGCAGGGAGTTCGTTGCTGTGGTAGCTTCTACTGGACTCTTAGCTACATTTCTAAGATACCAAGCCCTTTCCTGGTGCAGAGAAGGCTCTAGAGAGGGCGAGGAGGGGAGGCATCACCTCACAGTAGGCCTCCTAGTAGGCCAGGCCCTGGTCTCCCCAACCCCACTCTCTCCTGCAAAGTCTCCTCCCCTCCCTGAGCACAGCCTGTGTCTGAATGTGGACACCAGCCTATCCCCAAGCACCCCCAAGGAGGCTAGGATCAGAGAGTGTACACACTGGCCAGCCTGAGAGGCCATGCTGGCTGATCTTTGTGACCTCGGGGCTGAGGGCTGAGGTGGGAGTACAGTGTGCAGGGCCCCGGGAACGCGGGGGTGAGGACAGTGGTCGTAGCCAGGCTGACGGCATCACACTGGCCACCACCATCCGTACAGACCCTGAGGCCTGCTCCATGTTGTGGGGACTTCCTCCCTGTCCTGGCCACTCAGTCCTGCACATCCTAGTCCCAAGACTTCTCAGGCCCCATCAGGCCCTCCTTGGAGGCCAATCCACCCACCGTTTCATGTCGGCTGCTCACTTTGAAACCCAAGAAGTCTGATGATAATATCACCAGGGACAGAGCCGGGTCTGCTGCTAATTACCATTTGACATTCCGGCTGAGTCCAGCGTGGGGGGACCATAAAAAGCTTATTCATCTGGCTCAGGACAACTTCAAATGCAGCTCCCCTCCGTGGGCAGCGCGTCCCCCCAAGAAGACCGCCTGCTGGGTGTCCGAGGCTGGCTGGGAGGGAGAGGCTGGTTAGAGGTGAAACAGATGGAGATTCATTCTCTGTGAGAAGGAGCCGCCTGTGTCCCTGAGAGGGGGCTGGTCTGGCCCGGCATTCGCTGCTTTCAGACCCAGAAACCTCACAGGGCTTTCAGCGAGTGGGTGAAGGCCCCAGAGCTGAGGTGTGTGGTTCTCGCAAGGGGCTCCTGGGGCAGGTAGCCGGGAAGCGTGTGCAGGCCCGGTGTGCGTGGTCACCGCCAGGGTGGCAAGCACCTTTTCCAGCCCCCTCCTCCCATGCAGCTGGAGACACACCAACAGGCGTGGGACACAGGAACCCACTTAGAGACCACTGACTGGTCTAGAAGGGCCTCCAAAGTGGTTTTCTCTTGAAGGTGTTAGTGGTCATGGGTGTATTTTAGGAAGGTTTTGTTCTGCTGTTTTTCCTGCATAGACAAACTAAACGTACAATTAAAAATAGTAATAAATTTATTTATTTTTGGCTGAGTTGGGTCTTTGCTGCTGAGCGCTGGCTTTCTCTAGTTTCGGTGAGTGGGGGCTACTCTTTGTTGCGGTGCGTGGGCTTCTCACTGCGGTGCCTTCTTTTGTTGCAGAGCACGGGCTCTAGGCGCGCGGGCTTCTGTAGTTGTGGCATGCGGGCTCTAGAGTGCAGGCTCAGTAGTTGTGGCCCACTGGCTTTGTTGCTCCGCGGCATGTGGGATCTTCCCAGACCAGGGCTTAAACCCGTGTCCCCTGCATTGGCAGGCAGATTCTTAACCGCTGCACCACCAGGGAAGTCCCATAAACGTACAATTTTTGCCCTTTATTCACCCACAGGCCATGGGCAGAGCTGAGCAAGGACAGATTCTGGTCCTTTCTCCTGCCTAGTGCTGGTCCTTCCCATAACGTCAGTCCTGAGAACTGGACACCAGCTCTCCTTTCTCCAGATGGATCACGTTCCTCCGGAATGGTCAGTGGCCACACAGGAAAACGATTAAACGTCCAATGCCCTGACGCTGATAGTCAGACACTCCCTGCCTGCCCAGCTCCCACAGGCCCTCTCTGGACACTCTTTAATTGGGACAGTCCACCGGCCTCTGGGCCGTAAGCTCAGGAAGGGCCAAGTGGGTGGGCCGTGCCCACACCCCAGGGTGAAACCGGCTGCTCCCATAAACAAAACATGGTGCTTGCGCACGACAGAACAGTGCTCAGCACTGAGAAGGAAGGATGCACCAGTACGTGCTACAGCACGAGGAACCTGGGAAACATGCTGGCCATGTGTTGTGTGTTGTATGATCCCGTTGATGCGAAGTGTCCAGAGCAGGCAGACTTACAGACAGAAAGCGGATTGGTGGCTGCGTGGGGCTGGGGACGCAGGCTGGGGAATGACTGCTGATGGGTACAGGATGTCCTTTTGGGATGATGACAATATTCTGGAACTAGATGGAGGTGATGAACACTGTGAATGGACTAAATGCCAGTGAATTGTACACTCTGAAACGGTGAAAACAGTTAATTTTCTATGTGGATTTTACCTCAATTGAAAAAAAAGCTGTTTGCGAATTCCTTGAGGCCAGAGGCCCAAAGCCCTCCAGGGCTGCACACCTTCCCTTTTGTTTATTGGAAACTAGAGAGAACCTCAGATTTAGGGTGTAACGTTGGAATGTGCCCCTTCCCCTCTAGCACTGACCCTCCCAGTGGTGCTTGGGTGCTTGGGTGCTTGGGTGCTTGGGTGCTTGGAAGCTTGGGAGGAGGTGGGGCCAGGATGGGAGGAGGAGGGGCCAAACGAGGTGGAGGTGGGGCCAGGATGGGAGGAGGTGGGGCCAGGATGGGAGGAGGAGGACCCAAGACAGTGAAAAGGTATAGAACTGGGATTAGGTGTCTCCTTGTAAAATACACTAGGTTTAAAATGATCAATCTTATTTCTTAAAGTTTACACTATATTGTTTTCATAAATAACTATACTTAAGAATAACTAAAGTCATGTTCATTCATCTGCATTCATTTTCTGAGCTCCTACCGTGCCAGTGCTGTGTCTCACGCACGGCCCTCACACTTAGAGCTGACTGGTTGTGAGAGGCACATGCAGAGTTAAAAGTTCTAGGAGTCAAATGGTAGTCCAGGGAAATCATTCAGAATGCATCCCCTGATGGGACATGATTAAGTCTCGAGGGTGTGGAGTGGCATTCATGGGAGAGCCAGGTGGACCAGAGCTGCAGCCAAGGTCTTCAGAAGAGATGGGGATGTAGTCAGTCTTGGAAAGGGGAGGGGATCCTGTGGGTAAGGGCGGGGGGGGGGGTGGGCCTGAGTCACTTCCAAAGCCCAGGGTCAGCCTAGGGCATGACAGCCCCCTGTTGCCCAACATCCCAAAGGGAGGAGTTCTCCTTTGGGAGACTGGACAAGGCTTGATTCCCTTTTAGGGGATGGGTCACCACACGCCCCTACCTTTGGGAGCCCTGGCTGTTTGAACTCAAAAGCCAGGCTCTACAGCCCCAACCACCTGACGGCCCCCTGTCCTGTTGCAGGCCAGGAACACAGGAGGAATCAGGACTTTTGCTCTGAGCTTGCAAAGTACAGCCAGAACCATTTCACTGCCCTATAATTAGCTGTGACATGACAAGAACCTGCACACGACCTGAAAGATAAGCTCAGGGTGATAATCAGCGCCTATCTGGTCTGTATGGAGCCTTCTGCAGAGTTCTAGAAGAGTCTGGGAGTCCCAGTCATGTCCAATGGCGTGAAAAATACTGCAACTTGAGGACCAGATGTCCCTCCAGCTCCCCCTTCTCCTCGGGGCTGCACAGCCCTCCCTGAGAACGGGGTTTCACTTCTGAAACGGGCAGCAGGGTGCAGCTTAACCAAACTGAAAGCCGGTCAGTTGACACACCATTGTGGTGGTGTCCTGTGGCCACTGACCCGAGCTGGAGCAGGTTGGGCACGTGTCCTGGCTAAGCTGGAGGCTGGAGACTCGGGGTCCAAACGCCACTGGTCTTTAACACCCGGCAGACTACTTTTTAGACATTTAACAACCAATCAACTGTATTATTTACAGGACGAGACTCACAAAACCCTCATAGTTCTTGTAAAGAACGCACCCCTCTATGCACAGCAACACCAGTGATCCCATCTGGGTTTTGCGGCCCGACACTCCACGCAGTCCCTGGGGCTGAGGACCTGGTGGCTCTGAGAGGACATGGGACTTTTCTCTTCCTCATCCTCTCCAGATGTTGCTCATGAGGAGGCCAGGGGTCTCCGTGACGCCATGGGAAGAGAGTCCCTTCCATCTGGAAAGGAGAAGGTGGTGAGGGCCAGGGAGAGTGGCATCACACTCCTGCAGTGTTGACGACGTGAGCTGTGAAGGGCTCCCAGCAGCAACCAGCGCCCCTGTCCCGAGCGCCAGGCTGTGCCTTCAGCCCACTGTTGCCCCAGAACTGCACACACTGGCCAAGGGTTGGCTTTGGCAGGAAGCTTCGAAAGGGCCTTGTAGGCGATCCTGCATGCTCTTGTGAATTCTGTTCTTCTGAAAAATCCCATTCCTTTTGTATCGTGATTCACAAAGGAGACTAGGGGAAGGAAGAGACAGCAAAAGAGATCTCCCTCAAATCAATGCCTACCGCAAAACCAAAAGCCTCACAGGAATTCTCTCTAGATATTTCCACTGTTTTCTCCCAAAGAAATCTGAGATGGGCAGGAAGGGAGGAGAGGGCTGTGCTCACCAAGAAACAGCCTCTTATTGAGAGGCTGGGCGGCATTAGTCTGTCCTCCTATCAATCTTCCTCAAGCCCTTTCATGTTGGGAGCTTGAGGCAAAGCTGGCTTTCCAGGGCCTGGAGCCAGGTTAGTTGCCGTTTGAATCTGAACAGCCTAGGTTTGAGTACAGGAAGGAGCCTGGATTGTTTAGGCAAACTCAAGGGTGTGTATTTTCTGAGTTTTTCCAAGTCTTGTTCAGGGCTGAGTGGTCCTGGACCTGAGTCCCTGTCCGGTATTTGCACGGTGACGTTAAACATCACAAAGTGTGTGAAAGTGGTGGAGAAAGTCTTTTCAGCTTTGGAAGTTCCGTTCTACCACGGGGTCACGAACTGTGTTATGAACTTGCTGGAAGTTCAAGGGTGAGCAGGCCTGGCATGCCTCCCACGCTCCACCCGCAACAGCAAACCCTGGACACAGCTCCACTGGGTCATAGAAGGACCCTGGAAGCTTTGCACCCAAACCCTGCCATCCGGTGGGGTGCCCCCTGAGATGCAGCTCTCTGATTCTCAATGCATCTTGGCTGGGTGGGGCCGTCTCCAATCCTTAGCAGAGCTGAGCCACTGCACCGTGGAGGCTGCTGGCGCCTGTCCTGGTGCACCTCGGGGAATTGGCCTCGCCTCACGTATAGGTGGGGCGGCAAGGACAGCTGGCAGGTGCCCGTGCTCTAGTGGGTGGCTGCCCTCTATTTCGTCCTTTTAAGGCGAGTGTCTGGCCTCCTTAAACGCTCTCTGTGGGGAGAGTGAGTCGGAAGGCTGGTTCTCAGCTCACATCAGGGCTGCCACTCAGGGCTGTTCAACTTTGGGCAAGTTGCTTGACCTCTCTGAGCTCCTCAGGGAGCCAAGAAGGTGGGCACAGAGTGGGCTGTCATCACACAGCTCCCTTTGCTGTGCAGCAACCTTTGCATCCTTGTTTCCACTCATTCCTGTGTGAAGGTGTCTTTGCTGGGGGTAGGGTGCTGAGGGGCCTTGAGGTGGACAGAGGGGTGCCCTCCTCGGGGGTACTGTGGCCCGGGCCTGGGAGCAGCCAAGTTGGCGAGGGGTGGCCACGGGGCTCTCCGAAGAGGTGTCTGAGTAAAGGTGTGCTGGGGACAGGGGATGTGGTGTGGCGTGTTAGGACTCAGCAGGTTCCTGTCCCAGCCCTCGGGACACCACCCTGCTGTCCAGGGTCCATGCTGCCGTGAGCCCTTCCCTTCCCGAAGCTCCACGGGTCCTCTTGAGCTCAGGGCACGTCCATGGGGTGGACAGGAGCTGGGAGGCGCCTGCCCTGGAGGCGTTCTGGCTGCGGAGCCGGGCAAGGGGCTCAGTCCAGAACTTCTGTGTGAGGCTGTTGAGGTACAACGCAGAGGTAGAGCATTTGACTGCAGAATTTCTGTGTGAGCAAAGATGGTTTAGCGAGCAGGATATTTCCAGATGACTCCCTCGGCCGACCCAGGGCTCTGCCTGGCGCCGTGGTAACTGGGTGACCGCAGGCTGTCTCCACGGCAGCGGCCCCTCCCGATGCCACTCCAGAGCTCTCATTAGCTCGGGGACCCGTGTGGGGTTGCCGTGGAGCTGGACCTGCAGGACGGCTGGGGCCGGAGACTTCAGGGCCCGCAGTGTCAGAAGTAAATTAAAGGCAGGTGAAGAATGTGTGCGGGGGCAGCTGGGGCCCCGGGACCACTGTGGCCTCACAGGGCTGGGCGGCTTTGTGGGCCCTCTTATAGCTGACAGGCAGCCCTGGTGGGCAAACACTGAGAAAATTGTGATGGGAGCGGAGGACCGTTGACCAAATATGAAGAAGGAGGCTAAGCATGAGAAAAGGCCAAGAAAGGCAAACACAGCGAACACTGTCCCCAGCTCTCGCTGGGCCCCGTGCTGACTGGGGGCCAGGGAGCAGCACCCACTCATCCTCTGGGGTGGGCACTGTCTTCCGTGTAGGCTGGGGGCCCCAACCCCAGTCCCAGATGTCCTTCCTCAGAGACCTGTGTTCCCTTTCCCCAGCCTCCAATCCCACCATTCACATACCTCAGGTAGGACAGCATCGAGTGGGCACACTCTCTGGGGGCCACAGCTTATTCTGGGGTGTCCCCCTGGGCAGAATTGAAGGCTTAGGCCAGCAGGGATGGAGGTAGGCTGGGAGAATGTCAATGCAGATGAATAATAAAGGCACTGACAAGGCCTGCACAGACATGGAGTGCTGTCTGGAAAAAAGCAGGGTCTGATGAGGAATGGGTCATCTGGAAGGATGGCTTAGACTTGGAAGATTGAACCCAAAGCATTTGAAGGTCACAAGGTGATGCTGGCAGAGTGGCAAAGAGAAACTTAGGACACACAGACCGGAAATGAGCTCACCGTGCAGAGAGGCCAGCAAGGTTGGCTGCCCCTCAGCAAGGCGGTGTCAGAACCAAGCTTCCGCACATTTTTTCGTAGTGCACAAGGTCTAGGGGGTGGTTTAAAATAGCAGATCTGATGTGGTACTTATATACAATGGAATATTACTCAGCCAAAGAAAAGAACGAAATAATGCCATTTGCAGTGACATGGATGGACCCAGAGATTGTCATACTGAGTGAAGTAAGTCAGACAGAGAAAGATAAGTATCATATGACATCACTTATATGTGGAATCTTAAAAGATGACACAAATGAACTTATTTACAAAACAGAAATTGAGTCACAGGTGTAGAAAACCTGTGGTCACCAAGGGGGTAAGGGGGATGGGGAGGGATAAATTGGGAGATTGGGATTAACATATACACACTACTATATATAAAATAGATAACTAATAAGAACCTACTGTATAGCACAGGGAACTCTACTCGATACTCTGTAATGACCTATATGGGAAAAGAATCTAAAAAAGAGTGGATATATGTATATGTATAACTGATTCACTTTGCTGTACAGCAGAAACTAACACAACAGTATAAATCAACTATACTCCAGTAAAAATCAATTTAAAAAATAATAAATAAATAAATATATAAATAGCAGATCTGATTCTGTAAGCTGCACAGATGAATTGTTTTACAGCCTCGACCTGAAGGTGGAAGCGTCCTTCAGCGAACCTGGACCACAAAGGACACCAACAGCAGAGAAAAGGAGTCGGGAGGCCTGTGCGTGGGTGTTCCCTGCCTTCACGGAAGCTACATGTAATATCTGGCTCAGAGTTTACTCCACAGAATGTGGCTTGGTGTAAGGGAGGTCTGGAAATCTCTGTTACACGGACACTTCCCATCTTAGAATTTGATCTGGGTGTTTGAGCATCTTGTCAAGATACCGTTTACTCAATCAACATTGGTGGAGAGCCTCTTCGTGTGCAGCATGGGCTCTGCCCGCCAAGAGCTTGCCTTTGCTCTGCTCCCTCAGTCACTGGTCACCAAATGCTGGCCTTCGACATGTTGCTATACATCTTCTCTGTGCTCATCAACTTGGAATTGAACAAAATCAAACAGGTTTCCTACCTGCAGGACTTGTCAGAACTTTTAACTTGCATTTCTTGTGAATCTCCTTAAGCAGTGAGACAGGCTGTGGGGCCTTGGATGCTGGCATGATGGTCATGGAAACATCTGCAGATCCTTTGACGTCACTCTGTCCAGAAGGTGGGGCCCTGGTCCTCTCCCCTGGGTGTGGGCTAGACTTCGTGCTCTGATACCAGTCAGCGGAAGGTGGAGGATGGGCTGCTGTGTGCTCTCTGGGGCTGGGCCAGAGGAAGGGCTGCTCCCCCTAGGAACACTTACTCTGGGGGAAGCCATTGTCAGAGGACGTTCTAGCAGCCTGGGAGAGGCTTATCCTGGGGGAACGGGTCTCCGACAACAACCAGCACCAGCCTCCAGCTGCGTGAAGGGCCGCCCTAGCAGCGGAGCCACCGGTCCCACTCAAGCCTTCAGGTGAGACGTGCTGAGGCCCCAACCCAGCACAGCTATGTGGCTTCCAAATTCCTGACCTATAGAATCTATGAGGCTAGTAAACGCTCCTTATTAAGCCACAAATTCTTGTTCTGTAGCAACAGCTGGCGAACAGGCCTGGCACGGAGGTTGGGGTTTTGTCCTGGTGGAAATGGGGAGGTGTGGGAGGTGCAGGGAATGGACAAGACGAAGAACCAGGAAAGAGTGGGAGAAGCCGTCGGGACAGCAAGGGTGTGAGGGCAGGATGGGGAGAATGTTCTGGATCCAGGGCAATCCTTCCCAAGCCCATCCTCACTCCCAACTGTGCTGGGAGACGGGGTTTGTGAAGCTCGGGATTCAGAGGGGCGCTAAGCTGTCCCCCCCGTAAACTGTTCACATCTCTGCCCCCCTGCGTTGCGAGGTGTCATGCCATACTCACGGTGAAACACTGACTTTTGTCCGCACTTGGGCATTTGTAATGACAAATGTCATTACAGTGCATTTGACATAAAAGCATGTTCTTAATATTCACGCTTAATCATCTTAACAAAGAAATGCGGAAAAGTTTGTTGTGTGGGTGCGAGGCCACAGGACAGGCAGCAGGAAGGAGCATCCTGAGGCCCCAGTGGAAGCAGAGGGGCAGGTCAGGGGGGAGTCAGAGAGGCAGGGAGGCTCCAGGCTCCCTGAGGTGGAGGCCCAGGCTCGGGAGGCTGAGCACAGCTGGGCAGCGCGGAGGGAGCCGCTGAGAGCCAAGAGGGGCGGCCGCGGGTCCTCAGCAGTTTGCCAGCTACAACCAAAGACTGGCGAGGGAGGAGCTGGGGAAATGGGAGCCCTGATCACTGTCATGGGAGAAAGTCTGGCAACTCCTCAAGGTGTCTGACAGAGTGACCATAGGACCAGCAATTCCACTCCCAGGTGTAAACCTGAGAGACAAAAACATACGTCCACACAAATCCTTGGACATGGCATGATTCATAATAACCCCAAAGTGTTATTATGAATAATAACATAATCCAAATGTCCATACTCGACAAACAGGTAAACAAAACGTGGTCCGTCCACACAGTGGAAAATTATTCAGCCACACAAAGGAATAAAGTGCTGACCAGGCTGCGATATGCTTGACCCCTGACAACCTGATGCTCAGTGAAAAAAAGCCACAATTCCCTTGATGGGAAATGTCCAGAAAAGGCAA
The DNA here is from genome assembly GCF_008692025.1 of Phocoena sinus. Taxonomy (NCBI): domain Eukaryota; kingdom Metazoa; phylum Chordata; class Mammalia; order Artiodactyla; family Phocoenidae; genus Phocoena; species Phocoena sinus. The sequence continues at coordinate 45,743,167 of NC_045782.1, read as the reverse complement.
ATCCACAGAAAGAAATAGATTAGTGGCTGCCAGGGGCTGGGGGACAGGACTGGGAGTGACCACTGCTGGTGTGGGGTCTCCTTTCATGTGATGAAAATGTGCTGAGATTAGGTGGTGGTGATGGTTGCACAACCTTGTGGATGTGCTAAAGACCATTGAATTGTACACTTCAGATGGTGGATTTTACGGTGTGTGAGTTCTCTCTCAATGAAGCTGTTTGACAAAGAAGAGAGAGAGAGAGGCAGATGTCAGGGGGAAGGAAAAGGGGAAGAGGAACGTGCAGAGCCAGAGTCCAGGCAGACCTGCGGCTGCCAACAGGAAGGTGGGATCTAAAGGGCACAAAAGCCACGCTGAGGACCGAGTGGGGCCTGTGCTGCAGGTGGATGCCCTCACCTGAGTGGTGCTCATGTCTGCAGGTAAATGACCTCACCTGCAGGCCGAGTGGGGCCGGTGTCTGTAGGTGAATGGCCTCACCTGACACAGCCTCACTTTGGGGGAGGGGAGAGCCTGCTTCTGCACAAAGGACAGTGTGGGGCTTTTCTCACCAGTCAGCAGGTAAGAGAGCACGCGTGTGTGTGCATGTGTATTGGAGCATTTTGTTTAACCAAAATGATGAGGGTGCTAGAAAACTATACAGTATAGCTCAGATCTTAGATTATTTTGGATTTAAAAGAGGCAGAGGGCTTCCCTGGTGGCGCAGTGGTTGAGAGTCCGCCTGCCGATGCAGGGGACACGGGTTCGTGCCCCGGTCCGGGAAGATCCCACATGCCGCGGAGCGGCTGGGCCCGTGAGCCATGGCCGCTGAGCCTGCGCGTCCGGAGCCTGTGCTCCGCAACGGGAGAGGCCACAACAGTGAGAGGCCCGCGTACCGCAAAAAAAAAAAAAAGAGGCAGAAAGTTCTGCTTTCTGAATGTGTACGTCCTTCCCACAAATGAAATGGGGGAAACTGCTTGAGGTGGCAGTGTGCTCTCCTGTCAAAGGTGGCGTTGGCAGGCGATGCAAATTATTTTTGCTTTATTTGGGGAGAGGGGACAGGAGTGAGACTGAGGGACCAGAATTCTGAGAACTGATGGAGTGAAGAGCATTGCTTGGGGGCTTCCCTGGTGGCGCAGTGGTTAGGAATCTGCCTGTCAATGCAGGGGACACAGGTTCAAGCCCTGGTCCAGGAAGATCCCACATGCCGTGGAGCAACTAAGCCTGTGCACCACAACTACGGAGCCTGTGCTCTAGAGCCCGTGAGCAACAACTACTGAGCCCACATGCCACAACTACTGAAGCCCGTGAGCGTAGAGCCTGTGCTCCACAACAAGAGAAGCCACCGCAGTGAAAAGGCCACGTACCACAACAAAGAGTAGCCCCTGCTCACTGCAACTAGAGAAAGCCCACTCGCAGCAATGAAAACCCAATGTAGTCCAAAAATAATTAATTAATTTTAAAAAAACACATTGCTTGGATCATGCGATTGTGGTGACAGTGGTGACCAAGGCAACTTCCAAACCAGGAAAACACAGTGGAGGAATTGATGGAGGAGGATGCATAGACAGGAGGCAAGGGGTCCTCCAAGACACATGACCAACACACCTGTGGGCGAGGGTCCCAGGGAAAGAACTCAGAGGCTGACAGTGTGACGGGAAGCTTGCAGGGGAATGAGGTGGAGGAGGGCAGGAGCCCCCCGTTGCCGAAGCTTGGGCACCTGTAGGACGAATGAACATCATGGAATTAACGCGTCACGATGGCATCAAGGGAGCAGCACCAGTGCCGTTGTCTGGTTTGGTTTGGTTTTTAGAAACATTTTAGAAGCTCAGAAGCACTGAGTGTGGAGCATGCGGCCTGGGGCAGGCGTCAGGGCTGGCGTGGGTGCCTCTGCATCCAGGTTTGGAAGCCATGAAGCCCTCGGAGCCGAAAACCCTGTAACAATCAGGAAAACAGGGCAGGAGCTGTCAGTGCAGGTTGAAAAGGGAGAGAGGAGGTATTGAGGGGCTGAGAACACGTATTATTACATCCAGAAGAAAGAGTGTTGCAGGAGTCCCATGGAAGCTCACGGAGAAGCACGGGAGCAGGGCATTGACTGGAGACATTCCCGTTGTGTGTGCGCGTCCCCTCGGGGCCACGGCACAAGCTCGCCTTGGCTCTGCCTCGGGGCCTGGGCTGCCAGGGCTGGGCACCCGTGTGAGCCTGGACCGTCCTGACACCTCCAAGGTCCTGGTCATCCAAGGACATGCAGCTGATGGGAAAGGGCCCCACTGGTCACAGACAGGACAGCGGGGCATCCAGAAGAATAATGACTGAAATGGGTTGAAACGTGTTAAATAAATTACAATTCATGAGTCCATGACTATCCAGAAAACAAAGCAAAAGCAAAAAAAAAAAAAGAAAAAGGAGGTAGGGGGCTCTCAGTCACCTTTGAGAGATGCTGGAAACCAACTTGTTTCTCTGGAAATGGATAGAGGAAAGAAGCAGGCATTTATCCTGCTTTTCCTGAATGAATAGTAACCACACAGTCAACAAGAAGATTCTTAGAGAAACACCCAGCTGACAGATGCAGGGAGGTGGGGAAGGTAAAATAAGCCTTGGGCAGCCCTGGGCCCTCGGTCAGGGGCAACATCCTTGAGGGAGCCCCTGGGGGACATGCCAGGAAGCCCACAACCCAGCGAGGACATATGCTCCTGCTGAAAAGCAAACCTGACTCAGGCCAAACTTCTGCGTTCATCACGGGCTTGCAGGTAATACAGGCGCAGAGGGACAGTCAAGCCACCCCGGGGACGCAGCCCGCTGGGGCCAGTATGTGGAACATTCTATGGGGCAACAACTCAGTTCCTTCAACAAGAAATTAAAAGGGAGGAGAGTATGATTCATATAGCTTGGGGCATATTAACAAATTGCCTTTTTTAGACCTTGTTTGGATTCTGATTTAAAAAACAAAACAAAACAGCTGTATGAAATGAGACAGTTGGGCAAATCTGGACATGGGCTGTTTATTTGGTTTTAAGGCTACTAAATGTTTAGGTGATAATGTTAGTGTGGTTAAATTCTTTAAAAGTTCTTGTAATTTGGCAGCATTTACAGGCAAATGTGTTGTGTGTGAAGGTGGAGCACAGACAGAATAAGACAGGCGGCGAGTTGATCATTCCTGAAACTGGGTTACGGGAAGGTTGGGTTCATGATACTGTTTTCTCTACTTTTGCATTTATGTTTGACACTTTCCATAGTAAAAACATTAAAAATCGATACCCCCATGGAGCTTACATTCTGGTTTTGCCATGTGTGTTTGTGAGGCAGATAAGTAAGACACCGCAGAGTATATTAATTCAAGGTGGAGGGGGCTTCCCAGGTGGCGCAGTGGTGGAGAGTCTGCCTGCCGATGCAGGGGACGCGGGTTCGTGCCCCGGTGCGGGAAGATCCCACATGCCGCAGAGCAGCTGGGCCCGTGAGCCATGGCCGCTGAGCCTGAGCGTCCGGAGCCTGTGCTCCGCAACAGGGGAGGCCACGGCGGTGAGAGGCCCGCGTACCGCCAAAAAAAAAAAAAATGGTGGAGGGCATGTGTGTGCAGGGGGTGTTGCGACTTTAGGTTGGGGTGGGTCTCCCTGATAAAGCGACAGTAGTCGTGCAGGGCAGGGGCGAAGAGCAGTCTAATGTCAGAGGTCAAGGCTGCAACAGGAGCAGCCTGCAGCCTGAGGAGAGGGGTGGATTCCCAGAGAGACCTCGGTTGTCAGGTGGGGGGGATGGGAGCCCCTGGCAGGCTTGGCAGGTGTAACACCACCTGAGGTTTGATCAAGGCCAAGGGTGCAGACCAGCTGACCGGAATCCAGCCAGTGAACGAGGAAGAGCTGATGGGTGCTGGCCCAGGGCTGGTGGTGGCAGGCTTGCATGTGGAGCTAATTTGGAGAAGCCCAAGGAAGAAGGGCGTCACCCGGATGCTGCCCTTGGGGTCAGACTCAGGGGAACCTGCCCGCCAGGGCCCCGCCTGCCTCTTGGCAGCCCTGCCTGCCCCCATGGTGGCAGCTTCCTCCTCTGGGCCTGCATTCCATTCCACAGGCTCTCACCTCCTCTAATACCCAGGGGGCGACTGCTGCCACCTTACAAGTCTTCAGGATGAAGCAGCAGCCAGGGAGCTCTCAGACGGGCCCTGCAGCTGCTCCCCACCTGTGTGGGGACAGCGGCCCAGGCAGGGCCAGCAGCGCTCGCCTTCCTGCGCAGGCGCAGGGCTACTTCAGTGCCCTCACGTCTCACATCCTCACATCCCAACTGCTGTGGTCGGATGGCTCCCCTGGCCCGAGATGCGTCACTCCCAGCCGCCTTTCCTGCCGCGCCCTGTGTTCCAGGCAGCCCAGGTCCTTGGAGAAGTGAGATTCTAGCTTGGCCTCGGGGCCTCTGGAGGCATCAGCTGGAACTTTGCCCCGAGAGAATGAATTGCGACACACGGAGATAAATGGCTGTGTCGGCACATTTCCACCACATGCTCAGTGCTGGGCAGGCATCGCATTAAAGCAGAAATGTGCAACATTAGCAGGAAACATCTGCGTGGGGAGGGGATAGGCCATGCCAGGGGGGACAGTTCTGTGCCCTGGGATGGACATGGCTCCCAAAGCAGGGGGAGACCGGCCTGACCCGGCCTGGGGAGGGGTCCCTACAGTGGAGCCTGAACGGGAAGGGCAGGGAACACCGGGTGGGCTGCGCTGGTCTGGTCTCCATCCTTCTACTTGGGCAGGGGGTCCCAGGTGCCTGCAGGAAGCTCTGTTTCCCTGTGAGTTTGGGTGGGGGGATCAGCCCCCAGTGGGCGGTGAGTGAGGCTTCCTTTCAAGGCAGCAGTTTGGGGCTCACCCCTAAGTTGTCTCATCCATCTACTCCCGTGGAAGCACCCCTTAGGCTCCTGAGCTGGGCCCCATGCACTGCTGGATGCTGGTGGCAACTGAGACATCTCCATTGACAGTGTGACAGCCACACGGCTAGGGGGGCAGCCAGGCCTGGGTGGCGTGGCCAGGTGGGGTCTGCTCCTTGAAACAGCTCCTTGTCTGCGTTTCACAGATGAGAAACTGTGGGGAGATGGTGAAGCCACTGGCAAGGCTGGGGCCACTCAGGCCTCCAAAGCTCAGCTGGACTAGCCGCCACGTCTGAGCCCAGGTCTCTGGGATAAGCTGACGGCCCTCAGACCCCGTGCATGTCCCCGTATCCACACCCCCTGCCATGGACAGTCACTGAGAACTTGTGTTGCCCCCCAGAGCTCAGAGCAGGTGGCAGTGTGGGTCGGAGGTCAGGACCAGGCACAACTGCAAACACCCACCCCAGCTGGCTTGAGTTAATAGTCCCCACAGGAGGTTGCAGTTCATCCCATTTTGTCTCTGGGGGCACATCACAGTGAGATTTACTGTTTGGGATGTTTGTGAAGAAAGTAGAGGGTTCTGGCTTCATTGGAGGTGACCAGCTTCCCAGGGCCTGTTCTCCTCTGAGTGACACTGCCCTGTGTGTTCTGATGGGTGCCTGGGCATCTAGGGAAATAGCCTGTTTGTGGTTTTTGGACACTTATGTTGTATGATTTATAACTTGGTCTGTGTCCCAGCTGCACAAGATCTGACTCCTCGAGGAGAACAAGCTTCAACCAGAATCCAGAAAACCAGCACTTTGGCTCTGAATTTCAGGGACAGTTAACTATCCCCCCAAGTCTGAGGACTGATTCAAACGGACTTAGTTTTGCCCGTTTCCCCCCAAAATTAAAAATAAAGCAAGTGCAGGGCTTCCCTGGTGGCGCAGTGGTTAAGAATCCGCCTGCCAATGCAGAAGACACAGGTTCGAGCCCTGGTCCGGGAAGATTCCACATGCTGTGGAGCAACAAAGCCCATGCGCCACAACTACTGAGCCCGTGTGCCACAACTACTGAAGCCTGCACACCTAGAGCCCGTGCTCTGCAACAAGAGAAGCCACCGCAATGAGAAGCCTGAGCACTGCAACAAAGAGTAGCCCCTGCTCGCCACAACTAGAGAAAGCCTGAGCACAGCAACGAAGACCCAACCCAGCCAAAAATAAATATATAAATAAATTTTAAAAATAAAGCAGCTGCAAACGTCACCACTATCATCACTTAAGAGAAGTGAATGAAATGGGGACGGAGGAAGTCTCAGATAAAGAACACTGCTCACTGCAGTGGCAGTCAGTCCTCACCAGCACAGACGTCTGAGACCCTGCCCTGCTCCCCTGGCCAGGCTGCTGGCCTGTCGAGGCCCCTTGAGACCTCAGAGCACCAAGAGGTGTAAGGAAAGGACTCTCGGCAGGTGCTGTGCCCTTCGAGAGGCCGCTTGCAATGACTCGGGTTGTCTGGTCTCTTCTGGGCAGGACCGTGATCAGTCCCGTCACTCCCTTTGCTGCCCACTCAGGGGCCCACTCCCCAAAGCCACTCCACGATGTGTCCTCCTCTGGGGTGGGTGGAGGCCAGGCCTCTCTCTCTGGTGGAGAAAGGCACAACCATGCTTGGAGGGTCACTGTGGCCATGACAAAGGTCCCCCCTCCCCTCAGAGGGAGACCTTCCCCCTGCAGCCCATGTGGGGCAGGGGGTCCTGCTCAGTCACACCTCTACCTCCACCCCAGCTCCCCTGGGAGGGCAGGGGCTGGGGGTGTCCTTCCCAAGGGTGGTCCCACACCCGGCCACCACAGGACCATTCTGTGACACATGTATGCACGTGACCCGTGTTTGTGGAGTTTAAGAAGGTGATTGAACACGTGTGCTGGGCAGCAACGACTACCTTCGTTTACTCATCTCATGACAGTAATGTCACACTGCGTGGTGACCACGTTTGCATCAGAATATACCGATGGGTCTGAGATTCTTCCAAGGACGCTTTACTGTGGGTTTTACAGTGAAAGGATCCCTGGAAGTTGCACATTGGTGCCCGTGTGCTGAGCCTGTTACCATCCATTCTGCTCACTGCTCTTGTCCAGCTCCCCAGACACTGGGCTCTTGGACCCAGGTCATCACAAAGGACCTCGGGCAATGGCACAGGGTTGCCAACGTTTCCAATGAGCGCCCAGCCTGACCCTGGGGGCCCTGCCCGCCCCCTGGATTCCTGAACATGTGGGAGACAGGTACCTCTTTCTCTCCCTTTCCATCCTGTTCTCCTTGGAAGGAAATCACTACCACAGCCCACACTTAAGGGGTGCACAATTCTTTTTAATTTAATGCTGTTTTTTTTTTTTTTTTGGCCACTCCATGCGGCATGCGGGATCCTAGTTCCCCGACCAGGGATTGAACCTGTGCCCCCTGCAGTGGAAGCATGGAGTCCCAACCACTGGGCTGCCAGGGAAGTCTCTGAATGCTGTTTCTTGGAGAGCTTTTCCTATTGGTGCAGCTTTGTATTCTTTTCCTCACCTGCACAGTATGTACCTGCCATAACTAATTTGACCAGTTTTCTTCTTAATATGCATTTAGGATGTAAAGAACACTGAAAATGCATAATATTTTTTAAACTAGTAGGTAGAAGTTTTATGAGAAACAGTATATTTACATAGTCTCAAAGTACATCTCACAAAATACTTATTAATTATAAAATAAGTGGGGAAACCAAGCAGATACCACCTTCAGCAAGTGATCCAAGCTGACATTATCTGTAATGAGACAAATAGATATCACGTGCCTCTTGATATTGTTACCGACCAGGGCCTTTGGGCTCTTCAATCAATAAAAATTGTTAAGAGGCCAGACAAGGAATTCAGGCAAAGCTTTACTGGGACTTGTGCAGCACAATGGAGTGAAAACAAGTAACAGGTGCTCTTTGCTCGCTCTCCACGGAGGGGGGGCTGGTTCCTTAGATGCGGTGAGGGTGGGGGCTGATGGGTAGGTTGGATGGAGGGGAGGCTTAGGTGGTCAGTCCACTCCCTTGGTGGTGCTGTATGCAGGGATCCTGCAGGGGACCCAGCTTTTGCTCCCGGCACCTCAGAAATGGCAGTTGGTTTATGGCCTTTTTGTATCTTGTTCATGATTTGCTCCAGCTGAGCACGTATGCAGTGATTTTTAGTTCCTTGTAGTTTCTTTGTATTCTGTTGCTCAAGGAGATGTTTGTCTAGATGCAAGTGCAAGGACTGCAGCAAAGGGTCCCAGGTCCCAGCCTATCTCAATATGATACACTCTGAGGGACACAGCATACAAATAAATATACGGTTATATATGTTACATGTATATGAGACAGAGAGGGGAAGAGAGAAAAAAAGTAAATGTGGTAAAATGTTAACGGCTTAGGGAATCTGGGTAAAGGGTATACAGGAATTCTTTATATTATTTTTGTAGCATCTCTAAATCTTAAATTATTTCTTTTAAAATTTTATTTATTTTATTTTTTGGCTGTGTTGGGTCTTCATTGCTGCGCGCGGGCTTTTTCTAGTTGCGGCGAGCAGGGGCTACTCTTCGTTGCAGTGCGTGGGCTTCTCATTGCGGTGGCTTATCCTGTTGCAGAGCACAGGCTCTAGGCGCACGGGCTTCAGTAGTTGTGGCGTGCAGGCTCAGTAGTTGCGGTGCACGGGCTTAGTTGCTCTGCGGCATGTGGGATCTTCCCGGACCAGGACTCGAACCCATGGCCCCTGCATTGGCAGGCGGATTCTTAACCACTGTGCCACCAGGGAAGCCCCTTAAATTATTTCAAAATAAAAATTTTTTAAATTAAAGACATAAAAACCCTGCCTATTCCAGGATTATAGAAATATTATCCTATATTTTTAGCTAATACTTCATCTTGTTTTGTTAATTTGGCTTTTAAACACCCAGATTTTTATTTTGGAGTATAGTCCAAGGTGGAGTCTAACTCATGTTTTCCAAATGTGAACATGCATGTGAAAACATTACTTTTTACACTGATTTGATAAACTCTTAGAAGTGGAATTGCTGAGCAAGGGCCTTCCCTCCACCGGGGTTTGTACCATTTCACCTCCCTCCCCAGTAGGGTCCGAGGTGTCCCTGTGCTGCCCACCAGTGTATGGTTAAACTTTAGGCTTTTGCTAAGCAGATACGTGAAACATGGTTTCTCGATGTCGTTTTGAAATTTATTCCTCTTATTGTGAATGAGTTTGAGCATCTCATGTGTTCAAGGGCCATTTGTATTTCTTTTTTTGGTGAACTATTTGTTCACTGATCTGTAAGAGCTCTTTGTATGTAAAGATTAGCCCTTCCTACATGGTATAAATAGCCTGGTATCGTTCATCTTTCCACTTTGTGTTCAGTTGTTTTGGCCATTAAAAAAGAGTTTTTAGTTAAAACATTTTCATCCTTTGTTTTATGGCTTCTGGATTTTTTTAGGTAACAAAAAGCTTTTTTTCTATGTTTTCCTCTAGTACTCTTAGGATCTTCCTCCTTAACATTTACATTTCTGATCCTTTTGGAATGATGCTGGTGTCTGGTGAGAGGTGTGTGTCTAACCTAAGTTGGTCACCTCATTGTTTGATGGGCGTCTATTCATAACGTCTTATTGGCACCACATTTACACACACCAGCATCCCATGTTCCTGCCTCTATTCTGTTCCATGTACTGGCTAGGTGAGTCCCAGGAGGTAGGTTGTGTCATGTCCCTTTTTGCCGGTTGGAGAATCAAGGCACAGGGAGTAGTATTTTTTGGAAGGTCCCGTGGGTGGGTGGCTCTGCCTGCAGCTGCCCCTGCCCTGCTCTGCCCGCCTGCTTCCTCACTAGCATTTCTTCTTAACCTCCTGCCCCCCACCCCCTGGCAGGGTGAGTTAAGCAGGAATGACTAGAAGACAAAGTGTCCGGGTTCCTTATCTATGTGCTCAGATCTCAGAAGCTGCCATGTTATCTGGGGCTCACAGAGGTGCCGGGCAGCTTGCTGGCCACGATACCCATCTTGGAGAGGACCAAGGCTCTGTTAGGGTCTCACGAGATCACTCTTTGACCTGAGGGTGAAGTTCAGGTGGTGCCAGTTCCCATCCTAACTCCCTCCTCCCCAGCTACAAGGGCTCTGCGTGGGCGTGGGCGTGGGCGAGGCTGCCCATCCCTGCTGGGGGGCCTCCTATCCCTCATCTGTGAGCGCGTGTTACCTGCTCAGGTGTTGCTCCGTTTGAGGTCTTCCTGACCCCTCCCCCCTAACCCGGGCAGAGTGACTGCATCCTGCTTGGACCACTCTGCCTCCCAGGTGTCCGTCCCTGAACTGCAATGAAGTGTTGGCCTGTCTTTATCTGCCCGCTGAGCTCCAAGAGCCTGGAAGGCAGGACTGGGTGTTGCTTCTTGGTCCCCAGGGCTCAGGAAGTGAATCGAGGGGCGTTGAGGGTTTTAGGATGGTTCATGAATTGCTAATATTCATTTTGGCTTAGGATGAGCTGCGTGCATGTACAGCTGTTTACGTCCTAAACCTGGCAGCGTATGGCTTGGTGCTCAGCAGTACCTGGCCTTGGTTTTCTAACTTCTGTGTGGCCATGGAACAGAGGTGCTTGGTCATAGCACGGAGGTTGCCGGCACTGGAGAAGTCTGTGTGGCCCTCCTGAGTCCCCACCCCCCCATCGTCCCAGTGCCCCTCTGTGCCCACACCCCACTCACCAAGGCCCCTCCTGGGTGACTTACAAAACAGGTAAATTGGTCATTCTCTCCAAAGCCTCTCTTTCTCCTCCTGGTAACTCTCAGATGAGCTTTCCTTCCCTTTCTGCCAACTCGTGGTCAGCAAATCCCCTGGATGTGTTAGGACTCATAGCTTAGAGCTTAGAGGCTTTTCCTTCCTGGGGACATGGGTCTTCTGCTAGGATACTCTATAAAATCAATAAGTGCCCCCACTGGACCCCGTTTGCCCAGGTAGCTTCTGACACGTGTTAAGGTGAAACGAGCACATACACGGCCCTCTGGGAGCTGTGGGGGTCATGCAGTCCTCTGCACCCCCAACTTCCATCTCAACCGGCTGTGATGAAGTCACAGGTCCAGAGGGCAGAGCAAGCCTACATCCCCACTGGACCCGTGTGTGCCATGGTGGCTGCAATCACCACCTCCTCGACGGGTAACCCAGGCAAACTGCCCACCCTGGTGTCTGAAGTTTGCCCCTGGTCTTCGGTCGGGACTGTGGAACGTTCCCTGTGAGGCCTGGGTGCCTGGATCATACGGGATCAGTGAGAGTAATGCTGTAAGTCAATGGAGGCCATCCTCACCTACCTATTCCCAAAGCCCGCACAGAAACCCTAACGTGCATGGCTCACCAATCTAGCGCACAGACCAGGAGATGCTGGGGCTGAAGTCTGCAGCCTCAGGGCCTTGGACAGAGCCACCTTCCAGCGCATGTGGGATCTCTCTGCAGAGACACGGTCACTCGAGTAAGTTACTTCCATAAAATGTATGCCTGACAAACAGTGAGACGGTCCTGCTGCTCTAGGCATCCTGCGATCTCGCTGTCAGGACAGGAACGCCCACACACTGTCTCCCAGCTGCACTGGAGCACCGTGAAAGAAGGCAACGGTGACGGGAAATCTACATAGAAGCTGTAGTGTTATTTGCTTTATTTAATAAGATAATTGATTTTGTGTTCGTTTTATCTTACTAGGGAGTTATATGTTAGTCATATGCAAAATACCAAGCTGCTTGGTGTAATGAGTGATGAAAATTTCCGAAGTTTCCACCTGTGGTGCTGGGGTTTCGGCCGTGATGAAAGAGTGGGGATTTGTCCTGGGCAGGGGGAGGTCCCCCAGGGTTGCTCAGATCACAGGCAGGAAGCCCCACCCCGGTCCTGTTCCCTCACTCTCACTTCCCGTTCTGTTATTTGCGTGGTGAGATGTCAGGGAGTGAAAGGGAAGTTGGAGGGAAGATGTAGTTACACACGAACAAAGATGCACTTTTCCTGGTGAATGTTACTCTGTTGGGTGACTTATCTCCAAAGAATGTCTGAGTCGGATAAAGGCAAATGGAAGAGATTAGTCTGGGTTGTTTAAGGGTCCTTAATGCCTCACCTGCAGCTTATTCTGGATTTACTTTCTCCTCCTCCTCTGATGTGACTTGAGAGCTTCACTCTCTCCTGGTTGGACTTCACAGCTCCTCCTAGGAGCTGGCTGCCTGTGCTGATGGAGAGAACAGGCATGAGATGTATTCGGACCCCACAGCCTCTGGGGGAGGATGGGGTGGTGGCAGCTTGTGGCCTGTGTCTCTTCTGAAATTTCCATTTCAGTTATTTTTCAAAGGGATGTTCAACCTTTCTTTTCCGGCCAACCTTAGCATGACACACTTCACCTTGGGATGAAATGGGTGACCCATGATGGAGGGAGGGGATGTCGTGGGAGATTTTCAGTTGCTTTGAGCTGGGGAGTAGGGGAGGGACAGGCATCCCATCTCTGCTTGGAACACACACTGTTCTTTTTTTTTTTTTTTTGAGTATAATTGCTTTACAAGGTTGTGTTAGTTTCTGCTGTACAATGAGGTGAATCAGCTATATGTATATGTAAGTTTCCTATGCAAGCTCATTGTTTTAAGAATAAAAGGTGAAAAGATGTGAAAAGGGGGAGTTAACTAAAACCCTTCCCTGATAAAGATCTGCAGGCTCTCAAAGTTCAAGGGCGAGGCTCAAAGATAAGTGGTTTCTTCAGAGGCTTTAAAGGCTGCCGGCATCCTGGGTCTGTGATCTCGGAGCTGGAGGTGAGGGAAACAACAGAGCATCCCTGGGTCAGTCTTCCAAGGACTGAGGATCCAGTGGAGGGGGGGGGGGGGGTGCCTGCTCTGAGAAACAGGGAGAAGGAGAAAATAGTCTTCAAGAATGAAGACACAATAAAAACTATAAGCAATATGAATCCCATCAGTGAGGAAATGGTTGAGAAATAATAGCTCATCTGTAACATGTACTGTTATGCACACAGTAAAAAACATGAATTAGAACTATGTTGAGGACTTCCCTGGTGGCGCAGTAGTTAAGAATCCGCCTGCCAATGCAGGGAACATGGGTTCGAGCCCTGGTCAGGGAAGATCCCACATGACGCAGAGCTACTAAGCCCGTGCGCCACAACTACTGAGCCTGCACTCTAGAGCCCACGTGCCACAACTATTGAGCCCGCATGCCACAACTACTGAAGCCCACACTCTCTAGAGCCTGTGCTCCGCAACAAGAGAAGCCACCGCAATGAGAAACCCACGCACCGCAACAAAGAGTAGCCCCCACTCGCTGCAACTAGAGAAGGCCCGCATGCAGCAACGAATACCCAACACAGCCAAAAATGTATAAATTAAAAAAAAAAAAAAGAACTATGTTGACATGGAAGGGGTGACAGTTTTACAAAAATGGGATAACAAACTCTTATATATTTGTCTACATTTGTGTGTGTATTTCCAGTGCTATACCAATGTGGGAAGATGGTGCAGTTTGTCCCGGGTGTAGACTGTAATTGGGTACCATGTCTGTAGAGAATGTTAAAACAGTAATACAAGTGCCTAGAAGTTTGCCTCCTTTTTGTTATCACCATGCATCAGCAATTCTAAACACTGTTGGTGATAAAACACTTCTCCCTGCCAGGGTACGGCTGCCTCTGCTTCCTGTCTCGCTCAGCCACCATCTATTTGCATACAGTGTATATAAACATGAAGTCAAACATGGGGTGGGGGCACACAGTTGTTCTTTAACCTGGGTTACCTGGGAAGGGCTTAGGGTTGGTGTGGTGGAGGCGGAAGAAGGATCAGCAAAGCAAAAATACAGGAGGAAACAAAACAGACTTCACTCAAGAATCATGGTGTGATGACATCCGTGCTTTTATTGAAAATTACATGTATGTACGTTTAAGTAAAGGGAAATTTTTTTAAAAAGGGAAAAGGTCTTCAAAGGTCTAGATCCTCTTCCCAGAAAACCGCACACTTTCACACTGAACTCAGAAGGTTTAGACACCCTAAAATGGGTCTCCTCTTCCGAGGTGAGAATCTGCTGCAGACTTTGGGCTGGTCTGGGCTACAGTACGATCCCTTCTTCACCTCACACGGAGCAGCTGAAATCCCTGAACTCGGTCAGATGACCTGGATTGGAATCTTGTCCTCACAGCCCACTGTCTGTGACCTTGGTCAGGATCCTTACACTAAGGAGCAATTTCCTCACATGTAGGAAGGGCCCCCACCTCCAAGCTGAGTGGACAGTACATGTAAGCTTCCAGCCAGCTGGGTCTCGGTCTCCGCAGGTCACAGTCAACCACGGGACTTCTAAGAACAAAGTGTGCCTCCCATCATCCCCTCCAGGCCCCCTCAGTCAGAACCTGCCCAGGCAGAACTACATGTTCAAAGCTTTACATATTCAGCGCTTGATCAAAGCTAGTTGGATGTGAATTCGGCCACAGCTCATATAGTTGGAGAACTGGAGTGGCTGTTAGGGATCCAGGAACAACCCTTGCTATAAACCCTTCAAAGACAGGGAGCCCAGAGCACAGCCAGACGCAGCTGGGATGGACCGGTTTGTGAACACTCCCTGACTTGCCCTGGTCCCTGCAATTGCCTCTCATTCTCTCTGCCAGTTCCCTCCTTTCCCCATCCTGCCAATTTTCTCTCTTTCTGCCTCCATTTTTTTCTTTACTTTTCCCCCTTCCTTTGCTCTCTCCACCTCAACTGGTCCTAAGTGTTTGCTGTATGTATTTTAAAAGTTTTCTCTGTTTTTAATTAAAAGAAGAGTTTAATCCCCTCTCCAGATCCCCCATGCAACACTCAGGAAGTGGTGCTGGTGCTGAGCTTACTATATGCAGCCGCGTCTGCCCTTCACACCCCCGCTTCCAGGCATGGGCCACCTACGGGAAGGTTCCTGTTGGCCTCGCTGCCTCCAGTCCTACTCCGTGGCAGAGGCTGGGGAAGCTGACGGCTCTCGGTGACCTCACAGCGGGCTGGAGGGTCAGCTGGGAGGCAGGAGCTGTCCATGCTCCCAGGCGTTTGGGGTTTAGCCTCTCCCTTTCAGCTCAGAAGGGGCCTGGGAGCCTCGGCCGGTGACTCTGTGTTCTGCCTTTGGCTCTCAGCAAACACTGCTTGGAGGCTCTTCTGAGAGCACCAGGATCTGCACAGTTTGACCCAGGTCATGCCTGCCTCTTTCCTGGGTGGCTGCCCCCAGCAACACAAAGCTAAGAAGCAGAGGCCACCAGGAGATTGAGGCTGTGGTTGCCTAGGAGAGCTGGCCACTGCCAGGTCACGTGGGTAGGCACCCTTGTGGGGCTTGCTGGCCGGCGGTCAGTCCACGCCACACCCAGCTCCCAGAGGTGCCACCGCGGTGCTCACAAGCCTCAGACCGACCGGGCTCCAAGAGCTCTGGGCCCCATCACACAGGAAGCCCGGCTCCAGCGCATCAGTGGCCCTGGCAGTGGTGGAGCTGACCACCCGTCCCTGCAGCTGCACTGGGAAAGCAGCACAGGGACTGTTACCCACCACTCAGCACACCAGCCCAAGGCTCCACCAGCCAGTTACCCTGACTCTGGGGTTTTCCTGTGTGGGCCACTTGCTTGGGCCACATCCTCAGTCTATCACAGAAACCCCGTGTAGAACTCCTGCTGTAGAAGCAAGCAGAGGGATCTGGGTGTGGAGGCTGGACATCTTTCATTCTCTGCAGGGTCTTTAACCCTTTGTGTGTGTACAGGGGTCTGGGGGAGGGCATGGGGCCAGGTGCGTTTTAGCTCACTTGACACCACAGGGTCCCTGAGAGATTTGGGGACTAGCCTTATGGCTGAGCTATCACATAGCAGTTTCCTTGGCACTGTCAGCTCACCTGTTGGAGAAACTCCAATGGAGAAACGCTGGGTCCTTGAGCAGCCCAGCCCAGGCCAGGGAGAGTGACGCTTGAACTGGGATGCTGACCCAGATTGGTACATAATGCTCCCAAAGTAAAGTAAAAAATGAGGTTAAGGAGAATCCAAATGTAAGAGATGAGCCATTTGGGAAATGGCCTAACAGATTGGCTCTGACTGTGAGGTGTTTGCTGTCCAGGCTGATACAGAAGTGCTTCTCTAAGGCATTTTATTGCTCCGCCTGAAAAGATGTATAAATGGTTGGGTGTGGTCGGCATGGCACCTAGAAAAGGGAGCCCAGGG
This sequence comes from Phocoena sinus, assembly GCF_008692025.1. Lineage (NCBI taxonomy): Eukaryota > Metazoa > Chordata > Mammalia > Artiodactyla > Phocoenidae > Phocoena > Phocoena sinus. Next base: position 45,727,183 of record NC_045782.1, on the reverse strand, counting down.
AGACAGATCTGGCTTTGTTCTCCAGCATTGCTTGGAAGGAGGGTGCTTTGGCCCTGAATATGGGATTCTGACCTTCATGGGAGGCATAGTCCTGTGGTGGAGGTGGGTGTCCCCACTGCATATTAACAATTCCCCTCTTAGGCTCATTTGTCTATTCTGCTAGCACTGATTCCCTGTTAATTTTCTGATCATAACTTGGCTTCCTTTGAAGAGTTGCCTATTGAATGAGGAAATACCGATGGGCAGATGAGTGGTAAATTGAAGTGCTGGCATTTTGGTTTGTACGTCAGTCTCTAGGAGTTTGGTTATTGTTGAGTCAGTCCCCTGAGCGGGGGAGGCCTTCTAGCCTATTCCTCTCTTCCCTGTGTGCTCTTCTTTCAAACTGCAGCAACGCCAGTCTGTAGCATTCCTGATGCTGCTTTTTATAAATAGCTTTACTGAGGTCTAATACTCATAAAACTCATTCACTTTAAGTGTAAAATGCACTCTTTTTAGTTAATTTATAAATTGCAGTGAAACCCTGTGCAACCTGAAAGTTGCAGAAAATTTTCATTACCTCCAGAACATCCCTCATGCCCATTAGCAGTCAATCCCTCAAACCCCTCTCAGCTCCAGGCAGCCACTAATCTGTTTGCTGGAACCGTAAAATAGGTAGTCTTTTGTATAATGTTTTGAGATTCATCCATGTTGTAGCATGCATCAGTAGTTTGTTCCTTTATATTGCTGGATTGAATCCCGTTGTATGGATAGACCACATCTTGTTTATTTGTTCACCAGTTACTGAACATTGAATTGTTTCCAGGTTTTGGCCATTATAAATAATTCTGCTGTGAACATTCACATTCAAGTCTTTGTGCGGACGTATGTTTTCACTTCTCTTAAGTCGATACCTAGGAGTGGAATCATTTGGTTAAATAGTAAGTTTATATTTAACTTTCAAAGAAAATGCCAAATTATTTTCTAACATGGCTCTTCCGTTTTTTCTTTCCCACCAGAAATGTGTGAGCTCTCCAGTTCCTCTACATCCTGGTCAACACTTGTTATTTTATCTTTTTGATAACAGTCATTTTAGTGGGTGTGAGTAGTATCTCATTGTGGGCTTTAATTTGCAGTTCCCTATTGACTAATGATGTTGAGCAGCTTTTCATGTTTAAACACATTGTGTGCTTAAAGACATTGATTTATTATTATTTTTAATTTTTATTAAGTGACAGAATATGTGAGGTACTTAGTCCAGTTTTTCATATATATTTAAATACACTTAATTTCTTTATTGAAGTATAGTTAATGTACAATATTATATAAGTTACAGGTGTACAATATAGTGATACACAATTTTTAAAGATTATATTCCATTTATAGTTATTATAAAATATTAGCTATATTACCCATGTTGTATAATACATTCTTGTAGCTTATTTTATACATAATAGTTTGTACCTCTTAATCCCCTACCCCTACATTGCCCTTCTCCCATTTCCTCTCCCCACTGGTAACCACTAGTTTGTATTCTATTTTATTTTATTTTTTTATTGAAGTATAGTTGATTTACAATGTTGTGTCAGTCTCTGCTATACAGCAACGTGACTCAGTTATACACATATATACGTTCTTTTTTTATATTCTTTTCCATTATGGTTTATCCCAGGAGATTGGATATAGTTCCCTTTGCTATACAGTAGGACCTCATTGTTTATCTATTCTAAATGTGATAGTTTGCATCTACCAACCCCAAACTCTCAGTCCACTCCATATCTATATCTATGAGTTTGTCCTCTATATCTGTGGTCTGCTTCTTTTTTGTTATATTCACTAGTTTGCTGTAGTCTTTAGATTCCATGCATAGGTGATGCCATACAGGATTTGTCTTTCTCTGTCCTACTCCTACTTATTTCACTTAGCACGATGCCCTCCTGGTCCATCCATGTTGCTGCAAATGGCAGTATTTCATTCTTTTTTATGGCTGGGTAGTATTCCACTGTGTATATACCGTGTCTTCTTTATCCATTCATCTGTTGATGGACACAAGCCATTCATTTATTATATCTACTCAAACCTCTTGTCCATTTTTAAACTGGGTTTTTTGTCTTGGTATTATAGAGTTTTAAGAGTTCTTTATATATTCTAGATACAAATCCTTTTTAAAATACATAATTTGTATTTTCTAGTCTCTGTCTTCACTTTTTCAATGATGTCTTTTGAAGTGCAAACGTTTTTAATTTTGATGAAGTCCCATTTATCAGTTTGTCCTTTTAAGGATTATGCTTTTGGTGTTGTATGTAAGAACTCTTTGCCTGACCTTAGGTCACAGAGCTTTTTCTCCTACATTTTCTCCTAGAAGTTTTATAGATTTAGCTATTACATTTAGGTTCGTGATCCCTTTTGAGTGGTTTTGTGTGTGTGTGTGTGTGTGTGTGAGGAAACAGTCTACATTCACCTTTTTGGCATATGGATATACAATTGTTCCAGCGTCACTTGTTGAAAAGACTGTCCCTTCCCCTCTGCATTACCTTTGTTGAAAATCCACTGAACAAAAATGTGAGAGTTTGCTTCTGGGCCTCAATTCTCTTCCATTGATCTATATGTCTGTCCTTAAAGCCAGTTCCACGCTATCTTGATTACTGTCACTTTGTAGTAAGTGTTGAAATTAGGAAATGTAAGTCCTACAATTTTGTTCTTCTGTTTAAAATTGTTCTGGTATTCTGTGTCCTTTGTAGTTCCACCTACATTTTAGGATTAGCTTGTTATTTTCTGCAAAAAGAGAATGAAAGAATTTCAATAGGGGTCATGTGGAGTTTACAGATCCATTGGGGGAGAATTTCTACCTAAAAATACATAGTCTTTCAGTCCATGAACATGAAATGCCCCTCCATGTAGTTAGATCTTCTTTAATGTCTTTCAGCAATGCTTTGTAATAGTTTTCAGTGTACACGTTTTGGACTTCTTTTGTTATTGACTAAATTTATTCTTTTTTTTTTTTTTTTTTGCTGCATTGGGTCTTTGTTGATGCACGCGGGCTTTCTCTAGCTGCAGCGAGCGGGGGCCACTCTTCGTTGCGTTCGTTGTGGTGCACAGGCCTCTCACTGCAGTGGCTTCTCTCGTTGCAGAGCCCAGGCTCCAGGCACACCGGCCCCAGCTGTTGTGGCTCGCGAGCTCTAGAGCGCAGGCTCAGTAGTTGTGGCGCACGGGCCCTGTTGCCCCGCGGCATGTGGGATCCTCCTGGATCAGGATTTGAACCCGTGTCCCCCGCATTGGCAGGCGGATTCCCAACCACTGCACCACCAGGGAAGCCCCCCTTTTTTTTTTTAATTTATTTATTTTTGGCTGCGTTGGGTCTTCTTTGCTGTGCGCAAGCTTTCTCTAGTTGCGGTGAGCGGGGGCTACTATTCATCGCGGTGCATGGGCTGCTCGTTGTGGTGGCTTCTCTTGTTGCGAAGCACGGGCTCTACGCACGTGGGCTTCAGCAGTTGTGGCACATGGGCTTCAGCAGTTGTGACACACGGGCTCTAGAGCGCAGGCTCTGTAGTTGTGGCACACAGGCTTAGTTGCTCCACGGTGTGTGGGATCTTCCCGGACCAGGGCTCGAACCCGTGTCCCCTGCATTGGCAGGTGGATTCCTAACCACTGCACCACCAGGGAAGCCCTAAATTTATTCTTAAGTTTAAAAGAAATGGATGCTATTGTGAATGGAATTTTCTTCTTAATTTTATTATTTGTTGCCACTGTATAGAACTGTAATTGCTGTTACATAGAAATATTATTGATTTTTGAATACTGATCTTGTGTCCTGTGATCCTGCTGAACTTCAGGAGCATATAGTTTTAGTATTTTTGATGAATTTCTTAGGATTGTACATAGGATCATCTGCAAATAATGACAGTTTTACTTCTTCCTTTCCAACACAGATAATCTCACTTTGTTTTGCCTTATTGAATTGGTCAAAACTCCTGTGCAATGTTGAATGGAAGTGGCAAAAGTGGATGTTCTTGCCTTAGTCCTGATCTCAGAGGGAAAGCATTTCATCGATCTTTCATCATTAAGTTTGACTTAGCTATAGGTTTTACATAGATGCCCTTTGTCAAGAGGAGGAATTTCCGTTTCTGTTCCTCATTTGGGAAAATGTTTTATCATGAACAAGTGTTGGATTTTGCCAAATGCCTTTTTTTTTTTGAGTCTCTTGAGATGATCATGTGGGTTTTGTTCTTTTTTATATAAACAGTGTATTCCATTAACAAAATTTTGAATATTAAACCAACATTTGGGTGTTATACCTCTTGCAAGGGGAGTAATTTGCAAGGGGATTTGGTTTGCTAATGTTCTGCTAAGGATGTTTGTGTCTATATTCATGAAGGTTATTGGAATATGATTTTCTTTTCTTGTTATGTCTTTGGCTAGAATATCAAGATAATACTGACCTCATCGAATGAACTGGGATGTATTCCCCCCTCTTCTATTTTTTTTGAATAGTTTGTGAATGATTGCTATCATTTCTTCTTTCAGTATTTGCTAGAATTCACCAATGGAGTCATCTGGTTTTTCCTTGCGGGCTGATGTTAATTATTAATTCAATATCTTTACGTGTTATAGATCTCTTCAGATTCTATTTCTTCTTGAGTCAGCTTTGGTAATTTGTGTCTTTCTAGGAATTTGTCCATTTCATCTAAGCTGTCTAATTATCGACATAAAGCTGTTCATAGTGTTGTTTTATACTCCTTTTAATGTCTGTAGAGTCAGTAGTGACGACTCCTCTTTTATTCCTGCTTTTGGTATTTTCTGTCCTTTTTCCCCCCTCATGTTTCTTCTGTTTCATAGCATCTGCTCCTTGCCTTGGACCCTGCCTCTTAAGCTGATCCCCAGTGGCACTCTTTGGGTTGTCATCTAACTTGGGCTTTTTGGTCATGTGAGATGACACAGCTATGCACCTAGCAGGTGGCTGGCATTAGAAAGGGCTCAGTAAATGGTAGCATCTCCCCTTTTTTGTTTTCCTTGACCCTGGGCCTACCTGGACTTTGGTGAACTCCCACATGGCCTGGATACGAAAGCCCCAACCTCTTTTCTCCGATGATGACTGGAAGGCAGCCAGTCTGACTCTAGAGGTACCCTCCTACCCCACAGGAAAGACAAACACCCAGCCTGCTGGAGTCCAGACTCCTTAGCATATGGCATCTCTCCACTTGTCTCCGGCACAGTGATGCTTGGAATGGGGCTGGGGCTGGAGTGCAGTCAGCATAGAATAATTGGTGGGATTCACCAATTGGGTGTGCCTCTGGGGGCACAGCTGAGTGTTGGTGTCAGGTGGGGTGGGGGGGCATTGGAGGATGGGCTTGGCCAGTTACCACCACAGTATCTGCATGCTCTTCCTCCCTGTGCTGGTCCCGGGCCACCCTGAACTCGGGCCCAGCTCATTCCTGCTGACCCCAGCTTCTAGGATGGGGAGTGGCCACAGTGAGGATCCCAGTCAGACCTGGAAGAAGTACTTTGCAAATAAGGGCCACCAGACTAACCCTCCCATCTTGGCTTTTCTATTTTCCTCTCCCTTAATGAGCCATAATGAAAAATGTTATTCGAGTCAAATGTAATCTACTTACAGATGCTAGTTATAGATGGAAACAGGCTATGAACTCTTGTTGATTGGTTGGAACCACGTTGGTTTTGGCTTTTGCGCTCCTTGTTAATATTTTTATTCCATTCTAAACTAATTAGGCATAAACAGTGGGACAGGAACTCCCCAAATGAGGGGATGCTGATGGCCTGTTAGGAGGCCTTGCCTGGGGAGCTCATGTGATCTCTTTAGCAAGAGCAGAGAAGTACTTTAATTTTAAAAACAAAGGATGTGGGTCCTGCCTGGGTGTTGTTTTCAGGGACCCCCCCCCAACATTTGAGAGCTGCTTGTGAAGATTTCGGGGAGTCTTACTGGCTCCTGGCCAGAATCTCACTCAGAGCCCTGCCAGCTGAAGTGATACACCCAAAGGGGCCAATGTCGCCAGGCCTGTCCATGTCCTGTCCCCACGGAGACCAGGCCATAACGCTCTGAATTGCAGCGCGAGGCACCTTCCTGGCTGAACTCCCGGTAGCATCACCAGCAAGCAGAGGCTCTTCTGGTTTCCTTACCCTCTCGGGGCCCCCTGCTCCGTGCCCAACGACGCCAGAAGGGCAGGCGGGGGCCACATCGACTGCGCAGTGAATCCCCGCCTCAGATCCTCATCACAGCTGCCGTCTGTGATCTCTGGGGGATGAAGCAGGGCTTCCATGTGGCCCTCGTGTGGTGGCAGCTGTGACAGGCCCCGTGGCTTTCCAGGCACCCACGGCTTGGCCACCTGCCCGTTCCTCCCTCTTCCTGGTAGAGCAGCTGGAAAATTCTGGGTCCATCTCAGGATCGTTCTCTCCCCACTGGTGGCCCAGCTCCAGGTACACCCGCCTCCCTGCTCCAGAGACTCAGAGTAACTCAGACGCAGGGCGCTGGGGGCTCATCAGACCTCTGCTCTGCCCAGGAAAGTCCAGGTGTGTGCAGTCAGAGCCCCAGGACTGTCCCAAAGGACAGGGTTGAGTCCCCCATGGTGCTTTTCCATCCTCCGCAGACAGCGTGGAATCCAATGCTTGAGCAGAGTTGGGGTTCAGCTTTTCATCCCCTAAGCCATGTTACAGGATCATGACTTTTGTTCTAGAATCCACTTTACTCCCTTTCTTCTCTCGTGTCAAACTCTAATTCTGTGATTTAGGACAACTTCTCCTCTTGGGATCGAGATGACTAATCCTCAGACAGGTTGATACTGCGAGTCCCCCAGCCCTCCCACAGGAGGCAGTGGTGGGGAGGGCCGGTGGGCGCGGCTGCAGCTCCAGAGCCTTCGGCTTCTCGGGAACTAAGGAGATGACTCCAGTGTTCGCTGTGCCGTCTACCCACAGCCTGGGAGGTGGTGTCTGGGGCAGGGTCCTGGGTCTGCGGAGACGACAAGCAGCTCTGCTCACCCAGCATCCACGCAGCCTCAGTCCTTCCCAAATCGCTTCCTTCATATCCGTTTTTTCTACGAATAATGCCCAAGCAAGCTAAGAAAATGGAAACAGTATGAAAGTTCATGACGTGAGTCCTACTTCCTCACCACTGCCACCCACCCCCTGCCTCAGCGTGCCCTTGTGTATATATTTTCCTATCAGAGCTTCTGTTTCTTATGGCAGAATCATCAGATCTCGAATAATCCCCGCTTTCTTCCTGGGGAATGTCTTCCTACAAAACCCGCTTCTTTCCCTCCCCGTTGACGTTTGCATGCTGCCTTTTCTTTACTGTGACCCTGTCCTCAGAGAAGCCCCTTTCAGACTTGTCCCTCTGCCTCTGGGGCCGAGGCCGGCCGTCGAGGTCTCTCGGGGACAGACGCTGGTCCTATCCTGGCCCTTGAGCTGCCGTCTGGGCTGATCCTCGTGCAACCAAGACAGCGGTACCGAGATGGTCCATGTTGGGGCTGCTTACCCACGCCATGTGCCTAAGAAGAGAAAGAACACATGAGAAAAATAACAGGTAGGCAACTTTTCTAGAACTTGAAAGCTGTTAGCTTAAGCTGTGAACTTCACATTTGTAAGAGACGACCTGTTGTGTTTTCATGAGACTGAAGGCGCAAATGGTCCTCTGAGGCGTCAGGAACACCCTGCAGTTCACAGCAAGGTCACTGCCCCCACTGATGCTGTGCTGATGCCTTGTTTACATTCTGACCCCAGACCTCTGACATTCCTTAAATTGTTGGTAACTTGGGAGCAGAGACCAGCATGAAGTTTCAAAACCCACCCCCACTGTCCGTCCTGCTACCATGTCAATGCTGCGACACCACGCAGGGCCGTGGACAGAATGGACTACAGTGCGGACAGACGTCGATTGACCTTGGAAGTGACAGTGTCCCACCCTCCCACGTGCAGCAGGAGATCTGGGTCCAGGAGGGTCGAGGGGAGGGTGTCTACAGGGCTGACCTGCAGGGTTGACAGGCCTGGCCACAGTCCCAAGATGGTCAGCACACTCTCCCTCTACTTGGGGTGAAGACGTGGGTGCAGAAGCCACTTCTCCTGGTCTGGGCAAGAGCCAGGAGCACACCCTGTCCTGGGCTTGGGTGTCTCCCCTGCCCACTCTGGGTGAAGGGGCCTAAGAAGAAGGGACCTGGGCAGCTCTGCTGGGAAAACACCTGAGAAAGTGACTGTGCTCTCGTCTGTTTGACGCAGTTGGGAAACCTCAGCGAGGCGCGTGGCTGAGAAAGCATGAAGGGTCAGAGCGGCCCGGCGGGAAAGCGAGTGGGACGGAGGCAAAGGCAGGGGCGGTATGGCCGCTGGCTGGAGGGTGGGGAGGAGATGGTCCCGGGTCCCCAGGCCTGTACAAATGGCAGGAAGGAGCCATGCTGGGGTGCTGGGCTTTCCTCATATCTAGGCAAGTCTGACCTAATTCGTTTGCACTGAACTCCAGACAGGTCCCTGGAAAGGGAACTCGGGTGGGAGCCAGAGAGGAGACCCATCTGTGCACAGCAGGGAGGGGCAGGCAGGTGGGAGGCCCGCGCTAGAAGGAGCTTGGGCACGTGATGGGAGTGCAGTTGGGGCAAGGGCAAGGCCAGCGGGGTCAACCTGCAAGGCTGTGTGACTCAGGGCCCCCAGACAGGGACAGGGTCAGAGCGAGGAAAACTTCCTACCTTGGGCAGGCTTGGCTCAGGAAATGGGCTTTGTGGCTGTGTCCTGGGAAGTGGGCAAGTGAACAGGAAGGGCATCTGTGGGCCCAGCAGGGGGATCTGGGTGAGGCCGAGGGAGGTACCTGTGGGCTGGCAACACCGCCAAATGAGGAGACACCCAGCATCTGGAAAAGGAAAGTCCCAGCCGGGCAGCTGCTCCTCCTACCACGAGAGCCGTGAGCTAAGAGGCAGGGACCGGGAAGCAGCACACGAGGCTTCTCTGCCTGTCTTCCGTGGGTCAGCCCAGAGCAGGGGGCTGCCAGGGGCTGCACCCCAGGGACCCCCATCACTCAAAGGCCACAGGACGTGTGGGAGCGAGCCTGGTCTCAGGGTCGGACTGAGGCCTAATCAGGACGTGTACCATTGGGACAGCCTGACGGCCCACCCAAGTGGAGGCTGAGGTCCCTGTGTGGGGAGGGGACAGACGCCCTCAGGCCCAGGTGGCTGACTTAACTGTCAGGCTCTCTGAGCTGCCCTGGGTCCCCAGTGCCATCAGACAGGCCGCTATCCAGGACTTTTCCCTTGTGACCTGAAATGAGAGACGTTTACGTGTGAAAACAAACCGCCGCATTTGGGAGACACGTTTTGCTCACTCCCCTCCTGCTCCTTTTCCAGCCGCGTTTTGCTCACTGTCACCAGCACTTTCCCCAAAGAGTCACCACAATAGGCCAACTGGAAAGACAAATGTTTGGTCCCATCCCCACTTTCTCCGTTCCCCGTTTTCTCACCACTTCATGTTAAGTTTGGGTTTACTTCTTCCTTTTACTTTCTTCTCATGTCCTGGATCCTGCTGTGTCCCGGCACTTTTTTTTTTATTATTAAATACCTCATTTCAAAAGTATGTGTAAGAGTGGCTGGCCCCTGGTACCTGGATCACATCTGCACCCTTGTCCTCACCCCTCAGGGCAGGAGGGAGGGTGTGAGGGTCCTGAGGTCACAGCCGGTCACCTTCCAGCAGGTGCTTCTCCTGGGAGCTCAGTGGGGACCTGGGTTGGGGGATATGCTGCCCTGGGTCTTCCCCCCGTGGCTCTCCCCAGGGCACCAGTGACTGCCCTGCTTCGCCCGTCTCCTTCCCTGGACATCTGGCCTGGACAGGTTTTGTGGCTATGGGGGCCGCTGCCCGCTGAGGTCCTGGGCGAGGAGAGGCCCAGGGGAGGCAAAGCTGGATGCGGCCGGGGCCTGTCGGGTCCTCTGGGCACGGCCCAGCACCTTCCACTGCTCCAGTGGAGAGGAAGACAGTGGGTATCACTGGATCTGGCAGGACTCAACACCCATCCCTCTCTGTTGACTCCCCTCACACCTGCTCCAAAGGGACCACCCCCCCAATTTCTACACCTGCAAGAGGTCCACCTCAGGCCACACACTGGGAGTCCCCGGAGTTAGGGAGCCTGAAGGGGCCTCTCAGGGCCTTTGGGACCCAATCCAAAGAATCACCTGGATTATGTTAGCCCCTGGATTTGGCCAGCCCTCTCCCAGGGAGTAACGGGACCCACGGGAGCCAGGTGCTGCCCTCCGCCCCAGCGAGGGGGCAGGCAGGTTTTAAACCCCACCTCCCTCCGTTTGTTCCTCCCTCCCTGCACGTCCTTCGGTCAACCCTCCAGTTCTTCACGAGAAACACCATTCTGACCCCAAGAACCCCTCAGCCCCCAGGAACCGCCCACACTGCAGGGGATCCAGGTGCCCAGATCTGCCCACCAGTTAGAGGCCCCTGAGCTACCAGGTGACACTGGGGTCCCTGCCTCTACTCCCCACGTACCCTCAGCCCCCTCAGGGCCAGGTGAGGCCGTCTGGGTGGTCTTTGGTGTATGGGCCCCTGTTTTAGCCCGGATCTGTGATCATTCGGGGCTGCGCATCAGCTCAGACCTGAGTCCAGTCCCCGGGGTGCCCCCTGTTGCTCATCGGGGACCCCGTCTCCATCCAAGGACTCTCACAGGGCAAGTGGGCCTTCTCCTGGGGCAAATTTCACCTGAGATTCAGATAAGCATGATTCTTATTAAATATATACACTAAACTCTTCCATAGAATAGATAAGTATAACTAACAAGAAAACTTTGTAATAAGAGGTGATGTGTATTGGGAAGTGTTTTAAAAAGAGCATCCAAGGGCTTCCCTGGTGGCGCAGTGGTTAAGAATCCGCCTGCCAACACGGGGGACACGTGTTCGAGCCCTGGTCCGGGAAGATACCACATGCCACGGAGCAACTAAGCCCGTGCACCACAACTACTGAGCCTCTGCTCTAGAGCCTGCGAGCCACAACTACTGAGACCGCATGCCACAACTACTGAAGCCCGCGCGCCTAGAGCCCGTGCTCTGCAACAAGAGAAGCCACCGCAATGAGAAGAGAAGCCCACGCACCGCAACAAAGACACAACGAATCCAAAAATATATTAATTAATTATTTTAAAGGGTTGCTCCCACTAATGGGTCACCACCCAGTTTGAAAAAAAAAAAGAGCATCTGTATAAAGATTGGCATCATTCTTACTAATTCTTTAGTCACAGCTTAATTCAACCCTGGACTTACTTCCCTTGAACCCCCTGGAATTCTCTAGAGTCACAGGGTTCCTGGGGACACAGCCTTTTGGGGTACTTATTCTCCATTCTTTTCAAGACACCTAATCGTTTATTTAGCACCTATTATGCAGCAAGGACTGAGAATAAAAGTATAAATAAGACATAATCCTCATCTTTAAGGAAAAGCAAAACATACAATATGTAAAATCTACAGAGATCGGAGCTCTGAATCCTATTTTTCAAATCATTTTTCTCTGACCAGAAGGATGGAATCTTCTATTTCCTTAAAAAGTTGTCATACATGCAAAAAGATAGTATATTCCAAAATACTTGTAGAGTTTAAGGAAAACCAAAGCTCAGTCCCACTGAACTCCCAGGAGAATCACCTGTGAAAGGTGACCGGCTGTGACCTCAGGACACTCACACCATGCCTCCTGCCCTGAGGGGTGAGGACAGAGATGCAGATGTAACCCGAGTACCAGGGGCCAGCCACTCTTATGCATCTGTGGTAACTTTTAATGGAGTATAAACTGTAAAAATACTGAATCACTATGCTGTATGCCTGAAACTAATTTCAACTGAATCCACTATACTTCAATAAAAAAAAAAAAAAAAAAAAAGCTAAGAAAGGAAGCCAGAACACCCACTGCGCTGCCCCCACTTGCCTGGTGAGGGGGGCAGTGTGGACGGCAAGAGTGATTGCTCAGGTCCACCACGCTTGGCTGTTCCTGTTTGGGAAACCAGTGGGTATGGAGTGGTCTCTCACTGGGGTTTATTGAGAGTTTGCTGATTATTAATGAGATAATGAGACTGGCATCTGCCCATAGCTTCCTCTGCGAGTGGGCCCCTGCTCTGTCCCCACACAGACCCTTCCTCACCTCCGCCCTCTGTCCCTCTGCCTTTTTTTGGCTGCACCGAGAGGCATGCGGGGTCTTAGTTCCAGGACCAGGAATGGAACCCGTACCCCCTGCAGTGGAAGTGCAGATTCTTAACCACAGGACTGCCAGGGAAGCCCCTGCCTTTTGTCTTTTGATGCAGTTCCTGATTAGGATGTGGTGGAATTTGTCTGCCTTTTCCTTTGTGATTTTCCCGTTTCCTATCTTAACAAACCCTTCCCAGTCTCGAGTGCATATTCTCCTGTAGCTTTTACTTTCACAGTTTTGATTTTCACATACAAGTGCTTACCCATCTGGAAGCGATCTTTTGTGTTTGGTTCAAGATAGGGATCCAATTTCACTTTTTTTTAATATGCGTAACCAGCTCCTGGCAACGTTTACTGGTCTGCACTGGAGCTTCCATCTGCTTCTGGGCTCTGCCCCCTTGGCCAACACCATCCTGACTCTGTAACTCCATCACAGGTCTAGACACCCTACAGGGCAAGCGTTTCTCCCTTGTTCTTCACTCACTCACCCAGTAAGTGTTTATTGAGCACCTTGTATATGTCAGGAGGTTTCTAGGTGCTGGAAAAAATGTCACTGACAAAAACATCTGCTTTCTTTAAGCCTCCATTCGGGTGAGAGATAGTCTATAAATTTAGTGATAGGTTTTTTGGAAAAAAGGAACGAGGAGAGTATAGGGTGACGGTGGGGTGAGGACTGCACTTTAAACAGAATGGTCAGGACAGAGCTAAAAACAAGGACTTCTTTCCACAGCATCCCTCCCGACTGCTATAGATCTCTTTGTGCCCTCGGTCACCCTCCCCTCTCCCTGTGTCCCCTCTGTCCCCGACACCCCTCCCTGGCTTTGCTTACAGTGACTGCTCCACTCTTGTGTGCTCAGCTTCTCTCTCAGCCTCCGGAAGAGCTCAGATCCACCCAGCCCAGCGATGGCCCTTCCCTCCCCCACTCCTCTGGCCAACTTCCCATCTTTCCTGTGTTCTGTGAACGGGCATCCTCACCTCCACGCCTAACCGGCCACTACGTCCAGCGCCAGTTGCATCTCTTTGCGCTGGCTCTGCTCCTGGGGTCCCAGCACCCCTCTGCGGCTCTTCAGTTATAATATGTGGACCCCTCTTCCCTCGCCTTGCTTCTTGGGATCATCAGTTGTCACCTTCGCTGGGGCCTTCCCTCCTCAGTGCACCATGAAGTCTGCAGGTCACGTGGAGTGCCACCTAGACTGAGGTGGGACGAGTGGTCCTGAGGGTGGCCCCGCCTAGATTCCTGCTTCCCGTTCTGGCCCCAGTGCACTGACCCCCTCCTGTGTGCTAATGTTTATTAAGCACCACTGCGTGCAGGGGCTGGTCTAGCCCTCTCCTTCTCAGGGCCATCTGTGCATTTACCCTGGTGTCCCTAAAACCCACTGCTCTCTGTGATTTTGGCCTCTGTCAGAGGGGACTGCCCACATCCACATCGTTTTGGGAGGGATTGCAACTCTGAGCCTGGGAACCGCTGTGCAAGCAGGGTGTCTGGTGTCCTGAACCCAAGGGCAAAAATCGGGCCCAGCCTCAGCTGGGTGCCTCCACCAGCTCAGCTCTGGATCCAAGGGGCAGCACTCATATCTCTTGTCTTTTTTCCATTCACATTCTGAATCATCATCTGTTTATTAAACATGTGGGTTTTTTGATTTGCAGTTCTTTGGGCAGCAAAAGCGTGATCCCACCAGCTGTTTACAATCCATCATCCAGCAGTTTCCACGAGTTTGTTATGCTGCTTGTGACTGGGAAGGACAGTCTTGGTATCCAAATACTGGACTTTCAGCTTAATTAATCAGTGAGGCTCTCAGCATTCAAGTCATCATATTGACCGCAAATTTGCATAATTCTCCTTGTTAGCTTTGCGCTCAAGGTCAGGTCTCCCCTGCTCTCAGCGGGTGCCCCTGGGAAGTAGCCAAGTGACAGTACCTCCACCTTAAATTGGAGGAGCCAATCAGAGGTGTGTGGAGGGGTGAGGGAAGCTCAGGCCGATGTCTGGGACCAGGTCTAGCAAGGGAGCAGCTTCCCAGGCCTCGGTGACAATGTGGGTAGAGTCAAGGGGAGAGTTTCCTTTCCTGGGGAATTGCAGTTACCTTCCCCTAGAGCACAATCTTGTGCCAATAGTTAAATGGGCAAAGGTCAAAAACCGGTATTTCAGAGCTGTGAAATTCAAATGGCTAATAAATATATGAAAAATAATTTTCTCACCAGTCATTAAAGAAACGCAAGACAAAATAATAAGGCCCTTGCATTTTACCCCCTGTGCTGGCGGGCGTGACTGCTGAGAGTCTTGTTCAGCTCCACTTTCTGGGAAGAAATCTGCCAGTGTCCTTAAGAAAGTGCACACCTTTGGGCCTGTTCATTCTACTCTTGATAAGCTGTCCCGAGGACAACAGAAATGGACAAAGGGGAGGCACCAACACGTTCTCACAGCATTGTTTATAATCAGAAAGAATAAGACACAGCTTAGACGCCCAACATCAGAGCCATCATCAAGCCAGTTCCCCTGGGGCCTTGAGATGGAAGAAGAGACCCAGAGGAGGGGGCCGTGTAAAGACAGAGGCAGACATGGGAGGGATGCGGTCACAACCAAGGACCCCTGGAGCCCCCAGCAGCTGGAAGAGGCAGGAAGGATCCTCTGCAGAGCCTCTAGAGGAGGCTGGATTCTAGGCTTCTAGTCTCCAAAACTGCAAGAGGATAAATTTCAGTTTTTCTAAGCCCCCCAGGTTGTGATCATGTCTAACAATAGCCCTAGGCAACAAATAAGGCATATAAAACCTCTATAACCAGAAAAAAAAAAAGTTTAATAGAAAACTAAAAGGTAGAAAAATCTACAGAGGATAAGCCAGGCCCTGTTCCAGAGATGCATGGAGCTGAGGCATAGCCCAGCTGAGTGGGTGGGCACAGCCCCTCCCCCAGCTGCCCGCCCTCCCTCGTGCCTGGTCCCCCCCACACACAGGCTTGCGGGCGCCTGCTGTGCTGTACCTCCTGGTCATCGGATTCTCTTTCTAACCTCTGTGGTTTCTGTCGTAACTGACTCTAATACAGAATAAAGTTACAATTTTAATGTAAAATTGTCCTTATTGAATCAAGTTTTTTGTTTATGTAAAGTTGCTCTGGCCTCTCCCTTCCCCTCACAGACCTATGCGACCTGTCCAAACCCTTGACCACACCTTCCTGCAGGCCTCCACCGCTGCCTGGGCTCCTCCAGCCTGAATTGCTGCTCCCACCACCCCCCGCCCCAGCCTCCTCCAGCATGGCCTCCACCTTGCACCAAAGGCCCACTGGCTTGCACCTACCCTGCCCCAAGATCTCCGACTTCTCCTACCGGTGGAATTGAAGTCTGGCTCCACATCCTGGTAATCACAGTGCATTCCCAAACTCCCCAGATCCTTAATTTTGACTTCTTGCCTGCTCCAGCTGGCTGTACCCCAACCCGGCTCCAAGTGAAATTTGGTGGCTTTAATGAAAGGGTCTCCATTCAAAAATATCTCCTCTCACCAGCTGGTATTTCACCATTAGAGATTCATTCCTTTGGCTGAGGTGTGTCACTAACGTTTCCCCCCTACCACCCCCAAAGCCACACTCCCTTCTTTCCTGGCCCCACCAGCATGTCAGCCTCAAGTCTGGTCTCACCTGCCCCTCCCGTGCCCACCCATCCCTACGCCGAGGTGGGGCCCATGGTCCCCTTCTCCCACACTCCCCCGGACAAGGAGGGAAGCACCTGGCAAACTCAGCTCTCACTGCACGTGGGGAGTTACTGTTTTGTCTTCTCACACCCTAAGTACATAATGTTTGCTGAATAAATGTTTGCTCTTTGGCACTGAATGGAGTAACATCAGTTTCTTTGTGAATGCTGGAAGCGACAGGAGTGAAGAGAGATTTTGCCACCATCAGAACAAAGGGTTAGAAGGGACTGGACCATGGAGGGGAGGGATGGCCAGGGCCCATTTAGGCCATTCCCCCCATGGTCACCTCCTGGCCTTCCTGTCAGGACCTTGCTCTCTGCTGGGCCAGCCCAGGACACACTCAGGTGAGACGGTGTCTCTGCCCCGGTCCCTCCAGCCGTGAAACTCAGGTAGGTGGGTGTCATCAGGAGTGGGGGTCTCATTCCTCCACAAGGTCTCGCCCCAAGACGGTAATGCCTGCTGATCAGGCCCAGGGAAGGCACCAGTGGCCATGGCTCTCTGAGTCAGAAGCAGAGAAGGTGCTATTTGGTTCTTTGTCTGCATGGGAGCCAGTTCAAAGAAGACTCGGGGCCTCCGAGAAGATGCGCTGGCCCACGGTCAGCCTGTGGGCCCTGAAAGTTATGCCAGGACTGGGGTCTTCATTCAAGTGCTTCCTTGTATCTACTTACAGACTAGTTTAGGGGACAGCAAACTAGCATACACTCTCAAATAATTCGCTCATGCCCTCCTGGAACAGAACAGTCTGGAGTGGATGGTGGGCCAGGCTGGGGGTGCAAAAGCCTAGAGAGGGCTGGGCTAGGGCTGAGGTGGGCGTATATACCCCAGTGGGCCGGGGCCCCCCAAACACCCCGTGTGGCTGTGTCTAGTCAGGCTTGCAGGGAAGAGGGCTGGTGTAGCAGGTCTGCTTCTTCCCCTCTGCCCACTGTCCAGACGCCACCCAGCGTGCATCACCTGGAGGCTCGGAAATACAGAAAGAACGAGTGGAGAAGGAAGAGTTCAGGGCTGCTAGAGCCTCCCAGGGCGGTGGGAAGGGGCCTGACCCTTGGCATGAGGGCTGGACCCCTCCCTGCTAGGTGAGAGCTCTGAGGCGGGGCTGAGAGGGGCTGAGGAAGGGCTGGGAGGTCTAGGAGGGGCTGGGAGGGGCAGAGGGGCAGGAGGGGGGCAGGGAGGTGTATCCTTCATCACACATGTCTCCCAGTGCCAGGATGTCCCTCTGTCCCTCGGGGGTTGAGGTGGACGGCGTCATGGAGCAGAGTCGGTGAACTCCCTCTGGTTCCGGGTCTGGTGCAGCCAGTGGGGGTCGGAGCTGCAATGAGGAGGCAGGAAGGACCTCAAATGCCTCCTTTGTGCGTCCAGAACCCCGACTCCCCCAAACAGAAAAGCCCTTTAGACCAGTGTGTTGGGACAGCTCTGGGCTGGTTAGGGCTCTCCCTCCCCCGCAACCTGTGTCTCTCTCCGTGTGTGTCTGCGCGCTCTCACGTGTGTGTGATTGCCCGCAGGCCTCGCTCAGTCTGTAAAGGACGGCGGGGTGTGCGAGAGGGACGTCTGGGACTTTTCTGGCTGGCACGGGTCCTGGACCCCAGTGCTGGCCGTGCAGCCCTGCACCCGGGTTTCCTGACAAGTCAGCTTCCCCCAGGAAATGACTGCGGGCTTTTGCCTGCATGTAGCATTTCCCATCTCCAGATGCCCAGGGACCCCACAGCCTTGGTATTCATGCACTGAACCCAGAGAAGGACCTGAGGCCCCCTCACCTGCCCACCGGGGGAAGGTGCAGGTGCCCAGGTCCAGGCTCTTGCTGTCATGGGGCAAGGGCGGGAGGGCGTTTCAGGCTGGCTGAGCAGTTTATGTAACTGCACACACGTGGGTTTACTTTGGCAGCCTTCAATAGCCCTACACACTGTAAATGCCTGCCCTCCTGCGGTCATTGGAACTCCCATCCCCCCACCCTGTGCTGGCTCAGCAAGTGTGCTCAGCTGATGCCTCCACCTTGGCTGTGGCCTCCTGTCAGCTGAGCGAGGGTCCCTGGGGAGTCTTGGCAGCCTTGGCCATGCAGATGTCTTGCAGTGAAGGCTGAGAACTGGGTTACACGGAGCTCGCTCAGCTCTGCTGGTATTCCCTGTCTGGTGCAACCACAGCTGACTTGCGCCTCTCTCCTACCTGGTGGGGTCTCTCTATTGACCTCAATGATGTCTACTGCTCTCACTATTCTCCTCCAATTGCGCTGACCATTGGGTCTCCTCTCAACCACGGCGCCATTCCTTCCATCTCTGAATTTGGCTTCCTTCTCCATGGTATGGTGTCAGCCAAACAAAGCCCACAGAGGGGCTGATGCTTGATAATATACTGGTGTCCTCCACATCCAGATACTTGCATTTCATAGGAAATGTTAGTGACACGTCTCAGCCAAAGAAACGAATCTCTAATGGTGAAATACCAGCTGGTGAGAGGAGATATTTTTGAATGGAGGCCCTTTCATCAAAGCCATCAAATTTCACATGGAGCCAGGCTGGGGTCCACATCCAGGGATAATTTATTTACAGAGCAGCTGGTCTTGCAATGCAAGTGGCTTGTCGGTAAAGTCTCCACAGGCTGGACAGTGACATGAAGGCTGAGGATACTCCTGCCAAGCAGCGTCTGTTTCTGTGTTTAGAAGAGATCTCACCTGATGCAGCCTGTACTCCTTTGTCAAGTTTGGAAAATATGCAGCAACCTTGGTGAGGAAATCCTATGTAGAGGTGATGTAACCACAAATATCTATGTCAGTGGCCCCCCACCCCTCCCCAGGTTTAGCGGAAACATGTCTGAGGCCTGTGGACAGATCGGTGTGAACGCGGAGGGTCCTGTCCAGTCCCTCCTGGGCCAGCAGTGGACGCTCCCTGTTGCTTCTAACTAGTGAGGCAACAGCTCCCTGAGCTCAGGTCTGAGGCAAAGCCATAGGTCTTGATTTTTCTAAATCACTCTGGATGCCACAGTTGGAGGGGGCCTGTCCTGGCCTCTGGGGGCCTCTGGGAACCCCCAGGGGCATTGTTTCCCCCACCCTCTGTGGCCCCCGGCCCTTCAGACAATCTAGCCCATCCCTTGGTGTACCTACTTCAGAGAACAAAGGGCTGTGGTATGCACAGGACACTACAGACCTCCAGGACACAAGGGGCGCTCTGTGGCGGAAGCGGGGACTGTCCCCTTTGGGGCTCTGAGTCTGAGCCTCAGGAGGCAGGACACCTTGAGTCCCAGCGCTGGGACTTCCATGGAGGGGGGGGGGTCCTGTGTCAGTCCCTGTGCCCCAGGCTTCAGGGGCACAGATGAGGAAACTGGGGCTTCTCAGGGTCACTAGGTAGTGGGGGGGGGTGACTTGGCAGGCTTCGGACCCAGCTTATTTTCCACTTGGTCACTTTTTTAATGTAAGTGATTTATTTATAATAACAGTTTGCATAATTCCAAATGTGGTGCACGGTATGTAGACTCTGAGTGGAATAAAGATTTCTGGACTTTGTTAAAGATTTCTGGACATTGTTAAACCCCCAGATGAGCTCCGAGCTTCCCTGGTGTCAGGACGCTGGGCACTGGTGGGGCCTGAGAGACTGAGACCGTGCTGGCCCTGGACCCTCCCCAGGAAGACCTCACAGTCACCCTTGGGCAGCCTGCCTCCAAGAGGAAGGGACCCCCCCTCCCACTCTCCCGCCCCCATCCCCACGCTCAGGGCTCTGGCCGCACTGAGCTGTGTCCAATCCTCCCAGGGCCTGCGATGGCCAAGGTGCTGCCCTCACCCTGCCTCTTTGGGTTCCAGCTGTGACATCACCAGGCTTGCTGGAGTCCACGGTGGAGGGGGCTGAGGTCAGGTGAAGGCTCCAGTTGGCCCAGAATTCCTTGTGCCTGACCCGGCTCTCAGGGGTCAAGACTATAGGGGTCAAGACCATTACCTCCTGGGCATCGCAGCTGCCCAGGGCCTGCCTGGGGAATCAACAGATGGAGTGTGTACAGAAGACAAGTTCACTTTATACTTGACCACAGAGAAGTACGGGGTCGGGGGTTGTCACAACTCTTTGTTGGGGGCAGTTTCCTCTGGGCCCAGCATGTGGCCTCACCCTAGGTCCCCCACCATCCCCTTGAGCGAGCTCTGTGGGTTCTGGACACCCAGGCCCCGTGACCATCAGACTTAGAACCTTCTCACCTCAGCTTCGTTGGAGCCTTTCTAGAAGCTGGCAGAGTGTCTCTTGGCCAACGGGAACTTCCTGTCACTCAGGGGAGGCTGGGCAAGGCTGGCAGGGATGCTCGGAAGGCGTCTCTGGGGACAAAACCCGACTGCTTCTTGCTGTTCATCAGGATGATTTAAGTAGAAATGAATGATTCAGAAACACGTGGATTTCATTTCTTAGAAGCACATGGTTTGACGTTGGAGGAGGGGAGGACGGTTTGGGCCAAAGAAATTTGGGTTTGGCCCGAGTCAAACATGTGAGAGATAAATTGGGACAAGTTTTCCAAGCCCATTCGGGTCTGTGCACGGGTCTCCTCAAGGGGGGTGAGGAAGGGGCGCCCCTTCTGCAATCAACAACAGTCAGGGCAGTTGTATGAAATGATGTCCCAGCATTGTCTCTTTCACCCCCCAAACAGCTCTGTGGGTTCAGCTTCAGAAACCGAATTTCTGAGAGATGAGGACCTGCCCATAGTCTCCAGGAGTCTGTGGTGAAGCTGGGGAAACATCTGCCTACTTTCTGCACCTCTCCTCCAGCCTTCCTCTCTGTGCTGGAGGAGATGTTGTCCAGGGGGTGATGCGTGGGTCCCTGTTTCATACAGGGACCCTGGCAGGCGCCCAGGTGCACGTCCAGCAGCCCTATGGGTCTGCTCAGCCCCTCAGGCCCTGAGAAAGCCGTTCTCCTGGATCAACCGGGATCAGCTGTGGGAGCAGGCCCATCCTGACCGCTCCAGGTGGGGCAGCAGAACCAGCCTGACTGGTGGGGAATCAGGGGACCAGCTCCGGGACTGTTGATTTAGGGCAATGTGAGACACGGGTGTAAGAGGGCTGCTGCTCCCAGCAGCTCTGGAGTCAGGGAGCAAAAACACACGCAGTGGCCCCAGTCACGACATCCACAAAGCTGCATTGGATGCTGGACCCTGAGCAGGCAGACCCAAGGCTGGCAAATGTGCCCAACAGCAGGACGATGGCCTCCGAGTCACCCGCCACTGCAGTACCTGCAAGTCAGCGTGGGAAGGTGCGTGAGGTTCCTTGGCTGCAAGGGCTGGGACACAGGCCTCCTCCAGGAAGGTGACAGCCGGCCCCAGGTCCCCGTGCAGTGCCCCTCTGGGGTCTTCGTTCCTCCTCTCAAGGCCCTGCTCCCTTTCCTTTTTGCTCCTGAAACCCTCATCAGCAACACCTGCCGGCCCCGCCCCCTTTCTCTCACAGGTGTTTCTTCCAACAAATCCTGGTACCGTTCACCTGCCTCAGGGCTGCTTCTCGGAGGGCCAACTACCACATGCCCTCTGGAGGCATCACCTCAAGGCACTCAGGGAGCCGGTTCCCCACAGGCTGCCTTTCGGGGAGCGCCATGGTCTCGGTGGCACAGGGGCCTGTCCCCGCAGTCCTGGGAAAGCACGGGAGGGTCTGCGAGGGAGCAGATGCCGAGTGCCCCCTTCCCGAGACCCGCCCTGCCCCTCAGGCCCTGGAGCAGGAAGGGGGAGGCACAGCTGACCCCTCAGGACGGACAGGCCCACAGACCACTCAAGGGCAGGCTCGCGATCAACCCACAGGCCTGTGACCCTGTGGCCGGTGATGTGCCGAGCCCTGGCCCCGGGGATGCTGCAGCTCTTCAGCTGCCCTGCAGGGCCCAGGGCTGAGGGGGTGCAGAGCTTGGGTCCCCCGCTCCACCTGGCCGTGCCCAGGAGCTTTGCTGGGATGACGAGAGAAGAGGAACTCGAAGGGCCCAAAGCAGTGCCTGGCACAGTGAGTAGCCTTACGTTAATGTCTGCTTTTCCTCCGTTTTCACTGGTGCTTCCAGATCGGATTATCTCTGGAATGCCAAAAACCCTAGGGATGGGGAGAGGAGGACGGGAAGGGGGGAGATGTGGAGCGTGCAGAACGCCAGAGGGCCCGGTGGGCTGCCCAGGGCCAGAGCTGGACGCCCAGGGCTGGTTACCCAGCAGCACTCAGCCTCGGGCTCCCCTAAGCCACGTGTTATGGTCACCTCTGACCCCAATTAATAGCTGAAGGTGGCGCCGACTCAGCCCAGTACTCCGGCTCTGGCCTCCTCTCCACTCTACCACCACTTCCCGGCTGGGCGGCGGGAAAGAAGGGTGACGGCCCTCGGGCTGTGGCCGTGCTGCGTGGCCTCTGGCCCTCTGGTCAGGAAGGTGGGTGGGGCGGGGGTGAGGCAGAGGTGCCCTGGGGAGGCCCCGTATGCCAGCCCTACCCGCACCCCTCCGCCCCCCGTCTTCTCACAGAATGGAGCTAGGCTGGCTCCCAAGGGCTGTTATTTTCAGTTTCCCCCACTTCTGAGTTCTTTTTCTCTGAATGGATAAAGATGGATGCGGTAGAGCCTTCCCAGCTTCCTCTCTCCTCCTTGGAGGACTTTTTATTTTTTACTGGAGAAGAATTTTTGACAACAGTCTGAGAAGCGCCCACCACAAGCTCTGCTGGGTGCCCGGTGCTGTGCTTTGCAGCCACCTTCCGTGCCAACGCTCCAGCCTGGTTCCTCAGCTGACCTCGGGTCCAGGGCCAGCAACTCGGGCTGGGAGCATCGCAGGCCTGAGTGCCAGACTCATTATTTCTTTTCGTCAGCACGGTGGAAAACATTTGCTTTCTGGGAGGTGACCCTGTTTTCAAGAGCCAGCCTTTGGAGAACACAGGACGTGAAAGCTGGCTTTGGTTCTGAGGCCCGACAGGCCCGAGTCCTTGCTCGCAGCCTGAGGCTCCATCTGGGTCAGAAGCCCCAAGGGGCTTGAGTTGGTCCAGAAGGTTCCCTGTCTCCTGTGAGAGCCATGCCCAGCTGTCCACTGCTGGTAAAGTGGCACGTCTGAGCCGACCGCCCCCCACACACACACTGCAGGCTGCTGCCTGGCGTGGCTTCCTCCCTGGGCATGGGATCAGGGCATGGGGTCAGGACCCGTTTTGGTGGCCAAGCTGTGGAGGAGTGGACAGAGGAAAGCAACATTCCAGCACGACGCTGGCTTTCCCGGTGGTGTTCGCTCGGAGAAGCTTGCTCTGAAGCCTGGCCCGAACGCTGGAGATCGGACTGGGTGTGCCCTGGCCTTCTGCCCGGGAGGGTTTCTTGGCACTCGGCTCTGCCCAGACTCTCCAGGGAAGGTGGGGGCACAGACCCTTGTGTAGGCCACTAGGTGGCCTTAGCCTGCTGGGCAGGTTACCGATGCTGCTGCTTGGTTCAGCTGGCCTCATGACATCAGGTGGAACATTTAAAGTGGTTTCGCTGAATTTAACCTTTTGAGCATTTCAGTGAAAACAAAAGCCCCTTTCATAATACCTAAAATTGAATTCAACAAACACTGACATCTCCTACAGACACCTCACACCAAGTGGCCAGCATGGCCCTGTAGATCCTGGCACTCACTATTAGTCTGGGAGACCAGCGCGTCGTTGAGTCCCATAGAGAAAGGACAGAGTCGGGACCAGCAGAGCCGCGGCAGAGAGCCTGAGTCTGAACCCTGTCTCCCTCACTGACTGAGGAACCTGGAGCAGGGGCTTAGCCCCTCTGAGCCTCCGTCCCTTCACGGCAAAGTGGGCTTAGGGATGGCGCCTGCTTCATCTACTCATGGGGATCAAACAGGATGCTGTGGAAGTGTTGCCATAAAACCCACTGATCAAGACAGATCGGGACAAGGTATTTACAGGTTCTAAAATCAATTAAGGACTAATATCTTGAATGTACAAGAAGTCCCTTACTATCGACAAGAAAAAGACAAGAGCCACAATGGAAAATGGGCAAATGATATGAACAGGTAATTTGCAGAAGGGCCAACAAGCCAACGAAGAGATCCTCAGACACAGCGTCGATCAGAGGGACTTAGAGCAACAAAGAGAGAGGCATCTACACCTACTCGGTGGATGAAGTTGGGAAGCTGTGTGATGCCTGGGGTTGTGGGCCAATCTGACGGGACTTTGCTGAACTCGGAGTCTGCACGGGCCAGAGCCCCAGCTTCCGTTTCTGCCCAAGATGAAGAGCAGAGGCTAGATTTACTCTCCTTCCTGAAACAACAGCAACAACACAGGTGAGCGCTATGACTCCTCAGCCCGGGGGCCACTGCGTGGAGGTCCAGACAAACCAGGGTGGAGTTTGCAGCAGAAGGGTGGCCATCCAGGCTTCCCACGGCACCTGGGGAAGGTAGGAACCAGCACAGGAATACATAACACGAGTCTCCTTCTGTTTGTTTATAGCAGCTGGTCACATTTTGCAGGCAGTATAAAGCATTAAACATGTCGGAACAATCGCTTTTGTGCGTGAGAGAAGAGTGGGTGTGGGGAGTGGAACTGAAACGCATACAAGGTGGAGGGACCAACGTGGGCCACCTTGATCTAGAACCGTCGACAAGGAGCTCAGACCCCTTTGCTGGAGTCTCCTGCCCCCACGGAGAGAAAAGAAACGGAAGATGGCCTTGTCCTAGTGCTCACAGCAGAGGAGCTGATCCGTGCACCTTACGGATGGTTAATAGTAACCGCTTGTCTCGGTGAGCCTGGAACTTAGATGGTGATGTAGAAAGGGGCCAGAGTTGGTGTTTACAGAGGAAATTGGGTGCAACGGTTAAAGGAGGCTCACTGGTAGATGTGGCCTTGTCTCTGAGCAGAGGACAGAGGAGCTTCAGGGTCACCGCTGGCCGTGGCGAAGTGAGTGCCAGTGGCGCCCTGGTAAGAGGGGGTGTAGCCTGAGCTCCACCTGGGGATGTGGAGAAACG
Organism: Phocoena sinus; assembly: GCF_008692025.1. Lineage (NCBI taxonomy): Eukaryota > Metazoa > Chordata > Mammalia > Artiodactyla > Phocoenidae > Phocoena > Phocoena sinus. The sequence goes on along the minus strand of NC_045782.1, from coordinate 45,702,483 downwards.
GATGATCTCCAAGAGAGAGCCGGGTAGGACTGGCTTAGGGTGAGGAGAAGAGGGTCTGGGAGCAGCCCTCAGTCTCTGAAGTTCTGGTTCATGTAACTGGATGACTCTGGGGGCGGGGGGCGGGTTCGAGGGGACAGAGGTAGGTTCAGTTTTATGCCATCTTGAGAGCGCGGTTTCTGTGGGGCCTCCAACGAGAGACATTCGTGTGCAGGAAGCGACCTCTGAGGCCAGGGCACATCCTAAGACTCTGGGACCTGGTGACCGCCACCTTGGCGTGCAGCCTCCTGCCCCCACGTCAAGCCGAGGCTCGAGGCTTTGCTGAGACTCCCCAGCCGAGATGCCAAGTGTCTGCTTTCCCAGGTCCATGTGCAGCTCTCCCCAGAGGGCAGACGCACACCCACCCAGGCCCCAAACGCCAGCCCAGTCGGGCCACCCGTTCCTTGATGAGCTAACCTTCCAGACAGGGCACCCGACATGAAGAGGGCCCCTACCCCCTTCTTGAATCAAAGGTCAGGCTCTCGCCCTGCAGGGTCCCCCAAAGACAACAGATGCCTCAAACACTGGCTGGTGCTGAAAGCTTTATCCTGGGTGGAGGGAGTGGGCCGGGCTTTCCACTCCTGTTGAATGTTCTGACACCAAGATGCACCTCTGTGAAGACACTTGAAGGTCACCCAAAGATGTGGAAATCTCCCTGACGTAACATCATCATCTTCTCTGGCTCCCGGGGGTCGGTCGGCACGGCGTTCGGGCCTCTCCTGCACTGGGATGTGGATTCCTCCAGGAAGCTGCTGTGGAGGGTGCCGTGTGCTGGGATTGTTGAGGGGCAGGAGAGAGGAGGACGCAGAGCCATGAGAAAGGATGCTTGTCAGCGACCTCTAGGAGAGCTCGCATGACCCTCAGCACGGCTCAGAGCCCAGCACCAGGGTGAGGCAACGGCATCCCACATTGTTGCCCTGGGACTTGTGGCATCGGGTGCGAGAGGGGAAATAGGTGCCACTGAACCTTCCGGAAGTTAGGGCCAGGTGTCCCAGAGAGCCAAGGGCTGAGGCAGGACAGAGGACTCTGGGCCACGCAGCTCACCAGGCAGCTGGCCAGAGGCCGTCAGGCCGCCAGAGCAGACACCTGGAGTGCTGGGGTCCTGGAGTTATCGATCACCTTTGTTTTACTCGAAGACGTTGGGCTTCCCGGGGAAGACAGACGCCCTGGCCGATGTTGTTCAGCTGATGGCTGGGTGACACCAAGAAGGAATTCACAAAGCCTGTGTGGCCCAAACAGGGGTCCAGTCAGATGAGGTCCATCCAGACAGAGACGAGCCATCCCAGGCTGCAGGGGGAGTGTGCCTGGGAGCCCGTGGGAATGGCTTTGTGCTTCCAGTTGGGGCTGGGACAGTCAGAGGCAGGGTGAGCCTCAGAGCCTGTCTCCTTGAGGTGCAGCCTTGTCCGCAGACAGGAAGTGATGAGAACTGCTTCAGGACAGCACCGGCTGGCCTCTGTGTTTGATGACGTTTCCAGCTTCACACCCTCTGAAGAGGCCCTCGGCGGAGCCCTGAGGGAGGGTGTGAGTCCAAAGGGAAGTCGTAGGGTGAGTGGAGGTGAGGGGTATTTGTCCACCACCTGGAGAAGTGAGCCTAGGAAAAGGACAATCCTTTTAATGTAAAGCCTATTTGCTTCTACTTGAATTTGTGATAATTTGGACGAAAGTGGATTGGAATTTATCTTTTGCCACAAGAAGCAGAGGGACAGATTTGCTATGCTAAATGCAAATGTTAAAAAACTTGTGTTGCTGGCATCCAAACTGATTTAAAACTCTGTCTTCCAAGCAAAGAGAAGTGTTGGCTCTACCACGAGCACAGTGGTGCTCAGAAAAAGCAGGTTTTGTGTTTCTTCACCTACTGATGCAGCTGTTGTCATGTGAGGGACAGAACTGGGCTTCTTCAGATACATCCCGACAGTTGGCCTCTTTCACCATTTCAGCCCCATGTATCTCCCAGGTTCAGTTCCTGGACCTGCCTGTGCTTTGTCTCCTGTCTGGTTTCCATGGTCTCCCCTCTTTTCTGGCAAAGCCCCTTGCTGTGAACATGCCAGTGTTGTGTCAGGATTTCCCAGAACTTTGCCCGGCTCCAGCCAGGGTCCCACCCACACGGTCATGCACAAGGACAAGCAGAGGCTCTGTGGGCACTGGTCTCACTTCCCTGATAATACCGTTGTCATCCTCGGCACTACCTCTGCTTCCACCATTGCCACCAGGGAGCCTTTTAAGGCACTTCTGTTGTTCAGGCCGGCTTCTAGGGAATGCACCCTCTCCATCACATTCCAAGATTGGTTGTGGTAGTAGTTCTGGTTCACATATGTGGATGTCGAGACTCAGAGAGGTTAAGTAACTTGCTCAGGGCCACACAGCTGTGAAGTGACAGAACCAGGATTTGAACCAGATCTGACACCAAATCTCAGACTTACTTTTGCTTATCATGCAGCCTTTCTCAGACTAAAGGCAGTGACCACAGCTTCCAAAAGTGCCTCCCTTCCCAGAAGGAGCCCTGTTCATGAGGCCGGTCAAGCAAACGTGTGGACGCCAGTTTCCGGGCAGAGGTCCTAGGGGCTGAGGCCACAGGAGGTCTCCGAACAAGAGTAGGCAGCAAAGGGCCCCAGGATCAGGGTGAACACCCTTCTGCCCCATCCTGCTTTGTGGCAACTTGGCTAATGTGGGTTTGAAGTCAAAACCATCACTGACAGAGAACAGAGAGGGTTAGCTCAGGGCAGGGATGGTGGTGTCTGCGGGCAGCGCCGGAGCCACCGTGACCACCGTGCTTCCCTCCTGGCACACCTCTGTTTATTGTCTTTGTTCAAGGTCCCACTCCCTTTCCCTCGGCGTGTTTCCTTCATAACAGGATAGCAGCCACCTCGGCTGCTACGGGCTGTTCCAATGACTGAAAACACCAAGATAAGCACCCTGGCAGCAAAGGTCCCCAAGGCTGCGTCTTTGGAGCTCAGAGAGCAGGTCTCCCTGTTTTCAGTCGCCTTGGACGGTGGTCGGTAGCAGCTCAGAGATCATGTCCTGAGTAGACTGATATGGGGGCCTGGGTCTGTGCTTGGATGCCCAGCCTCCGGGGCTGAGTCTTCAGTCTTAAAAGCGTTTCTAGTTCAAGGTGCTCTTCAAGTTTATTCATTATTGGTTGAAGGAACAGGCTCGATTCTTTTTTTTTTTTTTTTTTTTTTTCAGGCTCGATTCTTAATCCTGCAAGTGCTAGAATTTCTGGGCCCCCTGTATTTCCTCTCAATTCTCCTGCAAGTTTGTCCATTCTTTTCTGAGCTCATCTTTTTTCTTGAGGTACTTTATCAAACGCAGCAATAACAACTGATTCACTCTAGAGATATTTTGCTTGGAAAGCTCTTCACCCAAAGCCAGAATTGCATTAGGTATGTTTCCTGTTTCCTAGCTTATTGCAGGAATCCATTTTAGTGACTTTTTTTTCACCATTATGTAACATAGGTTGCCATTTTCCAACTTTCTTTTTTATTTTATTTTATTATTACTGTTTTTTTATTTTTTGGCTTCACCTCGCAGCATGTGGGATCTTAGTTCCCCGACCAGGAATCGAACCTCCTCTACTGGAAGCACAGAGTCTTAACCACTGGACCGCCAAGGGAAGTCCCCCAACTTTCTAAAACAGTTTCTTCACCACCTGGTCTACCAGTCATATATTTTAGGTTTTATTATGGCATCATTCCACTGTCAGCATCGAACTCTCCACTAGTCAGCTGTTGCTGCAATGATGCCATGTGACAAGAGACCCTGCCAGTCCCAGTGGTTTAGGAGCAAATGTGTGTTCCTCACTCACACGTTTGTGTGTTGACAGCAGAATCCACTTCAGGCTGAGGTGGGGTCAGGTCTGCCTCTCAGCTCTCATCCCGGGACCCAGGTGGAAGAGGGGAACAAAGCAAGGGTGCAGGGGGGAGGCAGAAGCATGCCCTGCCTCTGAGACCTCTGGGCAGTACTGCCCACGTTCCACTATTCACAGCCGGTCAAGCTGCCAGGCCATGACACGGGGGCAGGGAGGGAAGGAAGAATTGTGAACAGACAAATACCATCTGCTACGAGACTGGCCGAAGGACCAAGGCGAAGTTAACACAAGACATGGCCTCAGAGTTGCCCCCGGCTCTCTGCTCCTGAAGCCCTTGGTCTCACAGAGCCAACACGACGAGGTAGGAAGGACGGAGCACAGGGTAGACCAACCAGGCGCTGCCACCTACGTGCTCTCACAACGTGACCCGGCAGGCCACTCCCCAGTGTCCCTGGAGATGCAGCTCCCTGCTGTGAATGTGATGAGGGGCGCCCCCCCCACCAGGTAACCCAGAGTAAACAGTTGTCTGTTTGCAAGGTGCCTGCTTTGTGAGAGATGCTGACACACACCACTTCTCAAGCCTTTGTCCTCTTGGGCTGGGTGGGTGGAGGGGCACCAGATCCAGCGTGGTCCCCTGTGCTGAGCACCAGCAGAGGGCCCCGCTGTGTAGCTCGCATCTCAAGGGAGACGCCCATGCGGGAAGCAGAGGAGCAGAGGGAGGGCTGGGTCCTACCACCCAATCCAGGGAGCCAGACTGAACCCCCCCCCCACCGCCCCGAGAGCAGAGAAGCATCTCTCTGGCCACCCCACGTCCGATCAGGGTCTGGGGTTTCGGTGATGGCAGAGGAGGAAACGTCTCTGCCCCGTGGAGTTGCAGGCTCTAGAAACAACCCCACAACAGCCATGATAACACCTGCAGCTGCCTTCTCAAGTCCTTGTTTGTGCTGGACATTTCCATAAGGAACATTTAACGTACTGTCTGTGGTAGGCTGATTGCGGCCCCCGAAATACACGTCCACATCCTAGCCGTGGATAGGCCCTTATTTGGAAAATGGTCTTTGCAGATGTAATGAAGATAAGGGTCTCAAGGTGAGATCACCCTGGATTATTGGGGGGAAGGGGAGCCCTGAATCCAATGACAAGTGCCCCCCCTTTTTTTAAGGGTATAACTTTTTAAAAATTAATCAATTAATTTTATTTATTTATTTTTGGCTGCGTTGGGTCTTCGTTGCTGCGCACGGGCTCTCTCTAGTTGTGGCGAGCGGGGGCTACTCTTTGTTGCGGTGCGAGGGCTTCTCATCGCGGTGGCTTCTCTTGTTGCGGAGCACAGGCTCTAGGCACACGGGCTTCAGTAGTTGTGACATGCAGGCTCAGTAGTTGTGGCTCCCAGGCTCTAGAGCACAGGCTCAGTAGTTGTGGCGCACGGGCTTAGTTGCTCTGCGGCATGCGGGATCTTCCCAGACCAGGGCTCGAACCCGTGTCCCCCGCACTGGCAGGCAGACTCTCAACCACTGCACCACCAGGGAAGCCCAACAAGTGTCCTTTCAAGAGAAAGGCAGGAGATTGGAGACAGAAGAGGAGAAGCCACAGGTTGAAGAGGAGAAGCCACTTGAAGATGACAAGCTACAGCTACAAGCCAGGGACACCTGGAGCCCCCAGACGCTGGAAGAGGCAGGAAGGATTCCCCACCCTAGAGCCATCAGGGGAGCATGGTCCTGCCAACACCTTGGACTTCTGGCCTTCAGAACTATGAGAGAATACATTTATGTTGTTTTAAGCCCCCAGTTTGTGGTAACTTGTTACAGCAGCTGCAGGACACTAATACGCCATCTTATTTATCTTACAAAGCCCGTGGTAGGTAGGATGCCCATTTTACAGGCGGAGAAACTGAGGCCCAGAGTTTAGAAAATGTGCCTATTGGTGGTTGCTGAGTGGCAAAAGCCGAATCCAGCCTTCTCCCGACTCCTGTGCCTCTGCCCTGAAACAGTCTACAGTCAAAGCGAAGTTCAGCTGACAGAGATGGGATGCGTGACCGCATAATGAAGAGAGGAGGGCAGAAGAGCCTGCCGCACAAGGGGCCGCTGGAACAAAGTGGCGGGAAAACACTGATGGGACAGCCCGGGAGAAGGCCTACCCTGGAGCATCGCTGGGTCACGGCCAACAGACCTCGGAGGAAGCAGGACAAGGGTCCGGTGTCCATGTGCAGGCTCTACACAGGGCTTGGGTAGGGACTTCCCTGCTGGAGGCGTCTCTGAGTTAGAGTTGGTTGGAAATGCCCACCCCACCTCTCATTTACCGGGAGGCTGGGCCTCTCCGTGCAGCCTGCTTCTGACCAGGGAGACCCAAGTTCCCATCCTACTTGGCGACTTGAGAGGGACGCAGCAGAAGTGCATTGTGGCCTTGCTGGGGAGCCCAGGGAATCAGCCCAGGCCTCCCAGAGACTCTCTGTGCCTGGTGCATGGCAGGAACTCAACAAAGGGTAGTTCCTGTTCCTTTTCCACAGGAGAAAAAGGAGAGAGTCTGGGGATAAAGGAGGGGAGAGAAGGGACATTTACCCACAGAGATTCTCTTCTTCTGGCAGATAATCCTCACAACGGCTTCCCGAGGTGGGTCCCCGCATCTCCTCCTTGGTGGGGAGCACGCAGCTGTCACCGGGATAGTCACACTACCCTGTCCAGACCTCTGGGTGGTGTTCTGCCCGTGCCCTGGACCTCCTGTGCTCCAGCCCCTGCTTCAGAGCACCTGGTCCTGGGTGTGTTTTGACTTCGGGTCTTTCAATTCCTCTTCTGTCAGGCATCCGCCCTGCCCCTGGCCTCCCATCCCAGCTCCCCCGTCTTAGACCCTGCCTGGGCAGCTACTCTAATCTGATCAGGCGACACCCCAGAGCAAAGACAAGTGTTCATCTGGGTGTGCACACACCATGTGGTGTGTGTGGCCATTCGTCTGTGGGTAGAGCATGTGTGTGTTTCCGGGTGTTCTGTGTGTGCACAGTGCATGTATAACATATCTGGTGTGTATACAGGGTGTCTATAAGGTGTGTGTGGTGTACATGCATATTGTATAGGTGTGTTTGCAGGGCTGTGTGACTTGTATGCTTGCAATGCAGTGTGTTTATATGTGCTGTGGGGTTTATGTGTGCACGTGCGCTATTGTGTATGTGAGGGCTGCAGTGTGCATGTGTGTACATGTCCATTCATGTGCTCTGGGTACACATATGTGCATGCACTCAGTGGTGCGTGCAGTATGTGAGTATACGTGTGTGTGCACACATGCATATGTGCTCTAAAAAGAAAGCCAAGTGTGTGGCTGGACAACTTTTTGCTAATACCTTGGAGGATGGAAAGGCCAGAGGATTCAGTCACATAGACTGCTCTTTGAAGAGATTGGTGTGTGATGCAAAGATCCCCTCAGCAGAAGCCAACGACAGATAGAGGATTGTCTAGGGAAGACCTGTAGAGGACCCTCTTGTCAAATGGAATGAGCCCTGTGACATACACAGGAAGCCCACAAAGTTCTTGAGAATGTGATATCAGCAGAAACACTGTGATTTCAGCTTGAACGGAAAGGGACGGAGAGAGGATGAAATGAAAGATGAAAGGAGACTTTTGGACCTCCCAAAATTCTACTGGCCGGAAACAGGCTGATAAAACTGCTTATCTGCAAACACATGCTACCCTTCATGAAAAAGGAAGGATAATTCAAAGAACGGAGCCATGAGCCCAGAGGACAGAACTGGGAACCACAGAGGATTATGCTCAGACCTTGAAACTTAATACTGTTTGCCCAGCTGGATTTTGAAATTGTGTGGGACTGGTGACTCCTTTTTTCTTTCCATTTTCTCCCTTTTTGAATGGAAATGTCTAACACTGTCAACATAGGCCTGTCCCAACATTGTATTTTGGGAGAAGGTAACTTGTTTCTTGAGTTCCACATGTTCACAGATGAAGAGGAACTATGCATCGGGAGGATTGTACCTGGAGCTTCACCCATCCCTAATTTAGATATTTAGATGATGAGATTTGGGACTTTTGGACTGATTGTATTTAAATGAGATTTTTTTTTTGGATTTCGATTTGATATTGTAATGCATAAAACTTTTGGAGATACTGGGGTGAGGTGAAAGCATTCTGCACATGGGATTTTGCTTGTGAATCTTTGGAGGCCAGAGGGCAGACCAGGGTCAGCAGAATAAGGGCCCCTAAAGATGTCCACATCTTAATTCCCAAAACCTGTGAATATGCTCCCTCATAGGTCAAGACGACTTTGCAGGTGTGATTAAGTTAAGGACTTTGAGATGCAGAGATTATCCTGGATTACCCAGGTGGACCCAATGCAATCGCAAGTCATTATAAGAGAGGGGCAGGGACGTCAGAGTTAAGAGAAGGAGATGTGACAAAGAAGTGATATCAGAATGATGAGATTGTTGGTTTGAAGATGGAGGAAGAGACTAGCCTCTGGAAGCTGGAAAAGGCAAGGAAGTACATTCTCCCTGGAGTCTCCCGAAGGAAAGAAACCTTTTGGACAACGTTGACTTAGCCCAAGGAAGTCCATTTTGGACTACTGACCCCCAGAACTGTAAGATAATAAAATTGTGTTGTTTTAAAACACTAAAATTATGGTAATTTATTATAGCAGCAATAGGAAACTATTGATAACACACGGGCCATGGTGACAGGGAGGAATCCGTAAAGGAGACGGTGAAGTGATAGAGGAGGAGGACCAAGTGATAGAGGAGGAGGACCAAGACACGGGGGTCCTAGGAACCCCAGGAAGAAGGATTTTCCCGAAGGGGAGAAGTGCTCTGTACTAGGTATTGCTGATCCTCCCAGACGAGAGCTGAGAATTAACCCTGGCTTCAGCAAAGTGGAGGTCAGCAAAAGCATTCTTGGTGAACCAGGAGAGAGAAAAGCCTGCTTGAGAGGATTCAGGAGAGGCTAGGAGGAGAGGAGATGGAGATGGCAAGACTCTTTGCCGAGGGGGCTCGTGGTGAAGGGCAGAAAGGTAGTGAGCAGTCAGGATGCCCCTGGCCCACAGGAGTGGGGCAGCACGAGCGCTGTGGAGAGCGACCTGGTCACGGGGAGACCCGCTGGGGGGCCGTGTCCTTGAGTGGCAGGACGGGCTGGGTCCAGTGCACCCAGCAGAGTCGGCTGTGGGTGGGAGCTTGCCATGGTGGGAGCACATGGAAGTTCTTTAATGATTGCTTCAATTTTCTCAGCGAAATAGGAAACAATCGTCTCTTTTTCGCTTGCTAAATGTGCTGAGCAGGCTTGAAAATGTGTGCACTTCACCCGGAGCCCTGGAGCCGGCAGGAAGCAATAGTAATGTGTCGCACATGCAGCTTCAATATTGTTTGGTTGGAGAAATAATATACCGCCCAACTAGTTTGTTTTAATTAGACAAACACCCGGAGCCTGCCTGCTGCTAGAGAGGACAGCGCTGAGGTCAGCTCTGTTTGACATTCCTGACTTGCGAAGGGCGGCTTAGAACAGCAGAGCGGGCCCTGGGCTGAGCTCCCTGGAGCTGCTCCAGGGCCCTGCTTGAGAAATGTTCAGTCCTAGAGATTCCACCCCAATTTTAAACATCTGTTGGTGCTTGCGGAAAATGAGGTTGGGATTGTTTTGGTCACAGCCCGTGAAAGCTGCCATCGCGCAGTGTTCTTGAAGCATTGGTGATGGATGTTTCACACTCCGACTCAAGTGGGGCCGCGCTGGCCTGACTGATGTAAACAGGGCACCACCTGCCCCGCGTGTCGGGCCCCCGCTCTCCTCAGAGACCAGCCGTGAGAACCCAGGGACCCGGGCATCAGGGGGGCTGCCCGGCAGCTCCACGCCATTCTGTCAGGCCCCCAGGGAAGCTGTGTGGGGTTTTGTGTTCTCCAAGGCTTCCCACCTCTTGGTGCCAGAGGCCCTGGCCTTCCTTTGAGAGGCCCTGTTCATTGCCTTCGGGAGCCTTGAGGGTGGTCCGTCCCTCTCCTTCCCTCCACACTCCCCTGAGTGCCTCCTCGGAGCAGCCAGCCGGCCATGCGCGGCACAGATTTTTGTTTTATTTTGTTGTTTCAATCAAGCTGAGGCCAGCTTGGAGTCCCATTTCCCCTGGGATGGTGGAAACGTGAGTTTCGGGCCCTGGAGGGCTACCCCCTGCCCCCTGCCTGGTCTTGAGAAGTTTCTGGACCCTGTGCTTCCCCCCATCATCCACCCGGCCTCCTTGCTTCTCCTCCTCAGGTGGGCCCCTTGCTCACTAAGGCTGGGAAATGGGAACACTCTTCTCTGGTCTCCTTCCAGGCCCTTCTGGCCGAGGCCACCTGGCACCTGCTGACCCTTGCCTGCCCTGGCCCGAGCTCCTTACCTGCACCTGTAAACACCTCGTGACCGTGTTGTCAGCCTTTCTGCTGGAGACTGGGGGGTAGGGGTCTGAGTCTACCTCTTATGGACTTGTCCCAGGCCCTAGAGCCATGCCCGGCCCACCATCAGATCAGAGTAAGAAGCCAGATAGCAAACCTCAGCCTGCCGCTGTGCTGCGCACAGGCCGTTTCGCGCTCACACTGACCCTCTGCCTGTGGGTCCTGGTGCTACACAGATACCCACGTACAGCATACAATGGGTCACTGAGGAGGAGTGTTCAGATGCCTGGTGCTGGACTCAGGCCTGTGGGTTCCAGTCACTATGGACACTGCCTTCTCTGAGCCTACAGACTCTTAACACACACAACATGTTTCCACACACACCCACCTCTCCCCATCTGTCCTTCTGCCTCTGCATCCGTTTGTCTAGCCATCCACGATTTCTATACCTATACTTAAACCTCTACACATCTATCTGTCGGACCTATCATCTTTCTATCCATCCATCCACCACACAACCAGATACACACACACACACCCCTCAGTCCCTGAGTGTACTTGCATCTGCCTTGCCAGGCTAGCCTACCCCCTGCATCTGCTCGAGCCCTCGGATGGGCTGCCCCAGGTCCATCCTGCTGCCATGGGGAGAGCTCCCTGTCCGGCTACCCTGGCTGTGTTCCCTCTTTGCTGGTCCCAGTGCCTTCCAGCAGTAGGCTTCCTTCTCAAAGAATTTCTCCTCAGTGCCCGTTTCTTGCCTGTCAACATCACAGAGACCATCAACCCCCAGCCATGTAACATGGCCAACCCGAAGGTCCCCTCTGTCCCCTGTTAGAGGTGGTTATTTAGCTGAAGGAGCTGGAGTTAGAGAAACTGAAAGGATAAGGCCCTTTACTTCCGATTTCACACCTGCAGCAAGGCTGAAGGTGGCAGTAAAGGAAGAGCATGGAGGCTGAGAGAGGGGCCTCCACCCTGGCCTGCCTGTGACGGACACAGTCCTGCTTCCGGTCCCAGCTCAGCCAGCACAGCACGCACTGGCCTGGGTCCTGGACCATAGGTGGCCGACATGATGGCACCTGGGGGACAGGGGCTTCTGAGGGTGGCTACAGGTGGGGGCCTCCTTTGGATGGATTAAAATACCAACATGTGACTTCAGTCACATCTTTAGGTTATAACAAACTTCCGGAGTCAACTTCATTCCGGGGAGGGAGGCACCTCCACTTTTCTGGTGCAGAAACTGTCTTGTGGAAAACAAAAGTAAAGCCATTTTGTTTGTTTGATGTTAAGGCCTTTAAGGTTGTTTCTGGTTTGGGTCCTCCCTCCTCCTGACTCCAGCCTGCCTGGACCAAGCGTCTGTGGGGCACATTCTCTCCATGGGGCCTCAACACTGGGCTCCAAATGCCTCTCCTTTACAAGTGCACAGGGTGGGCCACCTGACAGAGCCACTGAGCCCAGCCCTGTGCCTGTGTACTAGCATGTACACGTGTGCATGCATGCATGTGTGTGCTCACACACGCATGCACACGCCAAATGCTTCAGAGAAACAGCAGGCAGGAATGCAGGGGTTGGACGGGATGTGGGCTGTGCCTGGGGGTCCCTCCCGGGCCTGTGTAGGGGCGGGTGGGGCTGAGGCCACAGGAAGAACCTGCTACCCAGGACGGTGTGGGAGACACTGCTTCTCACCTACTTTATTTCCTGTTTTAACACATGTGAAATAAAAACTGTTAGGTCCCCATGAGGTTGAGCAGGTTTCCTGGAGTTGGAAACCCTCCCAAACTGCCTGTCCTGGAGATGTGGGTGCTTCCTGGGTTGCAAGCCCCATCCTTCCCCAGTCGACCCCTGCACAGAGTGGGTCCGCATGCCCAGGACCAACACCCCTGTCTTTTGTCTGCCCTGCTTCATGGGTGGATCTCCTGAGGAGGGTGGTCTTTCCTTCATGGGCCCCCAGGCCCGCCTGGCCCCCTCACTGTCCCTGGGTTCCCTGAACCCCTTCTTGGGATCTCTGGAGGAGCTTCCCTGGGAGCCAGGGGACCTGATGCTGCCCAAGTCAGAGGGTGGAAGGTGTCAACGGAGGCCCTCCTGCTTTAGGACTGGATTTCTTGACCCACATCACCCCTGGGGGGTCCTGAGAACGGACACTCTCCCCTGTGGTCAGCCAGGCCTTGCTCTGTGCCCTGGGGATTGGGTCCAGTCCCTGGCTCCTGCCACAGGGAAGGACTCGAGGGCCCTATGGCTCTGCCGGTGCATGTCCCCTAACCTCCCTGCAAACCCCCGGCTGAGTCAGTTTCTGCCTGGAGAGGGCTCTTGGTGGGAGCTGGGGGCTTCAGAGTTCACGACAGAGCAGAGCCTGAGTAATGAGGAGGCTGGGGCTACACAGGGACCTCAAGGGGGTCTCGGAGCGGGGGCCAGCAAAGTGGGCAGGGCTTCAGCTGTGAGGCTAGGGCTGAGGCTGGGGGCCGGGTTGTGCCTGGTCCCCAAGAGCGCTCATGGAATCTCAGCGCACTCTTCATGGGGCTGCCGTGATGAGAAAGGGCACCGTTCCCGGGCCCTGAGTGGGCCTTTCAGGGCTCATGAGCAGGGCCTGGGGACCCCATGGCCCCAACAGAGTCCCAGTACCTGTCCCGCCCAACCTGGGGGATGGGTGCAAGGTGTCATCAGGTCCACTGGGCCCAGGGAGACACCCGTTTCTTTTGGGAAGAGCTTGAAAGCCACTCTCCGGAGAGCCTATCCGCCTATGAGCCTGGGCACCTTTGGTGATCCAGCGCCACTGGGTGAGGCCGGCCACTCACTAAGGTGTCAGGAGGGAGCTCTGGGTGTTCCACCTGGGTGAAGGGCCGGGTGGGGCTCAGGAGAGGAGGAGGTTTTCCAGGCTGGGGTGGGAGGAGATTCAGGGTAAAGGAACAGGCAGGGCCATGACCCAGAAGGACCCCCCAAATTACAGGGGGTCCTTCACCTTCGGCTTGAGGGGCAAGGTCTGCAGGAATGGGGAGGCCCGTCAGGGAAGACCTGCTTCCTGGGACAGGCTGTGTTGGGAGTGCTGAGAAACTTGTGGGTCACAACGAGGGAGGATGGTGAGGCCCACACGAGGGGCAGGAGGGGCCTGGGTGGGGACAGAGTGTGGCCTTGGGGGTGGGACCCTGACAGCCCTGGATCTGTGTTTCTGCATCAATGCCTGTTGAAGCCACTGCAGGGCAGGCACCTTCCTCTAGGGACAGGGAACCTGAGATGGGCTCCAGGGTGGGAACTTAGGCTGGTTGGATTCAGCTGGAATGTCAGTTTGTTGTTCTTTGATGGAATTCAGGACCACAACACAGCCCGACCCGGGCAGGGCCGCCAGCGTGGGCTCTTCCTGGAGGGCAGGGCTGGCCTGATGGCGCCGCCCACCTGGAGCCTGTGAGGAAGGAAGACGAGCACCAGAGAGGCTCCTAGTTGCTGGTGAACACAGGGAGATCTACAGGGACTCAGGACAGAAACTCAGAGACCCAGACCCTGCCCTGTCCCAACAGGCCCCCTACTGTGGTTGCCCTGGAGCCCATGTTGTGCCCCATGCTCTGCTCCCAGCCTGGGCTGTGGCCCTGGACCTCACCCCTTGGGCCTCCCCAAGTCCTCCCAGCCCCTCCCTTAGGCCCTGGAGGACACTGGAGCGTGTGTCATTTGGACACGACTCTAGTGTGTGGTTGCTCTTTTCAGACACACCCATAGCTGGGGATGAGAGGTCCCCTTGGATTTTGGTTTGGGGAGGGAAATAGGCTCTGGTCCATGTTAACCTAACTAGTATTTTGCTCTTAAAATTCTAGAGTCATATTTGAAGCCAGTCCAAGTCCTTCCTGCCATTGGTGGCTCTGAGATTCAGGGCACATCTGAGAACAACCAAGTGAGGTGGCCTGTGGTGCCCTGACTTGGCGGGGGGGGGCAGGAGGCCGGGCAACCCCCACCCACCGAGGGGCTGGGGCCCAGTGTCACCCAGTGGGGAGGGACGTGCCTTCTGCTGGACAGCGCCAGAATGTGCGCATGGGGAGGCGAATCCCCCACTTGGGGCCCCTACCCCCTGGATCGCCCCTCCTGACTCCCTGGCCCCCAAGGGGATCTCCACTCGGCCTCGGGTTGGGCTGTGTGTGCAGGCACCCTTGTTCTGGCCAGGTATGAGCACACAGTGGGCCTTCAGGGGCTTGTCCGGAGATTCACCCCAAGAGTCGGCGATCCCAGCCACAGTGGCATCATTCAAGCACTAGGAGCACTTCGCTATGACAGGGCTCTTTGCGGGGAAGGGGCAGGTCCAATCTGCAGGGTGAGCTGGGCAGACGCTGGGAGGAAAGAGGGAGGCATCCAGGGTGGGTGGGAACGAGGCTTCAGCGGGCGGTTGGGGCCCTGGGCCTCCTTGGGGCCTCTGACCCCCGGCTGGCTGATGTGCACAAGGGGAGGGTCCCCCACGGTGGTTGGGGTCGGCTTCTGGGACGAGAGCAAGCAGCCCTCAGCCTGCGCTTCTTGACCCGGCTGGGCAGTGAAGGCAGGGCTCAGTCAGTGTGGTGGGAGAGGGTTGTGCAGGCCCCTGGAGAGGCAGCCAGAAGAGGAGATGCCACCTGGCCGGGTACCCACTGTGTCCCTGCAGCTGCCCCATGGAGAAGACCCCATGGGGCAGCCAGGAGGAGATGATGGGACGGGGCCGTGGGTGGGGTGACTTCCAGAAGAGTCCCAAGGTCAAGGTTGGAGATGGAGGGGAGAGCAGGAGTGGCAGGTGGCCTCACAGCATCACATCATGCCCCATGGGTCCCACACAAGAAGCCTCAACTCCCAAGGGGCAGGAGGGCCTGAGGCGGCCGAGCCCCCCAGGTACCCTCAGGGTCGCCCCACGTCTGGCCACCGCTGAGCACTGGCCCGGGGCCTCATAGCCCCCAGGTGAGCAGAGGGCCCCTCGTGGGTGACCCTGATCCTCACCGCACTCGGAGGAGGGCGGAAGGCTGGGAAGGCTGGGGCCTGCCACGCCTCAGCTCCCGCCACCGCAGCCCAGAGCCCCTCCTGCGTGCCTCCCCCAGGCCCCGAGGCGCGGGGGTGGGAAAAGCACCTGGAACAAGTCCCAGGTTGTTCCCAGGAAAGGGAGGTGCGCCCCTCACTGATTCATGAGACGGGAACCCTGCCCAGGACACCCACCCCCGTCCAGGACGTTCCCACCGCACAGCGCACTTCACAGGCATCTGGCTCAAATAACTGGCTGATAGCGTGAATAAATTAGAGACGGAACTCTCGGGAAGGCAGGGCCACCGCAGTCCATTCCAATGCAGTGTACATGGCGGGGGCTGTGGCTCCCTGGGATTCAGTCATCCCAGAGGGAAGGGCTGCGGGGCCGCCCACGCCAGCACTGCCTCAGTGGACACACAGCCCGCCAGTGGCGCTCACGCCGGGCTGGTAAGCCACACGGTGCTGGGCGTGGTGAGGCGACAGGCCTGCCTGAAGAGCACAGCTCCGCCAGTGCCCCAGGCCAGACCCTGAGTGTCCCCCGCTGCCTCCTCGCTGTGTGACCTCGCTGAGTCTCTTACCCCATCTAGGCCTCCATTTCCTCCTCCGGTTCTTGTGAGAACTGAGCAGAGACTGGCCCTGGTGGTGTTGGGAGGATGGCTTACTGGGACGTTCCAGGACGTCGGGGTGGGGGACACACAGTGGTCCAGTGGGTGGCCACAGGAAGGCTGGAGGGAGGACACAATGGGCAGACCACTGGTGAAGGAGCAGGGTGGGAGCCAGGTCCGGAGGGGCCAGCAGGGGTAGGGGACCCTGAAACACAGCAGGGAGGGCTGCGGTGGGGAGCCTGAACGCCTGTCCCGGTAGTGGAGTGCTGCAGAGGGACACGTACCTCCCTGAGACCAGGAGAGTCAGGCCCTACTGCTTCGTCCTCAGGACCTCATCACTGTTGCCCAGTCTATGTCTCCACCAGGGTTGATGGTGGCCCCTCAGAGTCCAGGACAGGCCACAGTCCCAGCCACATGTCCACAGACACAGACGCAGGGTCTGCAGGCAGGGATGGCCTCCCTGCCTCCAAACCCCCCACCGGCCTCCCTGCCAGACACCCAGCCCGCTGGCCCTCAGGGGTCTCAGACCCCGCAGCCACCGCTCAGGGCTCTGAGTTCTCCATGACAACTGGCCTCCCTAGAAGGTGAAACTCAGGGCTTGGGCCCCTCAGGGTCTGTTTCCAGACGCAGCCTCAAACATCCCAGCACAGACGTCTTTCCACAGGGCGGGGGGTCACAGGGTAGGTGCATTTAAATTTCTGGTACAGGCGCCAAGTCGCCTTACAAAAGGCTGTTCTGATTCACGCCCCCGCATATGGTTTGTGAGTGACCCCCTTTTCCTCACCTAACCAGCACTGGTTCTTGTCATTAAGTAGTTTTCAACTTCTCACCTCTATGATTAATACGGAGAATGAATATTTTGTGGTATTCACTAAGGTGTTTTTATATCTTTTTCGTTCTTCTCCTTTGCCACTTTTCTGCTGGGTTGCTGGTTTTTTTCTTGCTGCTTTGCGGGAATTCTTTATACGTGATGAATAACAGCCCTTGTATTTTCCCTGCAGATATTTGTTCCTAATCTGTTGCTTAATATTTTACCTTACTAATGGTGGTTTTCTTTTTCCATCACATAGCGGTCCTCAAGTTTTATGTTGTCAGATTTGTCAGTGGTTTCCTTTAAAGGCTTTGGATTTTGCATCTTGCCTCCCTTCCCGAGAATGTGCACATATGCTCTTGTATTTTCTTCCAGTGCTTTTGTAATTATGCCTTTAATCTATCTTAGTTTATCTTGGGGTATGGGGTAAGACAGAGTGGAACCGTTCTTCCACATTAAATCTTAGATATCACGAGCCATGGAGGACACAAATTATAGCAAGGGGTCTCGGAGCACAGGCTCTGGAGCAGGGCTTCCTGGGCTAGAATCCACGCCCTGCCCCTCACGGCTGGCGGGGCTCGGGGCGGGTATTGCTGAGCCTGTCGGAGCCTCAGTTTCCTCTTCTCCAGATGGTTCTTGTGCGGATTAAGTGAGCACCTGTGTGTGAATGACTCAGGAGTGAGCCAGGTGGTCTGAGGGAGACCGCATCGCATCCTGGGAGACTCCACAGCCTTCAAGTGGTTCCCCAGCCCGGGGTCCCCACCTCTTCCTGCTGCTTCTAGAAGAGAGGAGGTTGAGGGTAGGATCAGGAGGGGGAAGAAAAACCTCAGCCTCCAGGTGACTCTGCCGGCGTGAGACCAGCACCTACGCTCTGCAGGAACCCCCTCACCCTGGTGACCTCAGGACAGAGACAGCCCCACCAGGCTGCTGGAGGCCTCTAGGGAGAAAACAGTCACAATGTTGTCATGTCCAGCCAGACTTTGACAAAGCCCACGGAGGCCCCGAAAGCTGGAACTGGACATAAGGGAAGTGGTTAAGAAAGGTGAGAAGTAGAGGGGCCTGGCCAAGAGTGGGAGGTGAGGGTGTGAGTTGTGGGGATTGAGTCAGGACCCTCCCCAGACCACCACTGCCGAGAGCATCACCCGGGCGGCCTGGACCACTGAGGGATGGAGCTTGACCAGGAGCCAGGAGTCCCAGGCCTAAACCGCCCTGCTGACCGTGGTGGGACCTCTCTGCCGAGCTCTCCTTGTCTGACGGAGGAGGGGCTGTGCTGGCTGCCCACAGCGCCCTCCCAAGGCCCACCGCCTCAAGGATGGGTACCGAGGGGGCGGAGGGACGGGGCTCTCCAGCCAGACACCAGCTCGGGGAGGTCAGTCTGGGAGCATTGGCAACAACAGCGGAGGCCCCGAGAACCTGCTGCCAGAATGTGAAGGAAGAGCGTGCTCTTTTCAAAACGGGCTTGTTGAATTCTACAGAAGGAGAAAACGACTGAGTTTCCTCCTTTCCATCCGAGCCTGCCTCACATTTCCAACCTTATTGATTTTTGTGAGGCCTGGGAGGCGGGACGGGCTTCCCCCGCTGCTCCGTGCCTATTAACGTTGCTGAGCTGAGCACGGTTGCCACACTTTCCTGTAAAACGGACTA
The DNA here is from genome assembly GCF_008692025.1 of Phocoena sinus. Taxonomy (NCBI): domain Eukaryota; kingdom Metazoa; phylum Chordata; class Mammalia; order Artiodactyla; family Phocoenidae; genus Phocoena; species Phocoena sinus. Next base: position 45,684,289 of record NC_045782.1, on the reverse strand, counting down.
AAACAGAAGTTGATGTGTTCCTCATATAAGACATACATAAATCAGTTACAAATAGTTCTCAGAGCGGATGTGATGATGCAGCGGCTGTCACAGGAAACACATGCATCAGGCTCATCCCCAGTAACAGGAAAGTGGAGGCAGACTCCACGGTCTTTGGGCCGCTCTTCGGGGGCCTCCAGGAAGGCAGATCCCTCAGGCTGCACCCCACTCCCGGCCCAGGCAGAGGTTCCCAGCTGCCCTGAGCTGCCTGCACTTTTGCACACGTAGCTAATTGCTGGGTGTTCGTTCCTGGTTCAGATCTTCTTACCAACCGCAGGACCTTACCAACGAGCGACGCACATGCAAGTGCTTCACGGGTCATCCCTGCCAGGGACCCTGGTCCCTGGGGACAGAGCACAGCTGGTGGATTTTCAGGCTGGTTGACTTGGTGGGCAGAGCCCATATCCACCTGGGCCTTCACCCTGGTGGGGAATGGTGAGCTTGGCCCCAAGAGCCTGGGCACAAGGCCTCTGGTTTCCTGTGAGATCTCCAGATCTATGTGGACACATGAATAAGCAGAAATTTCACCCCCGTGCTATACAGTCGCCTGAGACCCAGGACGTCAGCATGGGCCCCGCTGCAGTGACAGTAGCAACCGTGGTTCCGCCAGTCAGGGGAGCAGGTGCTGAGGCCGCTGCAGCCCCGTGAGGCTGCCGGCTGAGGCCGTGGACCTTAGCTTTCGTGCAGTCGTTACAGAGAAAGGCTCTGACTCTGGATGCGCGGTGCAGGTTAGAGGGACTGGACCAGCGTCCTCAAGCGACTTTTGGGGTTGAAGTCCTCTGAGCGTTTTCACAGTATTAGCCTGAGGGCCCTTAGCACTAACCGGCCACAGGCTTCTCACTTACAGGGTAGGGGGTGGAGGGGGAAGAGCCCGGGGAGGATAAGGGCCACCCAACGCCAGCCCGTGAGCTGCAGAGCCAGCAGGCAATCATTTGCCTCGTGAGCCTAAGTCAATGTTGAATGTGAACTTGAGAAAAACTCAGCTCAGAGTCGACGGAAAGACCAGCAAGCGCTGAGGAAGTCCCACGTGCCTTTCACCCCCGTTCCCTGGGGCGGGGACACCTCCCCGGGGGCCTGCACTGGGCTGGACCTCCTCCCCGAGCCCCAGGCCTGAGGCACGTGGCCATGGAGGCGGGTGGGGTTCCAGCTCATCGCAGGCAGCGCTCTGGACATCCAGGTCAGCTCGGCGGGAAGACAGCAGAGGAGGTGAGCTGGCCCAGCTCTGCCGGAGTCAGGGCCTCTCTCTGCCTCCTGGCTGGGTGGGGTCCTCGGGGGACGGGGGCTGGGGGGAGAAGGGAAGGCACCTTGGCTGGGGAGGAGGCTTGTTTGGGAACACGCCCTTCCCAGGAAATCCCCAAAACACACACCTGTGGCGTGTCCCCAGATAGCAGCTGCAAAACTCAAAAGCAGTTTTCGTATTTTGGAGCCAGTAAAAGTGGTCTCCCCGAGTCTCAGCAGTTTCATAGGTCCTCAAAAGCTTGTGGACTCTGTGCCCTGAGATTTAGGGTCTGAAAACTAAAGGAATCAGGAGGTTCCAGACCCCCACCTCCTGGGGAGAGGCCCCCAGAGGGCGAAAGAAGAGTTTATTCCCTCAGCTCAGCCTGAAAGTGAACCAGGAAAAAGAGCAGCCCAGCCCCTGCCCACTTGTCACAAATGCGTGGGTGCTCACACTTGTGTATGTGTGCACATATGCACACACACTCACCCCCATGTGCTCACACGTGTGCTCACACATGCACATGCTCGTATACCCGCCTGGGCTTCCATGGGCGTGCACGTTCATGCACACGTGCGCATGTTTTGGCGTGAGGAGGCCAGGGGAGGGGCCTGTTCTCTGCCTTCCAGCCGCTCTCATCTTGCCGGGACATAGCAGGTACTCACTGGCTATTGGCAACCCAGGCGGAGAGAGGGGGATCCAGATGGCTGGGGCTGAAGGGGTGGCTAAGTGGGGCTTGGGCTTGCCCATGGCTCCTAGTGCCTTCCCATTCCAAGCAAGGCTGAGGGGTGGACGTTACCATTCGCAAAGGGCTGGCGAGGTTCAGAGATTGCCCAGGACGTGAAGGTACAGCTGTGATCTCCCTGGGAGGGGGTGACAACTGTGTTCTCCAAATCCTTGTGAGATGGGCTCCTGTGGTCCCCACCCATCCCACTCCGCCCCTCCCATGCAGTTCAAGGGCGGCGCTCCTGAGTAAATCAGACCCTTCCCCTCTCCCCCCACCTACAGGTGCAGACTTGGTTTCTGACCTCTGACCCTAGCACCCAGGGCTGTTGACTGTCTCCACTGGCTGGGATGCTGGTGTTTCATGTCTCACACTTGATCTCCTCTCATGCTCTTCCTGGGTTTCTGAATCCAAACATCTCGAATGGCCTGAGCTCAGGGAAGGCCCCTCTTCCGAGACCAGGGGTATGATTTCTCTTAAATACTCCAAGCCCATGTACCTGGATCCAGGCTAGAGACACTGGGTGGGGAAGTGCTTTGGGGGTCAGTCCCTGGTCGGCCAGTGTTTGGGTGGTGCTGGGACCCTCGCATCTGTGTCTGGCTGCAGAACGATTGCCAAGGGGTCGCTGTCTCCTCCAGTCCCTCCTGCTGGGCAGTGCCAGGCGGGGCAGATGCCGGGATCTGTTCCCGGCCAGCTCTCCCCTGTCCACACCTGTAAGGGCCCATCCTGGGCTCAGCAAAGAACCAGCCCTGCTCTCACTGACCCGGCAATGGAATGTGTTTGAGCTTTACAGAACATCTTACTGTTTTCAAGCCTGTGTTTAAGCAGCAGTTGGCTCTGGAGCTTCACGGCATGGATGGAGTTAAGCATCACCGACTCCGGCCTGGAAGCCTCCCAGCTCAGCCTCGGACGTCTTGTGTCGCAGGCCCAGTCCCTGGTTGTCCACACTGCCCTGTCCGGCCATGGACTTTACCATGTGGTAAAAATTGGGATGGCTGACTTTCTTCTTAAAGTGTTTAAATGGCAAAGCACAGCACCTGAGCACAGTTATCGACTGTGAAAATCTTCCCCAGGCTCCTAGCTCCCCATGAGGCCAGTGCACTGGTCAGGGCCTGTCTCTGTGAACCTGAACCTTAATCTCACCTGGCCGGGTCCTCACAGTTCAGGACCCTGTTCCTGGTACTGCCTGAAGAGGATCTTTGAGCAGCACAAACTTTGATAAGATCAGACTCCAAGCTGGGCAGCCACAGAGGCGAGACCTGGGAGTGGTCTCGGCCTTCCCGCCAGGTTTTGGTGACAACCTTAGCCAGGGGCACTGAGTGTCCACCCAGCCTGTCCCCACCCCTTTCTTCCCTTGTCATCTATTTCTGCACTGTTTCTGGACTGCGAGTCCTGAGTGCCTGCCCCAGGCGCTCACATGTGGGAGCTCATCCTCGAACCTCAGGGGCTACTTAGTCGACACCCCAAAGCCCATCATTTAAGGTCCAGAACCTTCATCACGTAGATCTACGAAGCGCCGGCTATTTCTGGGCCAACTTGCTAATGCACAAAAGGAAGAAAATTCAGGACATGGAGGGAGCGCTCCCCAAAGGCTTCTTCTGTGAGATGTACATCTGCCATGGCTGGCCACCACCTCCTCACCCTCCTGGGCTCACACCACAGAGTTCACAGACCAGTCTGGCTCTGGGAAGGAAGAGCCCACCCTGGGCTCTGCTCCAAGCATTTGACAGGTCCTGGGCATCTTGTCCTCCAATCACACCCAATTTACAGATGAAGAAATAGGCACAGAGAAGTTGGGGAATTTGCCCAATGTCACACAACAGCGACTGAGATGGCACAGTGACTATCAGAGCAGGACAGGCCTAGGGCAAGCTTGGTGTCCTGAAAGGACAGGCTGCTTGGCTCCTGGCCAGGGGCTATGAGAACACGTGAGGGCAGCCCAGCCCACGCAGAGTGGCCGTGAGCATCACATTAGGTGCTCCGGGTGGGTGAGGTTGAGATGACGTTGATTAGACCCTGCTCATGACCCCTCCCTGACTGTCCCTGCCCACCCCCTCCACTTGTGCCTCCAGAAGCTACCACTCCACCGAAAAGCCAGTTTTCCAGCTGGAGGAAACCCTCTCCTGGCAAGCTGGGCAGAACCCCTCCAAGTCCCCCTCGCCTAGATGCAAAGGCTGCCTTCCTGCTGAGCCCCTGGCCGGTGTGACCTGACCCTCTTCCAGCCTCACTCACTCCTCCCATTCTCTTCTCTCTGGCTGTGGAGGGGGTGCTGAGGCTGCAGAGGTGCCCCTCGGGCACTCTGGTTTCTGTATGGAGTGGCCACAGCTCTCAAAGCCACATTCCGCAAACCAAGGAAGGGCCCCTGTGCTAGGCCAGCGGGCCAGCGGGTGAGCACGCCTTCAGGCTCTGCCACCAGCCAGGCCATTCAGTCAAAGCACATGTTCTCCCTCTAATTGGAGCTGGATTAGGGCTGGGGCAAAGGAAACGGCTGCTTGTCAACAAAGAGGTCTTAGACTCAGGGCAGCGGTGGGCCAAGGCAGCAGCCAGCAGTGGGGAGGTCAGAGCAGGGTGGCGGCCCCCTCCCTAAGCAGCTCCCTTGGCAGTGGCCCTTCCTCTGCCGTCTCAGCTCTCACGGACCCAGCACAGCCCCAGAGTAGCAAGGCTCGCAGGGTTGATCTCAGCCTTCTCTGCTGAGCCCTCGACCCCTCGTGGGCTGAGGCCCATCAGACATGCCAGGGACCCCCAAAATCAGAACAGCCTGGGTGCAGGGGTGCCAACTGCTTCCGGGCCAGGTGGATGGAAGCTCTGGGGGTGGTGGTCTGCAGAGTGCCCCAGGCATCCCGTTCTGTGCTTTCGACAAGGATACCGCCTGTTCCTGGTGAGTTCATGGGGACCAATGGCACTGAATGGAAACCAGAGGGGGCACTGCTCACAAGTACCCCCATCCATCCTTCTGCAAGAGGGTACAGGCCCTCCGCACCGACTTCTGACTTCTGTCAGTCTGATGGAGATGGTGTTGGTACTGAGCATCCCTGTGGGCTCCCCTGAGCAGACGTTGGCTGGCGGCAGGGTTGGGGGTGGGGTCGGGGTAGGGGAGACCTTCCCAGAGGCCAGAGGAGGACAGCTGGGGCAACCAGGATCACAGGAGGTTCCTAGGTCCGAGGACCACAGAACACTGCACCAATGGGGCCGTATTCTCGCCTGTACAGGGGAGGGCAGGTATTCTGGGCTCAGACACCCCTTCCTGCATTCCCTGGAGAGCAGCCTGCCCAACACACCTGGTTGGGACGCATCCAAGCTGGGCTGGAACACAGGACACGCAGCCAGAGGCACCGTCGAGAATCCCCCTGGGAGGGTGTAGGTAGGGGTCTGGGCAGTGAGGGGTGTGAGTGATGGGCATCTGGACTGGGGTGGGCATTCTGGGCAGGCCCTGGGCCCCCACTGACAGGCTGCCCACAGGAGCTCTGAACCCTCTCCTGAGGTGATCAGAGCAGGCAGGTTCGGGCTCAGCCCTGCCCTGAGAGCAGGTGAAGTCCAAAGTCTGGAAAGACGGCCCCGCAGCAGGTGTGCAGGGAACGCAAGGCTGGGAACCTGATTTCTGCCCACCGGGCACATTCAGGGCAGTGTAACTGGGCACAGACAGGGCAGTCTCAGGTGCGCTTCCAGAGTGTCACTTTCTGGGCAGGCTGGTGGGACCCATGGGCCTGCTCAAGTTTCTGCTTATGGCCTCTTGTCCCCACTGAGCCTCTTTCCGTTTGCAAAATGCACACACCCAGGGTCCTCTCTCTTAGCAGGGTCTACCCGGAACTTCTCTCTCACGTTGCATATTTCAAAACATCTCTCATTACAGGCTGACCAAGTGCCTGGGACTCAGCCCTTCTGCTCCCACACGGTGCTGGGGCACCGACTGATGTTGGAAATCCCAGGAGACACCAGCAGCTGGCCAGGCCACACGGCCACTCAGTCCCGGCTCTGCAGCCGTCCAGCCCCTCCTCTCTCACACCTTGACCTGCCAGGGCCACCAGAGTGTTTGATGGTCACCACTTCTCAAGTTGTTCTGCCCCTTGAGTCAGCTGCTGCCAGTGCCCAGCTTGTCCTAATCACCTACGGTGCTGGGGGGCTTGTAGACCCTACCCTCCACGCCCCATGTACCCCCCAGGATAGGGTGGCGGCAGGGAGCAGAACCCACGTGCTGGGCCTGCAGAGGCGCGACGTGGTCAGCCTCCGAGGGCTGTGGGTGGATGGAGTGCAGCCCAGAGCCTTCTCGAGCTGAGTCACGCTCGAGCTCCAGGAAGCCCAGCCACATGACTTCCAAACTGAGGCAACTTGGACTTGCCGAATGTGAGCAAAGTTACTGCTGCTCCTGGAATCAAAGGGGAGTTGATGAGTTTCACCGAGCATCTCCTTCCAAGAATTGTCGTCATCCCTGGGGCACCTCCAGGGTCAGCAGGGATGGTGTCAAGTGAAGTCATATGAAGGGTGGGGACATCTCCACCTGCAGACGCTGGTGCTCCCTTTGACAGAGGAAATGGCTTGGACCCGTCTTGCAGAAGCTTTTGTGAGACAACTTGTCTATCTTAGACTGAGGAAGAGATGAAGCGTACAGGTTCAGAGAGACCCAGGAACTTCATGCACGCTTGGATACACAGACACGCACGCCTGGCCCACACACTGTGAGATACACACCCAGTGAGATACACTCAGAACACTCACACTCACCCACAAGAAACACACCCCCACCTCACACCCTGACACGCTCACAGACACCCACCCATGCCGGCACTGCACACACCCTCAGCCTGGTGGACGGGCTGGAGACCAAGGGCCCCAGGCCGACCTGAGACCCTGGGGCTTGGGACAGGAATGGTGGGAACATGCTGACTCTCTGCCTCGGATGCTGCAGGGCCGTGACATGTGCACCCTGGGTCCTGCCCCTGACTTGAGCCTCTACCTTCTTATCCATGAAATGGGCATCAAGGGCCGACCAGGTTGCCTAAGTGGAACCACACCCGAAGCATCGGACACAGAGGGCAGAAAACATGGGAGAGTGGTGGAGGGCTTCCCAGAGCTCCGGCCTCTGCGTTGGGACACCCTCCGACGTCGCAGCCCTCTCTGCACTGCAGCCTGACCCCTCACCCTGAGCCCACACTCCCCAGCCAGCAGGGGAGCCTCAGCAACCACCTGGGGCTCCAGCCAGGGCTGCAGGGAGTGGGCCCAGCCCGCTGCCCCTCCACTGCTCCTGCAGCGCCACCTGCTGGCCACAGGGAGCCTCAGTGTGCGCTGGGCACCAGCCCTGGGCATCTATCTGCCCAAACCCAAGGTTCCCAGAGCCCCAGGACAGGTTCAGACAGGGGGTAGGGGTGCAGACTGGTAAGGCCAGGGACCTGGACCCCAATTTCTAGAGTCAGGAAGGGCAGAAGCAAAGCTTTGGCGCCAGGAGCTGGGCTCCGTTCCCAGACTTCCTCTTGGAAGTGGGAGAGCGCAGGAGGGCTGGACGCTGAGCCACGGTGACCGGTTAAGCCTTCCAACACTGCTCCCTGCCCCGGCCCATTCCCTTTGCAGGCCCCGGAGTCGAGGCTTCCTCCTTGATAAAGCAAGGTCCAGGTAAGGACACAGGCTCCCATGGGATGGGCCAGCTGATCCCATGGACACATCAGGAAATCCAAGGACGTGGCCTGAGCTCTAGTCCACGAGGTAACCCTTGGCAGGACACCCCAAGAGAGTGAACAGGCTGCAGAGGGTGGAAAAGAATATTTGGGGGAAGCAGATGCAAGTTTTGTGTGGCTTATTAGTGTGTCCCTTAGATTCCACTCGAGATAGTGCATGGCTTTTTCACCAAGCTGCAGAACCTCTCTGACTCTGGGCTGCTGCATTCCCACTGCCTGAACGCGCATCCCCAGGCTGCTTAGCCCCACAAGCCCCTCCAGACCCAGGCGGCAGCGCCCTCCACACTGGGGGCGTTCTTGGGCCTTGCTCCTTCTTTATTCAGGAGCGTGGGGTCATTCTCCGTAAAAGCTCACTCTAACTGAAGACAACAGTGTAACAGTTTGCCTAAAAATACACAAAAGTTTGAACCAGATCTCCAGTCTCCAGGACACTCAGCTACAACTTGGCACTTGGTCGAGTCTATTTCAACTCATTACTTCACCCAATTAGTTTCTCAACCCAGCCCCAGAGAGAGGATTTTTCCCTTATCTGGATTGCCCCCTTGGAGTTGAAAAATCCCAGATTTCACCCCCTGGTGCTGACATTGGTTCCCGTAACTTTCCACCTGCTGCTTTGTTCTAATCAAGATTTGCTGGTTACTCAGTTATGGAGTTGGTGGTTAACCCTCTCCCCTCCACTGGTCCCCCAGAGAGAACCATCTTGCTTGCTTCACAGGAGGCTAGGATGTGCCTTACCGCTCACTTGCATCTTGGAGGTGCTGGAGGTGCTACCATCTGCTTTTTTTTTTTTTTTTTTTTTTTTGCGGGACGCGCAGGCTCAGCGGCCATGGCTCGCGGGCCCAGCCGCTCCGCGGCACGTGGGATCTTCCCGGATTGGGGCACGAACCCGTGTCCCCTGCATCGGCAGGCGGACTCTCAACCCCTGCGCCATCAGGGAGGCCCTACCATCTGCTTTACAGGTGAGGAGACTGAGGCCCTTAGAGCAGGAAGACCCGTTTAACACAGTTCCTTTGTCCTTTCTCTCCAGGCCCCAACCCCCTCTCTCTCTATGTCACACACACGCACGCATGCACGCACACACACACGCACTCATGCACGCACACGCACACTGGAGCAGAAAACGTGATGTGATAACGTACTTTAGAGCCTGTTGACTTGACCTTGTTCATGCAGACTGATGAGAGATGATAGATGATTGATAGATAGATAGATGGAGACAGATCACTGGGGGCTGAGAGCAGGGTGGGAATGGGGACAGAGATGAGGACCCCTCAGGTCCCCGCACTCACCCCCAGTAACCAGGGTGTTGGGCCCGAGCTCTGACAGCACCCCCTTTCCCTGAGATGGGGGCCCAGGATGAGGAAGACGAGATGCTGCAGGTGCCTCCTTTGTGGCTGATGGCTTCTGGGGCTGTCTGAACTAGACAAACATCATCCCGACGGCTCTGTGCACACCCCACACTGCCCAGACGCAGATGCCCACTTGTAAGGAAGTGTCTTCTCCTGCCCCTTCCGCCACCCATTCTCACTCGCCTCCTCTTTACGGGGTTAAATCCTCTTCATCAGCATCTCCCTGCTCGGCTCACCTCCCAAAACTCTTCCCCATCCCTTCTCAGCCTGCAAGAGAAACAAAATAAAGTAAAGTAATTGGACACCAGTTCTGACATCACATGCTCCTAGGGACTCTTGAGGAGCTAATGTCCACAGAATTGAGTATCGTTGGGCTGGAGGGAGATTTGCCTCATCTTGGTTCCGTCTTCCTGCGATTCAAGAGATGCTGTCTCTTGTTTGGGTCTCCTGCCCAGTGCGAGGCCCTGGCCTGTTCACTCTTCTCTGAGTGTTGGTCACAGGCCACCCCAAGGGGTCTCACCTGGCCGTGGGCTGCTGGCACAGGTGGTTGTGGTCTCTGAGGGGGTACAAGGCTGCCCTAGGCTCCTGTCAGGGTCTTCTTGTCTCCCCTGGGGCTAGATGTCCTCCGAGGGGGTCCGGAACTGCTGATGCCTAAAGCAGACCTGGGGGGCCCCACCCCCTTCCCTTCCGTGTTCACAAGAGCTGGGAGGTTCCAAGGATGCAGACGTCCCCCTGTGGTTTTCACCCCTTTTTCTGGTGAGCATCTGACATCCCTGAAGCCCTCATTTCCCACTTTTCTCCGATTGATTCCTCTCCTCCCAACCGCTGTTCACTTTGTTCCTTCCAGGCTCCAACCATTTGTCCTCCCGTAATTTCACCCAGATGCCTCCCTCCTCACCCTGCCTATCACCAGCAGTAGTCTCCAAGGCCATATGAAGGGTAGATCCCACCAGAAGCTGGTCCTGAACCAAGGCTGCTCCCCTGGTGCCCAGGAGAGTCTGACCTGGGCAGCTCTGATTCCAGGAGAGTCTGATTCTGGGAGAGTCTGATCCTGGGCATCTCTGATCCTGGGACAGTCATCCTGGGCATCTCTGCACCTGGGAGAGTCTGACCTGGGCAGCTCTGCTCAAGGCTGCCTGCCTGGCCTCACACAAGCAACCGTGGCTCCAGCTGACCTCCTCCGGTGGGAATCACCGAGTCAGGGGCCAGGATCTTCCACAAAAGGGCGCTGTGACTTGGTCTCTGCTGAAGGAAGGGATGAGAATCCGTAACCCGCCCTTCAGGCCTCTGACACAGGACTTTTCTACCCAAAGCCTTGGCCTTCTTTACCTTCCATCAAGAGCAGGGCAGGGCGGAATTTAACTGGAAAAAATCTGAAGTCAGTCCACGTGCAAACGAAGCGCACGCTGGGCAGGTCAGAGGAGGCCACACCCACAGGAGCAGCCAGCCTGGGCTCGGCAGTCTGAGGGGGCCCACTCGGCAGAGCTGGGCCCGGGTCCAGAACAGACTCCGGGAGCCTGACAGGTCCACCTGGTCCAGAACTGCAGCCCTCTCCCCTGCTTCTGGGCAACATCTGACAGGCTCCATGCCCCCACCCCCGGGGCTCACAGGGGGCTCAGTGGGGTTGGGGTTTTTTTGTTTTTGTTTTTAACGAAGATGTTAGGGGTAGGAGTTTTTAAATTTATTTATTTATTTTTGCTGTGTTGGGTCTTCGTTTCTGTGCGAGGGCTTTATCTAGTTGTGGCAAGTGGGGGCCACTCTTCATTGCGGTGCACAGGCCTCTCACTATCGCCGCCTCTCTTTTTTGCGGAGCACAGGCTGCAGTCGCGCAGGCTCAGTAGTTGTGGCTCACGGGCCTAGTTGCTCTGTGGCATGTGGGATCCTCCCAGACCAGGGCTCGAACCCGTGTCCCCTGCATTAGCAGGCAGATTCTCAACCACTGCGCCACCAGGGAAGCCCAAGGTTGGGATTTTACTTGTAAAGTTGCTCTTTATTAATTCTTTAAATTAGCATTCAGTAAAATTATAGTTCTTTGATGTACGGTCCTAAGAACTGAACACATTTATAGATTCATGTAATAACTTTATGGGTACAGAACAGCTACATCGCCCCCAAACCACTTTATAGTCACGCCACCCAACCCTTGGCAACCATCCCTATAGTTTTGTTTCTTATGAATGGAATCACGCAGAATGTCACCTTTGAGCCCAGCTCCTTTCACTCCTGTAATGACCTGAGATGCACCCCGGCTGCCGGCTGTATCATAGCTCCTTCCTTTCACTGGAGGGTCGTGCTCCACTGTGGGGTGTGCCACCCTATGGGAATCCACTTACTCCACTGAAGGGTTGTTTCCAGGTTTGTGTGGTTATTGAACAGAGTTGCCACGTGCATCTGTGTACAGGTTTTTGTGTGAATGTAAGATTTAATTTCTTTGGGGCTTCCCTGGTGGCGCAGTGGTTAAGAATCCGCCTGCCAATGCAGGGGACACGGGTTCGAGCCCTGCTCCGGGAAGATCCCACATGCCGCGGAGCAACTAAGCCCGTGCACCTCAACTACTGAGACTGCGCTCTAGAGCCCGTGAGCCACAACTACTGAGGCCACATGCCACAACTACTGAAGCCTGCATGCCTAGAGCTCATGCTCTGCAACAAGAGAAGCCACTGCAGTGAGAAGCCCGTGCACCAAAATGAAGAGTAGCCCCCGCTTGCCGCAACTAGAGAAAGCCCGCGTGCAGCAACAAAGAAGACCCAACGCAGCCAAAAATTAATTAATTTTAAAAAGATTTAACTTCTTTTGGGTAAATGCCCACAAGTGCAATTGCTGAGTGATATCACAAATATACGTCCAACTTTATAAGAAGTGCTAAACTGTGCTTGAGGGTGACCATACCATTTTGCATTCTTCCCGGTCATGAATGAGAGTTCCTATTGCTCCATGTTCTTATCATCACTCAGTAGTGTCAGTAATTTAACTCCATCCATTTGGTATGTAGTGGTATCTCACCATGGTTTTAATTTGCATTTCCCTAATGGCTAATGATGTTAAACATATTTTCATGGGCTCAGTTGCCATCCATGTATCTTTTTGTGGTGAAGCAACTGTTCAAGTCCTTTCCCAGCTTGTAAGTGGATTATTTGCTTTTCTACTGTTGGATTTTGAGCGTTCTTTCTCTATTCTGGATACAGTGCCTTTGTCAGATATGTGATTTGAAAATATTTTCTCCTAGTCTATGTCTTGTTTTCATTCTCTTAACATCGTCTTTTGCCAAGCAGAAGTGTTTTTTTTTGTTTGTTTGTTTGTTTGATTCGTAAACATTTATTTACATCTTTATTGGAGTATAATTGCTTTACAATGGTGTGTTAGTTTCTGCTTTATAACAAAGTGAATCAGTTATACATATACATATGTCCCCATATCTCTTCCCTCTTGCGTCTCCCTCCCTCCCACCCTCCCTATAGAAGTTTTTAATTTTGATGAAGTCCAGTTTGTCACTGTTTGCCACAGTTTGTCCCGGGGCTTTTGATGTCGAGTCTAGGAACTCTTCCCTAACCCCGAGTTCATGAAGATTTTCTCTATGTTTTCTTCTAAAAGTTTTATAGTTTTGTATTTAAATCTATGATCCATTTTGAGTTCATTCTTGTGTAAGGTGTGTGGGTTAAGTCAAGGTTCGTCGTTTGCATATTGTCCTGTTGTTCCCACGTCATTTATAGGTACAGACATTTCGTCAAGGCATCCCCCTTTTTAAAAATCTCCAATGTCTTTCCATTGGAAACAAAAGTCCTTACCTGCAGGGTCAGGTTTCCCCTCCTCTCTGAGCTTCCCTCTGCTCTGTTCCCACCAGCCTCGGGCTCTCCTCCAGGGACCCACCCTCTACAAACTGTGGCTTCTGTATTGACTGGCCTTGTGCCCACCTGCCCTCTCCCTAGGATCTAAGCCCATAAGACAAGGGACACGCCTGCCTCGCTTGCCCTCTCACAAATATGCGGGAAAGTGTCCAAGGCTCTTTCTGGAGGAGCCACACCAGCCCAGCATCTAAGTGTGGAGTGTGCTGGGTGGATCAAGGGGCTCCTGAGGCCCCTCCTCTGGGTAAGTCCTGCCTGGGAAGTGAAGGGGGAGCAGGCGGGCTGGGCAGGGCTTCGCTGGGAATCCATCCACATTTTAGGCAGGTCATTTTTGCCAGAGTTGGTGCGAGATTGGAGGGGCTAGGTGGGGAGAGAGGGGTCTGTCAGAAGGTGATTTCATTCATGCAAGTACAGAGGACAAGGTCACAGAAGGGAGATAGGAGAAGAATAGGGGGCAGTACTCAGTAATATGGGGATGACCTGATGGGGCTGGAGGCAGCCAGTGACCCTCTGCCAGAGGGACCAGGTGGGGGCCACATGTTGGAGGGTCTGTAGACAACCAGGATAGGGAAGCTGCAGTTTGGATGCAGCAGAACCAAGAGTCTGGGAAGCTGGTCTGCAGAAGAAGGATGGAGCAGTGGGGGAGAGGGAGAGAAGAGGAGGCGGGGGTGGAGAGTGAGAGAGACAGAGACAGACAGACAGCTAGAAAAGTAAGAGAGGAGGGTAGCAGAGAGAGAGACCAGCTTTGTCTACAAGGTCCCGAAACCCAGGGGAAAACACCTAAGGCCACATCAGTGAAAAGCAGTGTGTGTCGGTGACTTTCTGAGTGGCATGAGACACACGTTTCCTGTATCCGCCTTGAAAGTCAAGAACCTGACTCCGAATGATCCTAGCAAAGGATGAGGATGTCAAATCCCTGTTGTGACAGTGAAAGGGGAAGAACCAGGAACGAGGGAGAGGCGGAGGGGAGAGAGGCTGTGAACACTGCCCTCCTGCTGCCAGCGACGCAACGCCTCTGGGAACCGGGGCCAGTGGTGTTTCCTCACCAGCCACCCTGCCCGGGACGCCACTCCTTCTGTCCAAATGGACCTAGTGGTGCCTCTTGCTGTTCCCACAGCGGCTGTTCAGCAAGTGCCACTTCTGGATGTCCCCTGGTGCTCCAGTGTGGTGCCTGGCTTTGGGGTTCATACCTTGGGCTGGCCCTGACCTGTCCCGCCATGTGCCACTCCCAGGGTCAATAGGGAAGTGTACCTCACCACCAGACGTTATTTAATTATTTATTTATTTACTCTTTTTTTTTTGAAGAGGCAAAATTATAAGGACAGAAAACTGAACAGTGGTTGCCAGGGTTGCGTCCCCTCAAGGGCCTCACTAGCGAAGTTGTAGGGTGACAGAACTGTTCTGGGTGGTTCTATGATGGGGGTGTGTACTCCATGCACTTGTGCAACCCCATAGGACACCACAAAGAGTGACCCTGGCTATGAAAAAATCAAGAACAGCTGGATGTGTGGGGTCCCGGGCCAGTGCAGGCTGAAGGGAGTCTGGTGTATCAGATGGAAGACACACTCTCACTAAAAGGGGAGACAGAAAGGAACTGACCTGGACAACTTTGCAAAACAGTGCTTTGCTAAATGCTATAAAGAAAAGACGACTCTGTATACATACTGAACTCTAGTTGGTCAATTTATTTCCCACAGTGGTACAGGTTAGCAGTTTGAACCTACTTTACATGTACAGTAGGATTTAACAAGTAAACATGCAGTAGGGAACCGCTGCACAAGGAGGGTTCAGATACGCTTGGGGAGATGCCAGAATGAATGGTCATATCAGTGTGAACTCAGGTTTGCATCATATGTGCACGTGTGGGTGAGGACACACACCCATATTTCCTAGCTTTGCCCCCTGAGAGTCCTGGAAGCACGTAACACCCCAGTGGCCACAAGAGTACCTCATGCCCAGATTTTGGTTTCTAAATCCTATCTTCGATAAAAGGAACCAGGGCTCCTTGGAGAAATGCCTGGTACTGGGGCTGAGGCTGAGAAAATGCAAGATGAGCCTGGACCGTCTTACAGTCCCAGAAAGTAAGAAAAGGCTAAAAGAAAAAAAAAAAAGCAGTATGGGTAACTAAAAGAATAGAATAAATATCCAACATGCATTTATACCCTTACGCTAAAAGTAAACACAATTTACCACAAATTTGCTTGCAGAGTGGTTCTTTTTTTTAAATATTTATTTATTATTTAAAAAATTGGGGGGGGCTGCCTCAGGTTTTACTTGTGGCACACGGGATCTTTGTCGCAGCGCGCGGGCTTCTCTCTAGTTGTGACATGCAGGTTTTCTCTCTCTAGTTGCGGCGCGGGTTCCAGAGCGCGTGGGCTCTGTAGTTTGCTGCAGGCAGGCTCTCTAGCTGAGGCACATGAGCTCAGTAGTTGTGGAGCATGGGCTTCGTTGCCCCTCTGCATGTGGGATCTTAGATCGAACCCGCGTCCCCTGCACTGGAAGGCGGATTCTTTACCACTGGACCACCGGGGAAGTCCCTGTATGGCAGTTCTTAACCATAAGTCTGCCTTTTTTTTGTCATTGGGAGAGCGGGTTAGCTGGGTGGGCCAGGGTGTCAAACTCCCTTGCCTGCTCCAGACAATTCCCCAATAGGCTGCTGAGATTAGAGGCTTGGGATGCTCAGAACGAGACCTAAAAATACCTGTGCTGAGGAGGCCTACGGGGAGGGCCGTGTCTTGCCTTAGCACGGCTTCCAAGGGTTTCTTATTTCTGTACCGGAGGTGGGGGATCTGACCCTTAACTTAATTTTTCCTTTTTCGCCCCAGGACTTGGACTGAGAGGTGGTTTCCATATTTGCCTCAAATCAAGAAGCATACCTGGCATCCGACTGCTGCTGCTCATCGAGGTCGTCTGCCTGTGACCCGGGGCGTCTGCCCATGGGGTTGCCCTTCGATTCAGGTTCGTTCACGTGTCTGTGGCCCTCTCTAGGCCAGGCTCACAGCTAGAGCCAAGGTCCCTGAGATGAGAAGCCGCCAGGCGCTGGGAGCACCACACAGACTGCAGCAGGAGCTGGGGTTCCCCCCGGGGCACCCGAGAATCCCCCTCGGGGGACAGCACTCCCATTGATTCAACCTGCCCTCTTAAATATGGTGACCCTAATTAAATCAATCATCCTTCCTAACGGGCATCAGGAGATTTAAGAAGGATGATTGATTTAATGGGGGTCAGGCTATTTAACTGGGCTGATTGAATCTGTGGAACTCACGTGATTTAAGGGGCTGGTTTAATATATGGGAGTCACATGATACGAGGGTGCCGATTGAATCAATGGGAGTCACCTCATTTATGGGGACTGATTTAACAATAGGAGACACGTGATCCAAGGGACTGATTGAATCAGCCTGAGCGCCGCCCCCCCTCCAAGGAGGACAGCACCTATGTACACAACTGTGTACATACTATGTGTCCACAAAGGAACTTTGGCTACATAATGCACATACACAGCTGTGTACATAGCCCTCGCTCCCGCCAAGCCCTCACTAGGCACTAGGCTGCCGTCTCACAACCCTCGTTAAGGACAAATTATTCACCGGACACTTGTTAGAAAGTGCAAGAGAGACTTTATTCAAGACTGGCAAATGTGGGAAGAAACTGATTTCAACTCCCAGTATAACAGGGACGAGTGAAGAGTGAAGGACGAGACAGCCCACAGCCAGGTGAGGATGCGAATGCAAATTACTAAGAGGAACCTAGTTAGCTTCAAGCGTGGGGAGTTCTTTGCTAAGACCGGGCTCAGGAGGCCAAGGATGAAGCCTCGGGGAGAAGAGGCGCCAGCCAGGGAGCCTCCGGAAGGGAGTCTCTACCGCCCTCACAACGGCCCCTTCCCTCCAAGTGGAGGTTCACACAGGTAAGGAACCAGGTCAGGAACCTGCCAAGGAAAGGCCACGCCGTGGCCGACAGATCCAAAGCTGGAGACTGACGCCAAGTCTAATCGGCCAAGACTTGGAAGGCGTGTCTCCTCCCTTGTGTGTGTCCCTTTGCGCCTCAGCCTCTGGATTTCCCTTTATCCCAGGCCCTGCGTCCCTCTCTCTCGGACTCTCACTGGCCTCTGCTCTGACGTTCTCGGCCAGTGTGAGCTGCTATCTTCCCATGCCCTCTCCACTACCACATTCTCCATCTACCTCCCTCCCCGTTGCCTGCATGGAATTTCCAACCATGAGTCCCACTCTCTGCCCTGACTGGCCACAGCCCAGAACAGATCTGCTGATTAGGTTGTGTGCCTTGTAGAACACACTTATGTGCTGTGTGCCTGTTTCTAAAGGTGATGAGTACAATGTTTTATGTCTTCTTCTTTCTTAAAAGAAAAATCCAAACAGCAAAATTAATTTACCCTTCATGGACTGTGCCCTGCTGGAAGCTTTCCACAGGTGGCCCGAGAGGAAGGGGTTCTTGGAGGAGGCTGAGCCCCGCCGGACTGTCTCTGCCACTGCAGAGGGAGGCTCTCAGATAACAGGTGGGGGATAGTTTCCTGGAGGCCACACCTGAAACTGTCCCGCTTCCCAGAGGGATGGCCCATGAGCCCCCTCCTCAAAGCCCAGAAGCCAAGTTGAAACTGGTGTCCCCAGGACAGGGCCAGTTTTTCCTGTTTGTCCTGTTTGGGTACCCCAGGCGGCAGCCAGAAACCCAATATGCCAGAGCAGAGGAGGAGAGCAGAGGAGGGAAGGTAAACAGGAGACCCCAGGCAATACCATTCTGGGAGAATGTGGGGGCAGGGACACTGGAGGGGGCTGCAGACAAGAGCTGGATGGCCCAGCGCTAAGACCCTAAACACGTCCTCACCTGGTTGCAGAACCCTGCTCCCACCTCCTGCTCGGCGTCCTGTGCTGGAGGTACCTACCGTCACCTTTGGATGCTGGGTGCCCCAGGGCTCACCTCCTTGGGCGGTCTCTCCCCTCACAGTTAATGCTGGCCCCACACAGAGCTCATCTTCCAGCTCCAGCTGCTTCCTCTGCTGAAGACGCTCTCCATGGTCACCTCTCACATGTCATGTGCAAATAAAGGCCCTCCATCGACCCCCAAAACCTCGTGCTTTCCATTCAGTAACAGGCAGTGTCGTTCTTCCAGATGCTCAGGCCAAACTGCAGTGTCACGCTCCACCTGGCTCTTTCTCACAAACCCCACATCCATCCTTGATTTCTTGCTGCTCTAATTTTATGATGTTTCCAAATCCACCACTCCTGTCATACAGCAGCACCACCCGGCCTCCTGCTGGTCTAAGCTACTTCACCAGGGCCCGGATTATGGTAAAGAGCCTCCCAACCTCCCCTGCTGTCTTCCTGCTGCCCACGGTCTTGTTCTTCACCCTCAGCCACTGAAAGACCTAGTCATGACCTTCTTCTCTCATCTCATTTAGAATGAAATCCAAAGTCTTCATGACACTCAGGAGGTCGGCATGCCATAACCCCATTGTCCCCTCTATCCTCATTGCCCTGCAGATACTCTGGACTCTGGCTCCCCTCAGACAAGCACCCCTACCTCAGGGCCTTTGCACATCCCACCCATCTGCTAGAAAGCTCTTCCCCTAGGCATGTGCACGGCTGGCCTCACTTCATTCACACCAAAGCTCATCTTACTTGCTTGCCTATGATCTGTCTCCTTGCAAGAACCAAAGCTCCCAGGACACAGGGGCCTCATTTTCCTCCTGCTTCCCCAGCACCTGGCGTGACGGCTGGCACATAGTAGGTGTTCAGTAACATGAGTTATGAGTAAATTAGTGAGTGGGGATGCTGCCAGCCACAACGTCTGGAGACTGTGTCCTGGCTGGAGGGGTGTGTCCTGAGCCACACCCTCTGTTCTGGACAGGTCCCCAATGAGCCCCCGCCCCCACCCAACTACACAGACCACCCAGCTGCTTTCTCTGACCTTCGTACATGAAGCCCCCCCTGGCTTCTTCACAGACCCTCTTTTCTTCCATTCAAACCCTTCTTCTACCTCCCGGCCAAGCTCACTTAATTGTCCAAGCGGCTGGAGGACACTGCGTCACTGCTGTGTCTAGGGGGAGTGTGGGGGAGCTCTGCAAAGGGGCTAGTGTTAGACAAGTACCAGTTCAGGGTAGAGTTCCATGCACCAGCGCCCTTTTCCAAAGGGTAGGGGGTCTTCCCTGTTGCACCTGGTGGGTGGTGGGTGGTGGACATTGACCAGGCAACAGCGAAGTTCCTCATTTGTCCTGGCCTCACTGGTGGAGATGGGACCCCTGTGGAACTGACTGCCTCAGGCGTTCTATGCGCCCCCCTCACCCCTTGCCCTGGTGACTTGCTGTATCCAGCAAGCAGGAAGCAGCTGCCCCGTGCACAAAGAGGAGAGCTTTCCTCTGCAGTGAATCCTGGCCGGCAAATGCCAAGGGGGCACTCCTGCCAGCCTGGGTGCTCAAGGGTGATGAGCTGAGTCCTGCCGCCCCGAGGCAGGCTGTGCTACTTAGGCCACTGACACTGGCTTCTGCACGAACAGCACATTGTGGGCATTTCATTACTGTCCACTGCACCCCAAAGTGCCAAGTTCCTGGAACCTGTTGGAGAGTTTGTCCTCTTCCGTGTGTGCCAGCCATAGTTCCAGGAGGAATACTGTGCAGCCTGGCGGGTACAGTGTAGGGAAAGGGATTTGCATTTCCAGACAGTCACCCACCGTGCACCAGGCCCTGCGTGTGTGAATGATCTCGTGTGTCAGAGACCCCAATCCCCCAAACGGAGCCCCAAGGCACTAAGTACTCAGCCAGAATCCTACACACAGCCGCTGGCCACACCCCAGTGGTTGGCTGCCCCTGTTAAAACCACTTCTAGCTCCAGGCTCAGAGCACCTCGCTAAAGCCAGGGGTTGGGGTCCAAAGCCATCACTGTTGAAGCTCATAGCAGGAGAAAGAAGAGAGCAAGAACCAATAAACCAAAGCAGCAGCCAAACACAACTAAGAGCTGTAGCACAGAGGGAGCACACGGGCCCACCCGGCTTTTGTGTGGTTCAGAGATCGGCTTTGCTCTTTCCTCTGCTGCCACCCAGCACCCCCAAAGAGAGGCTGACCAGCAGCCAATCAGTTCCCTTCGACCTCAGCTCAACATTTGGGTGCGGGGAGGCAAGTAGCCCTTTGAGAATCTGCTTAAACGTGGGAAAAGCCTTCTTCTCAGGAAAATGCACATGCCCAAGTTTGTGAAAACATCTGTAGGGGTACTCCAGGGATGCTAGGTAAAGAACTCCCTTTCAGAATCTAAATTTTAGATGAGGAGTGGTGCTGTTTGTACTCTATGGCCATCGAATCCTTGATTTCCTGAGGCCCAGGCGTGAAGAGCAAAACCTCCCAACTGAAGGCACCTGGAACCAGGATGTGGTCAGAGGGTGACAAAGCTTCCTGGGCTGGGACCGAAACAGAAATCCAAGAACGGACCCCTGATTCTATAAAAGCATATTTGATGTACTGGGGGCACTTCAAATCCATGGAAGAAAGGGCAGACGACTTTAGAAACAGTGTTGGGATGAGTGCTTGCTAGTTCAGCTTTTCCTCCTTAACGAACCACCCCAAATCTTAGTGGCTTAATGCAATCAGTTATTTGCTCGTGATTCTGTGGGTGGACAATTTGGGCTTTGCTCAAATAGGACGGTGACTTTGCTGGCTTCACCTGAGCTCCCCCGACCCTCTTAGTAATTGACACATTCCTCAAGCATGCAGCAGGTTAATGCATGTTCAACAAGCATGCAGCAGGTTGTCTCAGGCGCCTTCAAGTGACAGCTACTCTCCAAAGAGAGATCAAGTCCCATTGCATAAACACTTCTGTGCATCACATTTGTACCATTGCCTAAAGCAAGTCATGTGGCCAATCCCAGATCCAGGAGTGAAAAGATGGACCCCATCTCTTCATGAGAGAGGAGGCAAAAAGGCACGTGAGAGGGTCTCGAGCAATTTGTGGTCACGTATTGTTTGCAATCTACCATACTTAGCCTTTTGAGGAAAGAATTAACTTAGAAACTTCCCTCAAATAGGACATTCACCAAAACGTACTCCCAATTGGAGTAAAAGTTAAATATAAAAAATGAAACTGTGACAGTATTTGAGGACAGTATTGGTGAATATTTCTATGTCCTTGCAGGAGAAAAAACCCTTATGGTGAAAAAGTAAAAGTCAGAAACCATAAAGATAAAGTTATTTTGGCATGCGTTCTTTTTTTTTTCAATTTTTTAATTTTTATTTTTGGCTGCATTGGGTCTTCGTTGCTGTGTGCAGGCTTTTACTTGTTGCAGTGAGCCGGGGCTGCTCTTCGTTGTGGTGTGCGGGCTTCTCATTGCGGTGGCTTCTCTCCGCTGTGGAACAGTAGCTCTAGGCGCGTGGGCCTCAGCAGTTGTGGCACACGGGCCCAGTAGCTGTGGCTCGTGGGCTCCAGAGCGCAGGCTCAGCAGTTGTGGCACACTGGCTTAGTTGCTCCGTGGCATGTGGGATCTTCCCGGACCAGGGCTCGAACTCTTGTCCCCTGCATTGGCAGGTGGATTCTTAACCACTGTGCCACCAGGGAAGTCCCAGGTGTGCCTTCTTAACAATTAAAATTATTCTTTTAAAACATCATGAACAAAATTAAAAGCCAAAATATAAATTGGAAAATTATTTGCAACACAAGTTTCAGAAAGAAAGATTTAATACGCTTTATATTTGAGAGTTTATATCAGAAAGAAACGGCAAATGACATGATCAAATCTTGATAGAGGACACGGAAAATAATCACCAGCATTTTGTATGTTTTCTAAATGAATAAACAGCTAACAACACATGAAAATATGCTCAACCCACTCTTAATTAAAGAAATACAAATTAAAACAACAAGGTGCCATTTTCACTTACTGAGTTGGCAAAGAGTTTTGTTTTGTTATTATTTTTTGTTAATAGGCAGTGCCCAGTATTATCAGTAAGTGATAGTGAGTAAAGAGGAGCTCCTGAACTAGGTCCCTCTGAGGATAGAGATCTCCTTGGTCCAACTCACAGATTCATTCCTTCAACCAATGTTATTGAGCACCTACCATGTGCTGGGCACAGCCTAGACTCAGAAGGTGACATTTGTGCAAAGATCTGAAAGTGAGAAGTGAGCTGTGTGGCTATCTGTGGAAAAGGTCTCCCAGGCAGTGGAAACAGCGACATGAGCCCTGAAGATCCAACACATCCAGGGATCAGCCAGGGCCCAAGGGGCTCACGTGGAGCAGCTGAGGGAGAAGGTTAGGAGGACGTCAGAGGAGGTGGGGCATGGTGGGGCCTCTGCACGTCTTGAGGGCCCTCACGAGCACCACATTGGCTTTTATTCTGAGTGCTGTGGGAGCAGAAGGGGAACAGGTTGACTTGGGTGTTAGCAGATCCCTCTGGCTAGTGCGTTGAGAATAGACTGGGGTGCCAGAGTAAAGCTTCTGCAACAACCCAGGAGAGAAGGGATGGTGGGCCCTGAGTAACTGGTGAGATGCAAATAAGTGATCAATTCTGTATGTGTATTGGAGCTCACCTGGTAGGATTTCCTGATAAACTGGATGTGGGGCGGAGGGAAAGAGAAGATGACTCCAAGGTTCTGGCCTGAACAACTAAAAGGATGGAGCTGCCCTCCATAGAGATGAGAAAGCTCGGAGGAGCAGGTCTGGGGAGAGTATTGGAGCTCAGTCCTTGTCATGGATGTTGGAGTGGCGATGTTGAGTGGCAGGTGGACCCATGAGCCTGAGGTCACCTTAGCTGTGGTAACTTGATCTTGGAATTCCCAGCCTCCAGGATTAGGAGAAATAAATTCCTGTTGTTTCTAAGCTCTTTGATATCCAATTTTTTGTCTTCTTGATTTGACAAGGACTAAAAATGATGGAGTGACGCTTCCCCTCCGATTATTTTTTTGATTTCTTTTCATTGTTTTGCCTTCAGTTTTGGAATCTACATATATGTATATGTATATATATACAAATTGATGAATATTGTATCCATATTACATATAGTAAATGTTAATCATTAAGAAATTAATTATTTATGGACTTCCCTGGTGGCACAATGGTTAAGAATCCTCCTGTTAATGCAGGGGACATGGGTTTGAGCCCTGGTCTGGGAAGATCCCACATGCCACAGAGCAAATAAGCCAGTGCACCACAACTACTGAGCCTGCGCTCTAGAGCCCGTGAGCCACAACTACTGAGCCCACGTGCCACAACTACTGAAGCCCGTGCTCTACAACAAGCCACTGCAATGAGAAGCCTGTGCACCTCAAAGAGTAGCCCCCACTCACCACAACTAGAGAAAGCCTGTGTGCAGCAATGAAGACCCAACACAGCCAAAAATAAATAAATTTTAAAAATAATAAATTTATTTTTAAAAAAGAAATTAATTATTTGGAATTATATTTGGACTCTTTTATTTAACAAATATTTCTAGAGCACCACATTTGGGGGCATTGTCCTAGGCCCTTTGTCTCATCAGCAAAGTGCCACAGCATTGACTCTGCACTGCACTCTCCCATTTTTTTCATCGTGATAGTGTCACTGATGGCATACTTTCTCCATATTCTGTACCTTATGCCAGTTTTGCTATTTACGAAGCTATTTGTGATCAACTCTGAGGTATCATCTGCTTCTATGCCCTATGTCTAACTTTATGTGAGAGTATGTAATGCTTGCCATGTAACCTTCCTATAAATCGCAAAATATGTATTTTTAAAACTTTTTATGATAAAGCAGTAATTCTAATTCATGGTAGAAATTTTGGGAAATATGGAAAAACATGTAAGATAAAAAAAATTTTTTAAAGCCTATGATCCCTGCAGCCCAAAATAGTATTTCCTCCTGGTATTTTTTTCTATATATACTTTCCTGCATTTTCCAACTTTTGCATAATGAACATGCTGTCGCATTTGAAACCAGAAAACAAACATTTGCAGTTACAGTAGGGTTCTGTCATGCTCTTTGCAGGCTTGGCCAGAGAGAGGAAATGAGAAGATAAACAGCAGGATAGGTCTCCCCATTGTCACTGCTGCAGTGGCTCTGAGACGGAGACTTGATTGTTCTCAGGGGCTGCAGTACTTGGTGGGTCTGCTCCGCTGCACGTTTTCACCCTGCATTCCAGGCTGCCTGAGCTCTTGGCAGATTAAAAACAAACATAGCTGACATCTGGATGGTTTTGAAGTGTCTGCTGAGAAATGCCAAATGTGACGTTCACTCATAATAATTCCTTAATGTTTTCTAATACCTAGTTCCTCGTTCCATTTTCCCCCGAATCTCAAAAATATCTTTTTACAGTTTGTTAGAAACAGTATCCAAAGAACCACAGCGTCCTCTAATGTCTGTAACATTTTACACTGTCTTTCCTTCTTGTTTCAAATTTGACTTGAAACAATTGTTTTTTGGGAGGACTTGTGAAGGACTTGCATTTATCCATACACTATAATCTACACTTTTCCAAGATTTTCTATTCTTAACACTTGCTGAAAATTATTTGAGTATGCAAACCTTGATTTAATTAAGACCGCGCCTGTACGGTCGGGCGCGGGGAGCCCTCTGTCCTGCGCACACCAGACCCCAGAATCTAAGCGCCGGCCAGCGCCCCTAACCTCGGAAGCAAGCTTCAGCCTCCATCAAGAGCACCGCAGAAGGGAGCAAGCGTCGGTGGTTACCATGGAATTCCAGTGTGTGGCTCTGATTAGCTGAGACACCTCCCGCTCGCCCACTCCGCTCCGCGCCGGGGGAGGGATACCCAGAGGCAGAGATTTCTCGGGGACTTCTGGGAAAAAGTAAGTCCTTGAGAACGAAAGCGGAAGCGGCGCGGCCCGAGGCCTTCTGGGAGTCGCAGTTCGTCGTCGTCAGGCGCTTTCGGACCCGCAGGCGGAGCCGCTTGGCTTCCCGTGAGGTCCGTGCGGACTGGGGCCCTGCTACCCCACCTCGTCTCCAGCCGGGAGCAGCGGGAGCTCGGTGCTGGGGCCTGGCGGGGAGCGGGACCCCGGGTTCCCTAGAGGCCGCGGAGGCCCAGGGTATTCCCTGTGCCGAGGAAGAGCGGAGGTGGAAGGAGAAAGAAATGTCAAGAAGAGAACTGCTTAAAGGGAAACTAAACCGAGCCAGAGTTTCCTTGCTGTGACAGCACATTTGGTGCAGTGGGCCAAAATTTTAATCTCCGGACTGCAGCCTGCGACCCCTAGACGGTGAGCCTTTGCTAAAATGTTTGCTTGAAGACCCGAAATTTGACTTGAAACAATTGGTTTTTGGGAGGACTTGTGAAGGACTTGCATTTATCCATACACTATAATCTACGCCTTTCCAAGATTTTCTATTCTTAACACTTGCTGAAAATTATTTGAGTATGCAAACCTTGAGTTAATTAAGAAAGCAAAGTATTGGCTTCCACAGTTTAAGTGACCATTCATTTGGGATTCTCAGAGGTTTGTATTTGTGAAAAAGAAAAAGGAACAGTTCTCTAGTGCCTTACCTCTCTTTGTACCAGAACATCTCTTATGTCTATGATTGGTGAAAATGCTGTTGCCTCTAGTTAGTGATTCTACCCAAACGTTGACTGTGATCTTAGATCACCTTATCATACTGCCCTTCTGTTTTCAACCAGTCTGATAACACCTCCCTCTAAGGCTCTGTGTGTGTCTTCTCTAGTTTTGTGTCTTGTTTTTTGTGTTGACTGGAGGACAGTAAGTCTTTGTCCTTCGACGCAGACTTTCGGGAGACTCAGATTATATGCTTTTAAAAACTGATAGTGCTAGTGCTTTAAATTTTTCAAAATATTTACGTGATGAAAGTTTTGATTTTGTTGCATATTTTTTTTCCCCATGAGCAGAATTCTCAGTTTCTAAAATGTGTCTCAGCCCAGGAAAGAATTGTGGAGATCCTGTGAGATGCTGAGGTTTCCAGAGGCACTTATTCAGATGAGGGATAAATCTGTGCACTTTAGGGGTGAATGTTTAGGAGGAGTGGAATCTCTAAAATGTTGTTCAAGGAGCTCTCCTTAATGCCTTAAATTCTGCTTTTCTGTTCAGAGTTGGACCTTCTCTCTTTTTTTTTTTTTTTTGACATGGAAATATGTTTTTTGTTTTTTTTTACCACAGTGAGAAACCTTACATTTATAAGGTTTCTCCCCAGTATGAATTCTCAGATGTTGAACAAGAGATGAATTTACAGTGAATGCTTTTCCACAAACTTTACATTTATAGGGTTTTTCTCCAGTATGAGTTCTCTGATGTTCAGTAAGAGATGAACTCTGGATAAATGCTTTTCCACAGTCATCACACATGTAAGGTTTCTCACCGGTATGAATTCGTGTACGGATAAATGCTGTTATTCCTTTGTACATTGCTTTATCAGGTGCTGTTTTTACATTCCTCAGTGGCTTCTCTCCATGTGCTGTAGCTCTGCCATTTCTTCTTGTCACACATTTTCTTTTTTTCTTTTTAAATTTATTTTATTTATTTATTCTTGGCTGCGTTGGGTCTTCGTTGCTGCCTGTGGGCTTGCGGGTTTTCTCTAGTTGCGGCAAGCGGGAGCCACTCTTCGTTGCGGTGCGTGTGCTTCTCATTGCAGCGGCTTCTCTTGTTGCAGAGCACGGGCTCTAGGGGCGTGGGAGTCAGTAGTTGTGGCATGCGGGCTCAGTGGTTGTGGCTCGCGGGCTCCAGAATGCAGGCTCAGCAATTGTGGTGCATGGGCCTAGCTGTTCCGTGGCATGTGGGATCTTCCCAGACCAGGGCCTGAACCTGTGTCCCCTGCATTGGCACGCAGATTCTTAACCACTGCGCCACCAGGGAAACCCCTTTTTTTCTTTTTTTAATATGTATTTATTTGGCTGTGCTGGGTCTTAGTTGCGGCAGATGGGATCTTCATTGCAGCATGCGGGCTTTTTTTTTTTTTTAGTTGTGGCATGCGGGCTCTTAGTTGAGGCATGCGGTATCTAGTTCCCCAACAAGAGATTGAACCCAGGCGCCCTGCATTGGGAGTGTGGAGTCTTAACTGCTGGACCACCAGGGAAATCCCTGTCGCACATTTTCTAATACTGCTATGCATCCCCTTCATTATTTGTCTTTTGACTAGGTACTTGTCCATTCTCTCATTTAAGCTCTGTTTAGTCTCCAGATTACTGTGGTAGTATAGTGGACAAAGCCTAAGTTCTATTTCTGACCATCTCATTAATAACTTCTGTATCTTTAGGTTATAATCACATAACCTCTCTAGTTCTAAACTTGTTTATCTTTAAATGAGAAGGTTAAACTTTTATATCTTTAAAACATTTTTTTCAGCTTTCAGACTCTTTGTGACATTGCCTATTGGGCCAACTTCTTTCCTAGCACTTCTGCCTCTTCTTAACTCTACTCCATTGACTTATTATTTTCCCAGATTACGAGACTGTAAATATGCATTCTAATTTTCAGTAAGGTTATTTATTTCCTCCTGAGTTCAGTTCCTGTAATCCCAACACAGAAAATATGTTTTTATAAATGTTTTATTCCCCTCAGATTTGAAGAGCAGAGCAGATACCAAAGAGAAGACCATTAGAATATACTTTTGAGTGAGCAGTTCCATCACTGTCATCATGGAAAGGCTCAGAGGGGATGTGTTCAAAGAGTATTTATTTGAAGAAACCTGTGAATATGAGGCCAAGGTAGAAAAGCAAAAGGAGCACTCTATAGACAAAATTTCAAAAAAATCTGTTGCCCAAACCACTGGTTTTCAGCAAATAATAGTTGGCCATGAAGAAATATCTTGTGAGGAAAATGGGCATACTTTTAATGAGTTTGAGAGAGGTTTTGATCTAAGATCTAAACGTATCCCATGGAATGTTACTCATTCAGAAAAGAAACTACATATATTTGATCCATTTGGGGAAAGTGTCAAATGGAACTTATCTCCAATTAAAAGTCAAAGAGCTTCTAAAAGGAAAACTTATAATTGTAGTGACTGTGGAAAAAATTTCAGTGACCATTCAAACTTTTTTCGTCATGAGAGAATTCATACTGGTGAGAAACCTTATAAGTGTCATGGCTGTGGAAAAGCATTTATCCAAAGTTCATCTCTTACTGAACATCAGAGAACTCATACTGGAGAAAAACCCTATAAATGTAAAGTTTGTGGAAAAGCATTCACTGTAAATTCATCACTTGTTCAACATCTGAGAATTCATACTGGGGAGAAACCTTATAAATGTAATGAATGTGGGAAAGCCTTCAGTGACTACTCATCCTTTATTCAACATCAAAGAATTCACAGTGAAGAGAAACCCTATGAATGTATTAACTGTTGGAAGTCCTTCACTGATATCTCAACTCTTACACAACATCAGAGAATTCACACTGGAGTGAAACCCTATAAGTGTAATGATTGTGGGAAGGCATTTAGACGAAGTACACACCTTACCCAACACCAGAGGACTCATACTGGGGAAAAGCCTTATAACTGTAATGAATGTGGAAAAGCATTCAGTGCCCACTCAACCTTTACACAACACCAAAGGATTCACACTGGAGAAAAACCCTATACATGCAGTGAATGTGGGAAGGGCTTCCCTGAAAACTCGTCCCTTACTAAACATCATCGAATTCATACTGGAGAGAAACCTTATGAATGTTGTGAATGTAATAAAGCTTTTAGCCAGAGCACTCATCTTATTCAACATCAGAGACGTCATACTGGAGAGAAACACTTTAAATGTGATAAATGTGGAAAAGCATTTGGTAACAGTTCAATCCTGATCAGACATCAGCAGCTTCACATTTTAGAGTCATCCTAACGATACTACAGTTTTGTGGACTACTTCATCCTTTCATGAGCCACTCTTACTTTTTGGTCATATGTCTCTTACCCATGCCACCCACTCTTGCTTACAATTAGAATTTCTAGGAATGTTGTATTCCTGGGATAAAGTAAAACATTATATAATATTTAAAATTTAAGTTTCCCATACTGACGCTGTTTTGTTAAGTGCATAGAGATTTAGATTGTTATGTGTTCTTGGAGAATTGGCCCTTTTTTCATACTTTAATGCCCCTTCTTATCCCGTAGTATCCTCCCTGTTCTGAAGTCTGCTCTGTCTGAAATTAATAAAAGTTACGTCAGCTTACTTTTGATTAGTGTTAGCATGACATATCTTTCTCCATCTCTTTACTTTTAACATAATGTTTGTTACTGTTTTCTATTCTTTGTGTTTTTGTTTCCTTTCTTCCATCTTTTTCTGCCTTCTCCCTCCACAATTTTCATCAAAAGTAGGCTATGACATCCCAAAGCACGAGGACCATCGGATGCTGCATGTGGTGGGGCGTGGGGGTCAGAAGGCACCTGAAGGTAAGAGTACCTCCAAACCTCACATTTGAAGTGTAGACTCTTTTCACAGTGGCCGTCCTGTGGCAGGATATTTTGCTATTAATTATAAACAAATACATAATTGAGCATTTTATGATTCCATTGTATCTCTTGTAGTACATTAATTATATGTCTTTTAAAAACATTTTATTGGTTGCCTTAGAGCTTGCAATATGTATTTTAAACTAAGTGCACCTTTAAATAAAACGACACTGCCTCACATGTAATGCAGGTACCTTATATCAGAAGTATTCCCATCCTTTGTGGCATTGCTGTCATTTGCTTCACTTGTGCGTATGCTATCACCCAATCACCCAATATGTTGTCATTATTATTGCTTTAAATAAACAATTATCTTTGAGATTTAAGAATAAGAAAATATGTTTATTTTACCTTCCTAAAATTTCCTCACTGACGCTCTTCATGTCTTTTTTTTTTTTTTTGCGGTACGCGGGCCTCTCACTGCTGTGGCCTCTCCCATTGCAGAGCACAGGCTCCAGACACACAGGCTCAGCAGCCATGGCTCACAGGCCCAGCCGCTCCGCGGCATGTGGGATCTTCCCGGACCAGGGCACAAACCCGTGTCCCCTGCATCAGCAGGCGGACTCTCAACCACTGCGCCACCAGCGAAGCCCTTCATGTCTTAATATAGATCTAAGTTTCTGAATAAATAAATTTTCTTCTGCCTGAAGAACTTCTTTTAACATTTTTAAGGACGGGTCTGCTAGCAATTAATTCCATTAGTTTTTGTTTGTCTGAGAAAGTATTTCTCCATTACCTTTGAAGGATAATTTCACTGTATGTAGAATTCTAAGCTGGTGAGGGTTTTTCTTTCAGCATTTTGAATGTTTCATTCCACTTCTTGCTTGCTTGCAGGTTTTCTGATGTGAGGTCCATTGTGATTCTTATCCTTGTTCCTCTATAGGTGTGTTGTATTTCTCTGGCTTCTTTCAAGATTTTCTCTTTGTCTTTTTTTTTTTTTTTAAAGGTTGAATATATGCCTAGGAGTAGTTTGTTTGTGTTTTATCCTGCTTGGTATTCTCTGAGTTTCTTGTATATAAGAGTTGGTATTTGTCATTCATTTTGGAAAGTTCTCGGTCATTATTACTTCAAATATTTGTTCTGCTCAGTTTTTCCTTTCTTCTCCTGGTATTCCAAGTACATATATATTTCTTTTTTTATATATATATAAAAATCTCCTTTTTAGGGCTTCCCTGGTGGTGCAGTGGTTGAGAGTCCGCCTGCCGATGCAGGGGACACAGGTTCATGCCCCGGTCCGGGAAGATCCCATGTGCCGCAGAGCGGCTGGGCCCGTGAGCCATGGCTGCTGAGCCTGCGCGTCTGGAGCCTGTGCTCTGCAACGGGAGAGGCCACAGCAGTGAGAGGCCCGTGTACCGCAAAAAAATAAAATCTCCTTTTTATTCTTTTTCAATTAAATATTCCTATAAAAGCTAAGCAGTACATACACACAGAGCCAAGTTCTAAAGAACCAAAGAGTCATCCCTAGGTGCCAGAAAATAAGAAAAAACTCAAAGTCACAGCTGTAAGGGGGAAAGGTGGTACCAATAACCACAATACTGTGTTGTCCCATGGGGTGCCATATCAGCTCTAGACCAGAGTGATGGAGACTGAACTTTTAACGACACAAGGATTAGGTATGTTCTAGTGCTGCACAGGTACAAAGCTAGAAATTTCCCCATAAAAACGATTTGTTCTTTGAATCTGTCATCCCTCTTATGGCCTCCATTGTTTGTGATGAGAAGTCAGATGTTAGTCTTATTGGGGTTTCTTTGTATCTGACAGTTCATACTTCTCTTGCTGTTTTCAAGATTTTGTCTTTGTGTTTCAGTACATATGTATTTCGTCTTTAATTTTGGCCCACAGTTCTTGGATGTTCTGGGTTTTTTCCTTCTTTATTTCTTTTTGCATTTCAGCCTGGAGATTTCTATTGACCTATTGACATTGATTCTTTCCTTGGCCAAGTTGAGTGTACTGATGAGCTCATTGAAAGATTTCTTCATTTCTGTCACTGTATTTTTTTCCTAGCATTTCTTTTTGATATTTTCTAGAGGCTCCATCTCTGCTAACATTACCCGTCTGTTCTTGCACATTGTCTCATTTTTCCACTAGTGCTCTTAATGTATTAATCATACTTACTTTAAATTCTCTGTCTGAAAATGCCAGTATCTGTACCCTGTCTTAGTCTGGTTCTGATGCTGGCTTGGTCTCTCCACAGTGTGCTCTTGCCTTTCGGCATGCCTTGTAGTTTTTTTGTTGAGAGCTGGACACGTTGTGTTGGGTAATAGGAACTGAGGTAAATGGGTCTTCAGTGTGAGGTTTCATTTACTCTACTAGGAGTTGGGCTGTGTTTAATGTTTGCTGTAGCCGTAAGTGTTGGAGGCTTCAGTGTCCTCTGGTGTCCTTATTTTTGCCTCTTGTTGTCTTTAGGTTTCTCAAGAAACTTTTCTTACATAGAGTCTGAGTCCTGGCACTCTCCCCGTTGTAATCCATTGTTCGTATACTGGAGCCTGTTGATGTGGTGGTAAGCTATTGGGTAGGGAAAGCATTCTGTAATCTAATAATTAAATCTCAGTTGTTTATAGTGAGTCTGAGTCCCTGGGCTTTGAATTTCAGAAGAATTTCTTAGCGTTTTCCCCCCCTACCTTCCAAAACTAGGGCTTATAACAAAAACATCTGGTTTCTTCTTCCCCACCCCTTGTCCACCTTCTAAACCGTCACTGTGTGGCAGGGCAGCGGTGGGGGCTCAGAGAGGAGGGAGAAGGTCTCAGAGTCCTGAGCTAGCTCAGACTGGGGTGTGTGTGTGTGTGTGTGTGTGTGTACATACATGAGTGGGGGAGTAGCAGCACCCAGGAGAGCAGCCTGGCCACTCCCTCCCCCTTCAGGCTACAGATGGAAGACTGAGGCCCAGGGAGTGTTCAGCTTCATCTACCCCTGCCCACATCCCTTAAATTCCCCAAACCTCAACTATGTGGGGGGGAGGGACCAGAGATATTAGCAGATACAAATGCAAATCATTAATGTGTCTACAATATATTTCATTTCTTGGTAATTCTATCCTGCCTTTTCCCTTCTGTATTATAAATTTGGGAGCTTTTACTTTAGGTAGACTGAAGCGTTCCAGCGCTTGGCCTTGCTGCTGAAAGAAATCTCAGCAAGAGGAGAAAAGATTCTGTCTTCTCCCTGTAGCTGCAGGGAGTCCAATTCTCTTCAGTCTGATAATAATGTCTTGTTTAGGTCATGTCTTGCAAAGGAGTCCTGTGAGATGTCTGGACTTTAAGGTGATGGATACATCCCATGAACAAAACCCTCACCCTCCCGACCCACTGTCGTTCTGCTGGTCATCTTACTTGCCAGCTCAAAACCCTGGTAATACAATTTAAATTAACATCTGAGGTTTTGGGACTCCCCTGGTGGCGCAGTGGTTAAGAATCCGCCTGCCGATGCAGGGGACATGGGTTCGAGCCCTGGTCTGGGAAGATCCACATACCACAGAGCAACTAAGCCCATGCGCCTCAACTACTGAGCCTGCGCTCTAGAGCCTGCGACACACAACTACTGAAGCCCTCATGCCTAGAGCCTGTGCTCCGCAACAAGAGAATCCACCACAATGAGAAGACCGTATGTCGCAACGAAGAGTAGCCCCTACTCACCACAACTATAGAAAGCCCGCATGCAGCAACGAAGACCCAATGCAGCCAAAAAATAAATAAATAAAATTTTTTTAAAAATCTGAGTTTCAAAAGATAAATACTTTTCTTGTCTCCCACATGCAGAGAGGTAAAACTAAACCCAGCTGTGCTAGCTTTTAAAATTTAAGCAGAGTTTGGAGAGCTGCCAAATTGTAATGTGATTGCTGGGTTGCAGCAGAGATTTGCCACCTTGCTCAGGTCACCCAGGGAAAGGCGCACGGGAACAAGAGGAGGTTCCAGGGCTTACTAAGCATGATCGTTACACTTCACGCCCTTCCAGAGTTACTCAACAGGACTGTGAATGCTGCCTTGCTGGGTGTGCCTGGGGAGCAAGGGGGGACAAAAATGCTGACAAGGATCTCCTCCTCCCTTTGGGGGCCTTCTGTCAGTCTTCAGCTCTGTTGACAAATCCCTGCGACTGCACTTCAGAAGCAGATGGCACAGGACCTTTTGGATTCACTTGTGCCTTTACTGCCCAGTTAGCCTACAAACAGTTGGGGAGGAGCTACCAGAATGGAACTCTTAAAAAATCAAATGGGCAAAGTTTGTGCAGAGATCAGACTGAAGTGACAACACTGCTCACAGCTAAGGACCTGTGACCTCAGACCCACAACAGATGGAGAGTTGGCTCTTCCCCAGGGAATGGCAGCCCTAGGAGACCTCAGGTACCCTGTCCCACTTCCCCTTGAACAGTTACTGCCCAGACATCTACCTTCTGCCTGGAACAGGCATGATACCTTCCTGTTGGGAGTCAAGTCCATCCGGAGTTGGCTGCTCTGAACACTAATATGGGCAGGGGGCAAACCCTCGTGCCTGCTGCCCCTGGAGCAGGGTGGCACTCCAGAGCTTGCACATGACCACTGTTGACCTAAAACAATAGACTTTCAGTTATTTGTCCAGCAAAAATGGGTTTATTCACAATCAGCAAAGAATTACAACCACTTC
Organism: Phocoena sinus; assembly: GCF_008692025.1. NCBI lineage: Eukaryota > Metazoa > Chordata > Mammalia > Artiodactyla > Phocoenidae > Phocoena > Phocoena sinus. The sequence continues at coordinate 45,650,472 of NC_045782.1, read as the reverse complement.
AAGGGTCTGCAACCATGGTGAGCCACGTGAAGGTCCCAAGCAAAATGGAGAGGGGAAATCTTATAGAGGGGGAAAGGAAAGTTGAGAGGACCATAGTAAACAAAGAGTCATGGCTTTTCTTTGGCTGAGTTGTGATGGTCTCTCATTGGCTAAGCTCTTGCTAGAAAAGAAGAGGAAGTCTTTTTTCCTCCTGTTAGGCTCTGCTGTTGACATAGAGCATGAGAAGACATTATAATTTAATCCACAGGCCCACTTCAACTTGTACCAGCTGTCCCAACTGTTTGAAAACATCTTTTTCCATTGTGATCCAGTTTTCTTTTTCTGGAACCGTTACTGAGTTTTTTACTTATTTTTGCAACCTTGATGGATTTAAAGCACACAAGATGAGTATGATCTGGATGGCTTTTTAAACTAAGGATGTTTTCAATGTCCATTTGTGTTGTAACATGTATCAGTACTTCATTTTTTTCATTGTGATTAAAATTCATAACATGACATTCACCATGTAAACATTTTAAGTGTATAGGTCTGTGGCATTAACTACCTTCATATTGTAAAAATATTCTCCCCATCCATCTCTAGAACTTTTTCATTTCCCCCAAGTATCCATTAACTGACTGCCCTCAGCCCCTGACAACCACATTCTTTTTGTCACTGAATTTGACATCTCTGGATACCTTATATGAGTAGAATTGTACAATACTTGTTCTTCTGTAACCAACTTATTTCACTTAGCATGGTGACTTCAAGGTTCATCCACATGTACCGTGTGTGAGAATTACCTTAGTTTTAAAGGCTGAATCATATCCCATTGTGTATATACTACACTTTGTTTATATGTTCATCCATTGATGGATACTTGGGTTGCTTCCACCTTTTGGCTATTGTGAATAATGCTGCTATGTGTATGGTTGTACAAATATCTGTTCCACTTCCTCCTTTCAAATATTTTGAGTATATACCCTGAAGTGGAATTGACAGATCATACACTAACTGTTTAAGTGTTTGAGGACCTGCCATATTATTTTCCATAGTGGCAGCACCATTTTACTTTTTCCTTTATATGGCAGAATAATAGGGTAGTTTATGGATCTACCCATTTTCTTTATCCAGTCACCCTTTGATAGACGTTTCAGTCATTTCTATCTTCTGGCTATTGTGAATGGTGCTGCTATGAATATTAATGTACAGGTTTTTGTTTGAACACCTGTTTTCAATTCTTCAGGGTCTATATCTAGGAGTGGGTTTGTTGAAGCTTATGGTAATTGTATTTTTTTTATCTTTTTGAGGAAATGCCAAACTAGTGTACACATATGCTGCAGTATTTTCCATTTCCACCAGCAATATTTGAGGGTTCTGATTTCTCTACATTGTTGCTAACATTTGATACTTTCAGTTTTCTTGATTATAACCATTCTAGTGTTTGTGAAGGGGGATCACATTATGGTATTCATTTGCATTTCCACCATGACTATTGATGTTTGACATCTTTTATGTGCTTGTTGACCATTTGTATTTCTTGTCTGGAGACGAGTCTGTTCAAGTTCTTTTCCATTTTAAAACTTGAGTTGTCTTTTTGTTGATGATTTGTAAAAGTTCTTGATATATTCTGAAGAACAGACTCTTATCAGATATATCATGTGAAATACTTTCTTCTATTCTGTGAGCTGTGTTTTCACTTCCTGGATAGCACCTTTTGATGCAGAAAAGTGTTTAAAATTGAGGAAATCTAATCTATCCATTATTACATGGATGTTATAACCTTCTGCCTTTGTTTATCTGTAACTTCCCACTCCAACGATAAGAAACCTGGCTTTTTGTCATTCATTGAATTCATTTCTTGTTCCATTCCAGATTACAGATATAGTAGTTTCATTATTAGCTAATACCCCCATGGGAAAGAACTTACAGAGTCCGGTATTTGTGTATGCTACATTTTGCCTTTGTTCCATGGATTCCGTTCTTTTCCATAGTTACTTAGGTCAGTACCTTTTGCCCCACCACCAACAGTGAGTTTTTTTTTTCATACATTTCTAAATCAGTTAGATTCTTTGTCATATTCTCTATTCCATCCTGTGACACTCCCATATCATAAAAAAGCTAAATTTAAATATAATATGATTTACTTGTTAGGTTGTAAAAATCCATTAGAAAAGACTAATGCATAGTGGCAGGTGTCCATCACTAAAGTATCATATGTAATATTTCAACCCCCCACCCCATCACCTGTTTACCTCCTCTGTTTTACCTGTTCCAGAATGTCATATAAACAGAGTCATACAGTGTGTAGCCTCCTTAGACTGAATTCTTTCATTTAGCAATATACATGTAAGATTCATCCATGTTTTTTGCATGCATTGATAATTTATTTCCTCCTATTTCTGAATAGTATTCGAAAACGTGTATGGGAGGAAAAATAATTTTCCCTTTACCCTCCTAGGTTCTTGGTTGAGGAGCACCCCCTGCTGTGATAAAAAGTCGTCCATAATCATACAGACAAATGCAAATAGATATAGTATCTTTTTTTTTTTGCAAAATTTTAGCCATGAGTCAGTAAAACTGAGTAATATAATCATCAGTTTATATAAAATAATAGGCTCTGAATTGTGTTTCTGGCAGATGAAACAAGAAAGATTACTTGCTTAGTGAGAACTAAAGCTTTTTACTAATATTTGTGGAGAAGACTTTTAAGATTTGGATTTGCCCTGATATGTAACCTTATGGAGGCTGTGGACCAAAGTCTGTAACAAAGGAACTTCTGGAAATACCATGTGTCCATCTTGGTGTTTTTTAAAGCCAATCTGAGTGGGTAAAATATCCAGTTTGTCTACAGTTAGCCTTTTCCTTTTCAGTCTCAGATAGTGCATTTAGTGAACTAGGTTACTTTCCAATGGTTGGGCATGCAAAGGAAGAAAGCATTGCACTTTTTTGGGGGGGGAGGGAGTGTTAATTGCACTTCATGTGAAGAAATAAATGTCTCATACTTTATGACAGGAAGCAAGAAGCACAATTAAAAGAAAGGCACCCTCAAGTTAGACTTATATCCTTGGATGTTCGCATTTAAAGACATGGTTCTCCTACCTCAACATAATAAAGGCCATATACGACAAACCCACAGCAAACGTCGTTCTCAATGGTGAAAAACTGAAAGCATTTCCTCTAAGATCAGGAACAAGTCAAGGATGTCCACTCTCACCACTGTTATTCAACATAGTTTTGGAAGTCCTAGCCACAGCAATTAGAGAAGAAAAAGAAATAAAAGGAATACAAATTGGAAAAGAAGAAGTAAAATTGTCACTGTTTGCAAATGACATGATACTATACATAGATAATCCTAAAGATGCCACCAGAAAACTACTAGAGCTAATCAATGAATTTGGTAAAGTTGCAGGATACAAAATCAATGCACAGAAACCTCTTGCATTCCTAGACACTAATGATGAAAAATCTGAAAGAGAAATTAAGAAAACACTCCCATTTACCATTGCAGCAAAAAGAATAAAATGCCTAGGAATAAACCTACCTAGGGAGACAAAAGACCTGTATGCAGAAAACCATAAGACACTGATGAAAGAAATTAAAGATGATACCAACAGATAGAGAGATATACCATGTTCTTGGATTGGAATAATCAATAGTGTGAAAATGACTATACTACCCAAAGCAATCTACAGATTCAGTGCAATCCCTATCAAATTACCAATGGTATTTTTTATGGAACTAGAACAAAAAAATCTTAAAATTTGTATGGAGACACAAAAGACCTCGAATAGCCAAAGCAGTCTTGAGGGAAAAAAACGGAGCGGGAGGAATCAGACTCCCTGACTTCAGACTATACTACAAAGCTACAGTAATCAAGACAATATGGTACTGGCACAAAAACAGAAGATCAATGGAACAAGATAGAAAGCCCAGAGATAAACCCACACACCTATGGTCAACTAATCTATGACAAAGGAAGCAAGGATATATAATGGAGAAAAGATAGTCTCTTCAATAAGTGGTGCTGGGAAAACTGGACAGCTACATGTAAAAGAATGAAATTAGAATACTCCCTAACACCATACACAAAAATAAAATGGATTGGAGACCTAAATGTAAGACTGGACACTATAAAACTCTTAGAGGAAAACATAGGAAGAACACTCTTTGACATAAATCACAGCAAGATCTTTTTTGATCCATCTCCTAGAGTAAGGGAAATAAAACCAAAAATAAACAAATGGGACCTAATGAAACTTCAAAGCTTTTGCACAGCAAAGGAAACCATAAACAAGATGAAAAGACAACCCTCAGAATAGGAGAAAATATTTGCAAATGAATCAACGGACAAAGGATTAATCTCCAAAATATATAAACAGCTCATGCAACTCAATATTAAAAAAACAAACAACCCAATCCAAAAATGGGCAGAAGACCTAAATAGACATTTCTCCAAAGAAGACATACAGATGGCCAAGAAGCACTTGAAAAAGCTGCTCAACATCACTAATTATTAGAGAAATGCAAATCAAAACTACAATGAAAAAAAAAAAAAACTACAATGAGGTATCACCTCACACCAGTTAGAATGGGCATCATCAGAAAATCTACAAACAACAAATGCTGGAGAGGGTGTGGAGAAAAGGGAACCCTCTTGCACCATTGGTGGGAATGTAAATTGATACGGCCACTATGGAGAACAGTATGGAGTTTCCTTAAAAAACTAAAAATAGAATTACCTTTTGATCCAGCAATCCCACTACTGGGCATATACCCAGAGAAAACTATAATTCAAAAAGACACGTGCACCCCAGTGTTCATTGCAGCACTATTTACAATAGCCAGGTCATGGAAGCAACCTAAATGCCCATCAACAGATGAATGGATAAAGAAGATATGGTACATATATACAATGGAATATTACTCGGCCATAAAAAGGAATGAAATTGGGTCATTTGTTGAGACGTGGATGGATCTAGAGCCTGTCATACAGAGTGAAGTTAAGTCAGAAAGAGAAAAACAAATATCGTATATTAACGCATATATGTGGAACCTAGAAAAATGGTACAGATGAACCGGTTTGCAGGGCAGAAATTGAGACACAGATGTAAAGAACAAACGTATGGACACCAAGAGGGGAAAGTGGCAGGGGGTGGGTGTGGGTGTGTGATGAATTGGGTGATTGGGATTGACATGTATACACTGATATGTATAAAATTGTTGACTAATAAGAACTTGCTGTATAAAAAAATAAATTTAATTTAAAAAAAGAAATAATAAAGACATGGTTCGCAGGACCTGGAGAACACAGCTCTTGCTGGTAGAAGGGCCTGAGGAGGGATGTAAGCATTTTAAAGAAGGAATTCTGGGGGCATATTTCTTGTTATCAGAGGTGTAGGGCAATTACTATTTACGTTTTTCTTCTTTCTTGAGTGTAGGACAGTTCATTTTCTAATGACCTGACATGAGAAGGAAGTAGAGGCTTTGATATCGGTGAGATGGGTGGGTGGGCTTTGAATTCCTCCTAGAACCACAGTTCTGTTTCTGTATCGATGAGATTAGTAAAGCAAGGATGGCTGCTTTTAATTCTTCAAAGAATTGCATATCCCACTCAATGATAACATCAAGAGGCTGACGTGCCCATTCAACTTCTTTTTTTTTTTTTTTTTTTTTTGCGGTACGCGGGCCTCTCACTGCTGTGGCCTCTCCCGTTGCGGAGCGCAGGCTCAGCGGCCATCGCTCATGGGCCCAGCCTTTCCACGGCATGTGGGATCTTCCTGGACCGGGGCACGAACCCGTGTCCCCTGCATCAGCAGGTGGACTCTCAACCACTGCGCCACCAGGGAAGCCCTGTTCTTTTGTTTTGTTAAAGAAGTGTTCTTAGGCTCACCATGATCTTCCTTTGTCTTTCTTTTAATTTGATCATCTGAGAGGTTTCAATAGGATATTTGTTTTAGGGTGAGAACCTTTTAAAAAAATCCTTGCAAATATCGTCTTATCAGGTATTTGGCCAAAGCAACCAGTAAATTCTCCTGGCAGTATTGAACTCTCTTTTTCCTCCCAGGAAGTCTCCAAATGTATATTCCAAACATGACACAAATCCAGTAAGCCATTTTATTGCTTAACCATGGACAAAAAGGTGTCACTAAAGAGGGTGAAAAAGGCATCCCCCATGATCTAGTGAGTCACTCCCAAAGACAGCCAAAAGAAATAGACTAGATGAACCCCTAAGAGCTGGCAGCCTCCATAGGTAGGACATCAGCCTCAAGTGGGATGCAGCCCACATTTCTGGTCAGCCAGCTACAAATTCTGAGGCCCCAAATGTGACAATTGGCTGTCTACGGATGCAGGGTACACAAGCGGTGTTCCCCACAGGAGGAAAGCCATAGAGAGAACATACTCACTGGATCCAAGCCAAGCTCCCAGGACACCAAATAGAGCAAAAGGGAAAGCAGTGCTGTGCCTGGAGGGAAGGGACCCCAAAACTGAGGGTCATGCAAGATTACAACACCCAGAGAAGTAGTCCCTCCAAGTGTTTCCTCCTACCAGTCTAAATTTGGAAAGGAGACAAGGAGAGACTGTTACTGCCCTAAGTTGACCCATTCAGAGCAGATATCTGGGAGGCTGACTTGGTCAGAATTTTTACCTTTTCTTAGTTCTTTCAGACATCCTGAGATCCCGTCACAGCCTCTGGAGTGAGTGGTGTGTCCCAGCCTTCCCTTTGTTTTTGCCAAAACTGTGAGGGAGCAGAAAATTTTCCTCCGCCTTCTCAGGATTGGTGGCTGGGGCTTGTAAATTAAACTTACAGAAGACAGCCAACCAAAAAAGTAACTAACGTGATAAATGGTGAAAGTTAAAGGCTTATAAACCTAACTTAATAGGGGAAACAAAGAGGGTAGAATTGGCTTCTATGGGAAGAACAGATAGGTTTCTCCAGGAATACAAACGGGTATTTTGGAAAACAACGAGAAAGTTTGTGACAGTGTTTGTCTGTACAAGGATGCGTGATCTTTGCATCTTCTTCAGGGTCATAAAACACCCTGCAGAAGCATTTATGGTAGGTTTACTCTTGGTCTCTCTTCTGGGAAGAGAGGCCACTCTGAAGAGGGAATTTATGGCCATGGTCATTCTAAGAAGTTTCAGCTTTTATTCCGATAAGGGGAGCTCCAAGAAGGTTTTTTTCCTGCATGTTTTGAATCTCACGTATCTTCAGCTTAAACAGTTTTTATACCAACCATAGGGTTCCGCCTGGCTCTCCATACCTCCAACTTTGTTCTTCTTTTTCAAGATTCCTTGATCTATTCTGAGTCCGTTACATTTTCCACATGAATTTTAGATGGATTGTCAATTTCTGCAAAACACCACCTGGGAATTTGGTAGGGATTCTTTGAATCTTTTGGTCTATTTATGGAGTATTGCCATCTTAATAGACTTAAGCCTACTGATCCATGAATATGGGATTATTTTGCATTAAGTTAGGTCTTTTTAAAAAAATTTATTTATTTTTGGCTGTGTTGGGTCTTTGTTTCTGCATGCGGGCTTTCTTTAGTTGTGGTGAGCGGGGGCTACTCTTCGTTGCAGTGTGCGGGCTTCTCATTGCGGAGGCTTCTCTTGTTGCAGAGCACGGGCCCTAGGCGGGCTCAGTAGTTGTGGCTCGTGGGCTCTAGAGTGCAGGCTCAGTAGTTGTGGCACACGGGCTTCGTTGCACCGCAGCATGTGGGATCTTCCCGGACCAGGGCTCGAACCTGTGTCGCCTGCATTGGCAGGTGGATTCTTAACCTCTGTGGCACCAGGGAAGTCCCTAGGTCTTTCTTAATTTCTTTCAACAAGCTATTGTAGTTTTCAGTGTACAGGTCTTGTACTTCCTTCCTCACCTCCAGTGGATGCTGATTCAGAACATACATAACCTCCTGGAGAAACTTGCCCCAACCCTGCCATGTCCTGCCACCTAGCTGGCCTGAAACTGAGTCACCAAAAGATTTTGTTCTTTACTTGATTCTTAATTCCTTTAGAATTCATTATTTCACTCTCATAAATGTTTATTATCCTTGTAGTAAATCTTTTAAAAATAAAAATGAAATAATGTAATTTAATTACTACTCCATAGATGCGTGATGAATGGAGCACATATGATTGTAATCTTTTTGGAATTATAAAGGTAATACACACACATTATAAGAAATTGAAATATCACCTAAGGAGAAGATATTTGCAAATCCCACCCCCAGAGGCGACTGTCATGAGTGGTTTGGTGCATATCTCTCAGGCTCTGTCTCATTCTGTCTCTATCTCTGTCTCTCTCACTCTCACAAAAGCAGATTCGTTTACATCTACGTTGATTTCAGATGTATGTAGTCTTACAGATGGGATCCTGGATGCAGACGGTTGGTCCACGTGCATCCCACATAAAGAACCCTGAAGTCCCCTCTCTCCCCTGTCATCAGGTAGAGACCCTGCACCCACTCTCACCAACTGCACAGCATTCATTCATCTGTGTGGACCAGAACTGATAGATCATTTTCCCCTCCATGAACATTAGTGTTGCTTACAATTCCCTACTATTTCAACCAGTGCTGTGATGAATACTCTTGAAAAGACATCTTTGAAAAGTTGTGCAGGAATTTCAGTGGGATCAACTCTAAGGATTAGCACTGGTAGTAAAGGGATATACCTGTGGAACTTTGATGGGTCTTGCACACTGTTCTCCCCTAGAGGACTGTGCATTCACTCTTCCCTCTAGGGGATCTGCTGGGGCCTTTGCTTCCCCATGTTGTCACCAGGGCTGGTGGTCACCAGACTAAAAACCTGCCAGTGTGATGGTGACCAACGCTCTCTCCATAGAATTTATGTTTGCGTGTGTCCTAACCTGAGTCGTCAAGCATCTCTAAGATATATTGGCCGTATGCATGGCCTCTTGTTGAAATTATGTGTGTTTGCTCTGTTTCTTTTTAGAACATTGATTTTTGAGAGATTTTTGGACTACAGGGATGTTCAACCTTTCTCTGGGCTTGGATCATGGGGAATGCTTTTCCAGTTTGTGATTTGTCTTTCCAGCCGTCTTTCTTGGTCGGTTGGTTGGTTTGCTTTTGCCACATGAGAAGCTAAGCATTTCCCTTCTGTCTTCTGGCTCCGGTGTCACACTTAGAACAGCAGCGTCTACCCCGAAATTATGCACATATTTACTAAAATCTTGTACATCTCATCTTTAATCCATCTAGATTTCCCTTTCAAATAACAAAAATGCTATTTCAAATAAAAACAAAAGTTCACCAGTCCCCTCTTAAAATATGTGGGCAGACACCAAAAGCCACCTTTTGTATGATTTCATTTATAGGAACCATCCCGAATAGGTAAAGAAACATAGAAATAAAGAGGCTTAGGGGTTGTGAGAGGGTGGAGGAGGGAAGAACGGGGAGTGCATGCGTTGGCTACAGGATTTTATTTGGGGGATGAAACAGTCTGGAGCTGACAGTGGCGGTGGTTGCCAGGATTGTGAATGTACTTAATGCCCCTGAATCGCACAGTTTAAAACTGAAAAAGTTTAAATTTTATTATTTTACACTTAAAACACTTAAAATACAGGATGTCATAAATAATGTGAAAGAAAACAATAAAATACACAAACAACGACAGGGGAAGTAAAGTAAATTTCAGGTCAGGGGAGGGTTGATGGTATAAATCTGGAGCTGACAGTGATGGTGGTTGCAGATCTGGCTCTGCCCATGGGGCTGGTGATTTCGGAAATGGCGCTGGGTCTCCTGCAGGGGTGGTAAATTAACATCTGGATCTGGGTCTCCTGCTGGAGCTGTGAGAAAAGAAAAGATTACCCACAGGCCTGCCTTTTCACGAGCCTTTCCAAGGACAGAAATCTTCCCAGAGTCTTCCAGAGAAGTCCCAGCCCAGGAACCCATAGCAGGATGTCTTCTTTGACTGCAGTCCACCAGATGGGTGGTCTGATGCCAGTCTTTGCTCCTGGCCCAACACCAGCCTCTAGGGACTCCTCCCTGTGTGGCCCAGCACTCACCCCTCCCCACACACTCACACGCACCCACCCCTTCTCTCCTTTGGGCTCTGCCACAGTGAGAGGCTCTAGGGCCTCCAGCTGACTCAGGCGAAGGTTGACACGGTGCTCCAGGTCAGAGCCAGATATGCTGAGCTGCGTGTAAGCCGGGGACAGGACCCTGGGGAGTGGCCTGGGTAGTGTCTGGGCAGGAGGCCTTCATCTCTGGGTCCTGGTTCTGGAGAACCCTCCATGGCCACACTCAGTGGGAGCCTGCGTTGGCCCTCATTGGCAGTGTGGCGCACGGCCCCCTCTCTTGGGGAGATGGATTGGGAGTCCCCGTCGACCAGTCCTCGCTTATCTCCAGAGTGAGGCTCTGCAATGACAGTGACCAGCAGCCGGCCCGGCCCGGCCCAGCCCAGAGGTATCAGAGCCCTGTCCAGCCATAATCACTGATTCTTCTGCCCACTTGACCTCTGCTCCCTGATCAGGCACAGACATGTGTCCGCTCAGATATCCACCCAGGAGGAAAGAGGTACATCTGGAGGGCTTGGGGTAAACTTTGGGCAGAAGGGCGCTGCCCCAGCTCTCCACATCCTACCCAGCCAGCTTTAACCTGGGGTGTGGACATGACCAGCCCACCAGGCTTCTGACCCCTCATCAGCCTGCTCTTGCTGAGGCAGACCTACCCCACGTAAATCCCCCACCTCCACACATACAGGGAGGGGACACAGGGCTATCTGGGTGGGATCAGAGTGGTGGCCTGGCCTAGGCTGGCCTGCCCTGGGCCTCCGTTTGTTACCTTTGGGTCCCTCTGGGCAAATGGCCAAAGGCATCTGGGGTGAGACCTGACCTAACGTCTGGAGCGTCAGTAAAGGCTCTCACTGTGGACTTTCCTGAGACCATGTCCTCAGGATATTGGGACGCAGCAGAACATATCCATTTGAGCATCTCCAACCAAGTGAACCGGGTAGGGGCTTCTCTAGAATGTGGGTGCCTAGTTACTCAGGTTCCAAGTTGTATTGGGCTCTATTGCCAGGGAAGTGAGGTCGCTTCCTAGGGTCCCTTTACCCAGATTTCTTCCTTACACAGAGCTCCCCAAGGGCACCTCTGGGCTGCTGAGTGCTCACCGCCCCCCCCCCCATGCCATGTCCATGCACAGTGACACCAACACAGCCCTGGGGAGGCCAGGGTGCAGCCAGGACCCCAGCTGAGGACACAGCTGCTTTCAGACCTGGCTCCTCCTCCTCCCCAGTGATGTGGCCCTGACAAGCCATGTGCCTCTCAGGAACTCCCCAATCTCCCACCTGCACAGTGGAGGTCATTCTAGCAGCTACTTCCTAGGGAGTCCATCACGTGTATAGACCTATAAACACCTACAGTGCCTGTAAAACCCCCTGGGCTGGTATCACATGTAGCTCATGCAGAAACTTAGCAAAGGAAGGATTACGTAAAGGGCTGGCGTAGCACAGAATACAACTGAAACAGGCCTGGGTCTGCTCTGGGATCTAGGGAAAGTCACTCCCCTTCCTGCCTGTTTCCCATCCCTCCTCCACCGTGGGAGGGTTGAAATTAAATAAAATTCAGACATCGTCCCCTTTGGCATACAACCTTCCAGGTTCTCCTGGTTTTTTTAATTAATTTATTTATTTATTATTTTTGTCTGCATTGGGTCTTCGTTGCTGTGCGCCAGCTTTCTCTAGTTGTGGTGAACAGAGGCTACTCTTCATTGCGGTGCGCGGGCTTCTCATCGTGGTGGCTTCTCGTTGCGGAGCACAGGCTCTAGGCGTGTGGGCTTCAGTAGTTGCAGCATGCGGGCTCAGTAGTTGTGGCTCATGGGCTCTAGAGTGCAGGTTCAGTAGTTGTGGCACACGGGCTTAGTTGCTTCGTGGCATGTGGGATCTTCCCGGACCAGGGATCAAACCAGCGTCCCCTGCATTGGCAGGAGAATTCTTAACCACTGCACCACCAGGGAAGCCCTCCTGTTATGTTTAGATTCAGGAACCAGTGTCTCATCTCAGCCTCTGTGGTGCCTCCTGGTCAAACGTCCTTGTGTAATCCCCACCCCTCCAGGGTGCATGGACATTGTGACTGGGTTCTAACATGAAGACTGATTTATGAAGTCTGTGACTTCTACTCAATCCCTCTCCCTTGCGTTCATTCTCTTTGTCTGTCAGTGCCTGTCTCTCTCTGTTTCTCTGTCTCTCTCTTTCTTGTATGTATGTATGTATGTATATATTGTTAGGGCCCAGAGCAGGTCACTTCTAAATATGTCTTAATGACATATTAATTCTTTTGAATTAATGTTACTTAAGAAAAGACCCATGCAAGAGAGACACTTTGCATATTCTCTGTGTCTCCTGGAAAGCAGGAAATAAATCTCTCCTATGAAAGGTGCACCACCTGGGGGCTGAGGGCTGAGGGCTGCAGGCATGCTGCCTCCTGCAAATCAGTTCATTCTGGGAATCGTCTGTTGTGATTCCTGAGGTGTGAGGTAGCTTTGTGATGACAGAGGTCCTTATTTTTCTTTGTGGATTGCCTTTTTGTGTTGTGTGTTAAAACTCAAAGCTCATGATCTACATGACCAAACCCAAGCTCCTATTGATTTTCTTCTGTTTACTTCTATAATTTTGAATAGTTTTGCATTTTAAGTTTGTCTATGAATAATTTTGAATGAATTTGGTGTAAGTTGTGAAGTTTGCGTCATTTCATGCCATATGGTATCCAATGAATTGTTCCTTAACTATTTTTGGAAAAGTTTTAGGACACTGTCTCCACTTCAGTTTGAATTTCTGCAGTTTAGCGGGTTCAGCCGTTCTACCAGCAGGGTGCGCTGTCTCCAGTGAACTGTGAGTCAGGTGCAGCCTGCATGTCCCGCGCTGACCACAGACGAGACTGAGCCCGCCTCTGTGACTCACGGCGCACGCGCGTTCCACCGGTCTTGGCTCTGCGCGCAGCTGACAGGAGTTTGTCTCAGGCGCCGCCAGAGCTTGTGCAGGGATGGCCGGGTCAGCGTCTCTGCTGACAGGAGCTGAGTCTCCTTTAGACTCGCCGGGGCTTGGGCTGCAGGACAACACGGGGCTGTGTCCATGCTGACAGGAGCTGGGTTTCCTGACGACCCAGGAGACGCCAGGAGGAAAAGGTGAGGAGAAGTGAGGAGAAGCTTCCTGTGTGTGTGTGACTGACTGCTGAGGGAGAGGTGTCCGTCTTCATGACCCCCAGGAAGGGCTTAACGTGGAAAACTGAGTTTTATGTCAGTTTTTTTGTTTGTTTTTGTTTGTTTGGTTTTGGGGTTTTTTTGCGGTACGCGGGCCTCTCACCGTTGTGGCCTCTCCCGTTGCGGAGCACAGGCTCCGGACGCGCAGGCTCAGCGGCCGTAGCTCAGGGGCCCAGCTGCTCCGCGGCATGTGGGATCTTCCCGGACCGGGGCACGAACCCGTGTCCCCTGCATCGGCAGGCGGACTCTCAACCACTGCGCCACCAGGGAAGCCCTGTTAGGATGATTTGTTTTATTTCTGTGAAAAATACCATTGGAAATTTGGTAGGGATGGCATTCACTGTGTACGTTGCTTTGGGCAGAATGGAAATTTTAACAATATTAATTCTTCCATTCCCTGAGAAGGGGATATCTTTCCATTTATTTGTGTCTTTTTCAATTTCTTCATCGATGTCTTAAAGTTTTCAGTGTGTAGGTCTTTCAAGTCCTTGGTTAAATTTATTCCTAGGTATTTTGTTCTTTTTGGTGCAATTGTAATAGGGTTGTTTTCTTTCTCTTTCTGATGGTTCATTACTAGTGTTTAGAAATGCAATTGACTTGTGTGTATTGATTTTGTAACTTTACTGAATCCATGTATTAGTTCTAATAGTTTTTTTGGTGTGATGAGGTAGAAAATTGGAACTTGAAAATCCCACTGTTTCTATTGCATCCAGATCATCCACAACACCAAAGACATAGTGGCTCCTAATCTAATCTTCCCACAGTGCCTGTAAATTCCATGTGGACTTTGGGTGAACTGGATCTGGGTAAGGCTTGGCCTCTATATGGAAATTTGATGTTTTCTCTGCTTTTCTGGCATGGTAATGACAGGGCGTTTTGAAAAGTAACTTACTTCCCAGTAATTTCGAACGTACAAACAACTTTACATACATAAAAACAAGTCATATCTTGATCACGTATATCCCTAAATATTAACGTTGACATTATTTAAAATGGAATTGTTTTCATAAATTGTTTTTCAGATTACTTATTGCTAGTGTACACATATAAGATAGATTTTCGTGAATTGATAATTTGTCCTGTAATTTTGCTGAATTAGTTGATAGCTCAAATAATTTTTTGTTGCTATAGGAAGTTTTATATACAAGATGTGATCTGTGAATAGACACAGCTTTAATTTTTCCATTCACACATGGATGCCTTTTATTTCTTACCTCGAGACTCTGGTTAGAACTTCCAGTACACTATTAACAGCAGTGAAGGCCAGCTTCCTGGCCTTGTTCCCGATCTCAGGAGTAAATCTTTCAGGCTTTAACATTGAGTATGATGTTTTCTGTGGCTTTGTGTACTACTCTTTTCCATACTGAACAAATATCCTTTTATTACTACTTTTTAAAAAAAATTTTATTGGAGTATAGTTGATTTTCAATGTTGTTACTTTCTGCTGTACAGCAAAGTGAATCAGTTATACATATACATATATTCACTCTTTTTTAGATTCTTTTCACATGTAGGTCATTACTGAGTATTGAGTAGAGTTCCCTGTGCTCTACAGTAGGTCCTTATTAGTTATCTGTTTTATATATAGTAGTGTGTATATGTCAATCCCAATCTCCCAATTTATCCTTCCCCCTCTTTTCCCCCCTGGTAACCATAAGATTGTTATCTATATACCAATACATCTGTGACTCTATTTCTGTTTTGTAAATAAGTTCATTTGTACCATTTTTTTGGATTCCACATATAAGCGATATCATACAATGTTTGTCCTTCTCTGACTTACTTCACTCAGTATGACAACCTCTTGGTCCATCCATGTGGCTGCAAATGGCATTATTTCGTTCTCTTTTACAGGTGGGTAATATCCCATTGTTTATATGTACACATCTTCTTTATCCATTCCTCTATCAATGGACATTTAGGTTGTTATTCCTACTTTTGAGTGTTTGTATCATGAAATAGCACTGGATTTTGATTATAGCTTTTTCTGCAATAATTGATAGGATCATGTGGGGGGTTTTTTGTTTTTTTGTTTGTTTTTGCGATACGCGGGCCTCTCACCGTTGTGGCCTCTCCCGTTGCGGGACAGGCTCCGGACGCGCAGGCTCCGGACGCGCAGGCTCAGCGGCCATGACTCACGGGCCCAGGCGCTCCGCGGCACGTGGGATCTTCCCAGACTGGGGCACGAACCGGCGTACCCTGCATCGGCAGGCGGACTCTCAACCACTGCGCCACCAGGGAAGCCCTGATCATGTGTTTTTACTTCACACCTTTATTGTGGTTTAAATACGTTGCTTAGCTTTAATATGTTGAACAAGCTGAAATTTCTGGTGTAGAGACGCTTATGGCATCATCGTTTAATATTCTTTTGCTTTCATGTTGCTCTTATTTTGTGGAGGATTCTTACATTCCTAAGTTATACTGATGTAGTTTTCTTTTTTATGATGTATTTGTATGACGTGATTAGATTTGGCTTGGTGTTAGTGGTTTGGAGGGTTAGTGTTAGGGCTGAGACTTGCGGGGGCTGGGGCTGGGTTATGGTTTATGGTTATGACATATGTATGGTTAATGAATATTTTATGGTTTTGGTCACGGTTGTAGTTTTCTTTATTAAGCTTTATGGTTTTGGTCTCATTGTGTTAGGGTATGGGTTAGGATTGGGATACAGGTAGGATACGGGTATGGGTATGGGTTAGGTTTAGGGTATGGGCTAGGGTTAAGGTTAGGTCAGGGTTTAGGGTCAGGGTCCGAGTTTAGGATTAGGATCAGTGTCAGGGTGAGGATCAAGGTTGAGCTAGGCCATTGTTTTTCTGCCCCTCCAGCCCTGGGCCCTGATAGATGAATGTAATGTCTGCTCTAGTCACTCAACTGATTCAAATTGAACTCAGCCTCAGTCAAGGGTACTTAGGGTCTCAGAGATCATGCAGGGTTTCCCTCTACCCTCCCACCTGGGAAGGGATGCTGGCCCCACTCTGTCTGAGCAGCCACAGTCCAGCGCAGCCCTGACATGCAAGGTACTCTCAAGACATGTGTGGATTTATACAGGACTGGGTGCATCAAGCTGCCGGCCCATCGGTGCTACCTTGTTGAGGGCTGGTGGGGCCCTCCTGGGACTGGATGGATCCTCTGTTCCATCTGCATGGGTGTAAAAACAGTCAAGTCTCAGAACAGCCCTTGGCCTCTGAGCATCCAGGGAGGCATCCATGGTCCTCCAGCTCAGGTCAGCCTTTGCCCCTCAAGCCCCTGTGGCCAATTACTGAGCCAGTTGTGCTGCTGGGTAATTGAACAGCTACCTGGTTATCCTAGACAGTTCCTTGGGATGTTTCAGTTCCCAGTATCCATGTGGTTGAAACAAATGCCTCCTCCCTCATTGCCTCTTAGCCTGCCAAGAGAGGTAATAACCCTCCAAACATTGAGTGTGGCCCTGGTCATGACAACCATACACAGACTGTGGCCCTGCAATCCTTCACCCTTCTGGTTGTAACCAAGATTGACATTCATATCCATTGAGAATCAAAGGTATTGAAGCACCACCTAGAGGGGCAGGATAGGGAGGGTTGGAAGGAGACGCAAGAGGGAGGAGATATGGGGATATATGTATATGTATAGCTGATTCACTTTGTTATACAGCAGAAACTAACACACCATTGTAAAGCAATTATACTCCAGTAAAGGTGTTAAAAAAAAAAAGGTATTGAAGCATCTGGGACTCAGACAGTTTCACATTGAGGCCATATTGTTGGGGAGATAAGTGCATCCCTGTCCCATACCCTGTGGTCTCTGGAAAGCCACCAACTGTGTTAGCGTGGTATAAAATAATCCTTGAGACTCCCACTGTTTCATTGAGTAATAATTTCTCTACTTTTTGTAGAGAGAAGAGACTGGAAAATGAGCAAATTTGTTCTTCATGGGTGGGTGATAAATGTGAACATGGGGCATGATGCCTGAGCTCCCACCTCCCAGGGACAGGAATGAGATCTCTGTGCCTTCCGAGGACACACAGGCTATTCTTTTTTTTTTTTTTTTTTTTTTTTTAAACAAACTCTAGTCCTGTATTACTTTGCTTTTATTTTATTTATTTATTTATTTATTTATTTATTTATTTATTCATTTATTTATTTTTGGCTGTGTTGGGTCTTCGTTTCTGTGCGAGGGCTTTCTCTAGTTGTGGCAAGCGGGGGCCACTCTTCATCGCGGTGCGCGGGCCTCTCACTGTCGCGGCCTCTCTTGCTGCGGAGCACAGGCTCCAGATGCGCAGGCCTCTCACTGTCGCGGCCTCTCTTGCTGCGGAGCACAGGCTCCAGACGCGCAGAGCTCAGTATTTGTAGCTCACGGGCCCAGCTGCTCCGTGGCACGTGGGATCTTCCCAGACCAGGGCTTGAACCCGTGTCCCCTGCATTGGCAGGCAGACTCTCAACCACTGCGCCACCAGGGAAGCCCACACAGGCTATTCTTGACCAATCTCTGAGATGTGTGGACCCGATGCCCAAGGCAGGAGCCCTGAGTTTCCCACCAACAACAAAGTTGCTTTTTCAGCAAGTGGGAGAGCTTCTTGCCATCCTGGGAGGACAGCAAGAGCACTGGAAGGGTGGCCACAGCCCCTGACCCTAAGTGAACCGTTTCCCTCCTTGGACTTCAGATTCTGTGCTGTGCAGTGGGCTGTCGGTGATGTGGAATCTGCTGCTTCCCCCAACCCAGCATCTATTCTCAGCATCTCAGCTTTTGGGAATTACATCCCACCTGCTTCCAGTCCACACTTGCAGAGGGTTGATCCCATGTTCCACTCACCTCAAAAATGGGTATATGATCCATGTCTAGCCAGTCCCATGTTCCATCCTCTTGTTCAAGGATGAGAATGTGACCCAAGCTGAGCAAAGGTCTTTAAAGCTGTGACTTTTCATGGAACCTAAAGAAGGAGAGACCCTTCCCAGTAGAATGGACATGAGTGGGTGTCAGCCTGGAGTTGCTGGAGGCCCCTGATGTAGAGATAGAGACTACCTGTGGATGGGGCCACCACAAAGTCACTTAGTAGGACAAAGGGACCAGGTCACACTATGAGAGTGTGAGCCCCTGTCCCACCAGGCTCCAAACCACTGCCATAACTGCCTCTTGCAAGTAGAAATACATATTTCTATCATTAAGAAATTTATTATTTTTACATCAGTGTGTCCAGTCCCTTGGAATCAAAAAAGTCCTAGCTTACACATCAGAATCAGTAATCCCTGAGACTCCCTCTCGCAGGGTGTTCTCATTCAGGGTGTCATGGTGGGTGGAAGTGAAGACACTGGGTGGGGTCAGATCGTAGGGGAGCTGCTGGACATCTCTGTTCCTGTTCCTTCCCTGTCCAGGAGAGGGAAACCCCAGCATAATGAGAGGAGAACCAGCAGGGGAAAGAGGTCCCTGGGTGGCTAATTGGTATGTTTGTATTTTCCTAATTTTAGAATCATTTTGTTAATGTGTTTTTATTACAAAATCACCCATTTCCTCTATATTTCCAGTTTGATACAATAGGTTTTTTTCTTATTTGACTTTTAATTTTCCCTCCCTTTTAGCTTCCTACAGACCTGTCACAATTAATGAACACATATTAATACCTTTTTATTAACTGAAGTCCATATTTTATTCTGGTTCCCTTTGTTCTACCTTTTTCTGTTCCAGATCCCATCCAGGGCACCACATGACATATAGTCATCATGTCTGTTCAGGCTATTCTGGGTTTTGACAGTTTCTCAGACTATCCTTGTTTCTATGACCTCGACAGGGTTGAGGAGGACTAGTCAGGTATTTTGTAGACTGTTCCGCATTGGGATTTACTTGATGTTTTTCTCATGATTAGATTGGGTTTATGTGTTTTGAGGAAGTTAGGTCAGAGAGGTCAAGTGCATTCTCATCATTTTATGTCAAGGGAGCAGGCTCTCAAGGCAACTTATCACCGTTCATGTTAACTTTGGTCACATGGCTGAGGTCGTGTTTATCAGTTTTCCCTGTGAAGTTATTTTTCCCGTGTCCATACTGTATGTCTTATTTAGGAAGAACCCACACTTCAGAAGAGGGTTGGGTTACCTCCTTGATGGATGGCTGTGTGTCTACATCAGTTATTTGGAATTCTTCTGCATAGGACATTTCTATTCAACCCAATTCATAAAAATGTTTGTAATCATTCATTTTACTAGTGTGGGCACCTGAATAGTTATTTTATACTTGTGGTTATAATTCAGCAGTACAGTATTTGGGTGCTTAATTCATTCTTGCTTTGGATATTGCGAGCTTTTTTCATTGTCTTGTGGAATTATGTCAAATGAAAACATCTTGTGGGTTTTTTTTTTCTTGGTACTTCTTTACTTTCTGATAATTCAACATTATCCTGGCTCATATATTTACTCTCTCAGTCCTAGTAGCAGCCATTTCTTCAAAGAGCCCTGATTCCTTTTATTAGAGGATGGTATTAAAAAACTTACCTTTGGGGACTTCCCTGGTGGTCCAGTGGGTAAGACTCTGCACTCCCAATGCAGGGGGCCCGGGTTCAATCCCTGGTCGGGGAACTAGATCCCACATGCGTGCCACAACTAGTAAGTCCTCAACCCCATGTGCCGCAACTAAGACCCGGCACAGCTAAAATAAGTAAATATTTAACAACAACAAAAAAAGATCTCCCATTTAAAAAAAAAAAAAAACTTACATTTGGAAGCTAAATGTACCCAGCTGATAATGCACTGAAATATGTATTCCAACTTATGCGTATATACCTAATTATAAACATTTTTTTTTAATTTATTTTTGGCTGCATTGGGTCTTCATTGCTGCACGCGGGCTTTCTCTAGTTGCGGCGAGCAGGGGCTACTCTTCATTGTGGTGCACAGGCTTCTCATTGCGGTGGCTTCTCTTGTTGCAGAGCACGAGATCTAGAGCACGTGGGCTTCAGTAGTTGCGACACGCAGGCTCAGTAGTTATGGCTCACGGGCTCTAGAGCGCAGGCTCAGTAGTTGTGGCACATGGGCTTAGCTGCTCCACAGCATGTGGGATCTTCCTGGACCAGGGCTCGAACCTGTGTCCCCTGCATTGGCAGGCAGATTCTTAACCACTGCGCCACCAGGGAAGACCTATAAACATTTCTATGTGGAACTGTTTGTATCCATGTTAAGCTAAAGATGAGTTTACATAAATGCCACCAACCTGATCCATTATTACATGGATATTGTAACCTTCTCCCTTTGCTTATCTGTAACTTCCTACTCCAATGGTGAGAAACCTGGCTTCCACCATCTATCATTTTTTGAATTCATTGCTTGCTCCATTCCAGATTACAAATACAGTGGTTTCAGCATTCTTAGCTCCTACCCCCAGGGAAATAACTTTATAAAATAGAGTCCAGGAACTTCCCTAGTAGTGCAGTGGTTAAGAATCTGCCTGCCAATGCAGGAGACACGTGTTCGATCCCTGGTCGGGGAAGATCCCATATGCCGCGGAGCAACTAAGCCCGTGCGCCACAACTACTGAGCCCACGTGCTGCAACTACGGAAGCCCGCGCACCTAGAGGCCATGCTCTGCAACAAGAGAAGCCACTGCAATGAGAAGCCCGTGCACTGCAACAAAGAGTAGCCCTTGCTCGCCGCAACTAGAGAAAGCCCACGCACAGCAACGAAGACCCAACACAGCCAAAAATAAATAAAATTTTTTTAAAAAGAAACAAAAACATAAAATAGAGTCCACTGTTTAGAGTCCACTGTTACCTTTATTCTACAGATTCCATTTATTTCCAAAGTTACCGAGGTCAGCAATTTTTGTCCCACCACCAACAGTGAGGTTATTTTTTAATACATTTCTAAATCAGTTTTTGTTAAATTCTGTAATGCATCCTGTGGCACTCCCATATCCTAAATAACTAAAATTAAATATATTATATTTGTTGGGCTGTAAAAATTTATGGGTTTAGACAAATGCATAGTGGCAGGTATTCATCACTAAAGTATTATATGGAATATTTCAGTCTCCCACCCATAACCCGTTTACCATCTCTCTGTTTTACTTGTTGCAGAATGTCATAAATGGGGCCATACAGTGTATAGCACTTCAGACTGGATTTTTTCACTTAGCAATATATGTATAAGACTCATGTTTTTTGCATGGGTTGATGGTTCATTCCTTTATATTTCTGAATGCTATTCCACTGCATGTATATGGGAGGGAAAATAATTTTCCCTCTACCTTTCTTTGTTCTTCATTGAGATCCCCCATGTAGTAATGAAAATGAAAGGCAGATGAACTGGAGAAAAACATTCAGAAGTTTAATAACGTGTGTACCTCCTATATGCAAAAGAGATATTCAGGAAAACTGAGTTAACGCCCTGAAATGGCCCAAGCCATCACCTTAAATACCATCTTCATCTAAAGATAAAAAAAGGAAGGAAGGGTATGGTTGTTGTGCAGATTTAAATCTTACCTTCTCCACTGATAAGAGTTTCTTGAGATTTATTCATCCTTCCATTCTTGGTATGGAGAGAGAGACCTTTCAAATGGAGACTTCCCTTATAAATGTCAACTTCCTTCACAAAAGGGCAATCTTGATTTTCAGAGATTCTTATGTGTCTTCTTTTTTAAGAAAAAGAAATCAGCTCAAAGTAATCCTTATGCCAACAGGCATATTTTGGGGTGGCATATTCTTCTCCCCTTGAAATGAATGTACCCCAATTTGCTTATGCATTCTTCTACTGAAGGATATCGTGGTTTCTTTAAGTTTATAGCCATTATGAATAGAGTTGCTGTGCTTAATTACATCCTTGTTTGCATTTGGACATAGTTCTTAAAAGCAGTTGTCTAAATACTGGACGCACAATGTTGGATCCTCAGGTGAGCCTTATTGAGCTTTGGAAAAAACTTCTAAAATGTCTTTTAAAGTAGCTGTATATGCATTTCACCAGCAGTGAAGGAGAGCTCTTGTTTTTCCTCACCCTCCATCAATCAGTAGTAGTTTTTTTTTTCTTTTTCTTTTTTATTTTTTTTGAGTTTATTAGTTCTAATAGGTGTGCAGTGCTATCTCATTGTTGTTTTAATTTGCAATACCCTAATGGTATATGATGTTATTTACTATCTGTATATCTTCTTTGGCCAGGTGTCTGTTCCAGTCTTTACCCATTTTTAATGGGGTTTGTTCTAGAGTCCTTGGTGTAATTTGAGTACATATCTTTTATCAGTTATGTATTTTGAAAATATTTTTCTTTCAGTTTGTAGCTTGTCTTTTGGTTTTCTGAATAAGATATTTCATAAGAGTTTAAAATTTTTTAAATCCATGTTCAAAATTTTATTTCTGGGCTTCCCTGGTGGCGCAGTGGTTGAGGGTCTGCCTGCCTATGCAGGGGACACAGGTTTGCGCCCCAGTCCGGGAGGGTCCCGCATGGCGCGGAGCGGCTGGGCCCGTGGGCCATGGCCGCTGGGCCTGCGCGTCCAGAGCCTGTGCTCCGCAACGGGAGGGGCCACAGCAGTGAGAGGCCCGCGTGCCACAAAAAAAAAAAAAAAAAAAAATTATTTCTTAGGCTTTTGAGACTGTGTTAAAATTCATCACCAAACCCAAGGTTATGTAGATTTCCTTCTGTGTTTTCACCTATAATTTTTATAGTTTTACATTTTAAATTTGTCTATGGACAATTTTGAGTGAATTTTGGTGTAAGTTGTAAAGTTTGTGTCTACAGTCTTTTGATTGCATATGGTTTCCAATTTATTATTCTATAACTATTTTTGGAGAAGTCATGGGATATTGGGCTCCATCTCAGTTTGAATTTCCAAATTTAGTGGTTCTGCAGGCTCGCCAGTTGTGAGCGTGGGCTCCAGGGAACTGAGAGGTTGAGGTCTGCACTTCCCAGCTGGCCAGCAGCGGCACCAAGCCCACCTCTCTGATACTTGAGGGGCATGTGTGTTCCACTGGTGGACTTGGCTCATGAAGGAACTTGGCTACTTGTGCCACTGATAGAAGCTCGGTCTCTTCAGGATCCACCATGGTTTCAGCTTTGGGACAACACTTGGCTGAGTCCACGCAGACAGATCTGAACCCAGTGTCTTCAGGAACCACCAGGAGGCACCACCTTGGGAGTAAAAGGTGAGGAAAAATGGGAGGAGAAGCTTCCTGTGTGTGCCTTACTGCTAAGGGCGGGGGTGGGGGGTTGGGTGTCCATTTTCAGAGGACCCAGCAGAGGAAGGACTTGATGTGGAAAATTGTGGATTTTAGTTAGTTTTGTATGTGTTGTTGATGGTGTCCAGTTTTCTTGGCAACATTTATTGAGGGGACTGTCTCTCCCCCTTCCCCCGTTTTGTGTTCTTAACTCCTTGTTCATGAATTTACAGACAACATACAAATGGGTTTCTTTCTGTGCTCTCTATTCTGTTCCTCTGGCCCATGTGTTTGTTTTTGTGCCAATACCATATTGTTTTGGTTACTGTAGCTTCGTAAGGTAGTGTGAAGTCAGGGAGGGAGATGATTCCAGCAGTGCTCATCTTTCTCAGGATGGCTTAGGCTATTCAGAGTTCTTTGTTGTTCCATACGTGTGGTAGCATTGTTTGTTCTGCTTCCATGAAAAATACCATTTGAACATTGGAGGGATTGCATTGAACATGTACACTGCTTCTGTTGCTGAATTAAGTTGTATGGACCCCTCCTTGGAGGTCCATACAACTTGATTCTGTAACAAATTTTAGTGAGCCAGCCAGAGGGTGGCTTTGGATCTGCCATTCTATCCAGTAATTCAGCCAGGACTTGCTTGCTGACCTAGGATTGACAAAGCTGGCTAAGTAACTGGGTAGTTTGCCCCAATCCTTGACCTCTGGGCCAGTGAGGGCTACTGAATCCAGTCTGAGATCAAAAAGCAGCCAAGGGTTAGGTAGAGTTCTCCCTAGGTAAAGACCGGTTCCCTACTCTTGCGTATCTATAGCAAGGATGCTTGCTACACATTGGGGTAGTATCCAGGGGATGGCTGGCACAGGGGGCCCTGACCCTACTTCAGCCAATAAAGCCAAGATTGGTTGTAGGGGTTGGCTGGTTGAAGGAAAGGATCCTGGCCTGGCTAGAGCCAGACCTCTGTCTAGAGGACTGGACTGGGCAACTGGTTATCTAAATATAGCTGATCCTCTAGTAGTGGGTGAGATTGGACAATAGGCTGTCTAGTTGGACTGGTTCCCAGCAAGGGGACTGGACTGGACGAGAAGCCCTCTGGAGGCCACCACATGGTAAGAACATCGCCTTGTTTTCTGTCTGTATTGTAAGTTCTAGTCTCTGTTCTTTATACAAGTGAAGCTTCAGTCTCTGTTCCGTGTGGTCTTATCTGTTCTAATGCTCTTGGAAATCCTTGCTGCAACTGTGGGCACGGATCAAGTACATAAAAGCCACTAGGGCACTCACCACTGGAACACTCCTGTGAAAGGATAAGTCAGTCACAGACCAGGGTAGATGAGCACTGGGCACCCTGCTGACTGGAAACAAATGTCTGTGTAAGTAGCCATACTGTAGAACGCCCAAGCCACCCAGTCCCTGCTGTGTTCCCTATATCCTTTAGGATATAGTAAAAAATCCAAGAGCACATCTTTTGTGTTGGTCTGTCTTACCCCAATTTGCCATCCCAGGGCAGGGTACCTGTCTCTGTCAGGTAGGTCTCTCCCCACTAATGTCCATCACAGATCTCTTGGAATCCCTCCTCAGACGTGAACCCTTTAAAAATATTATTTTTGTCAGGTTTCAGGAAAATCGCTTTGCCTGGCTGGGGAAAGAAGAGGACCCCCAAATCATCTGAAGTCCTTGGGTCCTTGTAGCTGGTTGTATAGAGAACTGGACACATGCCAAATGAGTATTTGGCCTCACTGCTTGATCACCTGTAACAAAGCATGGACAAGCCCTCTTTGAACAGTCTCCTTGAATGCTGGAGAGGCTCTCTGGGTAATTTATTTGGCTAGAGAACCCTTATTTCCTGCTCCACCTTCACCCTATCTCCAGGGACTGCTTGCTGAAAGCACCCACCTGTATCAGGTATCTCCTACAGCCCCACAGTGGGTCTGGGAATGTCTAATTGCTGACTTAAGAGGGGATCTGTGACTTCCCTGGTGGCACAGTGGTTAAGAATCTGCCTGCCAGTGCAGGGGACACGGGTTCGAGCCCTGGTCTGGGAAGATCCCACATGCTGCAGAGCAACTAAGCCCGTGCGCCACAACTACTGAGCCTGCGCTCTAGAGCCCATGAGCCACAACTACTGAAGCCCGTGTACCTACGGCCCATGCTCCACAAGAGAAGCCACCACGAGAAGCTCGTGCACTGTAACGAAGCCCCCACTCGCCACAACTAGAGAAAGCCCGCGGGCAGCAACGAAGACCCAATGCAGCCAAAAAAAGAGACAGAGAGACAGAGAGGGGGGACCTTATAACTAAGGCCCTCTTAGACAGCGTCTCCCCTCCCATCCCCCACAAAGATTGGTCCACATTTCAGAGCACCTAGATCACCTGGTGTGGGCTAATCTTGTGGGATCTGCATCGCCACCAACCCTAGAAGGAGGCCACTGGGAAGTTGGAAACAGACTAGAAATAAGGACTCCCCTACTGGGGAGTAACCAAGCCTCTATCCCAGCGAATTTGCCACTAGGGTGCATCCTCCATAACTAGAAATTACCGCCCACTAACAAACAGCTTCTTTTCTTTTGCAACACATGACCCCAGTATAAACTGGTGGATGGAGAAAGTTGGCCAACTAATGGCTTTCTAAATTATAATACCATTTTTCACTTGGACCTCTGTTGCCAACATTTGAAAAATATGGGATGAGATCCCCTATGTCCAATTTTTCATGGTGCTTTGCGAAAACAAGGGCCTCCGTGAGAAATGCAACATTATCTCTAATGTCTCTCTCTCCTGGTACTGGAATCTCAGCCTGAAGATTCTTTTTTTTTTTGTAGTACGCGGGCCTCTCACTGCTGTGGCCTCTCCCATTGCGGAGCACAGGCTCCGGATGCGCAGGCTCAGCAGCCATAACTCGCGGGCCCAGCCGCTCCGCGGCATGTGGGATCCTCCTGGACCGGGGCACGAACCCGTGTCCCCTGCATCGGCAGGCGGACTCTGAACCACTGCGCCACCAGGGAAGCCCCTGAAGATTCTCTTGACTTCCTCTCTCTGCCAAGGGTAGCTTCTCCCCCTTCTGACAGTTCACCCGAGACTCCTGAGTCATCTACCCTACCTGACCTGGTTCCCTGACACCTTCTACTCCCTCTAATTCACAACCACCCTACCTGGTGCCCTTGCCACCTCCCCGACTCTCCCACCTCCATCTCTCAGCATGCCTCCCTTGGGGACTAGTCCAGTTCACACCCATAGCGGCATTCAGTACCAGCCCTCTGGGAGCACTAGGCTATTCCCCCTTTCCGAGGTCCTTAATGGAGAGGGCAGACTGACCACTGTGCATGTACCCTTATCTTCCTCAGATCTATGTAACTGGAAGGATCAATCCAAGGGTTTGAAAGAAGATACCAAGGGGGTCCTTACTTTAGTCTGGGGAATATTCCACACTCCTTTCCCCACTTGGGTGGATGTCCAAACCCTCCTGAACATCGTATTCTCTGTGGAAGAAAAGACACTGATTATAACTAATGCAACTGAAGAAGCTGATAAGACCAAGCAAGATAATGCAGGACAAGCTCTATACCAGCCTTGAATCCAGGCCATTCCCTCCATGGACCCTGGGTGGGACCAGTAAGTGGAAAATGGTCAGCAGCACCTCACACATTTCAGGGATTTGATTCTTAAGAGCATTCAGTTGGCTGGGAAGAAACCCTTAAATTGGAGTAGGGTTCAGGGAGTCATCCAGGGACTGAAGGAAACCCCCTTGGCTTTCCTGGAATGCCTAAGGGAGTGCCTTTGTGGGTACACGAAGGTGAACCTGGAGTCAGTGTAAGGGTAGGCCATTCTTAAGTACCATTTCGCTTCCCAGAGCGCCCCAGACATTAGGAGAAAATTACAGAAGTTGGAGATAGGGCGCACTACACCTTCTTCCTGGGGTGGAGTCAGCATTTCGGGTGTTCAACAACCAGGATCTGGAGGCAGATGCCAAGGAAGCTAGACCAGCGGAACCAACTGCCAGTATTCTGGCTTCAGTAATTCAGGGTCAGTCAACCTCCCAGTGATGATGGGGCCTCCCCCAGAGGGACCCTGTGACATCAGTGAGTCACCCCAGGTTTTGAAGACCACACCCACAGTGGAGAGAAGGGCTCAAAGCCAGTCTGTGTGCATACTGCAGGGAGGAGGGCCACGGGGAGGGGGATGCCCCAGACGTCTCAGAAGGAAGCTAAAGGGACCACTGTGTCCAGGCTCATCCTTGCTGGTCTCACACGTGAAAGAAGAAGAGGACTGAAGGGGCCCAGGGGCTCCTTGGAGAAGCCTTGGCTGACCCTGACTGTGGGGGTAAAACACACTTTCTAGTTCACTTTCTAGTCGACACAGGGGCCATCTACTCAGTCTTGAACACCCGACAAGGCAGAATGACCAAGGATAAATGTAAGATAATGGGAGTGGAAGGGAAGCCACAGGAACATAATTTTATAGAGCCCCTTGAGTGCGATTTGAAAGGGAGAATGTTATCTCACTCTTATATGTACCAGAATGCCCAATTCCCCTAATAGGAAAAGACTTAACTATACAAACTGGGAGCTACAATTTATCTCTGAGACAAAAAACCTTACCACGGAAAAGCCCAGAATACCCAAGGTGGATGATTAACAGTCATGGGCAGCTGTTCCTCATCAGCCACTGCACTGCAGGCCATCCTGGAAGCTCACCAGAGGACACATTATGAGCAGGAGGCCCTATATCAATGGCTCATCAGGGATTTCCCTGGTGGTCCACTGGCTAAGACTCCGTGCTCCCAGTGCAGGGGGCCTGGGTTTGATCCCTGTCAGGGAACTAGATCCCACATGCTGCAACTAAGAGTTCTCATGCTGCAGCTGAAGATCCTGCACGTTGCAAAGAAGATCCTACGTGCCACAACTAAGTCCCAGCACAGCCAAATAAATATATATATTTTTTAACGGCTCATCAAATCCATGACTGCCCCCAATTTCCGTAGTCTCCTTAAACAGGTGGTTGAAGCTTGCCCTATCTGCCTCCAGAATAAGGCCAACACAAACCCCCAACTAAGGTCAAGGGAGTGACCCCCACCCAGCATAGAGGCACATATCCAGGTCAAGACTGGCAACCTGATTTTACAGTAATGCCCTGGACACAAGGAAGTTTTAGATACTTGCTGGTCTTGACTGACACCTTCTCCGGCTGGATGGAATCATTCCCCACCTGAACTGAGATTGCCTGGGAGGTCTCTAAGGCCCTGTTCAAGGAAATAATCCCTCAGTTTGGGCTCCCTAAGTCCATCCAGAATGACAGTGGGCCTGCCTTTGTTTCCCAAATGACTAAGGGAGTCGCTAGAGCTCTAGGAA
The DNA here is from genome assembly GCF_008692025.1 of Phocoena sinus. Taxonomy (NCBI): domain Eukaryota; kingdom Metazoa; phylum Chordata; class Mammalia; order Artiodactyla; family Phocoenidae; genus Phocoena; species Phocoena sinus. The sequence continues at coordinate 45,621,824 of NC_045782.1, read as the reverse complement.
TTAAATGGGGTTTACTCTCCACTTGGAGATGACAATCCTCAAGAAAAGCAGAATAGGGCTTCCCTGGTGGCACAGTGGTTGAGAGTCTGCCTGCTAATGCAAGGGACACGGGTTCGAGCCCTGGTCTGGGAGGGTCCCACACACCACAGAGCGGCTGGGCCCGTGGGCCACAGCTACTGAGCCTGCGTGTCTGCAATGGGTGAGGCCGCGATAGTGAGAGGCCTGCGCACCACGATGAAGAGTGGCCCCCACTTGCCACAACTTGGGAGGGCCCTCGCGCAGAGACAAAGACCCAACACAGCAAAAATAAATAAATTAATAAACTCCTACCCCCAGCATCTTAAAAAAAAAAAAAAGAAAGAAAGAAAGAAAAGCAGAATAAATCAAACCCTCAAAAGAAACTTAGCCAAACCATGTCAAGACAGTCATCAACCCTGGATCTCCCTTCTCCCCACAGCACTTTCGAGACTGCGAATAGCCCCTAAAGGAAAGCTCAGGTTAAGTCCATATGAGCCCATGTACATGAGGCCCATTCCTGAAGGACCCGGCTCCAAGACCAATCTTAAGGATATGGACCGGCAGAAATATACCTTACAGACAGGGGAAACAATTAAAGCTTTACATGCCTACGGGAATCTGGAACTGCCTTCCCCTTTAGACAGGGTTTTACATCCTTTCTCCCCTGAAAATTGATTTATTTGAAAACCCGGAAGGCTGGAAATCCACAAGACCAGTTAGACCCCAAGTGGACAGGACCTTATCTAGTAATCTGGACTACTTATTCTGCTTTACAGTTACAGGGCATAACTCCATGGTCCCACCATACCAGAGTGAAAACAGCACCTACACCTAAGGAAGAAGTTACTGAGCCATCCACGCAAAGCGCCTATGAACCTGTCACAGACCTTAAGTTACTTTTCAAAAGGCCTAACTTACCAATAGATAAGTAATGCGGTGGGCAGGCTTAGTAGTTGGCCTTGTCATTGCTATTGCCTTACTTGGCTTCTGCTGTTCTGCCAAACTCCCTCCCTCTGGCAGACATCTCCTCTGTCCATGCTGGATATCAGGGACATTAACGTTGGAAGCAGGATGAGTAGCCATTATTGTCTATTCTTTCTTATCTTCTCTGCTCTCTTACAACTGTCCACATGGAATGGGAACTCAGTGCAATAGTAAATTTCTCACGGATTATAGCCCGTGGACAAAGTCTATCCCAGTGCTGGTCTGTCACCCCCAACCACAAAGTGATGCCTATGGATTGAAGGTATTGCATTTTACCCCTAAGAATGACAGCCTCACTCTCACCTTGGCTAACGAGTCTGCTAAACCTTCCCCACTTGAAGTTCGTATCCCATCCATAATGCAGCTTCCCTGCTTGGACCTCACCCCTTGCATTAACATCTCTAACAAATACAAAGCCCTCACTCTAAAGTGCCATCACTCTAACCAGTCTCTGTCTCGCTGCCACTGCCCGTCAGCAGCCCTTACCAAAGGGAGGGACTTGCAGTAACACCAGGGGCTGCTCTGGACTCTGATCACTGCTTCTTCCATTACCCCACAATTTAAGTGCCCCGGGACTGACTCCTATGGAAATCTCACCCATTGGTGCCCTCTGCACTGACTCAATGAATACACACAGGGACCAGATGGGAGATGTACTTACTGGGGAGGGAAGACACCAGTTGTCTGGGGTTTAGTAAGTGGCCCTCCTGAGGTCTGGGGAAAAGCCATTAGGTCCAGAATCCCCCAGTGACCTCTGCTATGCAGGTGGGCTTCTCTCCCCACACTGCAAGGGCACCCCCTCTTGGGCTAGCCACTTACAGAGGTGGTTCAATTACTCAGAGGTGCACCAGGCATGCACGCCCCCTGGGTACCTGTTCCTTTGTGGCCCGAGAGTAAACCAGCTGCCGCATCAGAACAACCCCAGCGCCTCCCCTCGTCCAGGGTGGGCTCTAGCCTGCCCTTGCTTTGTAACGCCCAGTGTGTGCACAATGCATGCTAGGCCAGCTAAGTTCCAGACACCTAGGTATAACCATTCATAATGTCACCCGGCCCCCAGATACGAGGGCAATAAAACTCATTCTGGCAGGAGTAGGGATTGCTCTTGGACTGGCGGCCTCCTGAGGAGGTTTCGCATACCATGAAATCATGCTACAAAATCTCACACGGGCCCTTGAGGACTTGTCTAAAAATACAGGGGATGCCTTACAAGGACTCTGTACTTCTCTGGACTCACTATCAAATGTTGTTCTCGACAATAGGCAAGCCCTTGTCGACCTCCTGGTTGAGCAAGGGGAGTCTGTGCAGTTATGAATGAAACCTGCCGCATGTATGTCAATAACTCTGGTCAGATTGAGGTTAACATAAGAGAGAGAGATGAGCAAGCTTAGTGGTAACAGAGATAAACACACAAAGTCCAGATCCAAGCTCCATCTGGAATACGGTCAAACAGAGCCTCCCCAGCTTAACCTGCTTTCCTCCATTTCCTGGCCCACTAACTGCTATTATCCTCTGCTCATCTTTGGGCCTTGCCTCCTTAACTGCCTTGTCAACTTCGTTAGCAAAGGGCTTGAAGCCAGCAAACTTCAGATGACACAAACACAAGGGTACAAGCAACTGGGACTACAGCCTGGTGACCACCAGACATATTTTAGGCAACACAGGGAACAGTTCTGCTCCTCTAATCCAGGGGAAGACTATGCCCATGTTCAGCAGGAAGCAGCTTCAGAAGGCAGAGCATTGCCCTTCAGCGCCCCTCAAGAATGAGGAGCAGTAACAGAAAAGGGGGGATTTTGTTGCCAGAGCTGTGCCGGTTCTTTGCTCAAAATCCACCAACCCCCGCTTGAACAGGAATCAACATGTATCTTTAAGTCACAGGGTCCGGAGACAGAAGAAGGAAGCTATTAGGAAGAGATAAACACCAGATAGAACCAGCTGGAACAAAGGTGGCAACGAATCTGACCTCCAACAGACCCTCAGTCTCATTCTGCTGAGTTTACTACATTGGCTACTAGATGACACACCTACTGGTGGCCCTGACTGGAAGATATGGACCAAGAAAGGATAAAAAGGGTGTGGCTCCCCTTTCCAGGAAAGTGCTGCCCCTTCCCTAGACTAATGCATGTGCCTCCCCATCCTGCATTTGTCTTTACTCTTTAAAATCAAATCCCTCTCACCACATGAGCAAGATGATCTGTGAACTAAGTTCCCAATTCTCCATTCTTTGGCCACAGAATAAAACTTGAGCTGCATCAATCTCAGCTTCGGTTTCGTTCTTTGGCTATACAAACCGGAACTAGCATCTATTCTATACTTTCTTTTAATTCTTGTCCTTATACCAATAACAAGCATTCTTGAAAACAGTCTCCTAAAAAGAAGACTCTTTGGGGAGTTCCCCGGTGGCCTAGTCGTTAGGAGTTCCAGCTTTCACTGCCGTGGCCCCGGGTTCAATCCCTGGTCAGGGAGCTGAGATCCCACAAGCCACATGGTGCAGCCAAAAGGAAAAAAAGACTCTTTGCAGTCTATTTATTACCCTGGTTTTGTAAATCAGAGAAGGAGAGGGAATTCCCTGGCAGTGCAGTGGTTAGGACTCAGTGCTTTCACTGCTGGGGCCCAGGTTCAATCCCTGGTTGAGGAACTAAGATCCTGCAAGTCATGCAGTGTGGGAAAGAAGGAAAGAAAGAAAGGAAGGAAGAAGGAAATTTTTTTTTTTTTTTTTAGAAACAAAGTTTTTAAAAATAAAATACAATAAGGAAGGAAGGAATTGAATCCTTGTCAACTGGTGTCAAGCCAATACCACAACCATTATGTCTTTCTCAATAAGTGAAATACCATTAAAATAAATTACATAACGTTGTAAAAGTTAAGTCATAGGCAAAAATCCTGTATAACACTATGGCATATCCATTTCATCTAGGCTCTCAGGATGCAACATCACCTATTATAGAAGAACTTTTACATCTTCATGATCACACATTAATAATCAGTTTTTGGATAAGTTCTCTAGTCCTCTATATTATTTTACTAATATTGACAACTAAACACTCATACACGTACACTAGATGCACAAGTAGAGATAACCATTTACCAGCCACCATTCTAATCTTAACTGCCTTATCATTACTAATCCTTTACATGATACATGAAATCAATAACTCTTCCCTAACATAAAATCTACAAGTCATGAATGATACTGAAGCTACAAATACACAGATTATGAAGATTTAAATTTAGACTCCTCAGGACTTCCCTGGTGGCACAGTGGTTAAGAATCCACCTGCCAATTCAGGGGACGCAGATTTGATCCCTGGTCTGGGAAGATCCCACAAGCTGCAGAGCAGCTAAGCCTGTGCACCACAACTACTGAGCCCACGTGCTGCAACTACTGAAGCCCCCGTGCCTAGAGCCCATGCTCTGCAACGAGAAGCCACAGCAATGAGAAGCCTGTGCACCGCAACGAAGAGTAGCTCCCGCTCTCCACAACTAGAGGAGGCCCGCGCACAGCAACAAAGACCCAACGCAGCCATAAAAATAAAATTTTAAAAAGTTAGGGCTTCCCTGGTGGCGCAGTGGTTGAGAGTCCGCTTGCCCATGCAGGGGACGCGGGTTCGTGCCCCCGTCCGGGAGGATCCCACATGCCGCGGAGCGGCTGGGCCCGTGAGCCATGGCTGCTGGGCCTGTGCATCCGGAGCCTGTGCTCCGCGGCAGGGGAGGCCACAGCAGTGAGAGGCCCACGTAGGGGGAAGAAAAAAAAAAAATTAAAAAAAATTTTTTTGACTCCTCTATAATCCCCACATCAGATCTAAAACCAGAATTATGACTAAGAGAACTCAACTAAGAGTTAAGTCATCTCAACTAAGATGACTAAGAGATAGTCATCGAATATTAGTTTCATCTGAAAATGTTTTACACTCATGAGTTGTTCATTCTTTAGGCCTACAAAGCTATCCCAGGACGCCTAAATTGAAGAACGATTGACAGGACCAGGCCTATGTTGTGGAAAACGATCAGTAGACGTCATTTTCCTGCATTCAAAGACAGGACGTAGGGAGATGGCTGAGGCTCGGGGTAAATCTGGAGCCTAAGGTGGGTGCACTCTCTGGGCTCCAGAATAGGAACTGGGCCTCTGGGGTTCCAGACCACCCACTACTCCCTCCTGAGCGGGGTCTTGGGAACATCCCATGTCAGTGATGAGGCAGCCTGAGCACCTGTCACGAACTTGACGCTGTGTTCTGTGAGGGCCCCATGCTCTTGGGATCACACCCCACACTCTGCAGGTCGGCCCTGTAGGGTCCTTCTTGCTGCAAGAGCAGAGACCACCTAACAAGCAGCCCCCTCCCCAACCGGCAGGAAGAGGGGAGGGGAGCAGGGGCACCAGAGGAATCTCACTCAGACACCAACATCCTAGGGGCGCCAGCAGGGACAGGGATGACACAGAAGGGCAGCCTGGGACCAGAAGGCACCACGGGCAGCTGGTCAGGTCCTGGCTCATCTGCACCCCCTGATGCGCTGTCCCTTGTACACCCTCTCCCGAAATGCAGGTTCTTCAGATGCAAACAGGCAGAGCTTCAGACTGAAAGCTCTTCCAAACTGACCTGTTCACAGCAAACTGCAGGACTGTACTCAAACAGGTGCCTTGGAGTCAACAACTCATGGACCAAAGTGGACGTCAGTGCCAGGGCTGTGGGCGGGGGGGTGGTGCGGGGTGAGACTTCCGTGGTTATGGGATTTTTGGTTTTACAAGATGAAAAGTTCTAGCGATGGTGTGATGGCCCCACGACAAGGTGAATGTACCTGATGCCTCGGAAACGTGCCCTTAAAATGGTGACGATGGTAAAGGGTATGTGATGTGTGTTTTATTTTTTCCTGATTCTTGACTTTTAAAAGTTCTTTGTATGTTTTTTAAAATTAATTAATTAGGTCGTGCTGGGTCTTAGTTGTGGCAGGTGGGCTCCTTAGTTGTGGCTTGTGGCTCCTTAGTTGCAGCATGCTTGTGGAATCCAGTTCCCTGACCAGGGATCAAATCCGGGCCCCCTGCACTGGGAGCACGGAGTCTCAACCACTGTGCCACCAGGGAAGTCCCTGATGTGTGTTTTAGTTCACTTAAAGATAAAATAAATTTTTTAAATGATGTCTTGTTAATTGAGATTCCAATTCAACTCCCCTGTCACAAATATGCGAGGCCCAAGCACCATCCCCCACCTCGGGGGCCATCATGGTACCCTCCCACGGCACGTGATGGACCATTCTTAGGGGGGCTCATCTGTGCTACCTGAGCTCTGTCCAGGGGAACCCATGGATTAGATATGCTACATGCTATGCTGTGATATTAATATGGCACCACCAAGGGCTACTGATCACTCAGCAGACCACAGAGCAGCAGCCGGCTCACAGGCGCCTGTCCTCATATGAACACGACAAGATTAAGAGAAGAAAAGGGACCACCGGTTAGTCAGGGCAACACCCTCAATTCAGATGTTGGAAATCTCAGAGGGGCAAGACACACTGCAAGCAAAGAGCAGATACAGCGTCTCCCCCTACACCTGAACCTGACCCATGTAGACGGGGTGAGACCCACACAATCCCCAGACCCTCACCTGGGGTCACACATCCACACTCACCAGGGTGACCCCACCATCCAAGACCCCACACCTGGGGTCACACATCCACACACAAGAGTGACCCCACCTTCCCAGACCCCGCACCCAGGGTCACACATCCACCTCGGTCAGGACACCATGGCTGTGTTGGGTGGACCCACAATGTGTGAACAAGCCGGGTCCGCAGGACCTCCTAGGACGGTAGAAAGAAGTGTAGGGTCCGTCTCCTCTCCCGACACTCGTCCCGAGAAGTCAGTCCCCTCCTGTTTTAACTTTGGTCCTGTGCTATTTTAATTGTTTTTAAAACTTTTCATGCTGGGCTTCCCTGGTGGCGCAGTGGTTGAGAATCCGCCTGCCAATGCAGGGGACACGGGTTCGTGCCCCGGTCCAGGAGGATCCCACATGCCGCGGAGCCACTGGGCCCATGAGCCATGGCCGCTGAGCCTACGCATCTAGAGCCTGTGCTCCGCAACGGGAGAGGCCACAACAGTGAGAGGCCCGCGTACCACAAAAAAAAAAAAAAAAAAGTTATGGTAAATGATTTTTGATTCATAGGACTTTCTGAAGTTATTCCACAAATATAAGACATGAGAAATTAATGTAGGTATTACATGTGTCCTTTGAGGGATGAATGGAGAAGCAAAACACGATCCATCCATTCCATGGAGTGTTATTCAGCCTAAAAAGGAAGGCAATTCTGACACAGGCTACAGCATGGATGAACCTTGACAGCATTATTCTCAGTGACATAAGCCAGACACAAAAGAACAAATAATGTTTGATCCACTCACACAAGGCCCCTAGAGCAGTCAGATCCATAGAGACAGAAAGTAGGATGGGGGGTGCCAGGGGCTGAGGGAGGGGGAATGGGGAGTCAGTGTTTAATGGGGACAGTTTCAGTTTTGCAAGATGAAGAAGTTCTGGAGGCAGATGGCAGTCGTGGTTGCACAGCAGTGTGAATTACTTCCCTGAAATGTGCACTTAAAAATGGTTAAGATGGTAAATTTTATGTTATGTGCATTTGACCACAATTTTTAAAACTTAAAAAAATAAAAAAACAGGGCTTCCCTGGTGGCGCAGTGGTTGGGAATCCGCCTGCCAATGCAGGGGACACGGGTTCGAGCCCTGGTCTGGGAAGATCCCACATGCCGTGGAGCAACTAAGCCCATGCGCCACAACTACTGAGCCTGCGCTCTAGAGCCCATGAGCCATAACTACTGAGCTCGCGTGTCGCAACTACTGAAGCCCGCGCGCCAAAAGCCCATGCTCCGCAACAAGAGAGGCCACTGCAATGAGAAGCCCACATAATGCAAAGCGAAGAGTAGCCCCCGCTCGCCGCAACTAGAGAGGACCTGGGCGCAGCAACGAAGACCTCAGCCAAAAATAAATAAAATTTATATTAAAAAAAAAAACAGTAAATAGTCCATGAATGCAACAAGATGCACACTTTACTAATAACCCAGGGAATTAAAACCATAAGAAAAAATTAAGCGTAGACCTACCAGACTGGCAGACATTAAAAACACGGTATCAAATATCAGCGGGACGTGGAGCAATGGAAAGCCTGGTACATGCAACAGTGGTGGGCGTGCGACCACTGCTAAAACAGTGTGGCCTCAGCGAAGTCCCTACACACAGACCCACACTGCTGCTCCCAGTTAAACACAACCCATGAGCACTGCACCAGGACACACTGTCATGGACTCTGCAGCCACAGGAGCCAAACCCCAAACCAACCTGAAGGACGTCACAAGCAGATGCGGAAATGAACTATGCGCACTCCTACGAAGCATGCTCGTGTTCACCAGTTTTCCAGCTGCCTCCCCATAACTTACTCCCCTCAAGAGAAACCCAGAACCCTTTGCTTTGTACAGCCCCAGATGGGTGACAAGCCGGAGTTCTAGTCACTCTTGGGGTGACCATCAGTGGGTGCCCCCCTGCATATGTGCGACATCATGAATGCATCTGTGAACTAACATGATCCTAATGAACTTGTGTGCCTTTCTCTTGTTAATCTGTCCTTGGCCCGTCTTGCGTATGGGGCCCCCGCCAGAGAACCCAAGATGGGCAGAGAAAAAGATGTTCTCTCCTCCTCTGCAGCGAGACCCTCCCTCGATATGTGGTCACCCCAGAAACCTGGTCACCCTGGATATCTGATTGGTTACTCATCCTCCACCCCGCCCCCCCCAGGTGATGTCTGATTGCAAGGATCCCGGTAGATCAGTTTAGCCAGAATCCCCGCTGACCCCCAATGTGTACTCTTAGCAAGAGTCCATCTCTGCCCCCTCATTCTGCTCGTTGGCTGTAAACCCCTTGCCCACGCTGAATTCAGAATGGAGCCTGGTTCTATACAGAGGCTTCTTTTCCCCCATTGCAGTAGCTCCTGAATAAAATCTGTTCTTGCTGTCTTCATCACCATCTGGCTCTAGTTCTCTGAGAGAGGACACAGCAGGAAGAGAACACAGCGGTCTACACACCAAAGAGGGAGCCGTAGGAGAAACCAACCCTGCCAACACCTTGAACTCGGAGCTCCAGCCTCTGGAACCCATGAGACAATAAATGTCTGTTGTTTAACCACCCAGTATGTGGTGTTTGTTACAGCAGCCCCAGGAAACAGACACCATCCTCTGAGAGAAGTGGTGAAGAGCTGGGTTTGCACCTGAGCTCCACCACCAGCAAGCCACCCTTGGACCAGTTACCCCATCATCCATGCCTTGGTTTCTCATCTGTAAAATAGGATTGGTAATAGTGCCCATCTCAGAGCGTTGTAGGGTGGATTCCGTGAGCTAAAGTGTATGAGGTACTCAGAACTGGGGCCCACAATAACCATGCAGCGTGTTGGCCATCGGCCCCAACATTTTGGACCCTCTCCTCTGGTGAGGAAGTGTTCCCTCTAGTCTGGGGGAGGCCCACCCACCAGTACCATTTCCAGCTGTTAGAAACTCTTTGTTTACAGCTGTGGGGGATCAGAACTTGCCACCCCAAATGTGCCACTTTGGCATAAGGGTTACTTTGAGTTGAGATGACTGAAAGACAGCAAAAAGAAAAAGTCTGCCCTCCTCCGTCTGCCTGATCCCTTTGTGAGGATGTACCTGTACCAGGAAAGGGGAGAAAGAATCTTATCATCTGAGAAGGTACTGGCTTCAGTCTGCATAACCTCACTAAATGAGCTCTGTCTTCCATGATTTTCCCCTGTTTATTTACCTTCCCACAACTTCCTATCCCTAGAAACTGAAACCTGTTTTCCTTTGTCTCCTCAGTTCTCCAGAAACTTATCACCCTTTGTTAACAGGCACACAAGTCCTTAAGTCTAACTGTCTTTTTGTGTCTCTGCTTCCTTTTTATGAAGGGCTCTGTAAACAGACATAATAAACCTTTTGCTCCTGTTAACCTGTTGTTTGTCAGTTTAATTTGCAGATCCCAGGTACAGAACATAAGAGGGTAGAGGAAAAGTTTTTCATGTCCTACACATCAGGTACACCAAGAGCCAACCCCCCAATGTTCTTGTTCTTCCTCAGCAGCAAGAGACCAACCCTCTACCCATCTATGAGACACTCAGCTAGCACCCCTGCCTACATCTTCTCTCACAGCCTGTCCCGAGGCTCTCTCAGCTCATGCCTTGTCTTATAAATGTCCCCCCAGGTGTGAGCGTGGGACCACAGGCCACCGGGGGGGCATGTGACATTCAGGCAGCAAGTGTCCAGGTGGCTGGAGCTGGACTCTGCCACGCAGCACACACGGGAGTGATTGATTCCATCCCTGTGCCATCAGCTACGATGGCCCGCCCATCCCCCACGCAGATTTCTGAAATGCTTGTGGATCAGGGCCAGGGCTCAGACCCCAAAACCCCACCCTCAGGACTCTGCAGTGTGGGATGGCTGCATCCTAGGGACCCTAAGTAGGAGTGTGGTCAGCCCCGATGCAGGGACACACACCTCTGCTGTCCATATTAGGAGAACAGGGGCAGGTCTGCACCCCTCTAGACCACCCACCCCACTGGGCCCCCTTCACAGCCAACTGGAGTACTGACTGGCATCTGTGACCTGAGTTGGGCCAGGTCTCAGTGATCCCAGACGCAGGGGCTCAGGTAACTCCCGGGATCTCATGGGGATTCCCCATTTGCCTTTAAGGGAAAACCACTAGGTTTCAAATGAAGGGAACCAGAACTCACCAACCCAAAATGTGACCGTTTGGCGTAAGCATTATTGAGGGGAAGGCCACTGAGAACCAGGAGACTCAGGAAACGCTCTAAGAACAGGGTACAAGCATTCTGTATGTAAAGGAAATTCACACTGATAAAGAAAATGCTCGGGATTCCCTCGTGGCGCAGTGGTTAAGAATCTGCCTGCCAACGCAGGGGACTTGGTTTTGAGCCCTGGTCCGGGAAGATCCCACATGCCACAGAGCAACTAAGCCTGTGAGCCACACCTACTGAGCCCACGCACCACAACTACTGAAGCCCGCGCACCTAGAGCCCGTGCTCCACGACAAGAGAAGCCACTGCAATGAGAAGCCCACGCACCACACCGAAGAGTAGCCCCCACTCGCCGCAACTAAAGAAAGCCCTTGCGCAGCAACAAAGACCCAACGCAGCCAAAAATAAAGAAAGAAAGAAAGAAAAGAAAAAAAGAAAATGCCGGGCTTCCCTGGTGGCGCAGTGGTTGAGAGTCCGCCTGCCGATGCAGGGGACACGGGTTCGTTCCCCGGTCCGGGAAGATCCCACATGCCGCGGAGCGGCTGGGCCCGTGAGCCATGGCCGCTGAGCCTGCGCGTCCAGAGCCTGTGCTCTGCAACGGGAGAGGCCACAACAGTGAGAGGCCCGCGTAAAGAAAAAAAAAAAAAAAAAAAAAGAAAATGCCCATTTGTAGGGCCCTCTCCTTCCATACCTAGCGAGGAGGCCGCTTAACAACTCTCATCAATAAAAAAGTCACCAACTTGAATCTGCATCACAAACCCCACTAAACACCCTTGTTCACTGTGCTTTCCTGGCTGCCTTGCCATTAAATACTGCCCCCGAACCCTTTCCTTCTGTCCAGCCCATGATAGTATTTAACTCCCCAGTTCTCACTGCCTCCTTGAGTAACAGCTTTATAAACTCCCACACCTACATACGTCATTCAAAAAAAAATTTTTTTTTCTCTTGGGTCTTCCCTGGTGGCGCAGTGGTTGAGAGTCCGCCTGCCGATGCAGGGGACACAGGTTCGTGCCCCGGTCCGGGAAGATCCTACATCCCGCGGAGCGGCTGGGCCCGTGAGCCATGGCTGCTGAGCCTGCGCGTCCGGAGCCTGTGCTCCGCAACGGGAGAGGCCACAACAGTGAGAGGCCTGCGTACCACAAAAAAAAAAAAAATTTTTTTCTCTTGTTAGTCTGTCTTTTCTCATTTTAACTTCTGGGTTCCAGATACTGGACCTGGAAGGGGAGAGGGCACCGGAGATGGCTGCCATCCATTGTGAAAGCCATATTGGCATCTTCAGGAATGGCGTGAGCCATTGGTAACCACAGCTACTGTTAGAAGTTAACTTACAACCTTACACTGCATAAACTATATTCACAATAAAGGCATCAAATTCTCGAAACTCACCACTACTACTGTAGACCCCACTGGTTGTCGTACTGCATGTACCACCGTCCCTGCTTGCTCTTACCCCCTCCCACCCATAGTGTGTGTGGTGGAAACGCTCTCTGGGGTTCTTCCTGACTCCAAGCTCAGGAACATCACGTTGGAAACCTGAAACTGGCCACTGTGGAAATACCTGGGAACATCTACACCACAGAAACGGCAAATGCCACAACCCAGCCTTGGCTGATTGTTTTGTTGATGGTCTAGACTTAGAAAGTGATGGGGAAAGTGTGACTCGTGCAGACCAGGTGCACAGGTATGTGTCTGCGGTGCTGCATGGTAAAGACAGAACACGCTTCCGCATCTGCAACCCAGGATGCAATTCAGCAGAGGCTGCTGACGTCAAGGAGGAAGGAGTGAGGTTCTACACACGTGGAGTTCGCAGTCTGACTCCTTAATTACAAGAAAATACCAGGCAATGTCAGAACCGCTCTCGTGTATCGACTAGGGGACCACGGGTGATGGGGAAACAGGAGCCGGGCAAACATCCACAGAAGCATCCCATGAGGCCCTGGGCTCTCTGGAATCTATACCAGCGTCCTGTCCATTAGCATTTGTTGTGAATTGTGTGCTACGCATCCTGTATATCAGTTTACCTAATAAACGTATGTGCCCATACGTGCACCTTTTTGGGGAAGACCATCGATAATAATTGTGTGTTACCTGTTATTACATGATATCCGCATATTATCATCTCTGTTATCTGTGTACCACTCTCCTTCACATCATCTTATTTCATAAACCGCGCACGCATGCTGCCTCTTCTTTCCTTGGAGAGCGGGGTCCTGAACATTGGCCAGCACACTCCTGCCCCCGACCCCGTCACCAGCCCCTGGCAGAACCCGGACCCTCAAACATCTGCTGGACTCACACCCAAAACCCAGGTGTCCAGGGGTTTGGATTTTCCAGACTTTTACCTCGATTTCACAACTTGCCAAATTGGATAAACACGGCCCCTTTGCACACTCAGATGTCAGCGAGGGCAGTGGGCAGAGCTCCTGTGAGACGGAGGAAGAGGAACACAGTGTGTCCGACCAGCAGGTCCACAGTTACGACCACGGTGAAGCTGGGCACCCTCACGTGAGAACAAGACGATGCTGCTGCTCCAGGATGTCTGCGTCCGGGCACCGTCACCGCAGGAGAAAGGGTCACCCCAACAGACCTCAGCCTCACTCATGCCTGAGTAAAGGAAGGAATAAAGGAAGGAAGGAAGGAATGGGTGGTGACCCAGCAGGGTGTCCACAGGGACCCAAGCCCCTCCCCCAGAGAAATTCCAGAGTCCCTCCCAACAGGGAGCTTGCCTGACACCTGCATTGCAGGCCCTCCACACACTCCTTGACCCCAAGCACAGGTTTGTTGAGTGAATGAACAAACATCACCCCCACGTACAGTCACTAGAGCCCCTCCGTTTTAAGACTGCCCCTGCACCTTAGAGGCACACAGACATTTCTATCTACAGGGTCCAGTGTTCCTCCAGGAGAATCCAGCTAAAATGTGAACTTGAAAGTGGAAAGGTCACCCCTTCCCTGTACCTGTCTTGTACCTCCCTCAGGCCTGCCCACCTGCTCGGCGTCCTCAAGTGCACACACCGGATTGATTTGCCTGCGACTAATATTAGCGGCAGTGGTTCCAGAAGCGGGGGCGGTGGTGACTGTTCTATCACTAGCACGTTGCTTTGCAATTTTAATCCTCGACTGAGTGAAATAATTCCTGGGGCCTCATCTACCTTGAGACAGAACAGAAAACATCCATCCACCGTGCAGACAGATTTGCAAAGTAGGCAGGAGAACTCGGTTTCTACACAGCCCACCTGGGACTCACACTGGGCAGCACAAGAGCAAACTAAATTCAAACCTCCGGCCTTAATTCTCCGAGAATAAAGGGCGACTTCCCCCTTTCCTTTCCTTAGGACATTTATTTTAGAAAACATGGGAATTCCTTCTCTGTCTCTTTGAAGTGTGTGCACATCTTTTAAAGACGGACATGCCTCTGACACTATCACATCTCAGAATGTTTCCTGCAGAACTGGGCGTGTCTCAGAAATGTAATGGAGGAAAAAACCCTGACTCCCAGCTCCTGGAAGGAGAACCTGATTCCAGCAGGGCCTGGCTCCAAACACAAACTCGCCTCCATCATGAAGAAATCAGGGATTGTTTTATCTGGGAACATGGATGGAGCAGGTGGTCTCCGCTCAGCTGCACAGAGGGTAAGACTCCTCCTTCTCTGCAGCCTCTCAGCAGGTCTGCCCCTGATGCCACCTGTGAGGCGTACCCCACTGTGGTTTCATGCTGGTTCCAGAATAAACAGGGTCTTCTCTCCTATGTTTGTGGAATGTCCTCTCCCTCCTGGCACATGTCAGGGTCTGAGTGACGCCCCCCCACTCGTGTCACAGCCTAGGATCTGAGTGTCCCCTTCCTCCTGTCACAGCCCATTGCCTTTCGACAATGTTGAAGCTGACCTGAAGGTCCAGAAATCCCCTCACCCTCTGTGTCCGGGAAACAGCTTTCCGCAAAGACCCTTCCCCACAAAGGCTCAGCTGAGACTCAGGATCCCCCCTTTCCTGACCAGCCACACAGACCCAGTCCCTCCCTGGGCTCATCAGCCGGGAACTGACCCACTCCTTCCGAGGGTCAGTCAGAACAAGGGCTGGTTACACACGCGACCCCATCCTCCCTGTCCCAGCCTGCAGCCAACCACTGTCCCTCTGCCTGGCAGAAGCCCTTCTCAGAGCACCTCCTGCGTCGGGGTCTCTGATCCACGTGCCATCAGGCTACCTTTCAAGCCAACCTCACACCCGGGCCTTTATAGCTGTGTTTGCACCCCTCCATGGAGAAACCTCCTTTGTCCCAACTATCCAGATGCTTGCAAACCTTGTTGGGAGTTATCCCTGTTGTCATAGTCCCTGCTCGACAGCAACAGTCCTTCTCTAGTTTTATACTCCCCCTCTACAGTAATAATCCTCCTCTATTGTTATATTCCACCTCTCTGGTAACAACCCCTCCCCAGAGAGTAATAATCCTCCTCTATTGTCATAGTCCCCCCTCTACAGTAACAGTCCCCCGTCTAGACTAACAGTCCCCCCTCTAGAGTAAGTCTTCCTCTACTGTAATAGTTCCCCTCTATTGCCATAGTCCCCCCTCTACACTAGTAGCTCCACTCTACTGTCACAGACCTCACTCTACAGTAATAGTCCCCTCTGTATTGTCATAGTTCCCCCTCTGCAGTAACAGTCCTCTATTGTAAAAGTCCTGCTTCTTTTGTAATAGTCCCCTCTGTACAGTAATAGTCCCCCCTCTACAGCAATAGACCTCCATCTATTGTAACAGTCTCACCTATACTACAATAGTCCCCTCTCAACAGGAATAGTTCTCCACTATTGTAATAGTCCCCCCTCTGGTAAAAGTCCACTCTCTACAGAAACAGTGTTGCCTCTACTGTAATAGTCCCCTCTACAGAATGGTCCCCCTCTATTTAATAGTTCCCTTTATTATAAATCCCCCCTCTATTGTCACAGTCCCTCCTCTATTGTAACAGCTCCCCACATTATCAGTCTCCCCATTGTAAGATTCCCCCCTCTACAGTAAGAGTCCCCCCACTACAGTAGTAGTCTTCCTTTATTGTAAGAGTCCCCTCTTCACAGTAATATCCCCCCACGTGGTCATAGCTCCCATTGATTGTCATATTCCCCCCTCTATCATATTAGTCACCTCTTTACAGTAATATTGCCCCTTGTACAGATATAGTCCTTCCTCTGCAGTAAGAGTCCCCCCTCTATTGGAATAGTCCCTCCCCCACTCTCACCCCCTTGTAATGGTACCCCCTCCTCCTCACAATAATCCTTTTGAAATAAAAGTCTCCTTTCTAGCCCGGATTTGATTTTATTTCATAGGCCTCAAGGGACTGCAAGGGTGACACACAGCAAGACACTTATTGCAGGGTCCAGGCGTGGGTGGTGTAGAGGCACCTGTGGATATATGTCCCCCATTATGTAGGGCACCTGTTGGTATGCCTGTGTCACCATCGCGGGGGCACCTGTGTGTGTCTGTCACCATTGTGGGGACACCTGTGGGTGTGTGTCTGCATCCCCATCGCAGAGGAGACCTCTCCCCAAACACAAGTCACATGACACTAAGCGTGTCCTGTCCACTCCTGTCCCCATGTCCCCAGGCCTCTCCCCATAACTCAGGTCACCTGACCACTGAGTCTCCTGTCCCGTCCTGTCCCATATTCCCCAGACCTCTGTTTCATCAGAATCTGGGTCACTTTGTAACAAGTCCCTCATCCTCCCATTTGTTCCCTCCTGAGGTCATGGGTTTGTCCATGGTGGGAGGAAAATCATCCCATCCCCGGGGACACCAATCCTGCACTTGCCAGGCACTCACCACCTCCCACAGACCCCAGCTCTCTGGTTTCCAAATACAGATTCAGGTGTGCTCAGCACCAGTGTAAATCCAGAACCGCCCAGGCAATCCCCACTCCCCAGCTGCAGCTCAACCTCCAGCCCTGGGCCAGTACCCCTGGGAGTAAGCTGGGTGCACCTGTGCACCCCGATGCCTTCCCGACCCAGCGCTTCCTCAGCTGTATCCACTCCATTCTTTGCCTTCTCAGTCAACATGGGACTCAGATGAGCACCAGGAGAGGATTTCACAAAATGCAGCAGCTGCAAGATGAGTTTAGGTTCCAGCCCCAGTGAGCCGCCTGGGTGTTCTCAGGCGAAGGAACGCATGGACGTGCACACAGCCGGCAAACCCGCCCGACGTTCCCGTCCTCCTCACCCGGCCTCCCCGCGAACGCTCAGCGGGCTCCTCAAACGCTTGCCAGGCTCCCCAAATGTTCACGGGGCCTCCTGACCGCTCACCGGGAACCCCAACTGCTCGCCAGTCTCCCCAAACGCTCAGCGGGCTCCCCAAATGCTCACCCACACCGACCTACCCGATGGCCCTGTCCCCGCGGCATAAGGACAGGGCAGGAGACCTCAGCCAACAAGTTCTTCCCCGACCCCGACCTGACCTGACCTACCGACTCGGTTGGCGGCACAGGAGACGGTGGACTTGTCGCAGCCCCAGTGAGCCGCAGCCCCGGGGCTCCTGCGGGCTTAGCGGCTCTGACCCAGCAGGGCGCCCACCTGCCCACCCCACCCCAGCCCCGACTCCCCCGCCACCCCGGCGCTGGCAACAACGGAGCCGGCGAGTGGACGCCTCCCCCCTGGGGGCCCCAGCCCTCCAGCCCCTCCTGCTGCCCCTCCAGCCCCGGCGTCCCAGGAAAGAAGAAGGAGCCGAGGCCTGAGGGGAGCGCGGACCACCCTCGACCCCCGCCCCCCCTCGAGACTCTGAGTTCAGCCGTGCAGGCGGTACCCACCGCGCGGTCCAGCAACAGCTCCTGCCTCCTCCCTCCGTCTCTCACCGCGAGAGCCTCCGGCGCTTCCGCAAACGCTCTGGGCCGTGATTGGATGTGAAACACCCACTCCTGTGAGGGCGTGGGCGTGGGCGTGGCTGCCTCCCGCAGCTGACCTATCCCAACCCCAGCGCGGGCAGCAATCCCCCAACTCTGGAGGGGACCCGCTGTGGGAACACCACTTCCCCCAGCTGGTGGCGGGCGGGGGTCCCCAGATCCTCACGCCAGACAGTATGGAAGGACCAGACTCTCACAAGGGACGTGAGGGCTTTCTGAGTGTGACCATGGCATCCAGTAGTCAGATGGCGGCGTGTGAGGACGTCCTGGGTGTGACCTCGGGGTCCAATGGAACGCTCCCAAGATTATAGTTGATTATGTTGGTAAATAATATTCAATTTAAGCTCAGCTACAAGTTGCTTGACTTGTGTTCAGGCCTCTGATGGCCATAGCTGACTTACAGCATCCCTCAGAATTAAAAAATACCAAATGCGTGAAACCAGTTATGTATGAGCATAAACTGATCTGTTAGTCCATCCAGATGTCTTATTTAGGGGGAAAGAGTGGGCAATTTTAGGTGAGATGGCCCGGAAGTAAGAACCAGATGCCAGATATCATTCATTTATAGAAATCCCCATGGTTCTTGGGCCCAGAAAAGGGGAGAGGCACGTTTGTGGACGAGTTGATGGTTTATCAAAGTTTTCTGATTAAGCTCTCTGGTTATCGGTTATGATAAGCATGTTAACGGGAAATGTTTGGACAAATTGTGGTATGTACAATTAATAATGTTGGGAATTCCCTGTCAGTCCAGGGGTTAGGACTTTGCATTTTCACTGCTGAGGACCAGGGTTCAAGCCCTGGTTGGGGAAGTAAGATCCCACAAGCCACACAGCGTGGCAAAAAAATAATAATAATTTTTAAAATAGGGGCTTCCCTGGTGGCACAGTGGTTAAGAATCCGCCTGCCAATGCAGGGGATACGGGTTCGATCCCTGGCCCGGGAAGATCCCACATGCCGTGGAGCAACTAAGCCCGTGGGCTACAACTACTGAGCCTGTGCTCTAGAGTCCGCGAGCCACAACTACTGAGCCTGCGTGCCACAACTACTGAAACCCACATGGCTAGAGCCTGTGCTCCACAACAAGAGAAGCCACCGCAATGAGAAGCCCGCTCACCGCAACGAAGAGTAACCCCTGCTCGCTGCAACTAGAGAAAGCCCGCTCACAGCAACAAAGACCCAACACAGCCAAAAATAAAAACAAATAAATTTATTTAAAAATATATAAAATTAAATTTAAATTTAAAAATAAATATACATCTTATATCAATCACTTCAATTAGCCCTGTGAATATTCCATAGGGACTGGAATCTAATATGGATTACACTGTTTAATGTGTCCTGTAATATCGATAGGCTGAAGTACATGCTTATACACATGAGGTAGATAATTAATACACGATTACATGATCATGTATTATAAAGCATAGGTATTGTACTTATATATGTGGAAGGGCATGTAATGCACAAAGTACAGTATAATATCTGTTTTTATAATGTCATTTTTTAATACTTACACAGTACTTAAAGATAGTGTTAATGTCCCATAAGCAAATTGTTCAGGGAATAGTTTCAGTAGAATTTCAACTTTGGGAGCTGAAGGTGGAGCTGGAGCCTCTTTCTTAAGTCTTAGGGAGATATGTTGTTCTCCTTTTCTGATTCAAAACCAGGGTAATAGACTACAAAGAGTCTTCTTTTTAGGAGGTTATTTTCAATAATGCTTGTTATTGGTATAAGAACAAGAATTAAAAGAATTAATAGAAGCTATAGAATAGATGCTAGTTCGGGTTTGTGCAGCCAAAAAATGAAAATGAAGCTGAGATTGACGCAGCCCAAGTTTTATTCTGTGGCCAAGGAATGGAGAAGTGGGAACTTAGTTCACAGATCACCTTGCCCGTGTGGTGAGAGGGATTTGATTTTAAAGAGTAAAGACAAATGCAGGATGGGGAGGCACATGCATTAGTCTAGGGAAGGGGCAGCACTTTCCTGGAAAGGGGAGCCACACCCTTTTTATCCTTTCTTGGTCCATATCTTCCAGTCAGGGCCACCAGTAGGTGTGTCATCTAGTAGCCAATGTAGTAAACTCAGCAGAATGAGACTGAGGGTCTGTTGGAGGTCAGATTCGTTGCCACCTTTGTTCCAGCTGGTTCTATCTGGTGTTTATCTCTTCCTATAGCTTCCTTCTTCTGTCTCCGGACCCTGTGACTTAAAGATACACGTTGATTCCTGTTCAAGCGGGGGTTGGTGGATTTTGAGCAAAGAACCGGCACAGCTCTGCGACAAAATCCCCCCTTTTCTGTTACTGCTCCTCATTCTTGAGGGGCGCTGAAGGGCAATGCTCTGCCTTCTGAAGCTGCTTCCTGCTGAACATGGGCATAGTCTTCCCCTGGATTAGAGGAGCAGAACTGTTCCCTGTGTTGCCTAAAATATGTCTGGTGGTCACCAGGCTGTAGTCCCAGTTGCTTGTACCCTTGTGTTTGTGTCATCTGAAGTTTGCTGGCTTCAAGCCCTTTGCTAACGAAGTTGACAAGGCAGTTAAGGAGGCAAGGCCCGAAGATGAGCAGAGGATAATAGCAGTTAGTGGGCCAGGAAATGGAGGAAAGCAGGTTAAGCTGGGGAGGCTCTGTTTGACCGTATTCCAGATGGAGCTTGGATCTGGACTTTGTGTGTTTATCTGTGTTACCACTGAGCTTGCTCATCTCTCTCTCTTATGTTGACCTCAATCTGACCAGAGTTATTGACATACATGCAGCAGGTTTCATTCATAACTGCACAGACTCCCCTTGCTCAGCCAGGAGGTCGTCAAGGGCTTGCCTATTGTCGAGAACAACATTTGCTAGTGAGTCCAGAGAAGTACAGAGTCCTTGTAAGGCATCCCCTGTATTTTTAGACAAGTCCTCAAGGGCCCGTACGTTGATTACAACATTGATCACTAGGAAGATTTACAGATGGCTTAAACTCTGTGTAATCATGTGGAAAATGCCAACTGTCTTAGCCTGGATTCTCCAGAAAACACAGCCTGAGGCAAAAGCTTATCTGCTATTAAAGTGTTAGGGAGTGTGATTTCGGGGGGGCAGGAATGAGGTACCAGGGGAGGGAGGCCAGCAAGGAGAGAGAGGCACTACCGGAGGACGATGCATCATTAAACCTGCCGCTGCTCAGTGTGGCTGGCTGCTCAGTCCTGGGGGACTGTCCTCCAAGAAGTCATATAACCAGCACCTTCCTCCCTTTTGGCAGCACAAGCTCACCTGTGTGCCAAGCTGCGGGTCCTGCTGTGTCAACAGGGAAGCCCAAGGGCAGGAGGAGGGAAGTGGTGAAGCAGACCCAGGGCAGGACCTGGTGTGGCCACATCAGCTTGAAATCATTTGCATCTACACAGAGATGATCAGTGAGTTTGTGGCTGGAAAAGTGACAGATGAAGCCCAGAAATTCTCAAGTGGTGCATGAGTGGTATCTGATAGGCCATCTGAATACTAATCCAAACTGCGACTCTAAAGAATATAAGAAGCAAAATGTCAGTGAGGCCTTAGAGCCTCAAGAGAACAGCCCATCCAGAATGTGTTCAAGGATATTTACAACAGCAGTGTTTGTAAAGGGGAAAAAATAAAAATCAAGAACAAAAACTAGGGGAATTCCTTGGCGGTCCAGTGGTTAAGACTTCACCTTCCAATGCGGGGCATGTGGGTTTGATCCCTGGTCGGGGAGCTAAGATCCCACATGCCTTGGGGCCAAAATACCAAAACATAAAACGGAAGCAATATTGTAACAAATTCAATAAAGACTTTTAAAAATGGTCTGCATTCCCAAAAAAAAATTCTTAAAAAAAAAAGAACAAAAACTAGGAAAAACCATTCAAACAAAATGGAGATTGGTTAATAAATGATGATATCTAAGACAATAAAAATCTATGGCTTATTAAAAAGAATGATGATGGGGGATAGTGGGGGGAGACAGGAAGAAAGGATTACAGAGGGACAGCAGGAAAGTTTTGTAGGTTGGTGACACATATGTTCACTATTTGCTATTGGTGAGAGTTGGCAGGATGAATACAGATCTAAAAACTGATCAACGGGACTTCCCTGGCGGCGCAGTGGTTAAGAATCTGCCTGAAAATGCAGGGGACGTGTGTTCGAGCCCTGGTCCGGGAAGATCCCACATGCCACGGAGCAACTAAGCCCCTGTGCCACAACTACTGAGCCTGTGTGCCACAACTACTGAAGCCAGCACACCTAGAGCCCATGCTCTGCAAAGAGAAGCCACCACAATGAGAAGCCTGTGCACCACAACAAAGAGTAGCTCCTGTTTGCCGCAACTAGAGAAAGCCCACGTGCAGCAATGAAGACCCAACACAGCCAAAAATAAATAAATAAATTTATTAAAAAACAAAACAAAAAAACTGATCAAGGGACTTCCCTGGTGGCGCATGGTTAAGACTCCATGCTCCCAATGCAGGGGGCCCGGGTTCAATCCCTGGTCCGGGAACCAGATCCCACATGCACGCCGCAGCTAAGAGTTCGCATGCTGCAACTAAGGAGCTGGCGAGCCGCAACTAAGGAACCCGTCTGCCACAACCAAGACCCCACGCAACCAAATAAATAAATTTTAAAAAACCTGATCGAAATGTACCCTTCAAATATGTGAGGTTTAAGGAATTCCCTGGCAGTCCAGGGGTTAGGACTCCATGCTTCCACTGCAGGGGGCACGGGTTCAATCCCTGGTCGGGGAATTAACATCCCACATGTCACGTGGCCAAAAAAAAAAAAAAAAAAAGTGAAGTTTATTGTATGTCAATAAAGCTGTTAAAAATAATAAAAACTGAGAGTGGGGTGGGGGAAATGGAGAGATGTTGGTCAAAGGGTACAAATTTTCAGTTATAACATGAATAAGTTCTGGGGAGCTAAGGTACAGCATGGTGACTGCAGTTAATAATATATAATAATGTGCTATATAGTTGAAATTTCCTGAGAATAGTTATTAAATGTTCTCACCATACACACACACACACACACACACACACGCACACACACACAAGATAACTATGTGGGGTGATGGATGTGTTAATTAGCTTGATTGCGGTCATCATTTCACAATGTATACATATATCAAAACATATTGTACACGAGCTATAGGACACGGACTTCCCTGTTAGTCCAGTGGTTACGAATCTGCCTTCCAATGCAGGGAACGCGGTTCGATACCTGGTGGGGGAACTAAGATCCCACATGCCATGGGGCAACTAAGCCCTTGCACTACAACTAGAGAGAAGCCAGGGCACTGCAACTACAGAGCCCACGCGCTCTGGAGCCCACGCACCACAACTAGAGAAGCCCGTGCGCAGCAACGGAAGATCCCACATGCCTCAACTAAGACCTGATGCAGCCAAAAATAAATAAATAAATATTTTTTTAAAATCTATAGGACATAAATTTTGAAAACAACCTTGAGACTCAGTGCTTCCAGATGCATCTAAAAGAAGAAAATGAAAACAGCTCTCAGCAATTCTCCTAGTTTAATTCATTTTGAGTAGCAGAACTGGATGATTTTGATCCAAACCCCAGGATTCCAAGGAAACTGTTTTGACAGTTTACCATTTATAGGAGAAGCCGGTAATTCATAAACATACACACGTCATGATGATACCATCTCAAAAGACATAGCATCTAATGCGGCTCTACCAAGCTGTAGTGTAACTCCTGTGACAAGAGTTTGAAAATGCTTTGACAGAAAGAGCACTTGAATGTAATATCGGCCAATGTTTTCCTAAACGTAAAACGCTGCCATAAACATTCAGAAAGAGCATGGGAATTGAAAAACCAGAAAGGAAATAAGTGATAGGTATCTCATGGGAAGGAGCACAAATTCCTTGCAAAGGCATAAGTGTTCTATAGGCACTTGTATCCCATCCAACTTTTACCTGACAACTGAGTTTACTTTGAATGACTTCAAGTAGTGACCAATTTGCCTATCTCAGCAAACATTCCATAATAATTGGAGTTTAGCTAACTTATTTCAACAATATGGTATATCTCAAAAGCCAGGGAAGTATATAAATGGTTGAACATTCGATTTCAAGATTAAAAAAAAAATGCTTCAGGCCCAAAATGAAGTTGTTGAAGTTCAAGATAAGAAAAGGACACTCTTCTCTCTTTGACCAGGGAGAATACAAAAACTGTCTCTCAAGAAAGACTTCACTGGATCACATTTATTACCTTGGTGAATTTTCTACATGCCAGGTCTGACCTCTGAACTTGTAGACACAGAAACCTAGTGTTTCCAGCTCAAAGAGCAGATCCATCTTTCAGAGGAAAATATACACCATCTATCCATTGCATTCTGGCGTGTAACACCAGAATGATCACTTACTTATCACTAATGAGAATTTAACTGTCATCTTCATGATCAACTCTTCCTCTCCTGGTAGGCAAATATATACGTTATCAGAAAAAGTATGTATGTAAAAAAAAATTAAAAATAATAAAAAGTATGTATGTATTATTTCTCGTTTGATTTTTTTATAGTAAAATATAATACCATAAAATGTACCATTTAAACCACTTGTAAGTATAGAAAAAGTATTTAAAACTTGGAAATAGGTAAAAGAGATTGCTGGGTTTTCTTTCAGTGCAGTGTTTATCTTGACTTTGGGCTATTTTAAAATTCTGTAGGAGCAGAGATTAATTTACAGATTTCTGTCCATTAGTGATGCAAAGTGTCTGGCAAAATAGGAAACCTCAAAACATTACAATGCATGGCCCTGTTGGACATTAACCAATTTTGTATCTAGCAGTTTTATTCTTATATAAATATCCCTTTGAACTGGTTTTAACATCTTACTGGTTCCCTTATTAATTGTAAGTTGAATAAAATCTTTTTTTAAAACATCTTTATTAGAGTATAATTGCTTTACAATGGTGTGTCAGTTTCTGCTTTATAACAAAGTGAATCAGTTATACATATACATATGTCCCCATATCTCCTCCCTCTTGCATCTCCCTCTCTCCAACCCTCCCTATCCCACCCCTCTAGGTGGTCACAAAGCACCGAGCTGATCTCCCTGTGCTATATGACTGCTTCCCACTAGCTATCTATTTTACGTTTGGTAGTGTATACATATGTCCATGCCACTCTCTCACTTTGTCCCAGCTTACCCTTCCCCTTCCCCATATCCTCAAGTCCATTCTCTAGTAGGTCTGCGTCTTTAGTCCCGTCTTGCCCCTAGGTTCTTCTGACCTTTTTTTTTTTTTAAGATTCCATATATAGGTATTAGCATACGGTATTTGTTTTTCTCTTTCTGACTTACTTCACTCTGTATGACAGTCTCTATGTATGACAGTCTCTAGGTCCACCCACCTCACTACAGATAACTCAGTTTCGTTCCTTTATATGGCTGAGTAATATTCCATTGAATAAAACCTTTGATAAGCATATTTTATATTTACATGAGTCATGATCTTACCTTGCTATAAAAAAAAAAAAACCTAAGGTGAAATTCACATAAAATTAACCATTTTAAAGTGAGAAACTCAGTGGAAAAGAGTATATTCACAATGTCGTACAACCATCACATGGATCTAGTTCCATACTTTTTTTTCTTTTTAATTTGGCTGCCTTGGGTCTTCATTGCTGCACGTGAGCTTTCTCTAGTTGCACCAAGCGGGGGCTACTCTTCATTGCGGTGACTTCTCTTGTTGGGGAGCACGGGCTCTAGGCACGCGGGCTTCAGTAGTTGTGGCACGTGGGCCCAGTAGCTGTGGCTCCCAGGCTCTAGAGCACAGGCTCAGTAGTTGTGGCACACGGGTTTAGTTTCTCCGCAGCATGTGGGATCTTCCCAGACCAGGGCTCAAACCCCTGCATTGTCCCCTGCATTGGCAGGCAGATTCTTAACCACTGCACCACCAGGGAAGTCCCTCCATAACATTTTTATCACCGCAAGATAAAATGCCTGATTCATTCAACAGTAACTTTCACTCCCTCCTCCCCCAAGTCCCTGGCAAGTACCAATCTGCTTTTTTCTCTTGGATTTACCTATTCTGGATGTTTCATAGAAATGGAATCACACAATATGTGGTCTTTTGTGTCTGACTTCTTTATATTTGGCATGTTTCAGGATTCATCATCACCATAGCATATATCAGCATTCCTGACTTTCCTTTTCCTGGCTAAATAATATTCTATTGTATGGACATACCACAATGTATCCATTCATCCTCTGATGACCAGTTGGGTAGTTTCTGTCTTTTGGTTATTTTGAAAAGTGCTGTTATGAACATTTATGTACAAGTATTTGTTTGAATACGGTTTTCAGTTCTCTTCGGTATATACCTAGGAGTGGAATTGCTGGGTCATATGGTAATTCTAAGTTTATGTTTCTGAGAATCCACTGAACATGTTTTCCACATGACCGAATCATTTTACAGTAGGTTTTATCTTTTTGAAAATAATACTTGGTAAGTTGTCAAATAATACTTCGTAAGTTATCATGAACTTAAGTTAAATCATTACCTTAAGTTTGCTTATTGAGTATTAAGTCAGATCAGGTGAGCTTATTATACGACTTTAGGCTATTTTTGCATGCTGCCTCAATTTCTTGAGAACTGTTTCCAAAAATGGGACTATGGGCTTTGGGCTGTAATTCCTGTCCCCATTTCCATAGTTAGGATGGCCCAACCTAAAAGTCCAGAACACTTGAATTTGGTGAGCTAAGGATGTCTCTCCCCCACACACCCCCCCGTGTATTTCTATGACTAATTTTTCTAGCTTGCAATGGCCACCTCCTTGATTGACATTTTAGATATAAATCTTAAAGTTAGTAAAGTTAGAGTTATCTGGTTATTCTTCAAAGTCCATGCATTTTGCAACTATGAGCTAGGCACTATTCTGGATGTTGAGAATTTAGTTGTCAACTAGTTGTGAAAGTTGGTCTCTAGAAGCTTACCTCCTTAGAGTCAGCTTTTGTCAGCCAGGGAGCCATTACATATCTGCTTCTCTGCTTTGGTCCAGAATATGTTGCTATTATCATCTAAATCTTAGAGGAAGAGTTTACTTCCAAACTCTTACTACAATCCCTAAGTACTGATGGCAGAAGAAAATTACATTATCCTTTCTTTCAAGATTTGCATGCTAAAAGGTGAAGGGGATGCTGTCTTGTATAGCATTTCCATTAAGTGGGAACACTTTGAATAAAATAACGGCCCTGCATTCTACACACAATGGAAATCGATGTGGAAGCACCAGGAAGCCAGCTGTTTAGTATTCTGTAGCGAGGCATCACATTGTACATTTGGCAGCAGCAGACAAGATACGCATTTTAAGAAACATCTATTCTTTCCCAGCATTCTCTTTGCTATTTCTTGAAGGTTAGTTAGCTCTTTTAAACTTATCTAATTCTTCAAAATCCTTAAATGAATATGAAAATCTTAATCAAGTAAAATTAGTTTACATCATATTTAACCTTTTTACTTTCTGTGCTTTCAAGTGACATTTAAACATTAAAAAAAAAAAAAAAAAAAAAAAAAGGCATTATGAAACCAGAAAGTTTTCTTTCACATTTCAAGGAAAATGTCCAAAGTTCAAATTAAGATATGAAATTAAACAGGGCACTAAATTTAGAAATATTAAAGATGAAGATTTTCACTGCAGGGTTGGTACTCATTACGTATTAAATAATGAGGCTGTATGTATGGGAATACAGAAAAATTAAGAAAAGGTGTTATCTGTGACACCCACTTTTTTCCTTGTAGATAAAGCTTCTTGCGTTGAGAACATTATTTCTACAGCCTGAAGTTTCTGAAAACTTGGCCCAGATTTTTTGTGTCTGTGTGAATAAGATTTAGCAACTTTTATTATTCATATTAAATAATACTTTTATTTGTCCCAGAGATGCCAAATATGCTTTAGACTTTTTGGTACTAAAACCCTAAAACATTCTTAATGGGTTTCAGATACAAGACCACCTATTATAGACAGGAGGGCCCTATTGGATGCTAATCGTGCTACTGGGACTTATGCACAGGATACACATCCAACACGGCTGACACTTGGTCTTATAACTCTGATGTGGTTCCTATTCCATTGACCCCCTTGAGAGTAGGTCCAACAACACAGTTCTTTTGGAATTTGTCTTTATGGTTAGTGAGATAAGTTTTAAACAGTAACAGCTTTACTGGGAATTGGTCCCTCTGGTCTACCACATCATTCCCTTGTACATAAATATTCTTTTGGTTTTAAAAGCCAATGTGCAACTTGAGTGAAGGGTACAAAGGACCTCTCTGCACTATCTTTACAATTGCCTCTGAATAATTTTTTGTTGTTGTTTTTAAGCCAATATACCTAAAAGAACTGAAAACAGGACTTCAGATAGTTGTATACCCATGTTCACAGCAGCACTAGTCACAATAGCCGAAAGGTAGAAAAAATCCAAGTGACCATCAAAAGATGAAGACACAGAAGTGGTCTATCCAGACAATGGAAATCTATTCAGCCATAAAATGGAATGAAGTCCTGAAACATGCTACAACATGGATGAACCTTGAAAACATTATGTTAAGCAAAATAACCCAGTGATGAAATGGAAAAATATTGTATGATCCCACTTACACGAAATATCTGGAGTAGGCAAAGTCATACAAACAGAAAGGAGACCATGAGTTACCAGGGGTGGGGAAGGGGGCAGGTGGGGAACTATTGCTAATGGTTACAGAGCTTCTGTTTCGGATAACGAAGTTTTGGAAATAGTGGTGATGTAGGCAAAGTCATACAAACAGAAAGGAGACCATAAGTTACCAGGGGTGGGGAAGGGGGCAGGTGGGGAACTATTGCTAATGGTTACAGAGCTTCTGTTTCGGATAAGGAAGTTTTGGAAATAGTGGTGATGGTTGTGCAATACTGTGCGTGTAATTAATACGGAATTGCACACTTACAGGGTAATTAGAAGTTGGAAGCTGAGGATCAAAATTCCAGTGATATGCTAGTGAAGGGTTAAAAAAGATTAATTGGGGGCTTCCCTGGTGGCGCAGTGGTTGGGAGTCCGTCTGCCGAAGCAGGGGACACGGGTTCGTGCCCTGGTCCGGGAGGATCCCACATGCCGCGGAGCGGCTGGGCCCGTGAGCCACGGCCGCTGAGCCTGTGCGTCTGGAGCCTGTGCTCTGCAACGGAAGAGGCCACAACAATGAGAGGCCCGCGTACCGAAAAAAAACAAAAAACAAAAAACCAGGATTAGAGAGGTAACATGACTTAGAAAGAAAAATGAAAAGTATCTGTGGCTTTTTGTTATAAACAGTAAAAGAACTGAAAAAAGTGATCTTTTAAAGTATGAGTTTATTCTCCAGGTTTTCTTAAATATCCACAAATTAGTGCTTTTATTGCAGCTATATCCAGAAGCTGGAAACAATTTAAAATATGTTCTTTTATCATACATTTAACACTTAAGAGATCGAATGGAACAGTATGAATTTTAGAGATGTTTTTCAATGATTCAACAAAAAGCATATGGAAATTGATAATTACAGAAATAATGATTGAACTCTAAAATAAAAACATAAATTATATAGAAATGAAAGGGTAAAAGGCGTTTCATTAAAAACAAACAAACAAAAAAAACAGTGGCTCATCACTTCTCCTGCTGGTTAGTAACCTAATGAAAACAATGAGTCAAGTATTCACTTCTCCATATTAAAACAAAGTGGTTCTAACCTTTTCATGCATGCCGGCTTTAGGTCAGAAATGCGAGCCAGGATTTTAGGTTCAGAACATCTCAAATATTTTACTGCCTTAAGCTAATGGATTCTTCTTTGTAACACAAGAAATTGGTAATAACTCTTAAGTTTGCTTGGACAGAAAAAACAATGGATGAGCAGTTAATCAAGTCAAGTGGGATTTGGTCACTGGGACACAGTTGCAAATGGCGCCAAATCAGAACACACAAAAAGCTTAGTTTGAGGGTGAGCATGTTAAAATAAAAAACAAAGAAGAGGAGCATTTGAGATCTTTACAGAAACATATTTGGCCAAACAGTCTAGGTTTGGCAAGTACAAGGGGAATGAGTCCCTAGAAAGATGAAGTTAATGAGAAGCTAGATTCAAATTAGTTCCAACTCAATTTACAAATTAACAATGCAAAATGATTTTATTTTCCATCCTTTTCATTCAATAGAAAATTAAAAACTATATTCTTACTGCTAATGTAAACTTCTGATGTTTCTTACCTTGCCATATTTTTTGTTAGTTTTTAAAGATAAGTGATAGCAGATATTGTTATTAATGTGACCAATACATTAAATTTCCAAAGAATAAAATTAGATTAATACTATGTTATTATTCACAATAGAGGTTCTACAACTGTTCCCAGCCCTGGGATCACGAAATAGGACGATTTAGTGATCATTAAATGGAAAATGAATTGTGAAAACTGTTATTTCCAGAATGCCTTTCCCTCTCTATTTGTATTTTTAAAAAAAGACCTTATACTTTCTTCATTTAAACATATTTTAAATAACCTAACATTGTTTCCTTTTTCCATTTTCTCTGAAATCAAATTTTAAAACTTCTAAAATTTGCTCATAAGTGAGTGATCTCAGATGTTTCTTTTAACAGTAAAACTACTTTAATTCTGTTTAAAAAAAAGTGTCAACACTATACCATTTGCCAAGAGGGTGGCCTGAAGTCTCTTTTTTTTGGTCATTTTTAACGCATTTTAGGTTGTTATCTAGCAGGCATATAATGGAATTAAAGTTCCTATAGGAGAGAATGAAGTGGGAGCATTAATGATGTAATTACACATGGAAGTTAAAGCCACAAAGGAGTTATAAAAATGACCTTGTGTATTAACCTCTGTCAACACAATTGGTTCAACACCTGGTCAAGTCAGGGAAAGGGGGTAACAATAAGCTACTGTGACTGAAACAAGCTTGACTCAAAAAAAAAAAAAAAAGTCTATAGCCTACCAGATAGCTCTGTACACACTCAATCTACAGACTTTCTACCACAATACTAAAATACAAATTCTTCACAAGTCACAACTTTATCCCAAATGTTCTTATAGGTTCTATGCTGCTTTTTAAATTCTACTAAATAATCAATAGCTTTACAACAAAATTAATTTTATTTAAAAAACACTTAAATCACTATCCCACAAAATGTTTAGAAACACAGGTAACCATGGAAGGTAAACGTGCATATACTGCTTTTATTATTATAGTTATGGTTGTTAGCTGAATGAAAACAAATAGTAGCTAAAAAGGTTTCAAATGATAGAATAACATATTTAGGTACGTTATGACAATTTTTTGAGTACTCAGACAATAGAAATGTATTATATATTTTTGCACCAACTGCACATGCAAAGTTAACAATGAAATCGAGGAACTGAAGATCAAAAGGGGCCTCAAACATGTTCACTAGCTTTTAAATTTTAGACAAAAGAGCTGAGAATAGAAAAAAAAAAAAACCCAACATATACACCATAAAAGTCTTTTTCTTTTTTAATGACTTCCAATTTTAACTCTTTTCTAAAAGCACTCAGGGCATGGAGACGCTTACTGTAGATTATGTATCATCTCCTCTTTGGCTATGAGGTGTGTGGTTTTGTTAACTAGAGACATCAATGAGTTCAGTTTCTGAGACCAGTCATTTAATAAATTATTTGGATCCTTGGGTCTCTGGAAGTTGATAATTCCTGCCAACCTGTCTACTTTAGCAAAGATGGTCTTGTTAACTACTAGATTCGAGAGAAAAGCCTCTGACTCCTGCAAGAGAGAGACAAACTGGATTAAGACAAGATAATTTAAATTATCAATAAACAAAATTTAAGGAAAGCATTCTCTACACTCTTCACTCAAGAATATGCTAAAATTCATTAATAGTTAGAAACTGCTGATTTCCTGCAATGATGTACTTATTTTACTAAGAGTCTAGGGAATGATTAGAATGAGTACACTCAAAGTCAGCATTCAGTTTGAACCTCCCGGCAAACTTAATGCTGTGGGTACTGCCCAAGAGCCTGTTGCCACCAGCAATTTGGTCTACCTTCTACGTTTCCCCCTAAAAGGCAGTATTATACAGTTAGTTTCCAGAAATGGTGGGATAGAATATATGCTCTGCCACTTGCCAACTCTGTAGCCAAAGAGAAGGCACGTTACTTCTAAGGACCCAGGCACCCTCGTCCAGAAACGAGAAGAGCTAATGAACTAACCGAGGATCAAGCCCTCTAACCCCAACATTCCACGATTCTTCCTTTTCAGCTAAACTGTCAGACTCCTTCTGGTGACAGAAATGGTTTTTCAGACCATTACTATACACTTTGCTTAACTCCTATCTCTTTGTTATTGTACATTTTACCAACATGAAAACCAGACCTGAAGATGATATTCCTCTAACATGTCCTGGGTCCTTTTCAGGTGAACTGCAATCAAGTCTCCCTCACATGTTTTATTTCTACAGTTCACTTTTGGGAACCTAGACATATTTATTATAGAAATATATACTTTATCTTCAAATTAATCACTGTAAAACTACCATATTTAAGTGAAGATTTTAACTAGTATAAATAATATTAATGTAGCTATAAACTTGTTATTTAGGCTACTCTTTGGTATTCAAGATAGCGTGGGGAAACTTTCTATCACCTAAACTTAAAATTAAGTAATAAAACAAAATTGATTTTCTTGCTCAATTTTTACAAGTCAATTGATTTTCAAAATGAACGGTTACAAACAACGTTTACTACTTACATCAACAGACAGATCCAGAAGTTGTGCCATCCTCTTCATCGTTATCCTCGTGTAATACTTGGCCATTATTCTAATATTCTGAGGAGAGAATATACGGCAGAGGACACAGCTGTCAGTAAGGCCAAAAGCCCATCCCATTTGTTTTCACATTCAAATAGGTTTAGCTAAAATGTCAAATACTCAGAGCTGTTATTTTGCTATAGTCCACCACTGGAATGAAGCTGGTTCTAAATGTCAATAACGAAACTAAATATTTAGATATTTTGGCTTCTGCAGTTATTTTTAGTTATTCTGAGTACACTCTACAACTCTTCTAAAATATATATAGTCAAAATATAGGCTTAACTAAATTAGTTGTTAAAAGTTGTAACTGTACTAAAATATGTTTGCTAAATGCAAGAATCTAAAGTTAAGTTTTTCTAATTATGACACAAATGTTTAAAAGCCTAAAATTTTTAAAAGATCAAAATCATCTCAAAACGCTACCTTATCATCATTATAACTATGTAAAGATAACTCAAAATTAAACTCTTAATTTTCACTGGAAGTGGTGCTAAAGTTAGAGAGACGCCCCTTTGTTATTCTTAATGTTAATGTTATTAACAAAGCAGCAGCACTCACAAGGAAAAAGGGGGATGGTGGGAAGAAAAATGAGCTCATCTCTGAAGAAGCTGCACCTCCTCCCATCTCTAATCAGGGCTGAGGGCAACACCAACCTCTCAGAAAGCATAAGAATCACTCAAGACTCCCTGCTTTTCCTACATCCTTTAAATTTAACCAATGACCAAATTCTATTACTTTTCTTCTTTAAAACAGTTAATTCCATTCCACCCACTCTTCCTCAATACCTTGGCTACTGCCTTAATTCAAGCCCATAAAGCCACTTAGCTAGTCTCATCTCCAGTCTTTTCTCTCTCCAAATCCACTCTTCACACTTCCTCCCAGAGGAATCTTTATAAAATACAAGCCTGGTCATTATCCTCTCAGCTTTGTTACGACCCAGCCCTTTTCCGTACCTCCAACTTCCTTTCTCACTGAGCCCTTTCCTTGGAGGTCCTCAGGTTCCCCTGCTGGTTTGCTGCCTCCATACCCCAGCGCAGACCATCCCATCTGCCTACCGACACTGCCCTCCCTTGTCTGCCTGCTGACTACATACTCTTCTCACAAATCTTACCTCCCACATCGATTCCTATGTATCCAGCCTGACCATTCTTCATGGTGGAACCAATCAACTCTCTCCTTGTGCTCCCCTCTAGTACATGTATACTTGTACCATAATACATAATTTATAAATGCATCTTCCACTGTGATTTATTTTTAAGCATTTTGAAGGTAGGGACCATGTCTTATTCTCCCATGTGTCCCAGCACTTTGTACAGCATGTGGCATATAGAAGCCTCACAATAAATGTTTGTTAATGAATGAATGTTGACATAATTCAATTTGTAGTGACACCAAGAAGATCAAAGGTCAAGTTTAAGACATGCTACCCATTTCCAAAACTACCCAGCAAGTACCAGAAAGAAAACACTCCCTCCACCCCCATCCATCCCTCACATTCTTAAGAAATTCCTTCTGATTTATATGCTATAAAACTTTGGATTCTTGAGAGGTCCTCTCAAAATACAGCATGCTAACACAGTTATCTTTTCTGAAAAGCTAAAAAGAGGTGGGGAAAAAAAGACAAGAGGGGTAAGATAAATTCTGATACGCTTTGGGAAATAAGACAAACATCTGAACAACAAATTTACATCACTACTACATTGGGCATAGAAAAAAAAATCCTAAAGTGAAGAATTAAAGACATAACATCCAAAAGAAACATTTGAGGAATAAAAGTTTATGCTCAAATTTGCCAAAGTTTACTTCTAAATTGTCATCTCCATCATGCCAGATCCTTACATGTTCAACAACTCTGTTTTTCAAGTCTTTCCACCTTTTTTCACCTTCCTCTGTATAACCAAAAACATCAGTTGCAGGACTCTCCAGAGAACCTTTTCTTAATTCCATTCCATAGTCTTCAACAAGTGTGGACCAACGCATCAACTCCATTGTGGTAAAAAGCTTTAAAAGATCCCTGTAAATTAAATAAAACTTAATATATTCCAAATCTGTAAAAATTAAGTTGCATCTAATAGCAAATTCTAAAATATCAACAAAGAGGATTTTTACAGTTTTGTTTGTAGAACAAGATACAAGTTAGTACTTATTTTACCAACTTTACTACCATTTTTTCCACAGTAATTGTGAAAAGCACATTCCCCTACTTATCATTTTGCGATCTCCTCTATTGTATTTGCCAATCTCTGGACTAATTGACTGTAAACTTACTAATGAAACAGATAAAAGAAAAATAGCTTAAAAAAAAGCACAATGGGCTTATGATAAAGCCTATGTCTGTTTTATTTATTTATTTATTTATGGCTGCATTGGGTCTTCGCTGCACGCGGGCTTTCTCTAGTTGTGGCGAGCGGGGGCTACTCTTTGTTGTGGTGCGCGGGCTTCTCATTGCGGTGGCTTCTTTTGTTGTGGAGCACAGGCTTTAGGCGCGTGGGCTTCAGTAGTTGTGACACGCGGGCTCAGGAGCTGTGGCTTGCGGGCTCTAGAGCGCAGGCTCAGTAGTTGTGGCGCATAGGCTTAGTTGCTCTGTGTCATGTGGGATCTTCCCAGACCAGGGCTCGAAACTGTGTCCCCTGCACTGGCAGACAGATTCTTAACAACTGTGCCACCAGCGAAGCCCATGTTGTATATAATGGATTTTCAGAGGCATCTACTTCTGAAAATCACAAAGCCCCAAACATTTACAAATGATAAAATTTATCAGATGATTAATTAAACAAAAGTGAGTTTGAAATAAGACTTCTACTTGATAAGTGGCTTAGAAGGGAGTGTTATAACCTCACTGCATTAATTTCAAATGTAGTCCTAAAAAAACACTTTATTTTCTCTAGTTTTATCCTCTAATACAATCTATCAGTAACCAATTAAGAAGTATACACTTAGGTTAACCAATTTTCTTTCAAAACGGTGCTTCTACTGAGACATACTATACTAATTATAAAAGTACTTACTTGTATTTAGGAATTTCTTCTAACTTCTTGTCACCACTTATTCGGTGAACCAAATCTGACTGTTCATTGTCAAAAGGAGCCAAGATAACATAAAGGACAACACTTTTCAGGGCCTAAAAAGGTTGTACAATGCAACAGTTTACATACAAGACTAGAAACAAAATGGAAACTTTGGCAGAAAGTGAAAATTCATGGAATAATTGTATATACTCATTTTTAATACTGTATTCAAAAGTCAGGGGAAAAACCTTATCAGATTGCTCTTCATAGTGCTTTTCTTTAATGTTGACTTTTCATAAAACTATTATAAAACAAATGCAATGAATCTTTGCTAATTTTTTTTCCTTTCCGGCTGTGCTGCACGGCTTGTGGAAATGTTAGTTCCCCGACCAGGGATCGAACCTGCACCCTTGGCAGTGAAAAAACAAAGTCCTAACCACTGGACCACCAGGGAATTCCCAAATCTTTGCTAATTTGAATTACTATCTGGGTTGGCTTTTTTTTTTTTAACTGAAGTATAGTTGATTTACTTAGTGTTAGCTTCAGGTGTACAGCAAAGTGACTCAGTTTTATATATATCTATATCTATCTATCTATCTATCTATATATATATATATATTTCTTTTTCAGATTCCTTTCCATTACAGGTTATTACAAGATATTGACTATAGTTCCCTGTGCTATAGGGTAAATCCTTGTTGTTTATTTTATATAATACATAGTGGTATGTATCTGTTAATCCCATACTCCTAATTTATTCCTCCCCCAAACTTTTTTTTTAAATAAATGTATAAAAAAAGGTTCTTATAACAAGTTAGCAGCAAAAATGTGGAATCCACATATAATCTATTCACAGACTTTGCAAAATAATTTTCCAAAGTAATGCTAGGTCTTTATCTGTGACCTTCGTTAGAAGGTAACCTGCTGTACATGTCTTAAATAGTAAGCCTGCATTTCTTCAAAGGCCATAAATAATTCATCTGAATCAGTAAGGATAAAGTGAACTATCAACAGACTGAACAGAAAGCAGTACCACACAACTGCGTGTAATTACTGAAGTTAAAATTATTTCAAAAAATGCAAATTCCTCCTAATAAGTATCAATGTCAAGTTTAACACTATATTCTTACCTGTTGCCACTTTTCACTTTCTGCCTGTATACAGGGAGTATCATAGATTGCTCTGTAGTGCTTACAAATAGACAAATAAGATCCTTCATGTTGATCCAGCTGAATCATTAAGTTATAGTATTTCAACTTTAATTTCTGAAAAAAGTTGACAAAATAAATTGGGGTTTACAGGGTTTCCCCTCAACATTTTCAAAGTAAATTTATAGTAAGAGATAGGCTTACCTCTGTATTTTCTTCCTGGAAAAATTTGGTGTTAATTTTCTTGCTGATGATTTGTGTACGAATGTAATCCTTCACAGCTAGGCAGAGCCGCATTTGCTCCAAAATAAACTCCACTCGCTCTTTCTTTTCCATTGACCCATACGTTTCCACCTAGCAGAGTAAGCCCCCAACCAAGATTATAATCTTTAGTAATATTTTTAAATTGCAACAAAATTAAATAGACATTAAAAATTCACACTTGATAAATAATATGAACCTTCACGCATGTTGATGGTGATATAAAAAGCTAGTTTCCTCCAGGAAATTACAATTAAAAAAAATTATTATACAGTAAAACGGATATTTTTCTTTTGGTGTAAAGTTCTATGAATTGTAACACATGCACAGATTTCTGCAACCACCATCACAATCAAGACACAGAACAGTTCCATCACCCACATAACTCCCTCACATGCCCCCTTTACAGTCACACTCATAACCCCTGAAAACCAATGATCTGTCCTCTAATACCACAGAACTGTGTTTTCTTTATTATTATTCATTCATTCATTCATTTTTGGCTGCATCGGGTCTTAGTTGCAGCACACTGGACCTTCCATTGCGGCACGCGGGCTTCTCTCTGGTTGTGACGCACAGGCTCCAGAGTGTGTGGGCTCTGTAGTTGCAGCACACAGGCTTAGTTGCCCCACAGCACGTGGGATCTTAGTTCCCCGACCAGGGGTCAAACCCACATCCCCTGCATTGGAAGGTGAATTCTTAACCACTGGACCATCGGGGAAGTCCCCCAGAATTGTCTTTTCAAGAATGTCGAATATAATATGCAACATTTTGAGACTGTGTTTACTCAGCATAATGCTTTGAATAAGATTCATTCAAGTTGTTGTATAAATCAAACAGTTCGTTCCTTTTTATGGCTAAGTAGTATTCCATGCATGGATGAACCCCAGTTTATCCATTCACCTGCTGAAGAACAACTGGGTTGATCCAATCTTTTGCCTATCACAAATAAAGCTACTCTGAACATTAGTGGACAAGTTCTGTGTGAACATAAATTTTCCTTTCTCTTGGGTACCCAGGGATGGGATTGCTGGGTTATACAGTAAGCGTATGTTTAACTTTATAAGAAACTGCCAACCTGTTTTCCAGAGTGGCTGCACCATTTTGCATACCGATCAGCAATCTATGAGAGTTCCAGCTGCTTTGCATCCCTGCCAGCTCTTGGTATTGTCAGTATTTTAAAAAAATTTTAGGTATTCTAATAGGCATGTAGTAGTATCTCATCATGGTTTCAATTTGCATTTTCCTAATGGCTGATAAGGAAATGACAATTCTAAAAATGAAAAAAGATATCAGTTGCAAGCTAACTATATAATAGTTGAAACCATTATACAAAAAAGAGGCACAGGTCTTTTTAAAATTCAGATGACAAGGCTGAAGTGACCCTTCATGGGCGCAGAATGTAGTTACAGTAGATACCCACAAATATAACAGAGAATCAATTATATCAAACACTATGAAAAAGTTTCTAATATAATATTTGGCACACATATATTATAAATGATTGATAACATCTAGAATGACACTTTTACAAAGTAGAATGAAGTAAGGCTATTATTACTACAATTTGGTCTGAAATGTTTTTATTTCACTGTCTTGTCCTTCGTTATTTTTTTAATAGTTATTCAACATACTGTGTGCCAGGCACTGTGCTAAGTACTCTATGTACACTAATTCTCCTTTGTAATTTCTTAAGGAAAATAAACACACACACAATGAACCATCAATGTTTCATTTTGACATGTTCACTCACTCTCCATGTGTCAATTACTTTGAAGCAAATCTCAGACAAGGTATTATAAATATTTCAATATGTATCTCTAAAAGATAAACTGAAAAAAATATCACACCTAAAAGTTCTTTATATCACGAAATATCTAGTCACTCCTCAATAGTCTCATTTAGTTTTTTAATCAACTCAGAATCCAAATAAGGCTCATACTCTGCAATTTGTAGCTATGTTTCTTATGTCTCTTTTTTCCTTGCCATTTATGCATTGAAGAAATCAAGTCAATCATCCTATAGTTTTCTAGAGTCTTAAGTTTGCAGACCGCGTCCCTGTGGTATCATTTAACAGCCTCCTCTGTCCCTGGTATACCTTAAAAACTGGTAGTTAAACCTAGAGGCGTTATATAACTGAGATTAATTTTTTGGCAAGAATACTTCACAGGGGATGTTCAATCATCAGGCATATAGTCCTCCTGGTTGGCAAACAGAGTTGGGAGGCAAAACTATGGAGCAAATAAAAAGATCAGTGGTTGCCAAGGGTTAGATAGGCAGAGCCCAAAGGGTTTTCACAAGCAGTGAAACCATTCTTTATGATACTACAATGCTGGAGACACGTCATTATATGTTTGTCAAAATCCATAGAGTGTACAACACCGCGAGTGAACCCTAATGTAAAACTCTGTACTTTGGGTGATAACGATGTGTCAATGCAGGCTCACTGACCGTAACTAACGCACGACGCTGGTTCGGGATGCTGATAGTAGGGGAGGTTGTGTGTGTTGTGGCAGCAGTGGGTAGTACTTCCCACTCAATTTGCTGTGAACCTAAAAATACTCTAAAAAAAAAGTCTTTTAATTGAAAAGAAAAAGAAAAAGGTGTGTGTTTAGCGGGGTGGGGAGCCTGAAGCCAAACATAACTAGTGGTAATCCAACAAGTTACTTAACTCCTTTAAGTCACAATTTCCTTGGCTGAAAAGTGGGGATAAAAATAGTGTTGCATGTGCACATTAAAGGAGATCAAGTATATAGAGAACATGTTTTAAAAAATGACAACAAACACAATGCATGCCATACAAGTTCCTTCTAGTATTATTTTTTTCCTTTCCTTTATCTAAAATGGATAAGGTACATGATTGAAAAGTTAAAATAATCGATTTAACTTAACGGGGAGCCTTTGATGAACTAAAATTATAAGCAAAAATTTGAGCATAGGGCTTTCCTGGTGGCGCAGTGGTTGAGAGTCCGCCTGCCGATGCAGGGGACACGGGTTCGTGCCCCGGTCTGGGAAGATCCCACATGCCGCGGAGCGGCTGGGCCCGTGAGCCATGGCCGCTGAGCCTGCGCGTCCGGAGCCTGTCCTCCGCAACGGGAGAGGCCACAACAGTGAGAGGCCCGCGTAACGCATTAAAAAAAAAAAAAAAAAAAAAAAAAGGAGATCAAGTATATAGAGAACATGTTTTAAAAAATGACAACAAACACAATGCATGCCATACAAGTTCCTTCTAGTATTATTTTTTTCCTTTCCTTTATCTAAAATGGATAAGGTACATGATTGAAAAGTTAAAATAATCGATTTAACTTAACGGGGAGCCTTTGATGAACTAAAATTATAAGCAAAAATTTGAGCATAGGGCTTTCCTGGTGGCGCAGTGGTTAAGAATCCATCTGCCAATGCAGGGGACACAGGTTCAAGTCCTGGTCCGGGAAGATCCCACATGACGTAGAGCAACTAAGCCCACGAGCCACAACTACTGAGCCTGCGCTCTAGAGCCCATGAGCCACAACTACTGAGCCCACGTGCCACAAATACTGAAGCCTGCGCACCTAGAGCCTGTGCTCTGCAACAAAAGAAGCCACCACAATGAGAAGCCAGCACACCACAACGAAGAGTAACCCTGGCTCGCCACAACTAGAGAAAGCCCGCGCAGCAATGAAGACCCAACGCAGCCAAAAATTATTTTAAATTTATTTAAAAAAAAATTTTGAGCATAGTTTACGTACATTTTTCTGATAGGAGAAATGGCTTTTCTCAGATTTCTTAGCACTCTGCTATCTCATTTTAAGGTCTCTCTTAAAAACTGTCCTGAAACACAGCAAACTATGAAGGAGTTTTTCTTTGTTAAACCAACATAGACTAGAAGTTGACCACCAATCAAATATTCATTAAGAATGAAGCCAACGATGAACAGTAAATTCCTAAGGCATAAGTAAATGAACGTGAATTACTGGTTTTAGTTAAATTC
Source organism: Phocoena sinus (assembly GCF_008692025.1). Classification (NCBI taxonomy): domain Eukaryota; kingdom Metazoa; phylum Chordata; class Mammalia; order Artiodactyla; family Phocoenidae; genus Phocoena; species Phocoena sinus. The sequence goes on along the minus strand of NC_045782.1, from coordinate 45,580,982 downwards.
TAAAGAGAATTAAAATGTTCAAATAAGGGCACAAAGTTAAGACTAATTTGTTGATCCTACTTTTCTTCAAAACATTTTTAGCAGTTAAATTTGGTTGGGACCATAATTACACAACTTCCAGCTACTTAAACAACCTCACACTCTACAGTACTCACTCTTAATCCTGGTGGTTCAGAAGAAAGTGATAAGGTGCCAAAATAAGCAATTACGAGAAAATATTGCTGACTGTTTTTTTTCTTTGCTGCGCCACACGGCTTGTGGGATCTTAGTTCCCCAACCAGGGACTGAACCTGAGCCTTCAGCAGTGAAAGCACCAAGACCTAACCACTGGACTGCCAGGGAATTCCCAAAATACTGTTGACTGAATGTAAAATTTTACGTACTCTAAAATGCAGCACCTTACCTGTAACTCTTGTAAAATGGAAGCTGCCTCTTTGACGTCACCGTTTTGCTCTTTTATAGTTGCTAATGTTTTAGTCAGCCGAGCACGCTCAATTTCAACATAAATCTACAAACATGAGAGGTTTATATTATCTAAATTCCTACAGAAACGTGTTAAAATTGAAAAGGTAGAACTGGACTATTATTCAAACAAGGTATTTCTCTTGCAGCTGTCATGCACTTTATCCTCCACGTACAAACAGCACTGTGTGACATTTTACATTTCACAATCACATAATTTTAAAGAAAATATCTCTATAAAATGTTATCCATATTTTGCACTTTGCTTTGAGAACTTAAGTATGAAATCACTGTGCTTAACAACTAACAGGACCAAAAACTAAATAAATGGCACAGAAAGTGCCTTTAAAAGAACTGATTATTTGAAAAATAATAATAAACTTTGCAAAGAGCATATGCAGTCTATTATCTATAATTCAACCAATACTCTCATTCTGATTTCTCTTTAAATGCAAGGCTACTTTCTCTAAAAACATCTGATCTTGCTAAGTTAAAGTTACTAGCATTTTTGTAGCCATTTAATTTCCAACAAATTAAACATTAAAAATATAACTATAGCCTAACAAAGTCTAGGGAACTAATTTTCATGCTTGGGCTTGCTGACCCATTTAGCCTTTGCTCTGCAGCAACCCCTTTTCCCCACTCCAGTCCCAAATCCTTAATCTCCAATGATAACAAACTGCTTACACTTTCCTAAATGTACTAAGTGTTTCTCACTCTGATATCTCTGCATATAATTTCCCCTATGTCTTAAATGCCCTTCTCCCTATGCTCTGGCCCAGTAGAATTTCTATTCATTCTTAAAAAGCCAGCTGAGCCACCATAAACTCTCTGAGGCTTTCCTGGGGTCCTCAGCCAGTCAACCCCTACCTCTGTGCTGCAGGGAACAGCAAGCACATTGCTACTGTCATGACCAGCACAGTAACTATTTCCATGATTGATCTCTTTTGAGGTTAAAAATAGCGTCCTGCCCATTTTGGACCTTGCACAACACAGGTAGGTGCTCAATAAACGTTTAATGAACTAAACTATCAAAAGAGGCAGTAAGTTATATATAAACTAAGTTTTTGTCTTCAAACCACAAAAATCTACCTAGAAAGAAACGTATCTACCATAGCCACCATTTCATACTTGCTGTTTTTAGAGAAACACTAGATTGGGGGTGGGGATGGGGCACAGGCATCAAAAGAAATACAGATCGATTCTGGCAAGACAGTGAAAGTTTGAAAGCTAACCTCACACTGTAAACGCTCTAAGAAACCTTAGCTATCCCAAACATAGACTTCTTGAGCAGATCTAGGCCATGTGAAGAAATAACCTTACGTTTAATTATTACCAAATGTAAATTTGGAATCAGATCACTAATTTCTAGAAAAATCTGGATATACTAAGACTGTCACTATTTCAGTATATTCACTGGCATATGGGAAGACACTAGAAGGAGATATATTTACAAAGATATGGGTTAAATTAAGATGACGACATTCTGTGTATTCCATCTTATAAACACATACATATGTACTTATATAAAATGTTTAAACACATAAGTATCTCTGAACACAGGTAAGAAAGTACTTACTGTGAGTTCTGCTAATAGAAAACTTACCTTTCCTTCTGTAACCATTCGTAGAGTATCAATTAATCGAAGTTTGATTGGAAGATCTGTGATTTCCTCAACATAAGTACAGCACTGTTGAACCATTTTTGCAACAGCCTAAAATAATAAAAACCATTCATAAGTTAAATTCATTCCTCATACAGGAAAAGGAAGTATTTTATTGATGGAAGTGCTGTGGTCAGATCTGGTCTTCCCAAGCAACTCTAGATACTGAATTGCTGATTAAAAAAAAAATAAGAAATCAACCCCCCCCAGCCCCACCTCTGCAACCCTTAGCTAAGAAGTACTGAATACTCAGTGACAAAGCAGTAAAGGTTAGGAAAACCTCAGGTGTAAAGACCTTACCCCTCTCCACTACAACTGGTGGGTGAGCTGATTACACAACAGGAAAGGTGGAAGAGGCATGTCTGGCAATGTCCGTTAGAAGGCTGGCTGGCTAGCTTTTTTACAGTCAAGAAGAAAAGTATGGAAGAAGTGGCAACAGATTAAGGGCAGGGAAAGGTGGGGGGAGCGAAAAGCAGAGTTTAACAGTGGCTGTGACAGCAGTGAAACCATAAAAAAGAGTCGGTGGCAGAAGCAGAAGGTAAGACAGTTCCACCATCTGGGCGGGGAGCAGGAGCCACAGCCAGCCACGCCCACCTCAATAAAATTCGACACTGAAAAGCTCAGCAACTCTTGCCCACAGTTCCCTGACAGGTAGTACAAGCAGGCTGTACTACATTTCTTCCAGTGCTAACAGTCTATGATCTAGGTCAGGGGTCAGCTGACCTTTTCTGTATGTGTTTATAAATATTTACACAGTAAGTATTTTAGAGTTTGTGAGCCATAGGATCCTCTGTGGTGACTATTCATTTTTATTTTTTATTTTATAAATAAATGTATTTATTTATTTTTGTCTGCTTTGGGTCTTCGTTGCTGCACGCAGGCTTTCTCTAATTGCTGCGAGCGGGGGCTACTCTTAGCTGTGGTGCGCGGGCTTCTCATTGCGGTGCACGGGCTTCTAATTGTGGTGGCTTCTCTTGTTGCAAAGCATGGGCTCTAGGTGCGCGGGCTTCCCTACTTGTGGCTCATGGGCTCTAGAGCGCAGGCTCAGTAGTTGTGGCGCATGGGCTTAGTTGCTCCGTGGCATGTGGGATCTTCCTGGACCAGGGCTTGAATCCATGTCCCCTGCATTGGCAGGTGGATTCTTAACCACTGCGCCACCAGGGAAGACCTGTGGCAACTATCCAGCTCTGCCTTTGTAACTCCACAGATATGCCATACATGACAAATGGGTGTGGCTCTGTCCCCCCAAAATTTTATTTACAAAGGTGGCAGGTAGGATTTGGTCATTGGCCCATAGTTTGCCAACCCCTAATCTAGATTCTAAACAGCGTATCATAATCATTGATAATAATAATTAGGACTCTGTCATCAGGAAAATGTTAAATTACATTAAGCATATTTTAAGATAGCAGAAAAGTAAACAGAATATCTTGCTGTCAATTATATCTCAGTAAAGCTTTAAAAATAAATCCCATGGTATATCTTGCAAAGATTTCCTTGAAAAACATTTAATGTTCACATAGCTCAGATCAGACTTAATTATCTGAAAATTAGCTGTTTAGAGACTCCCAGGAGTTCCAGAGGCGAAGGTTTTATTGTAAAATATAACTTTCAGTAAGTGCAAAGCTCTGGAACACCTAGTCTCTCACAAAACAGATGATCCCTCTAAAACTAATTACAATAATGATTTCTAGAAAGGCATACAACTTGATCATTCTAAAAGCTGTGCAAAAAATACATTAACAGAAACCAGATGGGGAAAAGAAAAGGAAACAAATCAATATTCTAATGATAAGTGAACATCCTGCTGCTCCCTGAAAATAACTGTAAGGAAGTCATTAGGGGAGTTACAGCTGGCATGATGCTGACCCTCTGCGCTCAACGATAGTGAGTTAGAAAACATTAATCTTAAGCAACCTAGAAAAGGTTATTTTAAGAAGATTACTACTTTCTAACCCTGATAAAGCAAAAATGAAAAGTTTGAGGTAAAACGTAGTTATGAGAAAAGGAAAGAGATATTTGGAGTCCCTAAGTACTTTCCAGCTGTGAAGACATAACATGTTAAGGCACAAAGAGCAGCTCTGGTTCCAGTTCTGGGGATGTCACTAGCCAGCTGTAACACTTACTCCAACTCTTTCCCCAAGAAGCCTTCCCTAATAAACTTAATTAAAACCTTTCTCTTCCTCTTTTCATACATCTTAGCATTTTTACTATTCTAATGTCACTTACTATATGTTACCATGTATGCAAGTAATTTTTAAAAAATTTAAAAATCAATCTTGGGACATGTTAAAGATTGCTATGATTACTTGCGATTTATGTTCTGTACTAAGCTATAGGTTACTTACACATTTCTTCACATTCCAAGAGCCTTACATACAAAATTCAGTTTCTCTATCAGAAAAGTAACAGAGTAAACAGTCCCTCTACTAGTTCTAAAATGTTATGACTTTATGAAATTAAATCTGTATTTTAGGATATGTGCTTTGAACTTTATATTAATACTATATAAAACACATATTTTTGTTTATTTTAACCCAGGTTGCCCCAAGACTTCTAATTAAGTAGCCCTTTCAAAATTGTCCCATAGAGAGCAAGTTTCTTAGAAAATCAGAGGAGGATGGTTTATCCATGTTAGTCTCTCAAACCACAGAAATAAGCAGCAAAAATCATATTTAGATGTTAAAAAAAATTATATTTAAATGAATTTCACATTCACATGTCCTAGAGAGCCTCAATTAAATCTATGTTAATTCTTTTTTTTTTTTTTTTTTTTTTTTTGCGGCACGCAGGCCTCTCACTGTTGTGGCCTCTCCCGCTGCGGAGTACAGGCTTCGGACACGCAGGCTCAGCCGCTCCGCGGCATGAGGGATCTTCCCGGACCGGGGCACGAACCCGTGTCCCCTGCATCGGCAGGCGGACTTCCAACCACTGCGCCACCAGGGAAGCCCTATGTTAATTCTTAACAGTGAATTTAATATGCATGTAAACTTATCTAAGAAAAAGGAAAAAAACCAACCACAGTAACTTTGCTTTTTGCAAAAAATAATTTAACCCACTCTAATATCAAGCTCACTCTCACAGCAGACTAATTAATAAAATAAGGGCTTTGGACAAGAACCCTGTACTTCTATTTTTTTGTTCTACTACTACCTTGTTTTACAATGTCATTACCTTTAACATTTGAAAGCAAAAAATAAAAACCCATAAGCTACTCGGAACAGCATTTTAAATATAAAATATAAATGTAAAAAGTGGAGTCTACTTCTACAGAGGATCATTTAAATATATCGCAAGCAGAACAGGAAAGCAGTAAAGAAAATCCAGCTTCACAAAAACACCAAAAGAGAACATATATAATCTTTAAACAAAATGAGTAGTCTGAAATTTTTAACAAAATGATGTCTGAAAATGGCCTAAAAAATAAGTTAAATAGGGGCTTCCCTGGTGGCTCTGTGGTCGAGAATCTGCCTGTCAATGCAGGGGACATGGGTTCGATCCCTGGTCCGGGAAGATCCCACATGCCGTGGAGCAACTAAGCCCGTGCACCACAACTACTGAGCCCACGTGCCACTACTACTGAAGCCCGTGCGCCTAGAGCCCATGCTCCGCAACAAGAGAAGTCACCGCACTAGAAAGCCCACGGGCAGCAACGAAGACCCAAGGCAGCAATCAATCAATCAATAAGAGAGAGAAGCCCCCGTTCACCACAACTATAGAAAGCCCGCGCGCAGCAACTAAAACCCAACGCAGCCAAAAAAAAAAAAAGTTAAATATTAAGTGCTTAATAAAGGCATGATAAAGTAAGTTACGGATTATCGACTTGACAGATTATAACACAACCATTTAAAATAATAAATATGAAGGAGCGACATGGAAATAGAAGCTGCATCAACACTCTCAGAATAATTTTGTAAAAGTATGCAAATATATAAAGATTAGAAGACAAAAATAAAAGCAGTTGTCACGAGAATATGGATAGAATTTTTAAAAACTCTCTAAATGTTGTGATGTTGATTTAACAGTAGATTTAAAACAGATTCATAGAAAGGTTTTTTTTTCTGAAAGTCCTTATTTAAATTTGAATGTATTTGTTTTTGATCAATCATGAACTCACTTGTTTTAACTGACTCCTTCTTTTTGACAAAAGCATAATATTTTCATTAAGTAAATCCCATTCTTTAGCCTCATAGCACATCTTCACTACTGCAACTAAGATACGGGATGTAGACACCATATCAGAAGCCTGTAAGGATGAAAATATATTGAAAGTTAATGGAAACAGTATCAAATGAAATTAATGGCAATTGAGGTTTTCATTATAATCTACTCACAGTTCGGGTCTGTTTTTCCAAAGAGAGAAGGGTTTCAATGACTTCTTGAAGTCTTCCTTCCTAAAACAAAAGGTAAATGAACAATGAAAACACCAACAACACAAAACCAAATAACTTAGTCTAACATGAGATGCTTCTGACACAGAAAGACAAAATCAATAGCCTATTTTAGAGGAAAGAGACTACTGTTGTCTTTTTCTCCTTTTCATGATACTGCCTGCTTCTCCAGAGGATTCCAGAAGTCAGTGGTTCCCAACTTGGGGCCCACAAGCTACTTTTTTTTTTAAATAGATCTTTATTGGAGTATAATTGCTTCACAATGCTGTGTTAGTTTCTGTTGTACAACAAAGTGAATCAGCCATATGCGTACATGTATCCCCATATCCCCTCCCTCCCACCCTCCCTATCCCACCCCTCTACGTCATCGCAAGGCACTGAGCTGATCTCCCTGTGCTATGTTGCTGCTTCCCATTAGCTATTTTACATTCAGTAGTGTATATATGTCGATGCCCTAACCCACTACTAGGCATATACCCTGAGAAAACCATAATTCAAAAAGAGACATGTACCCACAATGTTCACTGCAGCACTATTTACAATAGCCAGGACATGGAACCAACCTAAGTATCCATCAACAGATGAATGGATAAAGAAGATGTGGCACATATATACAATGGAATACTACTCAGCCATAAAAGGAAATGAAATTGAGTTATTTGTAGTGAGGTGTATGAACCTAGAGTCTGTCATACAGAGTGAAGTAAGTCAGAAAGAGAAAAACAAATACCACAAGCTATTTTTTTTTTTTTTTTTGCGGTACACGGGCCTCTCACTGTTGTGGCCTGTCCCGGTGCGGAGCTCCAGACACGCAGGCTCAGTGGTCACGGCTCACAGGCCCAGCCGCTCTGCAGCATGTGGGATCTTCCCGGACCAGGGCACGAACCCGTGTCCCCTGCATTGGCAGGCGGACTCTCAACCACTGCTCCACCAGGGAAGCCCCACAAGCTATTTTTAACATTTCAAAATGCCTAGGAGAAACTGACTCTAGAACAACAATGATTTAACACTCAAGAAAAACATCAAGTCTTTGTTTTGGATTCTAATTCATCACCTCAGTGTGGTAACACCTGTTTATCTTGTTCTGAAGAGACTCTTAACTGGCTGTCACCCGTGTCTTTGAAGAATAAAAATGGGAGAATAATGATTTCTTTATAAATTCACCAAAAGTATTTTAAAGCATGAAGTTCTGAGGAGAAATAAAAAGGATAGTTGGTGGTAAAAAGATAGGAAACCCTGGTTTAATTTTTCAATGACTTTAGAAATAAATAATAATTGTGCTTAAAGAAAACAAAGCCTACCTGAGATTACCCACGCATGCTAAACCAAGTCATCAATTGACAATAATCTCCATCTCATACGTAAAAACAAAACATTCTCCCTGGGGCATACATTAAGAAATAACAAAATTCAAATAATATAAATCTAGATGATAATACACCAGGACTAAAATAAGCCATATTAGGAACCACACATTTTGATAAAAACAAAACCAACCCACAGCACAAAGATTGCATTAATTTAAGATATTGATATTACTAACACTGAATGAATTGGAAGTGATGAGGAGGGTTTCATTTATAAATTGCTTTTCTAACCCTAAAGGAAATTTATTTTTATTTTAATGACATTCATAGATGGTACATGAGTACTACTCTTTTATTGATGAGAGAAACTAAACAGCTTTTGAATTAAGGGCACAATGTTTAGACTTTTCAAAATACTGTTCCCATATTTTCCAAGATAACTTTTAAGCTATGAATTTTCTAGGCAGCACAGAAAATGTACTGTATAGGCATTGTTTCAATTTATTTTAATTAAATCTAAAACATACAATTACTAACATTTTAACAATGTTTCCCATGCAAAGGGGAGCACCAGTTCTGAAAGCTGTATAGGTTTACGTGTACAATAAATGTTGGCTAAATGTCCATCAGAGCAGAAGAACAAAGAACAAATCTATAAATTCTCCAAAGTTAAAGGTTAATAAATCATAAAAATCAAAGAATCGAAACCTGTGTTGTTCAAAGATCAACTGTAATTTCCATAGGGAAATGGTTACTACTTGGCAACAAAATATAGTGCAAAAATTGCTAAGATGCAAAATACTGTTTACTGATGGTCCCCTCTTGTCACTTTTGTAATTACTATTAGTCACATGATTGTGATCAACAGCATGTAGTTTACTGTATGGTATTTTAATTCAGAAATATGTATTTTAAAGAACTGCACCCTACAATGAAGGAATCACACACCACTCTAGAGCTGGGGTCTACCAGTATCAACAAAACATTAAACGTTACTGTCACCTTCTCAGAAAGGCGTTCTTGGATAATGCTCTCTAAAGTCAGTAGTCACTCAGCACCTCCTTTAACACTCCAGCCCACTGACTTTCTGCTTTGCAATGACCCTGTGGACAAAAAATGTCACCTGCCATTTCAGTAAACAAAGGATGTTGCAGCCGTAAAACAGGATACTGGTCCTAGATAGTTACGATGCATATCAAAGAAATGATTTCAGTAAGCCCAGGCTCTTGCATCTTCCCCTACAGAGAAAAACACTAAAATCATTAACTTGAGATGTCTGTTTTTGTGATTAGCAGTAATCTTTTGATGTTCAACTACATGTTTGTTTTTTTTCAGCCAAAACTCCTATGTATTCTGGCTCCTCCATCACCTCTTTGGAACAGTCCCTCAGAGCTATCTGAGTGGCTGCCTTTTTGGGCTACAGTTCTCAGTAATGCCCCAAATAAGACATAATTCTCCACTTTTACGTTGTGTATTTTTTTTCAGTTGACAACCCCAAACTCTTTTCCATTTTAATGTTCACTGTCTTTCTAATCTCGCTAGAATGTACTCTCTAAGAGCAGGGGCCATGTCTATACTGTTCACCACTGTAGCTCAGTGCTCTGCACCTACCCAAGCATATAATGGTGCTTTTGTAGATATTCTGGAGCATCCCTTTATACCTTGTACCACAGTTATTAATGTGCATGTCTTGCCTCCTAAGTGGTCTATAAGTTCTTTAGGGCTGGACATTGTTTGATTGTTTCCCTTACACCAACCTGCACACAGTATGTGTTCAATGGATTGACATTGACCTGAACTATTCACTTGATCTTGGCTTACAATTCCTGATTCTTACTGTTACAGTAAGTAGGATGTGACAAATTATATGGGTGACAATTCAGTGCTATCTGAGAAACGTTACCATCAATTTCATTAAATACAACTCCCAATTCTCTAATCATCCCACTTTTCCACCCAATCTTCCATGTTCAAGCTTATGGCTAAACATCTTCCTCGTTCCTTTCCTATCTATTCACATATCTTCCTTGAAATTCTACCTCCTCAATGCTGCCTTTCAACTCAGAGGAACAAAGTGGTCAGAGCTATCAAAACCAAGTTGTTAGAACATGTGACTTTTGTGATTCCTTTTTCTCATTAAAATAATCCTTGTCGGGGATTCCCTGGTGGCGCAGTGGTTGAGAGTCCACCTGCCAATGAAGGGGACACAGGTTCGTGCCCTGGTCTGGGAGGATCCCACATGCCGCAGAGCGGCTGGGCCCATGAGCCATGGCTGCTGAGCCTGCGTGTCTGGAGCCTGTGCTCCGCGACGGGAGGGGCCACAACAGTGAGAGGCCTGCGTACCGGGGCGGGGGGCGGATATCCTTGTCAATGAGGTAAATGACTAAGAAGTTTATTCAACATCAATACATGTTGGGTATCTGTATATTCTGTATGTTTGTGTCCTTTAACTCCTAAATGATCCAATCTTTTAATGATTTCTTAAACAACCTCAACAAGTAAGAAAAGGCCCATAAAAAGTTAACCACAAACAGTTGAAATGTAATGCCAATCCAATACTTTTAAATGACCCATTTCTTGAAGGGGTCTTTTGTCCAAGCTACTAACGATCAGTAAACTGTTTTACATTTCACTTCCTCTTTATTTTTAGTGTTAACCATGAGAAGAGGTTGCAGGTGACCAAATGAAATGAAAAGACATTAAGAGGAGGGAGAGCGACTTCCCTGATGGCGCAGTGGTTAAAAATCCTCCTGCCAATGCAGGGAACATGGGTTCGAGCCCTGGTCCAGGAAGATCCCACATGCCATGGGGCAATTAAGCCCGTGTGCCACAACTACTGAAGCCCGCGCGCCTAGAGCCCGTGTTCTGCAACAAGAGAAGCCACCACAATGAGAAGGCCGCACACCGCAACAAAGAGTAGCCCCCGCTCGCCACAACTAGAGAGAGCCCGCATGCAGCAATGAAGACCCAACGCAGCCAAAGATAAATAAATGAAATAAATTAAAAAAAGAAGGGAGAAACGAAGGATATATTTGATTTAAGAATGCAAGTAGGGCTTCCCTGGTGGCGTAGTAGTTGAGAGTCCACCTGCCGATTTAGGGGACACGAGTTCGTGCCCCGGTCCGGGAAGATCCCACATGCTGCGGAGCGGCTGGGCCTGTGAGCCATGGCCACTGAGCCTGCGCATCCGGAGCCTGTGCTCCACAACGGGAGAGGCCACAATAGTGAGAGGCCCGTGTACCGCAAAAAAAAAAAAAAAAAAAAAAAAGAATGCAAGTAGTCCCTAAATAACCATATGCCAAATATACACGGTAATCCAAAAGCAGGCAGTGGGGGTAGGGGTTGGAGGGGAACCTTCTGTGCATTAGAACTGTTAAATACTACATCTTTACAGTTCAGAAAAGGCCCTCATTAGATTAATTTTTAACTCCCTAATGCCAGGGTGAAATAACAACTATTATCTAGAACTAGTATCACTTTTATTATCTCACCAATCTGATACAGGGTCCTCAAATAGCAATCACAGAGGCAGTAGAATATAATGGTTAAAAACAGGCTCTGCAAAAAAAAAAAAAAAAAAAAACAAAACAGGCAGCCAGAATGCTTGAGTCTAAATTCCAGATCTACCACTGTGTTACTTTAAGAAAGACACTTACCCTCTCTGACCCTCAATTTTCTCTTCAGTGATATGAGCATAATAATATCTATAGTTCCTGCTTCATAAAGCTGGTGTTAGGATTAAGGCAATGATGGCTAACATTATTAGTCACTGTTGTTATTTGCTAGGTGAGTGTTAGGACACAGAAACAGAATTGTACTAGGTCAGGGACTTCCCTGGTGGTCCAGTGGGTAGGGCTCTGCGTTCCCAATGCGGGAGGCCCAGGTTTGATCCCTGGTAGGGGAACTAGATCCCGATTGCATGCCACAACTAAGAAGTTCACGTGCTGCAATGAAAAGATCCCGCATGCCGCAACTAAGACCAGGAGCAGCATGCACGCATGCATAAATAAATAAAGAAATAGATAGATAGATAGATACATGGATAGATAGAACTGTACTAGGTCACAATTGTAGGAGATTCAAATGGCCTAGATTTGGCAAGTATACCACCTGGGTTTAGACTTCGGTCTGACTTTTGAAGGCTTCTGCTATATGTGGTATTCTCACCTGATACATTCTTATTAATTCTCTATACACATAATTTTTATCTTCGAATGTCTTTCACATTAAAAATAAAAAATGTCTTAAGGAAAGTAAGCACAGAAGTGATAGTCTCTTAAAGAAGCCATGGGATGTAGCAAAAAGAACACTATACCTATTGCCAGGAGACCTCAGCTTGATCTGATTCTTCTACAGATCTTGGATAACTACTGAAGCTGCCTGAACCTTGGTTTTCTCACAAGCAAAGTGAAGGTAACAAAACTTCCTTCAGTTTTATTGATGGGCTCAAAATAAAAAACAAAAGAATGTATGCTAAAGTGTTCCATGCATTCCAATGTAGAAATGCAATGCTTTAAGTATTTTTTTTATGATTGGCAGAATGGCTATAAAATAATATAAAATGAGGGATAGAAAGCAAAACAGGGAAACATACCCTAAAAAACCCTAAGACAGATATCTAATCCAAAAGTCGAAAACTGTGGGTCTGTATTAAAAAAACCTTCTACTGGGCTTCCCTGGTGGCGCAGTGGTTGGGAGTCCGCCTGCTGATGCAGGGGACACGGGTTTGTGCCCTGGTCCGGGAAGATCCCACATGCCGTGGAGTGGCTGGGCCCGTGAGCCATGGCCGCTGAGCCTGTGCGTCCGGAGCCTGTGCTCCGCAGTGGGAGAGGCCACAGCAGTGAGAGGCCCGCGTACCACAAAAAAAAATAAAAAACAAAAACCTTCTACCTTCCCATGCCCCAGCCCTCTTCCCCCTGCCCCGCCTTCCCACAAAGACAATCCATATCTACACCTTGTTTTGTTCGACAGGCACAGTGGCTTAAGAGAAAAATCAGGGCTTCCCTGGTGGCGCAGTGGTTAAGAATCCGCCTGCCAACGCAGGGGACACGGGTTCGAGCCCTGGTCCAGGAAGATCCCACATGCCGTGAAGCAACTAAGCCCGTGCGCCACAACTACTGAGCCTGTGCTCTAGGGCCCGCAAGCCACAACTACTGAAGTCCGCGCACCTAGAGCCCGTGCTCCGCAACAAGAGAAGCCACGGCAATGAGAAGCCTGCGCACCGCAAGGAAGAGTAGCCCCCGCTCGCCACAACTAGAGAAAAGCCCATGTGCAGCAACGAAGACCCAACACAGCCAAAAATAAATAAATAAAATCAATAAATTTAAAAAAAGAAAAATCAAATGGCTTTAATTTTACATAGTTTAACAGGCCCCAACATTCCCTGCTTCAAACATTTCCATCACCCACTTGACACCCAAAAAATCATTTGGCATTTGAGTTTGCAAATCTTCTCAACTGTCTTGAACATAACAGTGATGTTCTAAATAAATGCCATACATTGACTGCTAGAACAATTGTAGCAGCGAAGTATTTTTTTCTTACTGGCCTATAAGCTATTTGAAAGCAAGAGCTTTGTCCACTAATCTTTATACCCCCATAAAGTCTAGCACTGACTGGGTCTTACACACGGTAGGCTATCAGAAGAAATTGGTGAGGGGAAGATTTTTTTTCACCCTAGTCTCAGTTTTTGGAACAACTGTACTCCTTTAAAGCAATTAGTTTCTTCCTTATGGCAACTATCAATCTATTAATTCCAAAGAGGTGGTTTGGGGCTGACTTTGACCTGTACATATGTTTTGTCTGATCTACATGGTATTGGCTCAAACAGTGCTTTAAAACAGATTAGTGTCCAGTTTCTAAATATAAAGGCAATTCATATAAAAATCCATATTCCTGGTCTCTCCCTCAAATTAGAGGAGTTCGTAAAGCGTGGCCTTCATTCGCAATTGGCAAAGATTAACCTGAGGTGCAGGGTTCCTACTCTCTTTCCTTGAGCAGGTGCTCAGAAGTTCAGGTTTCATTACACTTTGCTCACTGGGCAGGACACTCGGTGAGAGCAGAAGCTCTAGAATCAGTATGCCTGGGTTTGCATCCTGGCTCCGCCACTTTACGAGCTGTATGACTTTGGAGCATGTGACTCAACTTCTGTTAGACTGTTTTCCTATCATAAAATAAGAATGATAATAATACCTACCTCACAGGGCGAAGGTGAGGATCAAATGAGTTAATACATGAGTGCCTGGCACTGCAGAAAGCACTCAATAAATGTCAGAGATTGTTTATCTGCCCTGCGCTGGAGGTGTTTTGAGTTTTCCAACCTCTATGTAACTGGTGATGTTTCTTTTATGTAACTGGTGATGTTTCTTTATAGTAGCAGCTAGAAAGCTCAGAGATGAATTGATGGCTACCCTCCACTTAGGGTACTGAACCTAAGAAATACAAGTGTATCAACTTCATCATCTTTCCCTAACCTTGTCTTTTGTAAAGCCCCACTAAATTCTTTTTTGGAAAAAAAGGTAAGCATTGAAAGGGTTCCTTGAGAATTAAATGTGAAGTATTACTTGACACTCCTTCTGCCCCTGAATTTAGTATGTTTTAATGTACTTAGGTAGCAAGCTCCCTAAGAGACAAAAACGACCCTATTAGTGAATGCATCCCAGATGAATAGCAATACATGTTTGTGGCTGGACTGATCAAGGAATTTAAAGAGGCCTGAGCACAACCCTTAACAACGTTCCCCGATGAAGGTGATGCAACAACTATCCAAATCCTAGTCAGGCACCTAGGTTTAAATCCCTGGTTCTACCTATTGCTAATGTTAGGATGGACAGACAACTCTAAGCCTTGGTTCCTTTACATGTAAAATGATCCACAAAGTTGCCTGACACACAGCATCCCATATTGCACGATAAATGTTCAGATCAAGTAAAATTTCTATTTCATGGGAGATATGCAGCTGGGCTAAACTACTGTTAACGACCTCCATTAATTATGTTACTTTGTACTTCTGTGCCTGTTTGCCTTTACTCGTGCAGTTCCCGCTTCCAGGGATGACTCCTCCCCAACCCAATCTTATTCTGCAAGGCCTGATACAAACGTCAGCTTCTCTGTAAAACCCTCCCTTAACCGACCAGTAAAAACGAACGGCTTCCTTCTGTGTTCCAGTAAGACTTTCATACTTGTATGGCACTCACTACCACGCGTAACTTGTGTAATTTGTTGTGTACACGGACTCCTTAGGGCCAGGGGTCCTGTGTTAATCACCTTCATCCCTATCCCTTTCCTGTCCCTTCTCCTGGCCAAAGGCCAAGCACATCGCCACGATGCGTACGCAACTTAACCAGAGAAACTGATTCGACAAGAGCAAGAGAACTAAACTCTCTGATCTAGCGTGAATGCTGAAGCGGCCTTAATCCCTGAGAAACTACTCAAGTAAACGTGAAACTGCATCCAAGAAAAGGTAAAAAGTACTAATGGAGCCCCATTCCTAAGGGAATGAAGTGACCATCTGTCCTGGGGAGGTTCTGGGAAGCTGTATGCACTAGCGTACTCCGGCTGCGGGGTCTCCCTGGTCAGGCCGACCTGGGATCTCCTACTTCTGCAGGCCTAGCTCGGGCCGGGCAGGCAACAGCGGGATGCGCGCTCCAGCCCGCAGGCTCCCTGAGGCCTAAGCAAGCTCGGCGCCGTGACTCAGCCCCTGGCTCCCGCCAACACCCAGCCGGCCTCCCCTCACCTTGGCCAGCTTCTCGCACTCTGGCAATCGCTGATCCACCGTGGCGCTGTAGTCCACCTCCATCTTGACGATGCGCCCATCTGCCCGCTCCAAGTCGCCGTCCGCCATGGTCCCTACCTGAGCGTCCGTTGATGTCCCCCTAATTCGGCACCACTAGTCTCCCACACCGGAAGCTGCCGGCGCACCCCCTCAGGCAGTGCGTCGGCAGCCCGCGCGAAGGACCCCACGAGGCCCCCTGCGCTGGCCGCCAGGCAGGCAGCGCCGCGGACAGCCCTGGGGGCGGAGCTGGGGCGCGAGGCTCGCTCGTGCACCGTACGTCCGGTTTTGTCTTTGCTGACAGACTTCTCATCTACAGTTTGCGGTGAGAAAAGCTAGTGTAATCGAATAGGCTATGATACATATTCTTACACCTCTGTTTTGAAATATGATTTCTCAGAGCCGTGGGCAAGTCGCTTAACTTTTCTTGGATCTCGGTTTTCTCCTGTCTATAGGAGCAGGCTGAAATAAACGCCGAAGAAAAGAGTTCTCAGGTTTCATCTGGTTGAGAATCTTGGCATAATCTGTGGGATCTCTTAAAGTTAATAAGAGAAGGTATGGCAGTGGCTGAGTAGTATAATAGGTAAATATTATGTTGGTAAGAAGAATCTTTAGAAAGACGTTTTATTTGCTTTCCCTTTCCAAACTCTTATGAGCATCAAAAGAGATCACGTATATCCGAGCCGATTTTCCAGTTAGGGACCATACAAGTTTTCTTTATTATCATCCACACCATCTGGGTCCCTCTTTTTAAAAAAAGCTTAAGATCCTTGAACGTGAGAATGAGGCTGTGTGTGGTGTGGTCCAAGTGTCAACAGTAGCCTGAGAAGCAAACAGGAAATCTTGGAGCGGTCTACTGTTATGTTAGTGATTCTCAGTTTAATCAGCACCAACCTCCCTTTATATATGCTGAATAGACCTTTTCTTAAAAAAAGAAAAACTGAAAAAAAAAAAAAAAAAAGAAAAACTGTTCTGGGGACTTCCCTGGCCTTCCAGTGGTTAAGACTCTGCTTCCCATGCAGGGGGTGTGGGTTCAATCCCTGGTCAGAGAACTAATATTCCGCATGCTGCATGGCTTGGACAAAAAAATTAAAAAGAAAAAACAAACAAACTATTCTGGAATGAAAATCATGGATAATATAACCCATCTACACACATAACTAAAAAACAAGCACGAAACAAGAAAACATCCTAGCTGTAAAGGAGAAACATTGCAAAATAATAATATATTTCAAAATATAAAGGCTAAAACATGTCTACAGTAGAAATACAAAGAAAGCCATTTGCTTGTACACATATACAATACAATAACTATAAATGCAAACATTACAGCTGCCACAGGTGTGTTCTTTTGGTTCCTCAAGCATAAGGGTGGCATGATTTTTCCAATATGGTGTACAACTTCTTGGTAAAGTTCTGACTATATTGAAGTATAATCTTCCATTGTTTTTCACATAGAAGAAGTCTTAGAAAATTTAGTGCGTATTAAAACTTCAAAAAAAAAAAAGCTTGGCATATGTATAATGGAGTTAGGCCTCAGACACATAAGGAGGTGTCTGGCAGGACGTTGAAAAGTCTGATGGAATGTGAGACGATATTTTATTGTGTAGGTTTGTTGCATTGCAGTTGTTCAGCATCCCAATTACATGTTGATACCTTCCTCATCCACCGTGACTGTGACAACCCCAAATTCCCTTACAAATTTCGAAAGCACACTCTAACAGCTCGTTGAGACACACTAGGGTAAGATGTTTTCTGGCTCTACATTTGGTGGGCAGTTGCTTTGACTAGAGTAGACAAAAGGATTTGGAGTTCTACACTTTGTGTGAAAAGTTTGATAAAACAAAAAGTAACAAAGGTGTGATGGACTAAACAGATTTATAGTTTACGGAACTCAAAAAATAAGAGTGTAAAGAAGGCAAATAGGTGGAGAAAAGTCAGTTGGCTCCACAGCAAACTGAAGCCCTTCCTCTCTAGGCTTGGAGGTAACAATAATGAAAGCCAATTGAAATCTAAGGAAAAGACTGCAAAGGAAACAAAAATTTAAAGTGAAGTAAATAAAGAAGGAAACCAGTAAAAGTCCGAGCAATGGGCAGAGAAAATAGATAAAAGTACTGTATTATAGACAGATTCTTTATAAATCTATTATTTGAGTGAGCCTGAGATTAAATATGTGGCTTTGTAAGAAAGAAATTGGTTTCAGAAGAGAAAAATTGGCAGTGGAAGAATAAGGAATCTAGGAATTCCCTGGCTGCCCAGTGGTTAGGACTCCAAGCTTCCACTGCAGGGAGCACAGTTTCCATCCCTGGTTAGGGAACCTGCGTGCCACGCCGCATGGCCAAAAAAAAAAAAAAAAAAAGAATAAGGAATCTAAAATGAAGGGAGAAGTACTGATTGGAAAAAGTTTATTCAGAAAGAACCATGGTAATATATATTATGATACTAGTTATTGAACATAGTGTGCCTATATATTAATTGCTACTTTGGTATATATATTTTTTCATATTTGGCATTTCTGGCACTTTCAGCTTATTGGCTGTGCACATACCTGACCCAAAGTTCCTGCCTTTGTGAAGTGAACATTCTAATGGGGAGGAAGACAGAAAATCAATATGTAAATATGTGCCAGGGATGATAGTGCTTGGGAGGTGGTCAAAGAGGGCATCGCCAGTGAGCTAAGACCTGCAGTAAGGGAGTCTTGCAGGTTGCTGGGGGATGAAGATTCTAGGCAGAGGCAGGAGCAAGAACCCTGAGCTGAGAGCAATCAGATCATGCCTGGCTTGTTTGAAAAACAGAATGAGTAAGGGCGAGAGTTGTGGGAGATGAGATTTAAGGCAATTTGACCATTAGAAGGACTTGGTTTTTAATCTGAGTGAGATGGAGAGCCAATGGGAGTTTGGGGCAAAGGAGTGGCAGGACCTGATTTACATAGTAAAGGAATCACTCTATTTCCTAAGAGACAGAAGCTGTTTTCTGCTGGGCAGAAGCTGGGAGACTAGTTAGAAAGTTTTTGCAATAATGCAGGGGGAAAATGATGGTGTCTTGGACGAGGGTGCAGGCAGTAGAAGTAGTAAGAAGTGGCTAGATCCTGGATATAATCTGAAAATAGAGCCAAGATAGGACTTGTGGTTGGTTATGAGAGGAAAGGGGTCAAACATGTCTGCAAGATTTTTGAGCTCAATCTCTGAAAAGATGGAGTTGCCATTTGCCAAGATGGAGCAGACTAGGGACAAGAAAGTCAGAAGGAAAAGGACAGGAGTCAGTTTTGGATATGTTAATTTGAGGTGCCTATTGGGTATCCAAGTGACAATGCTGAGAAGGCAAGTGGATATACAAATGTCAAATTAAAGGGAGTCATTTGGGCTAGAGATTTGAAGTTAGGAGGCATTAACATACTGATGGTATTGAAAGTCGCAGGGCTTACATTACAGAAAACTTCCTGAAATGTGTGTAAAATATTTGTTTGTAAAATATTTGTTTTTATTTATTTGCTTACATATATTTTTGGCCGCACCGCTTGCGGGATCTTAGTTCCCTGACCAGGGATTGAACCCGGGCAGTGAAAGCTCCAAGTCCTAACCACTGGACCACCAGGGAATTTCCAAAATATTTGTTTTTATAAATTGCTTATTTTAAAGGCAATGGGAGAACTTGATATTTTCAAGTCTGTTATGAATCATTTTGTAAAGAAAAATATTTTATCTTTTGGGTAAAGGTCAGGTGAGTAAAGGCATACCTAAGTCATTGTATCCATTTACTCTCGCTGCTGTAACAAATAACCATGAATTTGGTGGCTTGAAACAAAAGCAATTGATGCCCTCACAGTCTGGAATCCAGAAGTCTGAAGTCAGTGTCAGTGGGCTGAAATCAAGGTATGGCAGGGCCATGCTCTCTCTGGAGGCTCTAGGGGACAGTCTGTTCCTTGCCTCTTCCAGCTTCTGGTGGCTGTGGGCATCCCTTGGCTTGTGGGGATCTCATCACTCCAGTCTCTGCTTTCATGGTCACAGTGACTTCTCCTCTTCTGTGTGTGTGTGTGTGTCAGATGTCCACCTGCCTTTCTCTTACACAGATACTTGTGACTATATTTAGGGACACCCAGATAATCCACGGTAGTCTCATCTCAAAGTCTTTAACTTAACCACATCTGCCAAGACCCTTTTTCCAATATGGTAACATTTTCAGTTTCCAGGGCTTAGGGCCTGATGTCTTTGGGGCCATTATTCAGCTACACTGTAGTCACCTACGCAATTTCTAAGCTGGGGTTTTGATATAAACGGTTACATGCTCTTAATAGCAAACATAATTCCTTCTTCTCTCTGGGGGCATTTAAAACGTTCCACAAAAAGTCAAATTCCATGACGTCTCTATGGCACTACATAGCTAAAAAATACTATTTCTGGATCTGTGTTGACATCATTTGATGATACTAGGTCAAATATAATTTGGCATTAAAGAGTTACCGTAAGTTATGGTTGCACAGTTACTTCCTCTTAAAGGATACTCAGGGTCAAGGACAACGTCTTCTTTCATCACTAAAATTTCTCTCCAGTGAGTATAGGTTACAGATCCTCTCATAATTCATCTCAAAATATTCCAATGTTTGCCAACTTCTGTAAAAGCAGGTAATGCAATAAAAAGTGAAACCTTCATAAAATTTATTACTAGCTTATTTATTAAAAAAAAAAAAGAAGACAAAACCATACGTTTGGCCACGGATCCTCCAGGGTTTTTTCCCATGTGAAGCAATTTGTACCACATCATTGTCAATTAATCTTTATTTTATGAGCATTTACTGCACAGCTGTAAGCAATTCCACATCAAAGGCATTCTCCGTATTTAAAAGAGGACTGATAAATGGGTCTACACATAAGAATTGCTTTGGGACTTGCTTTGTGTAGTTTTATTAAGAATGAATTTAACATTTGCATAGGACCTAACAAGGTTAGACATACAAGTGTTTAAAACACACACACACACAGGAATATATAGACATAGGCTTCTCTGGAATTAAAAAATGTTTAATAAAACAATTGCAAAGTATAACTTTGATTTTCAAAAATTGCCCTTAAAGAGGGGGAGGGGCATGTCAAAAGGACGCAGGAACCGACCTGGAAGAGCTACCAATGGCCAAAGCTGGGCCAGTGTAAACAACAAAAATAACGTCGTATTGAATTATAACTCAAAGTAGAGAAGAAATATGCCTGAGTCCACACTGATATAAATAAATAATTGAATGAACACACAAATGAGGGAGAAAGGACACATCTTGCAGGATACCATATTGTGTGTGTAGATACCCTCCCCTTGAGGGGGTGGGGCTTAGCTCTGCTCCCTTGAGTGTAGGCTGTGCTTCAAGACTACCTTCCAAAGAATAGAGTATGGAAAGGGAAAACTAGTCACTACAATAGAAAAACTTGGTAGACATTACCGTAACCAAATGATAAAGTTAAGTCCTTTATCAAGGGCTACTTGGCTAATAGAAAGCAGAGCATGGGAATGAGAAGGGGACATCTTTATAGAACTGTGATATAACAGTTTTGTTCTGTTCCTTCTCTCCTTAGCTCTAAAACAAGTTGAAGTTCAGTCTCTTCAAAAGCTTCTTTGGAGTAGCTACACATTTAGATAAGATTAATGAATGTTACATAATGCAGTGATTCTGCGCTGCAGCAGTTCCCCCCCTCCACACCCATCCCCATATTTGGCAATGTACGTGGGTGTGTGGGTGGGATTGCTACTGATACTCAGTGTGTAGAGACCAGGGATGCTGCTGAATCCTACAGTGATTCCCCCAGCAAAGAATTATCTGTTATCAAATGTCAATAGTGCCAAGGTCGAGAATCCTGAACTCATATGCATACATCTAATAGACCTTGATTGGGTACCCACAATATCCCTCAAACCAGGCTACACTTTACAGATGACACAATAGGACATGGTCCATCTCCTCAGGAAGGTTACCATCATGTTGGGGGATTGGAGAACAAGTGAAACACTTCAAGTAAAGGATATGATATTATATATATAAAGGCCACACTGGCATACAAACCAGAACCAAAATGAATAGTCCAGATCAGTGTTCTGGGTTGTCTAGAAAGAGTAAAAAGAGTTATCTAGAATGGCTCCACATAGGAGATAGGAGTCTCATTGGGCCTTGGTGAATCCACAGACTTTAGATCTAGTGAGGAGGACTAGAAGGAAGATGGAAAGAACCACAACAGCTTACTTTACAAGTACCAGGGATATTCTTGGAATAAAATATGAAGAGTCACGAAGTCTGTTAATACACTCTTCTTTCAGATCCTAGTTACAGACAGAACCCTACAGGTTTTGGGGTTTTTTTTCACACAAACTAGGAAGAGGTTTCAATGTGGGGGAGGGGGTGAATCAACAGAATTCGGGTGAAGACAATGGGTTGAACAGCTCCTCAGATGATTGATTGAGATGCACACCTCCCCCATCTCGCGTTCTGAGAACCCTGCCTTCAGAGGGTGTCACCCATCTGAGAATATATGCTGTCATAGACATGAGTAGGCTAATACTCTTTTCCTTTTGGTCGCATCATTCCTCACTGGTAACTTTACTCTTGGTTTTTCTCTTTGCCCTTTGCTCCCCATCCACACTTTTTAATATGTGATGATCCGTAACTGTAGAGTGTACGTTGTTAATGGAACATCGCTACCATCCACAGTGATGATAGCAACACCTTCAAGGCTCTTTGGAAATGGATATTGCGAACTCCATGTTGAAAAGAAAACAAAGATACAGTTCTCACCAGACTGTTGCTGACGAGGTGACTTAAAACATTTTAAAGCAAGGTGTCTGACCAGTAGATGGCGCCCTCCTCCCTTGTGTGAATGAGTTATGAATGAATACGCTCTCCCTTTGCCCTCCCCTCTCCCAAGCACTGTTGTAGAGAAAGCCCATCGGTTCCCAAGTCCTATCCATATCTTTTAAGTTCATCGTCTTTTCTTCATTCGCTGTCTAATTCAGACCGTCCCCGTTTGTCTCCTTTAGAATTACAGTCATATAAACCTCTGGCCTCTGGTATCCTTCTGTCCCAACCCATCCAACACACTACCATCAGAATCACTTTCCAGCAACACAGATTGTCAATGCCCTGCTGCTTAATTGTGTCCTGAGGGAGGGAGTGGGAGAGGATTCTCTGTGAAGGCAGTGGCAAGAGCAGAAGGATCGAAGTAAGTGGAGCCCTTCTCTGGACAACAGAGTTTTCTCATTTGGCTGGAGCAGGGCCGGGGAAGGGTGATGCGGCTCTGTGGGAAAGGTAGATTCAGAGCCTCGATACTCCCGCCAGGGAGTTTTAACTTGCTCAGTTAGACCACAGAGAATCACTAAGAGGTGTTGAAGGCAGAAGGATTAGAGCTGTGCCTGAACAAGGGTCATGTGACCAGGCGTGCGGACTGACTGAAAAGGAAAAGTTCAGGGAGGAAGTCAGTTTAGCAAAGGGGAAAGGACAGAAGCATACATGTGGTAATTTGCAGTTTGTGAGATTCGGAGAAGGAGTTCCTCAACTGTAATATTCATCAGTAAAACACTTCATTATACAGAATCAATGTCAGGAAACATCTAGGAAAGCCAGGAATTTGTCCACCTACCCTGATGTCCTGTGTGCATATGCATGTGTGGCTAGCCAATACATCCCCTAGCTGCCTCTGGGAAGAGTTTTAAGTGCCAGAAGTGAAGCCACTACTCCGTGTTTGAGTAAGAAGCAGGAAAAAGAAAAACAGCTTGAGCATCCTCTGCGTATCACAGGCTTTCATGTGTTATTATTCAGCAGTACAGTGTCAGATTTAGATTTTCCACCTCGAGGAATTTGGTTTAGCTTCAATTAGTTGCTGTGAATCTTTCTGAGCCAACTCTGGGAAGCATTTATCTAGAAAATAGTTTTTTCCCTAGAATATAAGCTGGATAGAGGGTGTCATTTTTCTATCAGCCTTTGTATCATATTCACACAGTTATAATTTCTCTCCAGCCATCTGGATGATTTTAGCCACAGCCCACCATAGTTATATTGGTTAATTACTTATTACTTACAATTTTAAATACTCTAAGATTGAGGCCATCAGTATCGCCATCCAAAGCCCTGTGAGGAGCAGCAGGATCTTAGAGCACGAATATTTTTTCTGAGGAAAGATGATGCTTGCAGGTTATTCTGCAGAGAGGCAACTGATGCATTTTTCATCCAGCAACTTTTCAGAAAAACAAGCTTAAAAATACCAGACAAATGAAAAACAGACTTCAGCAGTTACATGCAGCTTCCTGAGTAACTGAAGAATGTGCCTCTTGTGGTTAAAATGAGGCATCTGTTTAATATGGATGAAATACCAACACTCCAGGCATTTTCACTGACATTTCACTGTGACTTTTTGAACTTGGGAATGCTGACAGGAAAACCTCTTCTTGCTGCTCTGCGAAGCCTGCAGTCAGACTGCAGAGCAGGGCCAGGAGAGGTAAAAGGCTATGCCTGGTTCATGTTCCCCCTGGTTTGTGTGTCTTTCTGTTTGGATTTCATTTTCATTCACATTGTTGGACTTTCCAGTTTCTGGATTCCTGCTCTGAAACCAGTTAGGAAACCAGGCAAGGGTTTGCTCTCCTGCTCCCAAATCCCATCGCCTCTCCAGCGCTGGACTTGCTTACTGGACCAAAGTGAAAACGCTCTCGGTGGGCATTTGTAAAAACCTTCTCTAAAGGTCAAGGGGCACTTCTGTACCTTGGACCCAGAAACTACCCAGAGTGGCTGGACAGAGCACTGTGGCACCCGGGGTACATTTGAGAACAGATTCAAAGGGTAAAGGAGCCGAAGGGAGCCCCCTTTTCCGATCCTCCCCATCGCCGGCCAGCCTCGGCTCTCCGCGGCAGCCCTGCCGTCTGGCAGCAGCCGGGGAGAGACATGCTGTTTTGTTTAAATCCTCCACATTCTTTGCCATTTCCCCATTGGCCGGATGGGGCTACCCTCCCCGCCGAGGCGGCTGCTGATGTCAGCTTCGCTCGCGCTCGCTCCTCCCGCACCCACCTCCCCGGGCACACTGCAGCTCGGCGCCGACTCTCCGGCCCCGGCGAGGTGGCTGCAAACTCTCGGGCACGCAAGGCGCTCGGGGATCCGGACTCGGGGGAGGGGAAGCGCACGGAAGGCGCCAGCTTCCTCCCGCCCGCCCCTCGCAGCCGCGAGCCGAGGTCGGAGGAACCCAGAGCCCCAGCCCGGCAGAGCTGAGCGGCGGCGGCGGCTTCCCTTTTCTCCCCCAGCGAGCCCTGAAGCGCCTCGGGGACCGGCCCTAAAAAGAGCAGGAAATCTTGTTTACCGCCCAAGGAGCACAGCCGATCGAGCCTTTGTCTGGAAAGTCAGCATCTCTGGCTCCGTCAGCAATGTGTGCCTGGTGACATTAGCCTTGGGCAGACCGGCCGGAAAAGGGGGGTCGCCAGGTTCAGATCTGGTTTCAGAGGCGGATCGAGCGGGTGACTTTTGTGCATTCGTTTTAATTTTTGGAAATCTCTCTTATTTTTCCTCCCTCGCCCGCTGCCGGGCATGTCCTGATCTGGCGCCCGCTACTACTGCCCCGGGCTGCCGATCAGAGCGGTTTCCAGTGGGTCTCCCTCCCTCCCTGGCTGACTTTGCAACACCGCGTTCCAGGCGGATCGACCTCGGCGTCGGCGAGGAAGGAGGCGGGGGAGCCGCGAACACCAGGACCCAAGCCTTGACATGCTCTCGGGCGGAGAGGAGGAAGCCAGGACCTGAGCGCACCGCCGGGGCTATTTCGCCGCCCGGGTCCGAGCACGGGGCTCCGGGCGCTTTGCCCTGCGCCTGGGCGGCAGCCTTGTTGGTCTGGGGGAGCCCCCCTCTTCCCGCCTCGGGGGTCCGCGGCCGGCAGGACCATGCTGCTGAAGGAGTACCGGATCTGCATGCCGCTCACCGTAGCCGAGGTAAGCGCCGCGCCGGGCCCGGCCTCGCCCACTCCCCGTCCCCGGCTCCGGGGCGCCGCGCCTCCCGGCCGGCGGGTCCACTGCGGGCGGCGGGGAAACCCTGGTGGAAAACTGCCTTCCAAACCGGGAGGCTGGAGGGGGAGGAGGAAGTGGAATTACTGCTTCCACTTGTCACCCCAGAAAGGAGGGCGGCGTTGGGTGGGGCGGTGGAGACTGCAGGTGGGTTTTGGGGGGGGAGGCTCCCAGAATCCAGATTGCTGGGGATCAGAATGCGCCAAAGGGATTTGGTCGCCCCCTCCTTCCAATTAAGAAAATGAATAAAGCAAACCCAAGAGCCCCAAGCATGCCCTGGTAGCTGGGGGGAGCAATCCGACCTGGCGTGGGCCCAGGTTCCCCTCCCGCCCTTCGCTGGAAGGTTGGGGTAAGGGAGAAGCCCTTCGCCCTCGGGATTTGGAGGGCCCGGGCCCCGCCTCGGGGCACCTCGGAACCCTCGGGGGGTCCGTTTGGGCTCGGACCCCTTGCCATCGCCGCCAGACTGGGCGCCTCTTCCGCCACGCCCGCGCTTCGAGGCCCCCGGACCTGGCTTCGACCTTTCTCTAACCGCCTGGGTCGGAAACTTTCTGCTTGTCTTGTTTCTTGGGCCGCGGGGAGAGCTCTCTGCGGGCGAGCGGGGAACGGCGGGGGCTGCGGCGCGGCCACAGGGGGGCGCTCCAGCACGTGGGTGCGGGCCCGGTCCGGGTTCCCGGGTCCCGCAGCTTCAGGGCGAGGGGAGGGTGCTTGTCCTGGGCTCGTCCTCCACGCGCTGCTCAGGTTCCTTTCTCCCGAACCCCTCCCTCCCCACCCCCTTTCCCCACCCCAAGCCTCAAGCTCGATCTTTCAGGAAACGATGACTCAGTGAGGATTATTCAGGCCCCGGCTTTCCTTTATTCCCGCTCTGCCTCCCTATCTTTGGTGATTTCACAATTGCTTAGCGCTTGTCCAGGGACATCGTGGGAGCTTGAAGCCAATCAAGGCAATTTGAAACTTACCAGTGTGGTTTGGTGTGGCAACACACATAACACCGGCGACCCAAACCGTGTTTATGTTGAAATACAGTGCACTTAATCTGTTAGACATGTTACTGAGCCACTACTTGGGGAAGGGGCGAGGTGCTTTGGGAGAGAAAAAGGTGGGGACTTGTCTACATTTGTTGTCTGGAGCAAGTGTTAAGGAAGAGCCAAGTACAATCCAAGGCAAGATCAAAGTATAGCTCCGAGTTTACAAAATGTATTCTAGGGACGCTGGGTGCCAAAGAGATCAGCCCCCACCCCAACGATCAACCGAGCGGTGCAGTTCGTTGGCTTTGGAGGAGATAACATTTGAGCAAGTTCTTGAAGGAGGGAGGCCATGTGGGTAGGCAGACCGTGTAAATCACGTGGAAAAGCAGCACACAATGCTATGTGGACGATGGGAGAGACAAATGAATGAAACTGGTTAACCGGAGTTTTTCTAGAAAAGGTTATCGAGATCTTCTCACCCCTGAGCAGATGAGCTGAAGTAGTTCAGCTTGGAGGTGTGTCTGCTTCCACTCCATCTCCTCCTAATGACTTTCTTTATTGAGAGGAGTTTGGGATCTAGGGGCAATGCTGGTACTGCACGAAATGCCCCCCATTGCAGGTGATAGTCAAGAAAGTAACCAGCTCTAGAATCTTCTGTACTACCTACAAAATCTCTTTATTCTGTTTTTTTCCCTTCTCAGGCTTTCTTGAACCCTCAGACACCGCTCTTTCTCCACATTTATTTTTGTACTGAAATAACTACAACTTTGGGGAGAAGTAATTATATTTGAGTGGTATAGGTGGAGGCCCTTCCCTTCTTGATTGGCAAATGAAATGAGACTCGGCCTGTAATATAATGTATAATTATAACTTAATTAACGTGTAATTCATTTGGACCAAAGCATGATTCAGTGTCTGTAAGGTCATATTCCGAAGTAGTTTTCTTCTTTGTTAGTGAAGCAGAGGGGCAGTTTAGATTGAGCAGGGTTTCAAAGCGGAAGGATTCAGATTAACCAAGTCAGATGATGGATGAGGACGTGAGGCCCAGCTTGCCAGAGGTTAGACCCCTAGGGTCTGACTGGTAGTGAACCCCACAATCCACCATCCACCTTAGCACTGTGTCCTCCCAACCTTAACTCTGAAAACTGGGAAGCCATTATCTTCAAAGAAGACAACTACCATCCACTTTGGTAGACTTTTAGAAACCTCACTTTTGCTACAACTCTTGATTTGCTTTGGGCCTGATTCAGCCTACCTGAAACTTCTAGGATTTGTCCCTGTTCTGACAACCACAGTTAATTAGTAGCAATGTCCATACTTTTAAAAATGAGAGAAATGCCCTTGTTTTGGAGAATCATCAAAAGGACCAACACTGTATGTCCATCCTTTTCCCCTGGTCTTATCTAGTTTAACTCTTCTTGGAGGGGAGTGTAAGGGAGACTGGTGTGTTATCCACATTTTGCAGATGAGTGAACAGAGATTCAGAAAGGTTAAGTAATGTGCGCCAGGCCACACAACTAGTTAATAGCCAAGCCAGAACCATGGTAAAACCATTAGTATTTGTTTCTCCTTACTCTGCTTGCCCGTTTCTCATGTTTAATCTAGAAAAAAAAAAATTCTTGAAAACAGATAAAGTCAGCACTATCAACTAAATGAAAAATCAAAGACCTTTTGAATTGGTATAGAGTGTGCTAGTTTCTACTATTTCTCTCGCCTTATTTTAACTCATAAAATATTCCCTAGTTCCAGGAAGGAAGAACAGCTCTGGGAGATAAAGCAAGTAAAGCTGAATTACAGTCTAGATCAGTGTTGGTGTTTTGTTTTTCAGACATTCATATCAGAGTAAAGAATTATAAGTAACATCCCATGGATATATTTTTTTAATTATTATTATTTTTTGCGGTACGCGGGCCTCTCACTGCTGTGGCCTTTCCCGTTGCGGAGCACAGGCTCCAGATGCACAGGCTCAGCGGCCATGGCTCACGGGCCCAGCCGCTCCGCAGCATGTGGGATCCTCCTGGACTGGGGCACGAACCCATGTTCCCTGCATCGGCAGGCGGACTCTCAACCACTGCGCCACCAGGGAAGCCCCCATGGATTTATTTTAATTTAAAAAAACCCCACTTCATTGGAATAGTCTCCTCATTTATTTTCAATGTTGCTGTCTCTGAACTAAATATAAGCCCATTGGAAAGTTCTAAACAACAAAGGTCCCTGGGGGCCAATAGTTGCCTATGAAGAGACAGTTGTCATTGTCTTCATTTGAAACATTTGGTGATATAGATTCTAGAATTTTAGACTTGGAAGGACCATTAGAAATGGTCTAGAGTTGAAGCATTTCATTTTGTGGAGGAGAAGACTAGAGCTATAGAAGGTGCTGTTAGTTGCCCATCTCATAGCCAAGGGCAAGGTCTAGGCCAGAACCCGGAGCAAAGCTCTTTTGCTGGGACTCCTTGTTGGAAGGAAGTATCCCTAAGCTGAATGTGCAAAGCAGGAGACTAAATCAGTCTCTAGTTGGAAGGTGGGTTGGAGACTCTGACCTTGTCTTCTTAGGGGAATTTTAGGGGTTGTCAGCTGCCCCTAAAGGTGGCCAGGGGCCTCTCTTTGAAGCTGCTTTTGTATAACAAGTCCACTGGTTTTCCTTAGATTGTATTTTTTTTGGGGGGTAGCTTTTGGATGTGTGGCTCAATGCAGATTATGGTGGAGTTCAAGGCCCTTCCCTCCTAAGCCACTCCTTGGTGCTGCCACTGGTCCCAGCATCTTGGTCCCAAACTGCATCTTCAGGGCTCCGTGGAGCACAGTCTGATCACTCCTCCCTGGCAAGTCCTTATCGGTGAGATAAGCATCTTCCAAGAGCTGAGCACAGCCCAGTATGATCTAAGGTGGGAATCTTTTCAACTTCATTGCTTGCTTTGGTGTTTAATACTTCCTTTTCTGACTGCATCAACATTAATGTCTGGGATTTACTTGTGATCTTCAGGGATTTTTTTTTTTTTTTTTGCGGTACGCGGGGCTCTCACTGTTGTGGCCTCTCCCGTTGTGGAGCACAGGCTCCGGACACGCAGGCCCAGCGGCCATGGCTCACAGGCCCAGCCGCTCTGCGGCATGTGGGATCTTCCCAGACCGGGGCACGAACCCATGTCCCCTGCATCGGCAAGCGGACTCTCAACCGCTGCGCCACCAGGGAAGCCTGATCTTCAGGGATTTGACGCACGATGGAAAACAGAAACACTCCCCTCCAAGAAAAGAAGAAAGAGAGAGAAAAGAAAAAAGAAAAAACAACCCAACTTTTTAACAGAATATTATTTTATTCTTTGTCCTGGCAGGGAGCCAGCGCACTTTATCCAGGCTCCCCTGAGTCCCCAGAGAATTTTCTTGCGCACATTTCTGAGAACAGATTTGGGATAGGGGTGATGCTGTCTCTGGAATGACATAAATGAAGATGCCAAAATGCCCAACAGTGTTCCTTTTTGCTCCGTTTTAAAGCATTTTCATGAAATGCATCTGCAAACCTATTGGGACAGAAATTCTTTAAGGAAAGAGGGTTTTTTTCATATATAAATTTATTTATTTATTTTTTGGCTGCGTTGGGTCTTTGCTGCTGCGTGCAGGCTTTCTCTAGTTGCGGCGAGCGGGGCCTACTCTTCATTGCGGTGCGCGGGCTTTTCATTGCGGTGGCTTCTCTTGTTGCAGAGCATGGGCTCTAGGCGTGTGGGCTTCAGTAGTTGTGACGTGTGGGCTCAGTAATTGTGGCTCACGGGCTCTAGAGCGCAGGCTCAGTGGTTGTGACGCACAGGCTAGTTGCTCTGAGGCATGTGGGATATTCCCGGACCAGGGCTCCAACCTGTGTGTCCCCTGCATTGGCAGGCGGATTCTTAACCACTGTGCCACCAGGGAAGGCCAGGAAAGAGGTTTTAAATTTGATATTTTCATCAACACTTTGTTTTCTGTACAAAGTGATATCCTTGAATGTAAAGGAGAAAAGACTCCTTGGATTAATCTCATAGACCTTCTCCAGGGTTCCTCATAAACATAATTTTGGAATTTTTTTTTTTTTAAGAATGAGCACTATTTTGACTTTTTTTTTCCTAATTGTTAGCTTAGTTGGGAGGGACAAAGGGTGGGGTTGTGAGTGATTTCTGGGTGATCCCGTTAGCTTCTCTGGCCTGTTTCACAGTCATCAGGGAACAGTGTTGCTCATTGCTGCCCAGCTGTCTCCCAAAGCTCCCTTCTTGGTCGTGAGGGGCACCCGGGAAGTGGGGGGCGGGTTAATGGATCAGTGCAAACCTTTCACCACTAATAGAACAGACAACGAGGAGCAGATGCTGTCTTCCTGGCTGGTCAGTGAAAGTGACTTTGTGGAGAAAGGACACCGCATTTTCCCTGTGATTTGGGTGTGAATGCCTGTCACATGAAACAGATTCTAGGCCTTGGGAGAAAAAAAAAACAAAACCACTATTGTTAACAAAACCCTAGTTAAAAGTGGGTAGTAATTAACTTTTGCTTTTCATTACAAAGGCAGGGGGTGAATTCCCAAGGCTTTTAAAAATCAGCTTCAAAACACTGTATCTGATTGAGTATAACTGATATTCAGGGAAAGTGAGGCATCTTCCTTTCAGAAAGGCTCTCATTTTGGTGAATGGAGAATACTATTTTTTATAGGTAGCTTTCAAAAAAAAATAATCTATTTTCAACACTTAACCTCTTTAAGATCTCTTCCTTGCCCCAGTGTCAATCAGGGAAGTGTGCGTGTGTGTGTGTGTGTGTGTGTGTGTGTGTGTGTGTGTGTGTGTGTGTAGGGCAGAGGGTTCACAAAGATGTTTTGTTTTGTTTTTTTAAATATAAAAGCGTGTGCACAGTGACAGGCAGTAAGTGTGTTTTTCAGGGGCAGCGATTACTGGAAAAGTACGTCGAGGTTCATTGCTTTGGCCGCCTGAGTGAGGGTGCAGGTGCCCTGGCTGGCCTCTGTGGATTCTGGCCTGCTTTCTGTCGCCTGGAGGTCTGTATGGTCAAGTAACTCTGAAAACTTTTTTGAAAACTAGCAAACGTGTCTGCCTCTGTTCAGAGAAGAAGACAAATACAGAAACCAGCTGATTTGTAGCAAGAAGTCAGGAAGGTTTTACAAATCTTTAGCAAATCGCTGGGAGACGAAATTTAGCAAATCGCTGGGAGACGGAAAAAAGAATTTCAGATTGCAGACTGCCAACTGCCTGCCCTCTGTGTCTCATGCTTGAAATCAGGAATTTTGTTGTATTCCCAAGTAGAGATTTTTTGTAGGCTACATGGCAGATGAAGTTGAAGTGTGTTATAACTATTAAAACTGGAAAACAAATTGTATCTGGAAAATGTAAAGTTTGAAAAAAGTATCTTATGAAACCTTAGAAGCAATTCATACAAACAGGATCTCGGGGTGCACACCTCCAGGGGGCGCCATTTACATGGAACCCAATCGGAACGGTGCAACGTGATAGCCCTGCAGCTCTCAAGCTCCCCAGCCCCTGGTGCTGTCATGTGTGAAAACTTGAGAGTTAACAGCAGTCTTGCAGGTTTATAAGTGGATATGTTACCTCCTCAGAGACATCTTTCCTGACCACTCCATATAAAATAGTTTTCCCCTATTATTCTCTATCTTTGCACTTATTTCCTTCATAGCATTTATCTTTTTAAAAAATTTTTATTGGAGTATAGTTGATTTCCAATGGTGTGTTAGTTTCTGCTGTACAGCAAAGTGAATCAGTTATACATATACATATATACTCTCTTTTGAAGATTCTATTCCCATATAGGTCATTACAGAGTACTGAGTAGAGTTCCCTGTGCTATACAGTAGGTCCTTAATAGTTATCTATTTTATACATAGTAGTGTGTATATGTCAATCCCAGTCTCCCAATTTATCCCTCCCCTCCTTTTGCATTTATCTTAATCTGTACTTATTTGTTTACTTGTTTGTCATCCATCTCCATCACTATCTTTTCAACGTGTAATCCACATAAGAAAATACTAACAAGATCTTTTAACTTATTTTTCTTTCATACAAAGTCTTTGAAATCCAGTGTGTTTTCCATTTGCAGCACATTTCTTTTTTTCATTAAATTTTTTTTTTATATTGGAGCATAGTTGATTAACAATGTTGTGTTAGTTTCAGGTATATAGCAAAGTGATTCAGTTATACATATACATGTATCTTTTCTTTGTCAAATTGTTTTCGGTTATTACAGAATATTGAGCGGAGTTCCCTGTGCTAGCACATTTCAATTCCCATTGGCCACTTTGCAGTGCTCAAGGGTCACATGTGGCTGGTGGCTGCCATATTGGATAGGGCAGCTCTACTGCTTAAACCTTGGGTCTGGCACACAGTAAATGCTTGCTGAATGAATGGATGAGAAGAAACTGAGAAAAATAGGAACCTTTTAGGAAAGCTGTCCCTAGATGTTTTCCTTCACACTGTTTAAGTTTTTCACTTAAGCTTTATACCTCTTGAAATTTTGCAAACTAGAG
Source organism: Phocoena sinus (assembly GCF_008692025.1). Lineage (NCBI taxonomy): Eukaryota > Metazoa > Chordata > Mammalia > Artiodactyla > Phocoenidae > Phocoena > Phocoena sinus. The sequence continues at coordinate 45,547,916 of NC_045782.1, read as the reverse complement.
ATTCTTTTTTATTAAAAACCTCCTCATTTTAAAATTCCACAGCAGTACCTCTGAGAAGTTTGAGGCCATTCATTCCTGGGAGTTAATGTAATCAGTCTGCCTTCCTCCAGATTCCTGGAGGGGTATATTCAATATCTATTGCTATATAACAAATTTTCACAAACTTAGCAGCTCCATGTTCTTCTGGAGCTTGGAGTACTCTTCCAAGTTCACGTGGTTGTTGGCAGAATTCAGTTCCTTGTGGCTGTAGGACTAAGTCTCCCCTTTCTTGCTGGCCATCAGCTAGGGGCCAGCTCTTAGAGGCCGCCTGCTATTTCCTGCCATGTGGCCCTCGCCACAATGTGGCCGTTTGCCCCTTCAAGGCCAACAGGAAAGCATTTGCTCCAACTCTGAACCTCTGACTTGTCTCTGACCTCTACTCTTTTTCAAAAAGAATGGTCTGATTAGGCCCACCCCCATTCAAGGTGAAGGAATTGTACATATACAGGGTGTGCACACTGGGAACCTCAGGGATCATTCTGCCTACCGTAGGGAGATGAGCTGAATTGAAGGAATTTTCTGTTGGAGGAAAGAAGTAGTTATTTCTCGTATCTAGGAAACTTAGGGATCTGGAAGGTTCAGGCTGGCCCTGGGGCAGCATGAAAGTGTTTATCACAAATACTTACTGACCTCTTACTCTGTGCCAGGTGCTAGGCTAGGTGCTAGACCTGGTGCCAGGGATGGAGCAGCAAACAAGGCAGACGTGATCCCTACCCTCTTAGAGCTTACAGTCCAGAGAACATTGGAGAAGTTTCCTTGCTGTCTTAAAATAGATTTTGGTGATGGTTGCACAACTCTGTGTAAATATATTAAAAACCATTGAGTTGGTGTGTAAAATACATCTCAATAAAGCTGTGTTGTTTTTTTTTTTAAAGAGGTATCTATGGATTTTTCCAGCAGAATAGACCTCTATGTTCAGAGAGAGAGCCATTGACAGAAAGCACGGAAATTGAATTATGAGTACGAACACTGAAAAGTTATGGTCCCTCTTCTCAAGAAGATGACTCTGATTGTCCTGAATTTAGACAGCTTTCCAAAGGAGGTTGTTCTCTTCTGCAGCAGTGTGGGAAAAAAAAAATCTGCCAGATTTGGACTAGAATGACCACAATTTAGGTCAGAATTTGATACTTAGCGGAAAAAACATAATCACAACTTGAACAGCTACAGGGCTTTAGGGGGTGGCGGTGGAGGGGGGGTGGACATTCATTGACAGATTTCACAATCTTCAGGAACAGCCCCCCTCCCCACCCCTAATTGGAGACAGAGGCTGGCACCAGCCATCATTAATGGAAGGAACAGTAAGTACCTGGTGACCTTTCTGGCTGTGGTTCCAAGTGCAGTCCTCTGCTTTCTCTGCACATTGAGTGGGAAATGATGTGTTGGCAGAATGAATCCTGGAATATGTGTTCTGGAGGAGATGATTCTACATGGGAGTTGAGTCCTCTGCTTTATTCATCTCTGGCAGATGTCCTTGAGACTTTCCATCACAGGCTTCATTATAAAATAGACTAAATGACTATTTAAACTGTGTGTCAATAGTCTCTGTCTAGGATGGCAAAATCATGCCGCGTTAGGCTGGGCAAGTCTCCCAGGGTGACACAGAGTTAGAAGGAACCCCCCTGTGCCCAGGACACACTATCTTGGCCACTAGCTTTACCCGTGACAGAGAAAGGAGTATAGGGTCACTGGCCACTTCCTGGCCTATGGCCTGAGCAACATTATACAATGCTGTTTGTTGATTTAGAAACACGAAAGCCAGTGCTCACCAAGATTTTGACATCAAGTATAAAGTGAGTCATTCTTGGGCTTCCCTGGTGGCGCAGTGGTTGAGAGTCCGCCTGCCAATGCAGGGGACAGGGGTTCGTGCCCCGGTTTGGGAAGATCCCACATGCCACGGAGCGGCTGCGCCCGTGAGCCATGGCCGCTGAGCCTACGCGTCCGGAGCCTGTTGCTCCGCAACAGGAGAGGCCACAACAGCGGGAGGCCCGCGTACCGCAAAAAAAAAAAAAAAAAGTGAGTCATTCTTTCATTTCCCAGCACTCTGACAAAGGGGCCAGCTCTTAAAACTCCTTTTTAGATTTTAGTGGAAGTCGACTCATCCACCTAAACAAGTAGCTAATGTAAGTTCTTGATCAGATTTATCCAGTGGTTCTTCACTTTTTTTTAATCTTTCTTTTTTTTTTTTTGCTTCTTTTAAGTTTGGGTGAAGCACAGCCTTCTAGAATTCCTGTTGTTCCCAAGCAAAGAAAAAACATCATCATCCTTTAATTTCTTTAGAATTAATCTGACAATCTTTAGGGTGTTGTTTCTTTCCCAGGATGAATCACCTAGAGAAGTGAGATTGGCCAAACAAATGTAATTTGATGACAACCTGTAATAATGTTGTTTAAGCACCTAATCTAAGCAACTAATCTCCAAAGACTGCGCCCTGTCCCATGTCAACTACACACACACACCATTTAGGTCTGATTATATTTGCCGTATTAAGGTCAGATCCAGATGTTTCTGAGCATTAGTTTGTGTATTTTTATACCCCAATTAACTGATCTGTGTATTTATTCAGAAGAAAATTTATCAGCTGGGGTTAGAGAAGTCACCATGAACTTGGATGCTAATATAATTAAGTGATTGAAGCCTTCAAATGAATTAGGTCTTATTTGCTGGATTAGTTGGAGTTCCCCAAAACTCTCCAATATTTTCTAGTTTTAACCGTCATGGTGGGATTTATTTATTTATTCTTGAAACGACCAAGTTTCACTTATCTCCTGGCTCTCTGGCAAGAGTGTTTCCAACTGGCATAGACCGTTTATAGAGATGGTGTAGGACCTTTTAATAATTACTGTGCCCACGCTTCCTGAAAGGTATCGTAGAGAACTGAATAGTCCCTAGGAAGTGCAGGGTTACACTGTTCATTATGCTTACCTGAGCCATCTCTGTCTTCGTGTCTTACACAGATTGTGAAAGTTGCTTGCCCTGATTCTCTCTTTTTTAAACAATAAATTTATTTATTTATTATTTTTGGCTGCTTTGGGTCTTTTTTGCTGTGCGCAGGCTTTCTCTAGTTGCAGCGAGCAGGGGCTGCGGTGCACGGGCTTCTCACTGCGGTGGCTTCTCTTGCTGCAGAGCACCGGCTCTAGGTGCGCGGGCTTCAGTAATTGCGGCACACGGGCTCAGTAGTTGTGGCTCACGGGCTCTAGAGCACAGGCTCAGTAGTTGTGGCGCACGGGCTTAGTTGTTCCGCGGCATGTGGGATCTTCCCAGATCAGGGCTCGAACCCATGTTCCCTGAATTGGCAGGTGGATTCTTAACCACTGCGCCACCAGGGAAGTCCTCACTTTGCTTTTCTGTACATAATAAAATAGCACTATGTGCCTCGGCGATGCATCCCGTGAAACCTGCTTGGTAAGTAAGAGTTTTAAAAATTCAGTTTCTGTTTTGTATGCTTGGATTGCAAGCAGTCACATTCCGCATGCAAAGGAGGCAAAGAGAAATTACATTTGTCCAGCGCTTTCTTGTTTATTTAATCCTTGTAATGGTGCAGTGAGTTGGATATTAGCATCCCATTTTACAGATGTGGATCACAGGTGCTTGCATGGCTATTCAATGGCAGACCTGGATTCATGCCCATGCTGGTCAGACTTCTGAGCCCAGGCTCTTTGCTTTCCCATTTCTGCCTTCCCTAGAATCCCAAAGCTGGAAGGAGCATTAGAGATTATTTAGTTCTATCCCAATACACACACACACACACACACCCCTTAAAGATTAAATAACTTGTTCAGGATTATCAAAGGAAATAATTGGGGGAAGGTAGTTCTTCTGTTCCAGTTAAGCTAAGAGAGTGGTCCATAAGCTTTATCTCCTACTGAATAATCAGTTTTATTCAAGTATTAAACCAAGTGACATTCCTCAGTTTAACTTTGATAAATGAATCATACTCCTCTTTGAAAAGAAGTTTTGTAGTTCATGCTCTAAAAAGAGAACCACCCCTACACTTTGAGAAATTATTCCTTTTAATGGCAGTGACAGCCTTTGGCTTTCATAGACATCTTTAGCCGAGATGTTCACTGATAAGCACTTGTAGGTTTCTCAAAATTAGTATCTGGAAATAACAATGGGAACAGACAAGTGACACCATGTTTCTGGCACATTTCGTTGAAAACTTAAACCTCTTTCACATGGAGGTAAGCAAACTGGAGGGTATGAAAAATGATCAAAATGTATTAGTCAGCACTGTGTACTTTCCCTTCCTGCTGAGAGGTGGCTCCTTGGAAACTTGTGTCTCACCTTTACTAGCATTGCCTCACAGGCAGTTTACAAACCACATGCACAAATTCATATTGCTCCTGTAGAGTCACACCTCATGTGGGCTAAAATAAAATTTTTAGCTTGATAAGATTATTATTCTGAAAATGGAGCTATAAAAGGCTTTTTTAAAATTAAAAATTGTCCTCCAAAGACATTTACCGTTATCAGGAATGTTCAAAACAATGAAAAAAATCCAAACAAACCTGTCTTAAATTTTACGGCAGAGATTCAGAGATGTTTTGCTCTGTGTCAACACTATGGAAATAAACATGTAATGCCCTAAAATGAACTATTTGAAGGGGACCACACTTAATTGGATGTGTACATTCAGGTCAGTTTTTTAAAATAATTTTAAAAAAATTATGGTAAAACATATTACATAAAATTGCCATCTTAACTTTTTGGTTTTTTTCCCACACTGCGTGGCATGCGGGATCTTAGTTCCCTGACCAGGGATCGAACCCTCGCCCCCTGCAGGGAAAGTGTAGAGTCTGGACCGCCATGGAAGTCCCCGTAACTATTTTTCTTAAACTTATTATTTTTAATTTTTATTTTATTTAATTAATTTATTTATTTAGTTTTGGCTGTGTTGGGTCTTTGTTGCTGCACGTGGGCTTTCTCTAGTTGCTACTTTTTGTGCGGTGCACGGGCTTCTCATTGCGGTGGCTTCTCTTGCTGTGGAGCACAGGCTCTAGGTGCATGGTCTTCAGTAGTTGTGGCACACGGGCTTAGTTGCCCCGCGGCATGTGGGATCTTCCCAGACCAGGGATCGAATCCGTGTCCCCTGAATTGGCAGGCAGATTCTTAACTACTGAGCCACCAAGGAAGTCCTTAACTATTTTTTAAGTGTAGAATTCGGTGGCATGAGGGCATTCACATTGTTGGCCAGCCATCACCACCATCCATCTTCAGAACTCTTTTCATCTTGTAAAACTGAAACTCTGTACCCATAAACAATAACTCCCTATCCACCTCCCTGCAGCCCATGGCAACCACCATTCTACATTCTATGAGTTTACTGTTCTAGGTATCTGGTCAGCATTTTTTTCTTTCCTTTAAAGCACTGGTTATATTACTTTATCATTAAACTCATACATCATTTCCTGAAGCAAACTTAATAAAACTTGAATTAACAGAAGGTAACTAGAAATATTTTCTGAATTCTGCCTTCTTTCAAAGGAGGAAAATGACAAGATGGACCTGTATCCATATTTTGGGTGGCATTAATGACTCAATTTAGTGACCTATACCTTTGTAGCAACAGCTGGAGTGCCTGACAGTTTTAATTCAGGAGTCCTACTATATTGTCATTTAACACAAAAAGTGCATTTTTGCTTGGAATACTTACTAAGACAGGAAAAAGTACCAGTGCATTTTAGAAGTATTTCCAACAAAGTTGTCACTGACAAGTGTTCTTCAATTAAAGTAGAAGACAGAATATTTGATTAATGATAATGCTTTATTCCTGTACCAGGTGGAAACAGACATCAATTGGACTCTTTTTCTAAATAAAGAAGTACAGTTAAAATGTTAGCTTTTTTTTTTTTTTTTTTTTTTTAGGATTTGATAAATATTTAACTCAGGAGAAAAAAACGAATTTATTATTATGACGGCTTATTAACAAGTTCACTTTGCAACATTTTCATTGTTGTCAATTCTCTTAGTGATGTCTGTAGGTAGAGTTTTCAACTCAGTAGCCAACAACCTGGATTTCATTAGATTTTTTAGGATTATAGTCCTGCTGCTCTCAAGGAGCAGTTTGTGTCCTGCACTGTCCAAGAAAGTAGTGGGTTGTAGAAAAATGTTGGTCTCCAGTCCGAGAACTTTCCAGTGTGCCTGGGCCACCTTACAGATGTCTGTTTAATCTCTAATGCACCCGAAATAGTAGACATCTGCAAAACAAAGTCACAGAAAACAACACTCTTGTTAAAGTAGTAATTAGCAGTTTAACCAAATAGAAAAACAACACTGGATAGATGTTTAAGAAAACAAGACTTGTAATCACCTCCTTGTATGGACAGGTAGTTCTGAAGACAGGGTTATCACTAAAGTTTGTATTTGAATCCCTGGACATGTCTTCTGAGATGTGTGAGTTCCCTGTGTTTTGTACCCTCTTGACATGGGCCTTCATCAGGAAAATTTTGCTGAGTTTACCCTGACCTGAAACAATGATGATGAAGATGCTGGAGCCGATGAAAAGACAAATAAAGCCATTCATGTCACCTAACATTTATCATCATTTTGGGCTATTTCAGCCTCCATTAAAGTGACATGGTGGATAAAAGTGGTTTTCTCAATGCTTGAAAAGTGCTGTGAAAATAGACGGTTCTTTTGCTCAATGAGGCAGGTTTAAAGATACGAAATAGAGTTATTTACTCCCCCGCCAAGTGCAAAGAGTTTGGTAACTAGAATTGTCTTTAATCATTGGGGTACAGACTGTACTGTGTACACTGGAGACCCAAATCCTGGACTATTGAAGGCTATGACGAATGCTTCTTTTTTGGATGTTGTGTTTTTGTTGCTCATAAAGAGGCATCGTGCTCAAAATGAAAAACCTTTAGATTCAGGATTCAATAGTTCACCTCTTTTGGATTGTGTTTGATGGAAACTTGGATGCAGCTGAGTGTAATTATGTTTTTTCCAGCAGTATGACATATAGTGCTGCAGAGATGGCTGTTCTTAGAGATTTCTTGCCAAGACTGGCTGAAAAGGAGTTTGGTTATTGTTTTCTTAAAAAATAGTAATTAGGCTATTAGTTGTCCAAATGGAATAACCCCCTTAAGCCTTTTCAAGAAACACACATCCAAAAGGGTCAAGTATATTTAAAATTAGCCATTATTTACATAGTGTTCAGCCTTCTGCCTTAAATCTTTTAGGAGGTTTTTGTTTGTTTTAATGTTGGTTATATCTGTCAGAAACCATCTTTTTTTTTTTTTTTTTTTTTTTGCGGTACGCGGGCCTCTCACTGTTGTGGCCTCTCCCGTTGCGGAGCACAGGCTCCGGACGCGCAGGCTCAGCAGCCATGGCTCACGGGCCAAGCCGCTCCGCGGCATGTGGGATCTTCCCGGACTGGGGCACGAACCCACGTCCCCTGCATCGGTGGGCGGGCTCTCAACCACAGTGCCACCAGGGAAGCCCAACCATCTTATTTTTTAAAGGGGTTCAGGAATGGTTCTCATATCAAAAGCAGCCAAATCCCTGGCATCATAGGAAGCTTCATCATAGATTCATCTGTTTTTCATCTGCAGAACGGCTGCATTCAGTGTTGTCCTGGCCTTTGGACAGTCTCTTCTGTGGATCTGGAGAAGGAACTGCGCACGGGCCTTGCAGGCCTCTATCTTTGAGGATACTCAAGAGCAAAGGAAAAAGAAGCAGTTAGAAATGGTGGCCAGGGCTAATGGACTGTGGTTCTGGGATGGAGCCCAGGCCTGTTTGTGACCACTGGGCTCAGGATTTGCCTTGGTGTCTCTCAGATCCCCAGATGAGGTAGAACCTGTTCACCCAGATGCAGACTCACTTGGCCCTGCCACATGCCACCCCACGACACACCTTTTGGGTGTGTCTCGTCTTAAAGCTGGATGATCAGCTTTCTTTCCTGTTGGTTGGGTCTTTTTGAATGGCAAATCAGCCGTACCTTACAAAGTTCATCTTTTAAGTCCTGGTAATCGCCCCACCTCTCACGGGGAGTATCATGCCTGAAAAGAGGCCTCATCACTTTCAAACATGGTTTTCCTTTCATTTTCCTCTACCCTTTCCTTGGCATTTTATCTCCTGGAGCTAAAGTACCTATATTGCCCTAACTCGGGGTTTCTGGCTTAGGGTGGTGCAGTATGGTGAGGTCTTGCTGATTGATAGCCATGAATTGATTTAGGAAGACTGGATTTTCTTGTGCCTCAGTTTCCTCAACTTTCAATACCCCTCTTTTTAAATTTTTTATTTCTCATACAAGTTTAAAGGTTACAGTTATTTTTAGTTATTACAAAATATTGGCTATATTCCCCGTGTCGTACAATACATCCTTGAGACTATCTTATATCCAGTGGTTTGTACCTCCCACTCCCCCACCCCTATATTTCCCCTCCCCGCTTCCCTCTCCCCACTGGTAACCACTAGTTTGTTCTCTATATCTGTGAGTCTGCTTCTTTTTTGTTATATTCACTAGTTTGTTGTATTTTTAGATTCCACATATAAGTGATATCATACAGTATTTGTCTTTCTCTGTCTGACTTATTTCACTTATCATAATGCCCTCCAAGTCCATCCATGTTGCTGCAAATGTCAAAATTTCATTCTTTTTTATGGCTGAGTAGTATTCCAGTACCCTTCTTTTTGCCTCCATGAGGGGCTGATCACATGACATACAAGCCCATTCAGCAAATGTAAGGGACAGTGATAATTGTCCAAGTGTGGATGCTGTGTGAATACCTGGTAATCATGCATTCCCTGAGCTGTGCATGAAATCACACGGTCTCACACCTTTAAATACCTTTATTTTAGAAGTCCATCTAGTACAATATTCATTTTTGGAGTCTGTACTTTCCAAATGGCCCGTGGGAAGGAATCCTGAGGTGTCCAGAGGATCTGAGTTTGTCCTGTGGGAACGTTATGTCATAGTAACACATGCTTAAGGATTAGTTTATTTTCAGCCCTGCAGAAGCTATAAATTGCTTCCTAAAATTTTATTCTCCAACACCGTAATGTTTATGTTGCTATGGTGGTATGTCTCTTGCTTGGGTGTCAAGGTTGCCATTGGAAATAGATAGGCCAAAATAACAGCTTAACAGGTGGCTGTGCTTTGTGAAGTTGTTTGTAAAACTATTTTATGAAGTCCAGTGCAAGTAAATCACCCGACTGTGCCCTTTACTGTATTTTGTATTTGAGCACATTCTTTTTTTTTTCTTAACACATTCTTCCCCTTTCCATTTTAAATATATATAGACTATTCCCCTTTTTCAAGCAGCACCAAGCTGGTTTCCTGTAGTAACACAAGGCAAGAGTCCAGCTCATTTTATTTAGCAGCGGACGTCCTTTCCTTATTTTCTGTAGTTGGAACCCTCCTCCTAAAAATAACCCTTCTTTTTTTACTGTGCTTCTTTTTATAGCTCCTGTGCTCTTTATTTAAATAAACCTCTTTTTAATATGCCATTTACATATATATGTACCTACACACATATATGTATACACATACATATAGGTATATATATTTCCCTGTAAAGTATAATCCTTAGTGAATGTGGTAATAGAAATTGTTTCCATTGACCTGTCATTAAGCTGTCACCTGTTATTTATGATCATTTTCTTTTGAGATAAAATTTAGAGAGAACCTGAGTGTTAAACCAGTTCAGCTTCCTACCCACTGTAAGAATCTTCTATAATAATCTCGCATGGCAATCATCTTGCCTTTTAGCTTAAATACCAGCATGGCAGGGTGCTTGCTCTTCTGTGATATAACATCTATGATTGTCCACTTTGATGTGTTAGAAGATGCTTTTTTTTTTTGGCTGAGCGGCTTGTGGGATCTTAGTTCCCTGACCAGGGATCAAACCCAGGCCACCAGCAGAGGAACTGGGGAGTCCTAACCACTGGACCACCAGGGGATTCCCAGAAGATGCTCTCTTATGTTTAATTGATGTCTGCCTCCCTAGAACTTCCATTTTCCTGTCTATGGTGACACAAACACAAGCCACTTCCACATGCTGGCTCTTTAAATATTTAGAGAAAACTATAATGTTGTCCTTTGGTTTTCTCTTTTGCTGGCTTAATATCCACAATTCCCTCAACAATTCACCTTAGGAAATGGTTTCAGACTCCCTGCCCAATCTGTTGGACCTCCTCTGTTATTGCCCTTTCAAAAATATTGAATGCGGTGCTCTAGAGCAAGGGTCAGTAAGCTTTTTCTGTAAAAAGGCCAGATAGAAATATTTTAGAATTGCAGGCTATAAGATTGCAACAACTCAACTCTGACCTTGCGACATGAAATCAGGAGGAGACAATACGTAAATGAATGGGCATGGCTATGTCTGGTAAAATTTTATTTATGGACCCTGAAATTTGAATTTCATATAATTTTCAAATGTCATGAAATATTATCCTTTTGCCTTTTTTCAAACCCACGCATAGCTAGCTCGTGGGCCGTACAAAAAGAGGTGTGGGCCAGGTTGGGCTCAAGATATTGGAGGACCAGTGCTGAAAATATGGGAACTGTTACTTCAGCACACTATGCTATGTTGATGCTTTAGTATTAGCATTGTCATTTTTGGAAGCTGCATCAGACTGCTGGCTGACCAGGTTATCAGTTCACCTTCGTCTTATCCACGTGATTCTTCGGGCAAAGCTAAGTGTCTCCATCCGGTGTGTCTGAGGCCTACAAAAACAAGCAGCCTTATAGTGATAACAACCATTACCGTAGGACTTTGAAATGTAAATGTGATGAATGGCATCTGCTGATTTCAAGTTTGACAAAATGTTTTTGGTTCTTGCTTTTGTTATTTACCGTATTAGCTACTCCTCTTAATTTAGTGCTAGATGTGATAAGCATGCCTTTCTGTCTTCATCCAACAACACAGCGACTTTTCAGTCCAATCCAAATCCTAAAATATAGGTCATAGCTGCTCACCTTGGTTGCAGAAACCAGTAAGCACTTGGGTAGAGAGATGAAGCCTTCAGTTATATTAATAAGCTTAAGAATGGATTATCCTCCACTTCCTCATTAGTTTTAATTTTAAAAATAAGGTTCTCATGAAATTTTTTTGACACAGTTTAACCAAGATTACAATTTACCATGCAGAGGAGAAAATTTAGTAAATGGCGAAGCAATTTTTTTTTTTAGTGCCTAAATGTTTAATTAAAATTATATATTTCTTTATGTGGACATTTAGTTAAGAAGGCTTTGCTTTTTCACAAGAAAGGGGAAAACACAGAGGGCCAATGTTTGTGGAACATTCTAGTGTGCCAGGATCACTGTGTTAATTATCTCATTTCATCTTTGCAGTCATCCTCCAAGGTGGATCCTAATATCTTCATTTTACAGATGTCAGAGAATCAGTGGCAGATTTGGATTCTAATCCAGGGCTCTTTGGCTACAAATTTCCATTTGCTTTCTCCAACACCATTGCATCATCAAGTTACTTGTATTAATTTAGACAGTTGATTCTAAAATGGATATATGTTCCTGAATTAATTACTGGAATGATACATTTCTAGAGTATATATCCCAGAAACTGTGATATAAAATAAAAATATTGATTTCCTTAGTGGAAAAGAGTGTTCAGGTTAAAACTATTTGCTTTTGCCGATCTTTGGTAAAACTGGAAACATAGATACAATTTTCGATGACCTATAGCGATTATAAATCTTGAGGGTAACCTTGATTGTTTTTAGAAAGCTTGTCTGTTTATCTAGACCGTATCTTGCAAAAAAGGCACTTCAAGATGTCATTATATGAATATTCAGAAACTAATAGAGTCTAGATGAGAATGTGTGATAATCTAAAGATATCATTTAAGTCGGGGCTTTAAAAATATATTACTTCCGGCTTCCCTGGTGGCGCAGTGGTTGAGAGTCCGCCTGCCAATGCAGGGCGTACGGGTTCGTGCCCCCGTCCGGGAAGATCCCACATGCCGCGGAGCGGCTGGGCCCGTGAGCCATGGCCGCTGAGCCTGCGCGTCTGGAGCCTGTGCTCCGCAACGGGAGAGGCCACAACAGTGAGAGGCCCGCGTACCATAAAATAACTTCAAGTGAAGAACAAGCCTCATAAACAAGTTCCTTACAATTTCCTATGGTCTAATTCCACCTTATCCCAAGTCCTTAAAAGCAGATTTATAAAAGGGAGAGGAAACAACTTTTCAGAATAAAAATTTGAAGCTCTCAAAGTAAAATATATTGATATTTTAATTGTATGAAATTGTATGACATGGATTCTTTAATAATAGCTGGTGCTGGGACTGTCAAAACCTTTGCTGAAATTATTCCATGAGGAAGCTGGTTTATGGCTTTCTGGAGCTGGAGGGCCGCTCATGCTTTAGTTTATAAGTTCCTTGGAGGGTTGTGATTGTCATTGCCCCATAATTTTCCGTAATGGTATTTTGCACACTGAGGTTGCTTAGTTAAGGTTGACTACCAACTTATGGTCATTTAAATTCAAATCCAATTTTTGTGTTGATTGTGGTTTGAAAAACAGGAAAAAAAGTATATTTATTGCTCTTGTAAATGTTTTGTTTTTTTATCGAATATTGAATAGATATGAAGCAATACACCCATGAACCTATTGCCCAGCTTAATAAGTAGAATGATACAAGTTCATTGAACACTCTACATGCCCCCAGTGATCCCAGGCTCTCTATACATGTGGCATCCCAGAGGAGGTAGTCTTCAACAGCTTGCTGGGTTTTTTTCTATTAACTTTTTGTATGGAGATATAATTCACATAACATAAAGTTCATTCTTTTAAATAAGTGTACAGATCACTGGTTTTAGTATATTGACAAGATTGTGCAACCATCACCGCTTTCTTATTCTAGAACATTTCTATCACTCAGAAAGAAATCCTGTCCCCATTGTCAGTCACCCCTCACTCCCCACTTTCCCTAGCCCTTGGCAACCATTGATCTACTTTCTATATTTATGGGTTTCCGTATTCCAGACATTTCATATAGATGGAATCATAAAATATATGGTTTTCTGTGTCAGCTTCTTTCCCTTAGCATAGTGTTTTCAAGATTCATCCATGTAGCATGAATCAGTACTTCATTCTTTTTTATGGCTGAATAATATTTCATTGTATGGATATATCACATTGTGTTCATACAGTTATCAGTTGATGGACATTTGGGTTGTTTCCACTGTTGGGCTATTATGAATAATGCTGCTATGAATATTCGTGTCCGGGCTTTTGTTTGAACAACAGTTTTCACTTCTGTTGGATATATACCTAAAGGTGGAATTACTGGGTCGTATGGAAATTCTGTTTAACTTATTGAGGAACTGCCAGAATGTTTTCCACAGTTGATGCACTGTTTTATATTCCTACTAGCTGTGTATTAGTGTTCTAGATTCTCTGCATCCTAGCCAATACTTGTTACTTTCTGTCTTTTTGATTCTAGTCATCCGTAGTGGGTGTGCAGTAGGATCTCAGCCTGGTTTTGATTTGCATTTCCTTAATGACAATCATAATGTTGGACATCTTTTCATGTGCTTATTAGCTATTTCTCTATCTTTGGAGAAATTTCTATTCAAGTTATGTGTCCTTTTATTGTTGGGTTCTAAGAGTTCTTTCTGTATTCTGGATGTTAGACCCTTATCAGATAACATGATTTGCACAAATTTTCTCACATTTCTCACTTTCTTGATAGTGTCCTTTGAAGCACAACAGTTTTAAATTTTTATTAAGTCCAAGGTACTTTTTCTTTTGCTTTTGGTGTAATATCTAAGAAATCATTCCCTAAGCCAATGATCCAGTGCCACAAAGATTTATACTTATGTTTTCTTCTAAGAGTTTTACCACTTAAGCTCTTACATTCACGTCTTTGGTCCATTTTGAGTAGATTTTTGAGTATGGTATAGGGTAGTGGTCCAAATTTATTCTTTTGCATGTGGATATCTACTTTGTCCTAGCACCATTTTTTTTTTTTTAGCTGTGCTGCACAGCTTGCAGATCTTAGTTCCCCGACCAGGGACTGAACCCAGGCCCCGGCAGTGAAAGCGGCAAGTCCTAACTACTTGACCGCCAGGGAATTCCCAGCACCACTTTTTTTTTTTAAAGCCTACAGCACCTTGTATTCACATTTGGTCTCCCATTCAAGTACTAACCAGGCCTAGACCCTGCTTAGCTTCCGAGATCAGACGAGATCAGGTACATTAAGGGTGGTATGGCCATAGATTCCACATCATTTCTGAAAGGACTGTGTTTCCCCATTGTATTGCAGAGCTTGATCTTTTTTTTTTTTTTTTTTTTTTGAGGTACGCGGGCCTCTCACTGTTGTGGCTTCTCCCGTTGCGGAGCACAGGCTCCGGACGCGCAGGCTCAGCGGCCATGGCTCACGGGCCCAGCTGATCCGCGGCATGTGGGATCTTCCCGGATCGGGGCACGAACCCCTGTCCTCTGCATCGGCAGGCGGACTCTCAACCACTGCGCCACCAGGGAAGCCCGAGCTTGATCTTTTTTACTGAACATTTTGATCTTGAGATTGATGCATATAACTATAATTCATTCACTTTTATGGCTGTAGAGTATGTGTTATATGAATCTGCCGTAATGTATTTAATTCATTCTTTGACCCATAGTGGGTTGTTTCCAGAGTTTTGCTTTTCTACACACTGTTGCTGGGAGCGTACTTAAACATGTTTTTTATTACCCACATGTGAGAGTGTCTTTCTAGGGAATATGACTAGGGGTGTAGAGTTATGCACATGTTTCCCAAAGTGATTGTAATATTTATGCTCCTATCAGCAATGTATAAGAGTTTATATCTAGGAAAACTCAGCTTCTAAACGTTCTCTTTGTTTAGTGTCTCCTTGAATAGTTATTACCCAAAGGAAAGAAGTAGTATTTGCAAGTGGAATTTGCCTCTTAGGCTTCTACTATTTTATTAGCAAGAATTATTATTATTTTAAAATTATTTATTTATTTATTTATGGCTGAGTTGGGTCTTCGTTGCTGCGCGCGGGCTTCTCTCTAGTTTGTCGAGTGGGGGCTATGCTTCCTTGCGGTGCACGGGCTTCTCATTGCGGTGGCTTCTCTTGTTGTGGAGCACGGGCTCTAGGCGCACGGGCTCAGAAGTTGTGGCTCGCGGGCTCTAGAGCACAGGCTCAGTAGTTGTGGCACGCAGGCTTAGTTGCTTCGCGACAAGTGGGATCTTCCTGGACCAGGGCTCGAACCCATGTCCCCTGCATTGGCAGGCGGATTCTTAACCACTGCACCACCAGGGAAGTCCAGCAAGAATTATTGTAAGCAAGCAAAAGGCCAGTAGCCGGAGAACCCAGTATCCAGTTAGTATCTCTTTAAATTTGTAAATATCAGTGTGAGGCTTAAACAGATCTTTGGCTCGTTGAGATGGTGAAGCTTTTGCTAATAGTGAATAAGGGTGTGTGTTCATTAAAGCAAAATCACACCAGCCTATTATTACTCTCTTACATAGGGTCTGGGACTAGTATAGTGTAGCAGTTGACAGAATCAGGGTATCAAGGGGTGAGGAGAGCTGCTTCACTTTCTTGGAACCCGCATATTATAGTTATGCTAAGACAAAATTGTGTCCATGATGATGAGAAACATACCCTATCACATCCTATAGCATCATGTGAAAGGGTTGGCTGACACAAAGTTGGGTAGATGGTACTCAGAACATTGGAGGAGATGGAAATGCTCTCTGCTTGTGATTACAGGGAGTTACAACTGGAAAACACAACAGCTCTATGCTGGACCACCAGTGTGATCCAGGTAGGTGGGTGTCAACAGGGATGGCCATGAGAAGGTGAAGAAAGGCCTCTGGAAGGCAGGCGGCTGGGGGGTGAAGGAAGCCTGCCTAGCAGCATCAGAAAAGCATGTGGGGAAGTGCTCCAGCTCAGAGTGGGACTCAGGGACAGGATGTCAGTTACAAAGCAGGAGTGAGGGTTGGGGGAAGAAGAGATGGGCAAGATGCCCCAGCCCTAGGGGCACTTGAGTAGCTCATCAGTTGCTGTATTCAAGAAACTGAAACTCAAATCCAAGAGAAATGGCAACTCAGTCTCAGGAACAAATTGATGTTCTGACTAGTGGTGTCGACTGAATGTTTATGGTCTCCCCCACCCCTCACCTTGACGTTAGCCCCAGGATGCCTGGAATTAACCAAGTCCTCCAACTCAACTAGATACTAAAGTCTTGATGACTCCTCACTCATTTGCATCCCTGTAATTATGCTCCTGATCTCTCGTGAACTGGGGAAAGAGCAGAAATTGGAAGATAATAAGTACTGGTATTCCATTTCCTCAAATATTTATCTTTTCACTTAAATTTCTTTTCCCTTTTATTGTATTATTTCCCGTTTACAGATTTCTTTTTGGTTCCTATCTATTGTTTCTCCATTATAGTTTTCCTCTGCAGTTAGTTGGTTCCTGGATGTAATTTCAGAGTATTTGAGAAGCTGAGAATGATGGGGGAGAAATTGAAAGTGTAGGTACAGAAAGAGATGACAGTGGGGGAATGAAATTTATTGTTCCTTTTGTCCAATGTGAAGCCAAAGCTGGAGGCTAGATCATTCAGAAATAGAATTCAGTGTTTTCTAAGCTACCTGCATATAAGAATGACTTGGTGGCGTGACCTGATTCAATACTTCTGAGGAGAGGATAAAGAATTTGGTTTTTGTTTGCTTACGTTTTGCGATACGCGGGCCTCTCACTGTTGTGGCCTCTCCCGTTGCGGAGCACAGGCTCCGCACGCGCAGGCTCACGGGCCCAGCCGCTCTGCGGCATGTGGGATCTTCCCGGACTGGGGCACGAGGCCGTGTCCCCTGCATAGGCAAGCGGACCCTCAACCACTGCGCCACCAGGGAAGCCCAAGAATTTGTTTTTTTAGCAAACACTCCCCATGACTATAATAAACCAAATATGGGAATCAAACTTAAGCCTTTTTAAAATAAAGCACCCAAGTTGGACCCATTAGTTCGACTATAGAATTACTGAATATTTTTAGTATTGACAGAGAAAAATACTTTATAAAGTGCTTAAATTTATTTATTTATTTATTTATTTTTGCGGTACACGGGCCTCTCACTGTTGTGGCCTCTCCCGTTGCGGAGCACAGGCTCCGGACGCGCAGGCTCAGCGGCCATGGCTCATGGGCCCAGCCGCTCCGAGGTATGTGGGATATTCCCGGACTGGGGCGCGTAACCATGTCCCCTGCATCGGTAGGCGGACTCTCAACCACTGCGCCACCAGGGAAGCCCATAGATTGTAAGTTTCTTAATAACAAGACCCATGTCGCATTCTTCTCCGAATCCCTAGGGTCAGCACACCCTCTTTTACAGTGAGTCTAAGCCTTTCAGTGTGACATTTTAAAAAAATAATATATTTATTTATTTATTTATTTTTGACTGTGTTGGGTCTTCGTTGCTGTGCACGGGCTTTCTCTAGTTGCGGTGTGCAGGCTTCTCATTGCGGTGGCTTCTCTTGTTGTGGAGCATGGGCTGTAGGTGCACGGGCTTCAGTAGTTGTGGCACGTGGGCTCAGTAGTTGTGGCTTGTGGACTCTAGAGCGCAGGGTCAGTAGTTGTGGCACATGGGCTTAGTTGCTCCACGGCATGTGGGATCTGCCCGGACCAGGGCTCGAACCCGTGTCCCCTGCATTGGCAGGTGGATTCTTACCACTGTGCCACTAGGAAAGTCCCTTGTGTGACATTTAAAGTCCTCCAGGGCAGACTCCCCCCACCCTCATCTTCTGCCCCTCCCTTGTATCCCATGCTTGGCCAAATGAAGTTAATTGCATTCCCCCAATGTATTATGTAGTTAACTTTTAATATCTCTTCTTTTTATTGCCTTGGCTCTCTTGAAAATAGAGCTAACGAGATTGTTGGCTATTAGAGTTACATGGACATGGTTATATAATGGCTTCACAATGCCCTTAATAAATGAAATCTAAAATGTTACATCTTTTTGAACCCAGAAACTCATTCTGACTTTTTTCACTCTGAAGAATTATAACATTTTCTGAAGATCATGTTGTCCTCTTCCTTCCTCTGGATGTTATGCAAGGAACTTTGGTTGAAAATGATGAAGTCCCAACTTAGATAGGATAAATATGCAATAGTCACGTCTTTCGGAAGGAAAACATTGACTTTTAAAAATCGTGCTTGCCTGAAAAACAAACCTGAGTGTTTTTTATATTTATGTGTAAAAATGTGCTGCCATTCTTTGCCCTCATTTGTATGTTGAAAAACGATTGCAAAATTGAAGGTACACCAACATCAGTGTCATGTGTGTTTAATATGGAAAATAGCATGGCAACGACTGGACTCTTTATGAACACAGGTACGAACTCTGAAAAACTCACTTCATTTTCCAAATAACGCTTTGTCCTTTTTTGTATGTAAATGGGCACCCCTTTTCATTATTCATATGTATTGCTATTTTATTTACAGTGGAGTTTTGCATAATTTCACCCACTGTCAAATTAGGTTAAGATCATATATTTTCAGCTACAGATGCATAAACCTAGCGAAAACGAGACGGTCATGGGGAGCTGGGACAGATGCAGTGTATTTCTGCCTAGATTCTTTGGCCCCCAGCCTCTTGTTGAGGTTCTCAGGGTGCAGGGATGCTGATGTACCTTGATAGGGTCCTGCCATATTTGAGAAGTAAGGGTTTATAAATAGTCCCAACATCCAGGACCCCTCCTGGTTCCTAAGCTCAAAGTGGTGTCTGCAACGAAAGCAGAGGCAGAGTTAACAGGATCTGCGTATAGTCTCTTGGTTGCCAGCCTTCCTGATCTTCTAAAAGGCCCGTTGCTCCACAAATCTAGAGTACTGAAAGGCCTGGGTTGAATCTCTTCTATTTTCTATAAAATTCTGCGTGTCTTTTGAGGTGGGTCATATATCTTTGCACACTTTTAAAATAATTTCTCATCAGTTGTCCCCCTGAGAGCATACTTTTGTACTTGGCACTGTGGAAAAGGTCTCTCTGGTTTCCCGCAGACATGGGGGCCCTGACTGCTTAGTCAATGGAATACAACAACGTATTAGGGGTATCCTTCCCTTGGGAAGTGCATGTCATAAATCTCACTGACAGATGATTCAGGTCTTAAGGCTCCTAAGCACATAACCTCGTTATCAGGAGATGATTGTGTAGTAGACTAAGATCTGCTTATAGCCTTGCAGATTATTATAAAGCACCCCCCCAATACCTTTTTTTGTGTGTGTGTGGTATGCGGGCCTCTCACTGTTGTGGCCTCTCCCATTGCGGAGCACAGGCTCCAGACGTGCAGGCTTAGCGGCCATGGCTCACGGGCCTAGCCGCTCCGCGGCATGTGGGATCTTCCCGGACCGGGGCACAAACCTGTGTCCCCTGCATCGGCAGGCGGACTCTCAACCACTGCGCCACCAGGGAAGCCCCCCATACCTATTTTTATTAGAGACTAAATTTCTAACTTGCTCAATTTGTTTGTTTATGGCAGCGCTGCTCTGCCGGTCCTAGGAGAAGACAATTTTACATTTAAATGGAATATTCTAACTTTGCTTAGTAAGTAATGACCTAGAAATTACAGTGCAGGGAAATGGGATTTCAGTGTTTCATGAAAAAAGTTCCTATCAGAAGAGCATCGTGTTTTTCATTTTTTGGATAGGTAGGCAGATTTCTACCTGTTCCGTGAAACAGCCTTGCTAGAGGGGGAGGAAACGAACAAGAAAGGCATTAGCGACCAAGGATGACAGTCATTTTAGGTTTTCTGCTTAATATAATCATGATGAAAATGAATGCCCTCGACCAGAGAAAACACACAGTACTGATGCCTTGGGTTGCGTTCAGAGATCTCTCAGCCTGTGAGAACTTCATGTTACTTGGGTCTAGCTTGGCATTGCAAAGTAACTAGCTCTTTTTATGCCAGCTGACAGAGGACCACACCTTCTTTGCCCAGATTAACACTGGATTGAGAATTCAGTGAATTTAAGCAGAGATGGTGGCTTGCAACCACAACTAAAAGCTTGCTTAGAGGGAGAAGGAGAAAAGGAGAGGGAAAATGTGGAAGCAAGAAAGATGGCAATAGGAGGTTGGAAAAGGCTGGCAGCAGGTGCAGGGGATGGAGGGGTACATGTGGCAGAGAAGTAGAAGCTCTCTCCGAATTGTTCAAGCAGCTCTGTTTCATTGGCACAGATTCTAGAAGTTTCCTAATTCTTGGGTAGAGCATAGATAGGGTGTATTTCCTACGAAGCCAGATTTATATCCAGCAAACATTATCTCAGGTTGCTGTGCCAGACTCATGCATCCTTCTCTGTGTCTTTGTCTCAAGTTTTGTGGATTCGGTACATGCTTTAGATCTCAGAGCTAGCCAGGCTTTCATGCTTGTTTGGGATACTTTCTAGTTTTGACTTTAAAATGGGATCAGGAGAATTCTGAGAGAGGGAAGTCCCTCTTTTTCTCTGAATTACAGAGTAAATGGACTCATGTTAAAAAATTCTTTTATTCCAGAATGATCCACCTCTGCCTGTACATAAAGCACAAAGTTATCAGAGACATTTTCCTTTGTGCTCTGTGGGCCTGACATGAGTCTGCCTTTGATTCCCAAGGGGGTGTCAGGAAAGCACTGCTTTTCAGATTGGAGGTATAAAAAGGTACTCCATGGAAGGGAATATATTTTATTGATCAATGATTAGTGAGTCTTTTTTATGACATGCTTTGTATTAAATGCGATTTGAAAACCTTCAAAGGAAGATTCGCAGGAATTACTAAGTCACGGCCTGTCGGCATACCTCCGAATGCAGCCAGAAGCAGGGGAGCAAAAATCTCAGTGTGTAGCAAGATCTCTAAATTCTTGGAGGCACATGACGTGAATCCGTTCAATTTTCTGCTTGTGTTTTTATTTCCAGTGCATTTCCTGACATTTATGTATTTTCTCCTCATAGAAGCACTTATAGTGCCTTGGTACTCAGGCTTATTTTCCAGTATTTCTTCTGATCAAATCAGTAGTCCTCTACTTACATAGTCTGTATGCAGTGGAAGGAAAATCAGAAATGCCTAATGTGGGTCCTAATTCATAAAGAGCCTACTAAGAATCTCACCATCCATGAATAATGCATTGTCCACGAAGTTAACTAGAACATACTCAGCTCCAGTCCATTTGTGGGGAGGGGGCTCTTTTAGGGTCCTTCTGGGTGCACGGGGGAAGGTGGTACTTTGGGAGACCTCTGCACACCTCTCCCTGGCTTCTTCCCTTCCAGGTAGGCTGAGCATAGGCTTTCTTCTTTATGGTGCTTGTGAGAACTTGGTAGGTGGAAAAAGAACTGTTAGTTTTTCACCCTGTGTTGGATTCATTCACACGTACAGCATAGGATCAATGTCTTTTATCTTGGTGCCAAAGACTTGGGAAAAGCAGATGGTAAATTTCAAAACCCATTTATGTTGTTCCTAACCCCTTTGTATAGCATGGCATTAGGGAAAGAACCAGGTTGCTCTATCAGATGACACCTTATCCAGGTTATGGCTGTTCTTAAATGGCTTTATGTGAAGTCCCACTCTTTTTGTGGTCTTAGAGAAGTTATCTTAAAGCTTCCTGTGCCTTAGTTTCCCTACCTCCTTGAAATGTGGCAAAAGTACAGTGTCCATTTGTCTAGTCAGTATTTATCAGGTTCTGGGAATACAGTGGTGAGTGAGCCAGCAAATCCTTCCTTGATGGGGCTTACAGTCTAGAAGGGCCAAGCAATTAGAGACCTTCCAGAGATAATAACTAGAGGTGAATTCCACATGTAGATGATACATGAGGCCAACAGGAAATGACCTCAAATTGAAGTTAAGATTCACAGTATGAGAGTTTAATATCTGTGAACCCTTGGAACCCAGCAAGGTGAGCTGGTATAACTTGCAGGAAGTATGACTCACTTGTGACTGTAATGAAGAAGGCGTAAACCTAATCATCTGAAGAAAGACTGTACCTATATATGCTGCGAAAGACTGAAAGGAGAGGCAAGGAAAAATAAAATAAAAATAAAAGGAGAGGCAGAGAGCAAAACAAAACAGCACGTCCCCAGGGCTGTCCCAGGAAGTGAGGAGGTCGTAGACCTTTGACATTGTCCAGCTATCATTACATAGAGTTGGGGGGAGAAAACAAAACAAAATAGGGTTTTGGGGATAGAATGAATTTGAATCCCAATCTTGCCACTTCTTACTAGGTGCTTGACCTTGGACAAGTCACGTCAACCCTCTGAGCTTCCGTGTGCTCATCTTTTAAAGTGTGCCGAGACAGGGAACTATATTCAATATCTTGTAGTAACCTATAATGGAAAAGAATCTGAAAAAGAATAGAGATATATATACATGTATAACTGAATCACTTTGCTGTACACCAGAAGCTAACACAACATTGTAAATCAACTATACCGCAATAAAAAAATAAATAAAAGTGGGCTGAGAAAGAGTGGTCATGTGGTCGTGCCTCAGTGCCTTCTGTGGCCTATGCACTTAGCAAATGTGGCTCTTCCCGAAGGGATGAAGCTCAGATTTGGACCCAGCAGCTAGGTCTTAATTCTGTTACTCCCAAGACTTCAGCATCCTTGCCTTTTTTTTTTTCTTTTTAAATATGGGAAAGAGTACAAGGAAGAGCTGCATTTTAATTGTATTACTGCTTAACTGCTAATTGTTTTGATAGATTGAAAAAAGTCCATTGATTCTTCGTGGAGGAGTGCTTGCTGGAGAGTGAGTCAGGCGTCTGCGTTAACTCGTTCAGAAGCTTTTTGTGGCAGATTGATTTAAAAACCTCCCGACAAGACGGGAGGATTTTGTTTAATAGAAATATTGTCAGGATGGCATTGAGATTTGGGTGTGGCTTTCAAATCAAGCAATACAAGTTGAATAAAGGTCTTTTCCCTAACAGACAGAAGAATCTTGATGGATTGGGGAAATACTCACCATCATCTTGCAGGGCTTTGCCTGGGGGAGGTAATATTTGCCTGGAGCACCCTCACCCCCACCAGCAGGCCTGCTGGGGAGAGCTGGTGAAATATGGTCACTAGTACTTTCAACCTACAGGGTTACGTGGTTTACCTGCATTGAATGAAATGGGTGTGCTCCCAACTGTATCTATGTGGGTTTCCATCCTGGGTTCTGGGGTCAAGGGCAAATAGGAGAAGGTTGCTAAAGAAAAGAAGAGAGTTTCTGTAGCTCCTTCAAAAGCAGGCTCCAGATTTGTATTCTCCAGCCTGGAAGGAATATGTGGTCTGAGTCTCACATGAAGAGAGTCGCAGTGTTCCTTCTTGAGCGTCTTGGTCCTTATTTGGATTCAGTGCTGAAACATCCGGATCAGTTTCACAGAAGAGGTTTTGAGTAGATTCCTTGCAGATCTGAAAGTCACACTTCTGTGGAACTGGTTTTAACACCAATCCAAACCCCACTGGTGTTCCTGTTACATTTTACAGCTATTCATATGCCCCTGTATAAATGACCTCTGCAGAGAAAGAAGAATCACTAGTTCATTGTGCAGGAAGATGGGGCCCTCAGAAATAGCTACAGCTTCTTCAAGACCTGTCACCCGTTCGGAAGGTGCATTGCTTCACCAGAAATCCAGTTTACTTTAGGCAAAATTTTTCTTAAAGGGCCAGCTAGTGACTGTTTTTGGCTTGGCAGGCTACAAGGTCTCTGGCACAATCATTCAATGCTGCCACTGAAGCTCAAAAACAGCCATAGGCAATAGGTTAGAGGGATGAGTATGAGACTGCATTTCAATAAAACTCTATTTACCAAATAGGCCATTGGTCCTCAACCTCTGGTTTGCTGACACCTGCATAGATCATCATAAACTTCCTGTACTCTTCGAAGTATGAAAATTATACTTTGGAGTAAGAAACTCATTTGAATATAAATATATGTTTAGAGTTTCTATATTGAAGTATCACAATGTTTTCTTACAACTTATTTAATTTTTATATAAATGTTCCACATTTATTTCCTGAAAATTGGATTTCTCATTTGCATTGCTTGGTAAGGGCACCCATGTTTGATATGAAACAAATTAATTGATAATGCTGGAATTCCTATGCACGTTGAAGTTCACTTTCACTTGCCAACGACGTTCTCAGCACCGTGTTCCGTGCTTCTCTCCTTTGTAGCGAATGCAAGTGTGAGGTCCCTTTGACTCCTTAATACCATGGAGGTGCCATCCCAGGCCACTCTCTCCTAGTCCCAATTCCCCCCGGGAGAAGTTCTCCTGGTTGTCTGGAATGAGTTCACATTAATACGCAGGGCTTTGTGGCACTGTGAGATGCTGGCTACTTTACTCCTTTCCCACCATTTACAGTTTCTCACTATTAAAACCTCCTCCGACTCCTCTCACAAGAGCGTGTGATCCGGATTTGCCGGATTTTCAAAGTCTTCCTTCCTTGCACGTGAACATTGGCTGCACCCGGAGCTTGGCTGCGAACTGATTATTCTCACCAGGACCTGTTAACACAAATTCCATCACTCCCAAGGCTAAAAATAAACCGTATTTAACACTTGGAAGCAAAATTCCAAGCAAATATATAATCTGATTTGATTGAATCTTTGTTGAAAACGTTCATGGTGGAATCAAATGCTTACTTTTAAGGTGGAAGATGGCATTCCTTCTGTGAGCCGGTAGATAGAAATCAATTCCATCTATCAACTGATGTAATCACAGAGATTGATGGATGCCTCAGCATCTGAAATGGCACTATTTCATCTTGTTTAAGAGTGTTCCCCCTTAGGGACTTCCTTGGTGGCACAGCGGTTAAGAATCCGCCTGCCAATGCGGGGACACGGGTTCAAGCCCTGGTCCGGGAAGATCCCACATGCCGCGGAGCAGCTAGGCCCATGCGCCACAACTACTGAGCCTGTTGTCTAGAGCCCGCGTGGCACAGCCCACTGAAGCCTGCGCGCCTAGAGCTGGTACTCCGCAAGAGAAGCCACCGCCATGAAAAGCATGCGCACAGTAACGAAGAGTAGTCTCTACTCGCTGCAACTAGAGAAAGCCTGCGTGCAGCAATGAAGACCCAACGCAGCCAAAAATAAATTAATTAAAAAAAAAAGAGAGAGAGAGAGAGTTGTCCCCCGTCCCCTCCCCCGGGAATTCCCGGGCCTTCCAGTGGTTAGGACTCAGTGGTTAGGACTATGATCCCGCAAGCCGCGCGGCCAAAAGAAAAACAAAAAAAATAAGAGGGTTCCCCCCCCAGTTGTGGCACATAGCCATTGAGGATCAGTCTTCTATTTAAATCATGGTGCTACATTAGAGGACTTAGGAATATTTAGTGTTTGTGTGTCCAGCTAGTGTCTGTGTAATATAAAAACATACTATGCTTAGGAGATAAAAATATTAATATAGTCATTTGTGACAGAATTATAGATGATTTTAAACTTTCTTATAATTTGTTTTACAAATGCTCAATTATGAATATGTATTACTCTAAGAAAAACAGTACAAAAGCTTTCGAAGTTTTTTTTTGTCTGTGACCCACAGTAAGAAATATTTTACAATTTACATCCCGACCCAGTACAAACATGCATTTATGTATTTATACAATTAAAACAAGCGTTTCATGAAGTATTAGTTAACCTTTGTGCTACCTGTCCTTATCTCCTGATGTTTTCTATTTTTCTATTGTATTTTACTGAAGAAAATGAAAGAAAGAAAGGAAGAAGAGAATGAAGGTATTTACCAACTAAAATGACCTCATGAACCCCTGATGCGTAAATTGAAAAATACTGACTATTGTGCAATGGTGCCAGTCTTGTATTTCATGGGTCAGTAAAATTTCAAAAGAAATTTTGGCACTTGATGTAAGATTAACTCTCTGCTGCTGCTCTGTGCCATAAACAACTTGGAAGTTGAAAGAACTTTATTAGGTGTTTCTACTTTTGATGAACTGTCCCTTTAAGGATCATTGACATAAACAATGCTTCTTCTAAAAAAACTTTCCTGTATTGTCTCACCCTGGAGATTTACCCTTCTTACATTTTCTCCCATCTTTTAACCTCCTGTCAGCCTCTTTATACCTTTATTCATGACGGGAACACAGCTTGTTTGGCAGTTTTAGGGGACAGTTAGAAAATATTCCTTGACAGTGCCATGAGTTTGCAGTTTTTAAGTTGTGGTTTTGGCTAGAGAGGACTTAGATGGGTGAGCGGAATACTAAGAATAGGGGAAAGATGTGCTTCTGTTTAATTACATGGTAATTTGTAAAACAGACCGGTTTCTGTGGCCCTTGAATGCTAATGTAGATTTGTCCCTTACTTAAAAGCATAAAGCCGGAGGAATGCATAACTCACACATTTCCACACATTTTAGATCTCCAAGGGCTCCACGTGCATCAGTCTGAAAACCTTTTCTTCGTTTATCTTCGAAGTGGTGACTTTTTTGGACACCGGGTTGTATGTCTATTTCATCAGCAACACCTGTATTTACAATGTCCTCTCTTTGGCTCAGTCTGATATTTTCAGTTTCAGATGGCACCAGCCACACCCCTGTATTTCCCCAGTGGATTAACCCTCCAGGAAAGTTGCAGCCATCTGAAACTCTCAGGAAACAAGCTGGGTGTGCCTGATAAGGAAGGTTGAACAAAATCATGTAAATTTTTCTAGGATGTTTTCTGTCATAATAGCTAACATTTTGCTGGGCTTGCTATGTTCTAGAAACTTTGTTACAGGCTTTCTGAACATCAAATAAAATTTAACTCTAAGAAAAAATGAAATACTCCTCTGCCTTGATCTCTTGAGGGATCTTTGTAAATATCAGCTATTATAGTGTATCCTACCTATGGATTTCGGCTCTGTGGGACTATTGTTCTCATTTAACCTATCACTATTTATTGAGTGATTATTATGTGCCAGACACTGCTCTGGGCACTAGGGATGTGCAGCCACATGTCAAGGAATGCCTGGGGCCACCAGAAACTTCCTGCTTTCTGCATGGGAGGACCCAGACAATAACGTATAAACATAAAAATATAATGTAATGTCAGGTAGAGATTTTAAAAAGGCAGGATAAAGGAGCAGGGAGTAGGGATGGGAGAAGCAATGGGGAAGGCCTTTGATGAAATGACATGTGAGCTGAGACCTGCATGAATCATGGGAACAAGCCTTGCAGATATTTGGCAAAAGAGCCAATTGCTTCTGCGTTAAATGGTTCTCCCTCTTCTGCTTTTTATAGTTTTCCTGTCTTCTCCTTGCTTGAGCCAGACCAACGGAAGCCAGATCTAGAGAGGAGACAGAGCTACAAGTGTGCCTTAGGGAAGGCAAAGGGCTTAGCTGCAGCTGCAGGGGCAGGTCTGGACACGTGGGTGACGCCGCATAGGGAGAGTGCGGTGGCTGCTATGATCAGCCAAGCTTGCAGGCAGTTGCATCAGAGGACCACCCAGCCGGGGGAGAAGAGGCATCCAAAGAATAGTCCGGCGGCCAGCAGGCCAGCAGAAGTACAGTACGGGCTGAATGGGGGTGTTGTCAGCAGAGACCACAGGTGGCACTGCTACTCGGGCTCAGAACAGAACCTGGCTCTCCAAGAGCATGGAGCAGAGCAAGGCTGGAGCACAGAAGCAGGAACTCTGCTTTAAGAGAGCACCTTGATTACATATGTTAAGGAGGTCAAGCGTTTAGTGCTTAGAACCAGGGCTGCAGCTTGGGAATGAGTCTTGCAGCAACTGACTTAATGCTGACACTTCAGCTATGGAGCCAGGGTCCTGTGTCCCCTCCTCCTGCTCATATAGGATGACCAGAAACTTCTTTGCATCCCTTTGAATGCCATCGGCTGTCTGCCGCTCTCTGTTATACTGCCTGTCCATTTGCACATGTTGATTGCCTCCTCTGCCCAGGAACTCATTAGCTTACCAGCAAAGGGATGCTCTCAACCCTGTTCAGACAGTTTCCTCTTCCGGCTCTCACAGGCCTATAACATAACCTTCACATTCCCCTTGGCAAAATGCTGTCATCTTTTTGGGGGAGGTAGACTAGAAGCCAAAAGCACAAGATCTAGACTCAGACCACCTGGTTTGAGCCCTGGCTCCCCTTGGCAAGTGACTCAACCTCAGTTACCTCATCTGTAAAATGGGAATAATAATAGCACCTACCCTGTAGGATTTTTGTGAAGATGAAATCCCCCCACAGTGTCTGGACCCATGAGTGTCACTGCTTTTTACATGTCTTTGTGCCCTCACTAAACTGGGAAGCCCTCCAGGCACGTCCCTGTCCTCATGGGGCTGACATTCTACTGGTGGAGACAGACCATAAGTAAGCGAACACAGAAATAAATAATATAATTTCAGATGGTATTGAGTGTAATAAAGAAAAATCAAATTAGGGTAATATAATCAAGTGACCTAAGGTGCCTGTGGGTGTGCGTATGGGTGCTATTTTATTTTATTTTATTTTCACAAATAAGATCTTTTATTTGTCACCATTAAAAGTCTGAATTTTAAACAGATTCTTGGACTGGTGGCTCATATCCATCAGCTTGTTCAACTTTAGCACCTGTCTCATCCCCAGTAGCTTTTCTAGAACTACTACCTTTACCATGTAGCTCCATGAGTTTTCCCAATTCAAACTTGGGCTTCTTCAGCTTTTTACTTTTCTAACAAAGACATCATGGAGCTGATAAATAGATTGACAGGCCTTTTCTATGTCTTTTCCAATGCTGTCTGGAATCCTGCAAACCAGTAATGACATATTAGAATAAACCTACACTTCATTTAATATGGGTGCTATTTTATTTTTAAAATTAATTAATTAATTAGTTAATTAATTAATTTATTTTGCTGCGTTTGGTCTTCATTACTGCACACGGGCTTTCTCTAGTTGTGGCGAACAGAGGCTACTCTTCATTGCGGTGCGTGGGCTTCTCATTGCGGTGGCTTCTCTGGTTGCGGAGCACAATCTCTAGGCGTGTGGGCTTCAGTAGTTGTGGTGTGTGGGCTCAGTAGTTGTGGCTCACGTGCTCTAGAGCACAGGCTCAGTAGTTGTGGTGCACGGGCTTAGTTGCTCCACGGCATGTGGGATCTTCCCGGACCAGGGCTCGAACCCGTGTCCCCTGCATTCTTAACACTGTGCCACCAGGGAAGTCCCTATGGGTGCTATTTTGAATAAGATGGATGGAGAAGGCTTTTCTGAGGATTTGACATTTGAACAACGGTAGGATCCAAGTGACAATCTGGAGGACAGCCGTCCAGGTAGAGGGAGACAGAGGGGTCAGCAAGTGCTGGCGTGACCTTGGTGTGTTTGAACGAGGAGGAGAGTAAGGGTAGAGCTGGGTGAACAGGAGGAGCACAGACAGGGTGAAGCGAGGGCAGGGGGAGGAGAGGGGACGGAGGGATGAAGAGGGCAGACTGTGAAGGGCTTCAGGGCCTGGCCAGGAGTTTGGGGTGTGGTCTCCTTACAGCGGGAGCCACTGAGAGTTATAAGCAGGGGAGTGACATGATTTTTTTTATATATAAATTTATTTTTATTTATTTATTTATTTTTGGCTGCATTGGGTCTTCGTTGCTGCGCACAGACTTTCTCTAGTTGCAGCTAGCGGGGGCTACTCTTCCTTGCGGTGCATGGGCTTCTCATTGCAGTGGCTTCTCTTGTTGTGGAGTATGGGCTGTAGGTGCGCAGGCTTCAGTAGTTGCAGCACGTGGGCTCAGTAGCTGTGGCTCACGGGCTTAGTTGTTCCACGGCATGTGGGATCTTCCCGGACCAGGGCTCAAACCTATGTCCCCTGCATTGGCAGGTGGATTCTTAACCACTGCGCCACCAGGGAAGCCCACAGTGGTTGTTTTTGATATGCTTGTTTTGGAGGTGGGAAGGTTCTCACTCTGGACATCCACTGATAGACCTGCAAGATTATGAATCTTGACATGTAGTCTTGAAACCGTGCACCTCAGATTGGGACTTGAACCCACGCAGCCGGAACTCAAACCGGGCCAAAACCCACAGTCTTCCAACTGAGATCACAGCTGGTTTCAGGACTTAATGAAGCTCAGGTTCTTGACGTCTCATCGCAGAAAGAATTCAGTGAGAGACCAAGTGATAGGTAAGAAGTGGATTTGTTTAGAGAGAAACACACTCCACAGACAGAGGGTGGGCCACCTCAGAAGGTTAGAAAGGCCGAGTGACATGATTTGATTTCTGTCTCTTTGCTGTATGGAAAGTCGAGGCAAGAGGAAGAGCAGGGATAGAAGGGCACCAGGGATTCTTGGACTTCAGGGATGTTGAGGTTCAGCGATTTGTTCTGATGGCCTTTCGGGGGAGGTGGGGTACTCAGTTAGTTTGATGATAGCCTTCTGTGGTAGGTCTGATAGTGTCCCCTCAAAATTCATGTCCACCCAGAACTTTAGAATGTGACCTTAATTGGAAATCGGGTTTTTGCAGATGTAGTCAGTTAAGAACCTCGAGATGAAATCATCCTGGATATAGGGTGACTGGGATCCTTACATGAAGAGAGGACACAGACACAGAGAAGATGGCCTTGTGAAGGCGGAGGCAGAGGTTGGGGACATGCAGCTGTAAGTCAAGGAATGTCTGGGGCCACCGGAAGCTGGAAGAGGCAGGAAGTATTCTTCCCTAGGGCCTTCAGGGGGAGTGTGGCCCTGCTGACACCTTGATTTTGGACTTCTAGCTTCCAGAGCTGTGAGAGAATAACATTTCTGTTGCTTTAAGTGACTCAGGTGGTATTATTACTCTGTTATTGCAGCCACAGGAAACTAATGCAGTTCCTAAGGGTCTTTGGTCTCTTAGGAGATTGCACTGGGGTGGAGGGTGGGAGTCTTATCAGGAGCTTTGACAGCTCTTTAGACCTCCCTTAACATCAGGGAGGGTGGTCTTAACCAGGAACTTGAAGGAGCATTAGTAGCCCAGAGGAGGCGTCTGATGAATGTTGGTTGAATGAATGAATGAATGCATGAATGAGTGAGTGAATGAATAGGCCTGTCTGTGAATGCATAGGGCCGTGATCTGCCCTGACCATCATTAAATAGCCCCAATTGTGATAATTATAAGCTGCCATCTACAGTGGCATGGATGCCCCTACTGCCATGTGCCTTCTAAGCTCCTGCAGGTTGAGAAACCAGATTAGTTAAGATCTTTGGTAGAATTTGGATGAGAAGGACGGAGTTCCTGAGTGAGAGCCTACGTGACTTTCGAATGCATAGAATGTGTGGATTTTAGAATCTGGACTTTTAACACTGATTTTCTGAGCTCAGGGGTAATTTTTTCTTCCTTCCTTTTACATGTTCATTTAGCTGGGTCAAATTAGGAGAACTGGAGAAGCAATCCAGACATATAATCCTCTGCCTCAGCAACAAAAAGCAGTCCTGCTGATGGTTTATTGCTACTAATTTTTTTGTTTTGTTTTGTTTAGAGGTTGAAACTGCTGAACAGTGAGAGGAAACTCCAGGCCACCAAAACTTTATTTTATTGTAATCCTGCCAGGGGCCCACCCCCTCTGCTACTATAAATTTCTCTTGGCCTGTCCTGTAGAAAGTGTACATGGGCTGAGATCAAGCTTTTTTTTTTTTTTTTTTAATTAAACTAATGGATTGCACTCTCCTCCATAAAACACGGGTCCAGGTGGTGATGCCCTGCTGAGCATCAGTCTCTCCCAGGAAGCCTGGCCCTTTGTCTTAGTGATACAAATTCCTCCTGTCTAGTCTGGACACACAGTAGGTACTGAATGAATGCTTCTTTAATTGAAATCAGGGCTGAAATGCAAAACTGTTTGGGCATGTGTACCTGGACAGTGTCCATTTCTATGTCAGTTTCTCTCCCGTGTAGTTGATGAGCTTCCTAATGTTGATTTTTAAAAGAACGAAGAACTGTATTTAGTTAATTTAAAAAAATGCAGACTAGGATTCAGAACAGCTGTGTTTGCTGTTGGCATGGCTGTTATCCTCCTCATGCTGGTGTTTTGTCACAACAGTACCACATTGTAGAAACAAAAGTTTAGAAAGAGGGGCGGAAGGAGGGGGGTGGGATGAATTGGGAGATTGGGATTGACATATATACACTAATATGTATAAAATAGATAACAATAACCTGCTGTATGAAAAATAAATAAATAAAATAAAATTCAAGGAAAAAAAAAGGAAAAAGGATGACTTTTCATCCTCCAGCTACCAGTACAACCTGCAGCCTCAGCGCACAGTACTTAATTTTGTATCTGGTAATAGGGCGCAGAGTCAATTCTTTTTTTTTTTTCTTTTTAACATGTTTATTGGAGTATAATTGCTTTACAATATTGTGTTAGTTTCTGCTGTATAACAAAGTGAATCAGCTCTGCATATGCACATCCCCACATCCCCTCCCTCTTGCGCCTCCCTCCCACCCTCTTTTTCCCACCCCTCCAGGTGGTCACAAAGCACCGAGCTGATCTCCCTGTGCTATGCGGCTGCTATCTTACATTTAGTAGTGTATATTTGTCAATGCTACTCTTTCACTTCTTCCCAGCTTACCCTTCCCCCTCCCCGTGTCCTCAAGTCCTTTAATAAAGTGTCTTTATTCCTGTCCTGCCCCTAGGTTCATCAGAACCTTTTTTTTTTTTTAGATTCCATATGTATGTGTTAGCATACGGTATTTGTTTTTCTCAGAGATAATTCTGTGAAGCAGATGTGTGAAGGGCTGATCCTTATGGAAGCTAACTTTTTTTGTTTTTTAATTTATTTTTGGATGCATTGGGTCTTTGTTCCTGTGTGCGGGCTTTCTTTAGTTGCAGTGAGCTAGGGCTACTCTTTTGTTGCAGTGCGCTTCTCTTGTTGCGGAGCATAGGCTCTAGGCACGCAGGCTTCAGTAATTGTGGCACACGGGCTCAGTAATTGTTGCTTGCGGGCTCTAGAGCGTAGGCTCAGTAGTTGTGGCGCGTGGGCTTAGTTGCTCCGTGGCATGTGGGATCTTCCTGGACCGGGGCTCAAACCCATGTACCCTGCATTGGCAGGCGGATTCTTAACCACTGCGCCACCAGGGGAGCCCTGGAAGCTAATTTCTTATAGAAATAAATATATTCTGCAGCCCTGGGAAGGGGGGCGTGAAATTATTCTAAGACGCTTCCTTTTTGAGTGCGTTTGAATATGTTCATGGGTTGTGTAGAATTTTTTGCATCCCGTTATCCAATGTATCACCTTTTGACACATTTCTTGTTTATAAGTATCCCAGCCAGTGATGAATACAGAAAGAAGATAAAGGAAAAAAATAAAATGAGCAGGAAAACAAAAGAAGCAAACAAGCAAGTCAAAAAAAAGGGGGGGGGATCTTCCCTGGTGGCACAGTGGTTGAGAATCCGCCTGCCAATGCAGGGGACACGGGTTCCATCCCTGGTCAACATGCCGTGGAGCAACTAAGCCCATGAGCCACAACTACTGAGCCTTCACTCTAGAGCCCGCGAGCCACAACTACTTACTGAAGCCCGTGCGCCTAGAGCCCGTGTTCACAACAAGAGAAGCCCTCGCACCGCAATGAAGAGTAGCCCCCCGGTCACCGCAACTACAGAAAGCCCGCGTGCAGCAACGAAGACCCAACCCAGACAAAAAAAACCCCAAATCCCCACAAAACCCAAAACCTCTTTCCCAGTAGGTAATAACTTTGGATGTAAAACTTATCAGGCAGGCAGGAGGAGGGTGAAAAGTCTGCCTAAAATGAGAGCTGTCTGTAGGCTGCATTCAGGTTATCACAGGTCACCTGCAGGCTGGAACATGGCCAAAACTAGGGTGAGGCTATTGAGACACGCCCCTGGGGACCCAAATTGAAGGGGTATCCCCCAAACTCCATAATCACAATGAATAATATTTTTAATCCATTGTATTTAAAAAATCATCATTAATGCAAAATATTCCTATGCTGAATAAAATATCAAAATGTTGAGTGCAGGATCTGACGCTGCACGGGCAAACTCAAGCTCATTCACCTCTCTAGCCAGAACGTCACTGAGCTCTCAAAAGGAAAAATTTCTCCTTACTCTAAGCCTGGCTTCGCTCTGAGTTTGAATTCTAGCTCCTTTAGGACCAGCTCTATGAGCTCAGGCTCTCAACTCAACCTTTCTGAGCTTCCTTTTGTAAAATAAAGATAGCGCTTTCCATTGTAGGGCTCTGGGGTGGTTTAAAAAATATGCCTGTGATATACTGGGCACATAGTAGATGCCCAATAAACCATAGCATTGAATAATTCATAGTTACTCACAGAGAATTCAGTTCTTCAGGAGACCCAAGCAGGTCCTGCCTCTTACACGAGTCTCTTACACATCTGTCAGGGTTAACACAGCTCTGCTTTCACTTTATAGAATGTCTCAGAGTATAGCCTGGTGCCTGTGCTTTGAACACTCATACATCCGTTCAACTGCTCAGTAACCGATTTCCTGTTTAGTCGTAGCTCCTTGCCTGGGCCGGGCCATGGATGGCAAGTTGATATCTCTGCACCTCCCCCTCAGAGCAACTCAGCCTTCCGAAGCCATCCAAAAGTTAGGTTTGGTAGAAGCTTTTATTTATTAAGGCCTCCTCCATCATTGTGAGTCTCTCTTGAGTGCATTTCCACACCTGATGGTTCATCAGGATGACGCCTCACCCTTATTGTCACTTAAACTGTCCACAATCCTGAACTGGCCTCTGATTTGCTCCGCAGAGATGGGGCCATATTCCATGACACAGGACTGAAGCTGGGGGCTGAGTGGAAATCACATGGGCAGGAGGGTCGAGTGGGAATCCGGTTACTATTTGATACAGAAAACTGCAAAGCCCCCCACCCATTTTCTCCTATTGTCCAAGGCTGGTGGGACCAACCGTTTTTTCAGCCTTTCTTCTAATCTGATCATAGCTTCAGAGATGACAAAGCAGAGCCCTCACTTCAGTTATTCTCCTCCTTAGTTCTAAGGATGCAAAATGAGATGGGAGAATGACGGGAGAGTGTCCACTCAAACAACTTATTAGATTTTGGGGAGGGGGGTCTTAGTTATCATGAATGGGTCGTACGTTTTGAACATTCATCACTGCGTCCTGCTCTTCAGCGAGAGACAGTTTGTAAAATAGGAACAACATACTTCTGGCTTCAGTTGTGTGTGCTTTGGACTTAAGCTCTTATTTTCCACTTAATTAGTTAATAGGAATTTATCGAGCTAGGCGCAAAATGATACAAAAGATCAGGAGAACGGGATTTTTGACCCTGAAGGTTTATGACGTAGTTGGGGAGAATAAATTGTGCTCGAGCTGAGCCTTTAGGCTGATAGTCCTACTGCACTTATATAGTCTCCCATTTCTGCCCTAGAAATGTTGCTCAAATTTGGCCTCTTCCTCTTTCACACTCTTGTTTTAGGGCTGTCGGTCCTCATTTACTGCCCGGGCTATGGCAGGACCCTACCAAGCTCTATGGGAGCCTTGAGGCAAAGAAAACTGTGCACCCCTATGTCCACTTATCAAAATATCCTCCCATGTTGACAACCAAGTGGGAAAAGTTAATAAAAGCTCTACAACAAAAAAATACAACTATATGTAAAGCCTCATGTTGTCCAATCTGTTCCTATATCATTGCCCACCCTTGTAAACCCACCCAGCATGGTGAGGGCTGGGGGGTGGACAGGTGGGGTGGTGCTTGCAGTTTCATAATAAAGCAGGGTGGTAAAACAAAGGGTAACATTCTGTCTTCACTTACACAATTTTTTTTTCCATCGTGGACTTTCTTGGCTTTAATTTTGATTTCTAAAAAAATATTGCATTAAAATAATATTCATCTGAATCGCTGAGTTCTTTGGCGTCCCCGTAAATTTTGTACCTCACTCTCTCCGTACCTAATCCTGGCTATGACCTGCTGCAAAAGCCCATTCCAGGCTGTTAGGTGCACAGCTGACAGTGACCTTCCTAACAGACCAACAGTGATCATGTCACTTCCGCATTTGCTCCTGATTGTCTAAGAGGTAAAATCCAGCCCTGTTGGCCTGGCTGCAAGCCTCTTCACAGTCTGGGCCTCCATTTACCTCACCAGGGCATCTGCCCCACCTGGCCCTGTTCCTTCCTCATCACGCCTCTTCAGGACTGCGTCTTTGCCCACACCACAACTTCTGCCTGAGTTGCGCTCCTGTCCCCAAACTCCTTCACCTTGGACGTCCTGCTTAGCTCTTGAGTTCTACCTGGGATAACAGCTCCCGGCTGGGCTGCCTTTTTGAGTTCCCCAAGTAGGCTTAATTGCTGTTTTCCCATAGAAATTTATTTGTTTCCACTCGATTCCTATCCTGGCTGTTACACTCACGATTCCACTGTGATTTATCTGTTTACCTGTGTCCCCAGTTACACTGCCTGCTCTCCTTGAGGAGAGCAACCGGGCTTTTCATGTCAAATGAATAATGAATACAGCTGGATACAGTGAAAAAAAGCAGTAACAGCAACTATGAAATAATTCATGGAAAACAATAGAACAGCCCAGTGGGCTCTGCTCTTAATGTCAGGCAATTCTGAGTTCAAATGTTGGTTGTCCTTAGCTAGCTTTGTGACACTAAAATTTTCAGATTTTTACTCTGGAAACTTTCAAACATAAGCAAAAGTAG
The DNA here is from genome assembly GCF_008692025.1 of Phocoena sinus. Taxonomy (NCBI): domain Eukaryota; kingdom Metazoa; phylum Chordata; class Mammalia; order Artiodactyla; family Phocoenidae; genus Phocoena; species Phocoena sinus. Next base: position 45,511,406 of record NC_045782.1, on the reverse strand, counting down.
AGAGACCCAGGACTTACCTGGTGGGCCAGTGCTTAAGACTTTGCCTTCTAAAAAAAAAAAAAAAAAAAAAGACTTTGCCTTCTAATGCAGCGGGTGCGGGTTCACTACCTGGCTACCTGGTCAGGGAGATAAGATCCCACATGCCAAAAAACCAAAACATAAAACACAAGCAATATTGTAACAAATTCAATAAAGACTTCTTTTTTTTTTTCCGTTTTGCGGTACGCGGGCCTCCCACTGCCGTGGCCGTTCCCGTTGCGGAGCACAGGCTCCGGACGCGCAGGCTCAGCGGCCATGGCTCACCGGCCCAGCCGCTCCGCGGCATGTGGGATCCTCCCGGACTGGGGCACGAACCCGTGTCCCCTGCATCGGCAGGCGGACCCTCAACCACTGCGCAACCAGGGAAGCCCAAGACTTCCTTTTTTTGAGATTTATTTATTTATTTGTTTGTTTTTTGGAGGCGTAGGGTCTTCGTTGCTGCACGCGGACTTTCTCTAGTTGCAGCGAGCGGGGGCTACTCTTCGTTGCGGTGTACGGGCTTCTCATTGTGGTGGCTTCTCTTGTTGCGGAGTACAGGCTCTAGGCGCACGGGCTCAGTAGTTGCGGCACATGGGCTCAGTAGTTGTGGCATGCGGGCTCAGTAGTTGTGGCATGCAGGCTCAGTAGTTGTGGCTCGTGGGCTCTAGAGCGCAGGCTCAGTAGTTGTGGTGCACAGGCTTAGTTGCTCCGCGGCATGTGGGATCTTCCTGGACCAGGGCTCAAACCCGTGTCCCCTGCATTGGTAGGCGGATTCTTAACCACTGCGCCACCAGGGAAGCCCAATAAAGACTTTTTAAAAAAAGTAGAGAGACCCCTCTGATGAACCCACATGGGGCCCACCCCGAATGCCCCACCCTCCACTCCTATCCTTGGATTTTTTTTGAAGCAAATTCCAGACAACATATTATTCCAAGTAGAATTATTTCAATAAGAACATTAAGCTTTTAATTGATTGCAAACTCAATATGAACCATGTGCAAAAAAGAGCTGTCAGGGGGTTTGGGTCATGGGGAGGCCCTTTTAAAGCAAGTCTTGAAGGATGAATACGGATTTTGGCAAAGAAAGGTTGTAAGTCGGAAGCTGTAAGTCATGTGTGCGCAAGGGGTCAACAGGTTGTTTTGCTGGAACAGGGGTCAGGGCAGGGAGAGGGAATGGGAAGAAAAACCTAGGTGTGGAACAGATAGGGGGCCAGGCCCTTGATGCTTCAGAGGCAGCCTTTTGGGGGGGGGCTGGGGGAATCTTTTAGTTTTAGGTAACAGTGTGTTCCTTTGAAGGTCTGCACTCAGTTGTGACAGGGGGCTGAGGACAGTAGTAATATTGATTCAGTGCCCTTGAACTGTCTCTCAGAGCACTTTCCTTGTTAACTGATTTCTCCTTTAACAGCAAAAGAAATCGTCACTGCACATTTAAAGAACTGGCTCCTCTACCAACCACCAGGCTTTAGTGGAGGAGAAATGAGAACTCAGTTTTCCATGCTGAGCCCTACACTAAGATGACCTGGCAACTGTGTATTTTATCCCACTGGGTTTAATCCTTATTATGAATAACAGAGCGAAGCTTTGTTATTCACAGGAGTTGCATTTCTGCTGCTGGGAGAATTAGCTGCAATCTTATTCGCAAGGTGCCTTCTGATGCAATGAGGTCTTTTGAAGTGTGCATAAATAGAGGCTATTGTTTAGGCATTTGGAGGTAAGGCTTAGATTGCTCCAGAAGTTCCAGTCTGACTCTAGGTATCTTTGTTTGGCTGATTCTTTTTTTTTCTCCCTGGGGCCACAAGTAGTAGTTTTCTCCATATGGCTTTAGCGACTTGCCTCTTCATCACCTCCTGAAACTAGGGCACAACCAACAATTTTTCTGTAGGGTTTTCTGCTTAGAGGAGGAGGAAATTGTTCTGAGTCCAAAAAAACAGAATGGAGAAAAAAATGTGCAAGTTTAACTAGGATATCACACAGAAATGGAGCCTTTGGTAAAGAAATAATTTTGTTTCTGATTAAGATTTTTTTTTTTAAGCTAGGAGAAATAGAAGCATAGTAAAGAGTGAGCCTATTAATTTATTGCCACCTGGAATCTCTTAGGAGACTTTAGGATCTCCGAAGGAGAGAACTGATCATTTTTTTAAGTCTTCGAAGCTCGCACACCCCAGTTCCCCAGCACAATAAGCCGTTCTGGGCCTTTGGAGCAGCGGATGTGAAACTTCGTCTTTAAAACCGCAGAGAGAAGTCTCCTTTCTTTGAAGGTGTTTATTTTCTGAAGTTTTTACCTGGGATCCCAGCTAACACACATGGCTGTTTTTTGTTTTTTTAATTTTTTTCTTGCCATGAGAAATTTTAAGATCTACTCTCTCAGCAGCTTTCAAACGTACAATCGAGTATTGTTACCCACGGTCTCCACACCAATACATCACATCCCCAGGACTTCTCTCACCACACTGCTTTTCTGGAAAGGCTTATTGAAAATGATTTGCGGGCTTAATCTGGGTGTTTTCTTTTGATCACCTCCGTCTGCATGTGTCCCTGACTGTATGGCTGTCTGAGGTTCTTCCACCCAGAGTGAAGTGATTTTCTCATCTGGAACCAGATGCTTCCAGCATCGGGGCAGCTTCCTCGACTTGCGGGAGGGGGTACCAGACTTCTCCAGGACCCAGGAAGCTGCCCTTTGTAGGTGCTTCATGCTTGCTTTATTCACGACTCCGTCTTCATAATGTTACCTCCGTTTCTCCCCTCCACTGGATCTGTTTAGAGCCACCGGGCCATTCTCTCCTCTTTTGTGACTCTGTGAATCTAAGACTAGAATCTAGTCCTTCCCGAGGGATAAGATCTTCTGATGCAAAGTCCTTTCTCACCATCCACAGACAAAATCATCATTAGGCCATGTTTACTGAACTGCAAAGTTGGGTGCATCATCTCCTTCAAGCACTAACACTTTTACCTCTTTGCTCTTCCCCCTTGTCACCTGTGCGTTGTCACCCAAGTGATTAAAACCATTTGGTTGTAATTCTTCGATTTGCACTGACCTTCTAAGGGGTGTCCATGTTGACACAGCAAAGTCCCTTCTCTTGCCTTTTCTCCTCCACCATGTTTGAGCTTGGCTTAAAGGCTTGGTATTTGGAAGAAGTTAAAAGTGATCCAGTGACTTGCTTTGGACCATGCTGATACACACATCTTTTGGAGCCTTAGACTGGGGAGTGTCAATTTAATTTGGATTCTGTCAGCTTGTTGCATTCTGATCACCCGTTTTGAGGGCTTCCTGAGAACCTGAGATTATTTGATAAACTGCCATTGGAATAAACCACTTTTCTTTAAAGGGAAAAGAACTTTTTAAAGAAAGTAATAAGCATACCTCTATATTTTCCTGACAGATATCAAAGAAAAAAAAATCTTCCTGTTTTTACCTTGACAAGACATCTAACATCGCTGGGAGGTTTTGCTTGCATGAGAACTTCAACATTATAATCTAGAAATCTCAAGCTCAACAACTTTCTCTGTCTGGGGATGGGGAAAAGGGATGATAAAATAGTTTTCTATACAGCTGGTTACCAAAATAGTCAAATATGAAAGCTATTTCATCTCCTTTTAAAAGGTTAGTCTTTTGATATATGAATCACAATTGATGCTAAAAGGAAAGTGTTAGAAACATAAACTTTTCTTCTCTGCTAGTTCAGGTTTTGAATGTTTTAATCACTTAACTGTTTATTTTTCTGGCAGTGAGGTTAGTACTGGTAGCCAGTGATTACCAACAATTAAAAAAACAAGTCATCTAAGACAACTCTTACACTCCCAGAAAACCCAATTAAAATCACACTTCGTTTTTTGCTTTTATGGTTTAGAAGTAAATTCTGAATCAGTTTCATGATTCTTGTGGTATTTTTCCAAATTAATGACTTTGGACATTTGGACACTGAGCTGTGTGAATGCTGAATGTGTTTTCTTCCCTTTGCTATCAATTAGATATTTAAGAATGTATCTTATGAAGGAATAGCCACCTAAAAATACGCCAAAGGCCACAGTCCTGTATCCTTCCTCAGACGGAATACTGCACAGGAGACTTTAAAAAAATTGCGATTATATGTGTCATAAAATTTGCATTTTAACCTTTTTTAAGTGTACAGTTCAGTGGCATTAAGTACATTCATAATGCTGTGCAACCATCACCACTACGCCTCTCCAGAACTTTTTCGTCAACCCAAACAGAAACTCTGTACCCATTAAACACTAACTCCTTGTGCCCCCTTTCCCGAGCCCCTGGCAGCCACCATTCTACTGTACTTTCTGTTTCTATGAATTTGACTATTCAAGGTACCTCATATAAGTGGCATCATGTGTCTGGATTATTTCACTGAGCATAATACTTTGTAGGTTCATCCACGTGGTAGCATCTGTCAGAATTTCCTTCCTTTACAAGGCTGGATAATATTCCATTGTATGTAGGTACCACATTCTGTTTATCCACTCACCTGTCAGTCAATGCACAGGAGACTTTTAAATTTAATTTTTGCTCTCATCACACACACATACACAAAAAGGTAACCACGAGAAGAAATATGTTAATTAGCTTGACTGTAGTAATCATTTCACTGTGTATAGGTATCTGAAATCATCATCTCAAACGCCTTAAGTACATATAATTTTTATTTAAAAAAACAGAATAGTAAAAAAAAAAAAAAAAAACAGAACAGTATAAAAATTTTATTTTTAATATGTGCCATTTGGCATCTTTCCCCCTAATTTCCTGGCATTCTTTCACTTGGGGGTCATTTTTTGAGCCTTACATGCTGACAGGTGCTGAGAACACAGGAATGAATGAGCTCTACCCTGCATGCAGGGAACTTCTTTTCTGGTTGGGTAGACAGACCAGGAAATAGGGTCCAAGGCTTGGTGGTGGCCACCCAAGCAGAAAGCAGAGGGGAAGGTGGGTGACTCACTGTTGGAGAAGGGCTACATCCATTGTGGGTGGGAGTGTGGGGGCCTGATGAATGAAGGCCTCTAGGTCATGTTCTAAGTTCTCCTACTCAAAGGCTAGAAATAGATATCAGCAGAATTAAAGGTCATGTATAGAAGGAGAATCTGATATACTGCAGTACTCCACCTCTAGGCATGATTTCTTGTAAATTATATTCACGTTTTACCGTCAAAGACACTTCTCTCCCCTAAAATACTAGAGCACAACTTTAACTCATTTGGCCCCTAAGTAGACAGGAGGTTGTGTGGGGTATGACAAACTTTCAAGCAGTATTACCATACACTGTGCAGAACCTTAAGTTTTCAAAATCTGATCCGTGCATTCTATTCCCATTTGTACATACAAAGAATATAATTAACTTGTCCATGGTGGAAGAATATAGAATCTGGACTTCTGGCATTTAGCCTACTGTTCTTTTGTCTATATTTCCTAGTACCCTGTATATAACAATCTGTGAAATTTTTTGTCCTCTCCATGTGTTAGCCATATGGGGGCTTTGGGAAGGTCCAAGAAGGTAGATCTCCAGGGTGCCAATTTGCACATATTATTGACAAGATGGTAGAACTGATGTGCGTTTGGATGGTTGTGGATGAGCTGAGGGCAACAGATGGACTCTGACCCATGTACCCTTAACTTGAAAGAGCAGACTAGTACCCACATTCACAATATGAGAGTTTCAAAGGCAGCGAAAGCATGCGCCTTGCTTTCTAGATAGCAGATTCTATATAGTCTCAATTGCCTCTGTTATGTTCTGCATTCTGCTCTCCCATCTATGTATTTGTCCCCAGTTTGATCATCATCTTTGGCATGTTTGTCTTGTAGTCTGTAACTCTTTGTAAAATCTATTGGCGGTCTGCTAGGAACAAACACACAAGAAGAACAGCGACATGGCGCCCGCCAGCCTGAGGCAGTGCGCAGTGGCGCGTGCGTGAACTGACGCGCGAGCAGTGCCCGGTCGCGCCGCCGGGGCTCGGGCGCCCGCCGCCATTTTGTAGAGTTCTCTGAGACGCCAGAGCCGCCGCCGCCGCCGCCACACGGAGGCTCTTGTCAGGACGGTGACGCCGTTCATCGGACACCTGCCCCAGGAGGGCACAGAGCAGGCGATCCGCTGACTCGAGCAGTGTGGGAAGGTGCTGGAACGTGACATCATTAAGAACTACAGCTTTGGGAATTCCCTGGCGCTCCAGTGGTTAGGGCTCCTTGCTTTCACCAGGGAGGGCTCTGGTTTGATCCCTGGTTGGGGCACTAAGATCCCGCAAGCTGCGCCAGAATACAAACAACAACAGAAGCCACAAAACTACGGCTTTGTGCACACAGGGGACCAGGTGGCGGCCGAGGATGCCATCCACAACAAGCTGCACAGGGTGAACATCACCGTGGAAGCAGCAAGGATAAGAGCAGAGCTTCAGGGACTTCCCTGGTGGCGTAGTGGTTAAGAATCCGCCTGCCCATGCAGGGAACACGGGTTCAAGCCCTGGTCCCCATGCTGCAGAGCAACTAAGCCTGTGCGCCACAACTATTGAAGCCCGTGTGCCTGGAGCCCGTGCTCTGCAACAAGAGAAGCCACCGCAATAAGAAGCCTGCGCACCACAACGAAGAGTAACCCCCGCTCAATGCAACTAGAGACGCAACTAGAGAAAGCCTGCGCGCAGCAATGAAGACCCAATGCAGCCATAAATAAATAAATTTATTTAAAAAAGAAAAAGAGCAAAGCTTCAGCCAAGTTGCACATAGGCAACATCGGTCCTACTTGTACCAACCAGGAGCTTTGGGCCAGGTTGGAGGAGCATGGTTCAGTCATCGAATGTGACGTTATGAAAGATTATGCCTTCGTACACGTGGAGCGGGCAGAGGATGCAGTAGGGCTGTCAGGGGCCTTGACAGCACAGAGTTTAAAGGCACACGAACATACGTGCAGTTGTCCACCAGCCAGCTTCGGACTGCCCCTGGGATAGGACACCAGAGTGGCAGCTGTCAGTGTGGGAAAGAGGGGCACTGGTCAGAAGAGTGCCCAGTAGATCGTACAGGTAGTGTGGCGGACTTTACCGAGCACTGTAACAAACAGTATGGAGCAGCGTGCACACCTGACACCGTTGGCTACGGGGAATCCGTGTGTAACAATGATGCATAGGGCACACTCCACCACCAGCCTTACCGAGTCCGCTCTTAGGAGGCAGTGGCATCAGCAGCTTCCGGGTCCAACTACCTACAACTGTTACTTGTCCCATCTGCTTCAAGACCACAGCGCAGCCCTAGGTGAGGATTATACTGACAGCCTCTCTTTCCTGTACAGTAGAATCCCTCCTACCTTGCTTTCCTTAGGAGTTGACCCCTCTCCCTGTCTACCTGCAACCTCTCCTTTCCCTTTATTTATTTTCAAATTTTCAAATTTAATTTCTTTAAAAAATTTTTTCAATTGGCTGCACCTCGTGGCATGCGGGATCTTAGTTCCCTGACCAGAGGATGAACCTTCTCCCCCCCACCCCCAAAGCGCTGGGTCATGACCACTGGACCACCAGGGAATTCCCCTCCTTTCCCTTTAAAATGACCATATGTAGTGACAGGCAACCCTCTACTCTTCTCTGTTAGCTCTGGACTTTGACACTGAAGCTAATCTTCTGAAATTGCTAGGACCATTGGGCTTTTGTTTGTTGTTGTTTTGTTTTGTCTTTTTATGTCTGATCGTGGTACAACATTAGCTGAAATTTAGCCTTGCTTTACTCCACTCCTCTCACTTTTTTTTAAATAAAATATTTTGACAAATAAACGTTTCTAATGCTTAAAAAAAAAAAAAGAACAGCAACTGAAAGAAAAGCACTTTCTTAATGTCGTTGCATGGATGACAGGGTAGACTCTGTAATTAGCCTTTTTTTTTTTTTGGCTGCACGCATCTTAGTTCCCCGACCAGGGATCAAACCCAGGCCCCCAGCAGCGGAAGCGAGGAGTCCTAACCACTGGACCGCCAGGGAGTTCTCTATAATTAGCCTTTTTAATCTTGAGCCCTAAGTTCTTGCTGTTTATGTGAGTCCATAGCAATCTTAACAGTTCAGTGGTTTCAGTGACTATTTCTTTGCTAAGAATTCCCCAAGCCACAGCGTCAACCCCAGACTCTTTCCAGTTTTGCAACTCTTTGCTGGATATTTGTACCTGAATATCTTGACAGCACCTCACAATCAACCTAAAACAGTATTTGTGTCACCACCTTCCCCCAAAACTGCTTCTGCTCCTGTCGTCCTTATTTGTTTTAGTGACACCAGCATCTTAGCTGCTAAGATTAGAAACTGTCTTCTTTCCCACCACCTCATTAGAAACTAAATAGTTGGTTCTGTGTCTTTTACCTGGACACGGCCTCTTGCTTTTTTCCCCTCATCTCTAAGTCATCTTCTTTTTACACTGCCTCTAGAGTTAGCTTTCTAAAACTCACATGTGATAGTCACTCAGCCCCCGTCAGATTCTGTGGTGACTTCCCATGACCTATGAGATGAAGTACCAACTTCTTAACAACTTCTTGTTTTCTCACTTACCCAGTCTCTAAGTGCGGGTTGCCCTTTAGTATCACCTATTTCTTTTCTCTCCCCAAATCCTACTTGAGTTTTCATGCCTTCCTGCCTCTGCACACTGTTACATCCCTCCCTCAGCTAAATGTCCGTTATCAGGATATTATCTCAAAATTTCTCTCTTCTAAAGGCTTCCCTACCCTTTCTTCCACCTCGAGCAGATATCTGCCCCTTCGCTCCTGTAGTTTTGTTTTAAAACAGCTTTACTGAGGTCTAACTTGCATACCATAAATTCACCTGTAAGTATACTGATGAGTTTTAGTAAATCCATGTATTGGTGCAATTCAGTTTTAGTACTTTCTGTTACCCCACAAAGTTCTCTCTTGCCTGTTTGTAGACAGTCCTTGCTCTCACCCCAATCTCAGGCAACCGCTGATCCGCTTCTGCATCTATAGTTTGTCTTTTCTAGAAATGTCATATAAAATCATACAATATGCAGTCTTTTGAGACTGGCCTCCCTTAGCATGCTGTTTTTGAGTTCATCCATATTGTTGAGTGTATCATAGTTGGTTCTTTTTTATTGCTGGATAGTATTCCATTGTGTGGATATACCACATTTTGTTTATCCAGTTTCCAGTTGATGGACGTTTGGGTTGTTTCCAGTTTGGGGCTGTTATGAAAATACTGCTATGATCATCTGTATACAAGTCTTGGTATGGATGCATGTTTCCATTCCTCTCAGGTAGATACTTAAGAGTTGAATGTCTGGGTCATATGTTTAACAGAAACCACCAGCCTGTTTTCCAAAGTGGCTGTTGCATTTTATATTTTACGTTCTGCATTCTCCACATCCTTGCCAATATTTGGTATTATCTGTCCTTTTGATTATAGATATTTTACTGGGTGTGGTGGTATCTCATTGTGGTTTTAATTTGCATTTTCTGTAATCATTTAAAACTGCTTTCTGTTATAGAATGTTTTGTTGTATTGATATATATCTTCTGATCTGTGCACTATGCTAGGGTTTGGTAAGTGGATGAATGAACAATCCCATACTTAGGATGAGTGGCCAAATTCTCAGTTATTTTTGGAACAGAAAACACTGATAAGTTAACTTCAGAAATGATATAAAAGTCAAGTCTCTTTCCCTGAACAAATTTTTGCCAGAGTTTCTAAGAAGCAATAACCTTGACTGAACTAAGTTTTACTTTCTTTTTTTTTGCTCACCCCTTGGTGGGAGGTAATGGATAAAAAATATAGACATAGCAGGAGAAGGAGAAAAGAAACAGTCTCTAAATGACTAAGAGCTTGTGGAATAGCTTGGGAGAGAGAACCATTTGGGTTCTTGGTTACTCCATGGTTCCAGGTGTGGGGACTCCATTAATACTGTGACCTCTGCTTCTCCCCACTTGCTTTTCTCTGTCAATTCAAACAGGAGTCTGCAGACATTTTCAGTAAAGGGTCACATAGTAAATATTTTAGGCTTTTTGGGCCAATACACAACATCAAGGACATTACGTAGGTGCTTACATAATGAGAGACTAAACAAATTTCCACACATTTTATTGATGAAATTCAAAACAGAATAATAATAATAAAAGGGTACAATTTTCTGTTATACAGGTCTACTAATAAAAAGAATGGAATTCTTTTTTTTTAAAAATTAATTTATTTGTTTTCATTTTTGGCTGTGTTGGGTCTTTGTTGCTGTGGTGGGCTTTCTCTAGTCACGGCGAGCAGGGGCTACTCTTCGTTGCGGTGTGCGGGCTTCTCATTGTGGTGGCTTGTCTTGTTGTGGAGCACGGGCTGTAGGCACGCGGGCTCTAGAGCGCAGGCTCAGTAGTTGTGGTGCACGGGCTTAGTTGCTCCGTGGCATGTGGCATCTTCCTGGGCTAGGGATTGAACCCATGTCCCTTGCATTGGCAGGTGGATTCTTAACCACTGTGCCATCAGGGAAGCCCAAGAATGGAATTCTTTTGAGGAGGATAATACTTTGGTTAATTAGAGTTCAGAGTTAGTGTTTCCTATCATCATGGTAGAAACAGGGCCTCATTCTCCAATGAGCCTTCACTGAAACATTGTGGTCTTCCATCCTGAGAATTCACCAGACTGTGCTGGCTGCATTTGCCCTTATAGTGGTGGAGAACTTTTCACATGGAGGAAGCAGCTTAAGAGGATAAGGTCTGGGGTAAGACTCCTTGGGTGTGAATTTCAGCAAAGACTCAGTAACTAGGAGATCTTTGACTACTTACCTGACCAATCTAGGAGCTTCTGTTCCTTCATCTGTAAAATGGGTCATAGTACCTACTTCACAGGGTTGTTGTAAAGATTAAATACAAAGATTAGATTAGAATGGCAGTTTATAAATATTATTCTTCTTTTGAACGATTTAAAAATGTAAAACCATTCCTAACTCACAGGCAGGGTGGCAGGCTGGATTTGGCCTGCGGGATATAATTTGTGGACCCCTGCATTAGAGTATAAACTGGAATTATTGCCACTTACTTTAGAAGTAATGATTGCTTTTCCCCCCTAATTGCAGAGCACCATATGCTCACTGCAGAAAACTTGGAAAACAGAGAAAAGCACAATAAAAAAAAGTCATTCAGAATCTTTACCATCCAGAAGTGCTTCACTGGTGGTCCCTTGTCTTTGTATATATATATATATATATATATATATATATATATACACATATTTTTTTAAATTAAAACAAACTCATACTATGCATACTGCTTTGTATTTTTTTTCACTTACTAATATATACTTGTCACTAATAATCTTCTATAACCTTAACCTGAATTTTAATGACTGCATACTGTTCTGTTACACAGATGCATTACAGTTTACTAAAACAGTTCCCAACAACATTAAAGTTGTTTTGAACTTTTCACCTTTTGACATAACTCAGGTGTAAACTAATACACAAATGTTTGTACACATTTCTGATTAGTTCCTTGGGATAAATTACAAGAATTCAGTCCCTGGGTTAAAGAGTACCTACAGTTTTTTAAAAAGATTTTTTGATGTGGACCATTTTTGAAGTCTTTATTGAATTTGTTACAATATTGCTTCTGTTTTATGTTTCGGTTTTTTGGCCCAGAGGCATGTGGGATCTTAGCTCCTTGATCAGGGATTGAACCTGCACCCCCTGCATAGGAAGACAAAGTCTTAACCACTGGACTGCCAGGGAAGTCCCAAGAGTAATCTATATCTTTTAAGTTTTGGTGTATCTTGCAAAATTGTTCCCTAGGGAAGGTGTATAGTTCTATACCCTCCCAAGTGGTGTATAAGAACATTGTCATTTACTGTGGTCTTATATTTTTACTTGGTTATTGGGCTTATGGATTTAAACAGTGAAAACATTTTTATTTTTGAAACAATTCAAATAGATTAAAATGTACAGACAGTAATGAAACTCGCACCCACGTACGCACCAGAAAGATTACGCAAGTGTTAACATTTTGCTGTACTTGCTTGTGTTATTTTAAGAAAAACATGTTACAGATTAAAAACTAAGTCTGTCGGGGCTTCCCTGGTGGCGCAGTGGTTGAGAGTCTGCCTGCCGATGCAGGGGACACGGGTTCGTGCCCCAGTCTGGGAGGATCCCGCATGCCGCGGAGCGGCTAGGCCCGTGAGCCATGGCCGCTGGGCCTGCACGTCCGGAGCCTGTGCTCCGCAACGGGGGAGGCCACGACAGTGAGAGGCCCGCATACCGCAAAAAAAAAAAAAGTCTGTCATTATCATCCCATTCTACAGATGATAATGGGAATCTCATATCATTGATGAGAGCAATCAATCTGCAAAAAGTTAAGAAATTGTGTAAGCAGTAAGAACAGGTAAGTGGTTTTACTTACTGGTAAAGTAAGTAAGAGGTTCTTATTTACAAGAACCTCTTGTAAATAGCATATGGCTAAATTAAAAAAAAAATCCAGTCTGAGTTTTTTAACCAGCTATTTTAATCTGTTTGCATTTATAGTAACAGTTGATATTTTAAATTATTTCTCTTATTTCATGTTTTCTATTTTCCATACTTTTCTTTTGCTTTCTTTTTCTTATTTCCTGTCTCTTACTGAATTGAGTTTTATCAGTTCCTCCCTTTTTTCCTCTACTGGCTTTATTATCCTTAAATGTGTGTTCTTAGAAAGCAGTCTAAAATTAACTCCAGTCATCCCCCCTACCAGTTTATTTGCTTTTCATTTAACTTAAATTTCTCCTTGTTTTTGGTATTTTATAGCCTTTGATATTCTGCCATTTAACTATAGCATGTGTAGATTTGTTTTGGTTTATTCTGCTCAGAACTTGCTGTTATTCCCTACATGGGAGATTTGTGGCTTTTACAATTCTGGAAAATCCTTAACTATTATCTTTAAAAATATTGCTCCCCTTCATGTCAGTAGCCATGAAAATGTGCCTCTCAGATCTCCTGCTGTGGGAAGCCTAGTTGACTGACCCCAGATGCCATGTCTCAGGATTCACTCAAAAGCCACGCTTCCCCTGGGCTGTCCCTGGTTGCTGGCTTAGTAAGATGTGGCTACTAGTGCTAGCCCATCCTGTAGGATATAGGACTCTTCTAATGGGGAGTCCTTGAGCCATGACTTTCTGGTCTGAGGTTTCTCCTTGCCCACTCCTTCTCTTCCCAACATCCTTTCTTAGCATCTGCTTATTGGAGGACCCAGACTAACACAGTCTCTCTATTTGCATCATCTGGATCTTGCATTAAATGCGTCGGAATAGTCTCATTGTACTCCCTATTCCAGGAGCTATTCTTTCATGCCCCTTTTATCTCTGTGATGCCCCTTGGTAATTTCTTCAAATCTGTCTTCCATTTTACTTAATTCTCTCTTTACTTGTGTCTAATCTATTTAATGTATCTGTTGACTTTTTAATTTCAGTGATTATGATACTTATTTCTGGAAGTTCTATTTGGCTTATTTTCATACCTGGCTGTTTTTGGTATTTTTTTCCTCAGGGTTTTATTTCCTACTTTTATGTCTTTCATAGTTTTAAGCATATTAATTTTTTATTCTCTTTTTCAAATTTTAATTTTATTATCCCAAGTTCCTGGAATTCTTTTCTTTTTAATTAATTTATTTTTTTTCTGCTCTGGGTCTTCATAGCTGCATGCGGGCTTTCTCTAGTTGTGGCGAGTGGGGGCTACTCTTCGTTGAGGTGCATGGGCTTCTCATTGCAGTGGCTTCTCTTGTGGAGCATGGGCTCTAGGCACACAGGATTCAGTAGTTGCAGCATGTGGACTCAGTAGTTGTGGCTCATGGGCTCTAGAGCACGGGCTCAGTAGTTGTGGTACACAGGCTTAGTTGCTCCGTGGCATGCGGGATCTTCCCGGACCAAGGATTGAACCTGTGTCCCCTGCATTGGCAGGTGGATTCTTAACCACTGGACCACCAGGGAAGTACCCAAGTTCCTGGAATTCTAACAATCTTGTTTGTTGTGTTTGCTGTTTTCTTCTCATGATATATTGTAATTTTAAATTTTCTTATAAGCTGATCTTGAGTGGGGATTACTTTTCCTGTGACCTGATAACAGGCCCCCTCCAGAACAATTTGCATTGCTTCTTCTAGAGATCTCAGGAGTATCACTGGCTTGGGGCCAGTGTTTCTGCTAATTTCTTAGGTTGGAACTTCCTGGATTACTCTGCTCAAGGCTCAGATCTGGATATCCATATTTCAGAGGAGAGGTTTCTTTTTTTCACTCAGAGCCCAGGGGCACACAAAATTGTCCTCTTGGACCCCTTTTCTAGGGTATGAGTTCCCCCCCGCCCCCAGTCTTCACTGAGGAAGCCCCTCTTTGAGGATCCTGCCTCTCCTCAAGTGTTTTTTTTTTTTTTTTTGCGGTACGCAGGCCTCTCACTGTTGTGGCCTCTCCCGTTGCGGAGCACAGGCTCCAGACGCACAGGCTCAGCGGCCATGGCTTACGGGCCCAGCTGCTCCGCGGCATGTGGGATCTTCCCAGACTGGGGCACAAACCCGTGTCCCCTGCATCGGCAGGCGGACTCTCAACCACTGCGCCACCAGGGAAGCCCCATCCTCAAGTGTTTTATTTCCAACTCTGTGCCTCATGGCAGCCCATGGTTCCACCTCCTTTGTCCACTTGGGTTTTAAAATGCAAGTCTGTAAGTTACAAAAGCAGTCTCAGAATCCACGTGCTTTCACTCAGTTTTTCCCTTTCTTTTTCAGGTCATATTTTACCCAGCATTCTTAAGTATTTGTAGTGGGAGGGTTTTTTCCACATTGTCTTAATCTGCCACCCTATTGCTGCACCTGAAGTCCCATTTACCATATTCAGTTCTGTGCTGCAAGGCTTCTCAGGGTACCAGTTTCTAAGCAGTATCATTAGTGAAACCCATAAACTCACCCATTGTTAGAAAAGCCAAGTGCTTGAGATCCTATTGAGACTGTAGATATATAGTATGTCCTAAGGGATCTGGAAAAAAAGCTACCTTTATTTTCCAACCCATGGTCACTTCATTGGTAAATACAGGAAGTGCCGTAAGATTTTACAGATGGAACTGATGCTTAGGAAACAATGAAATTGAATCATCATCATCATCATCGTTATTATTTCTTTTACTAAACAGGCCTAGGAACAGAGCTCTTCTGTTTTCCTCTCTTCTTTCTCCCAGCTTTCCCACCATCCTTCTCAATTTGTCCTTTGTCAACAGGGCAGAAAAGAAGGGCTGAAGTGATGTATGGGTATAATCCACTGTGCACTGCTAAAAAGATAAACTTAAATGAAGTGATTTATTACCTGGTGACAGGTATTCTGCCCCCAGAATTGTCTGTCAAAGTGAATGCTCATTGATTTTCCATACTTTCTCTGTCAGCCTCTGGATAGCCATTGTTCATTACAGGTGGGTAAGATGCCAGAGTATTCTCGCAGCCTCCGCACTGTGCTGCAGGGCTTAGCCTTTATTTCTGTTCTAGGGCTCAGAACTCTTTGATTCTCTTGCTTTAAACTGTGTATATGAGAAGAGCAAATGCCACTGGTTTCTCAAATTATTCAAGTTAGAAGTAAAACATATTCTGTATTCCCATTTTGAAAAAGCTTCTAGAATCTTCCTACATGAGTCAAATAGATAATAGGTCCCAATACAACAGCACAGGATAATATATAGCTGTCAGGGCAGTGCCTGAGTCAGTCTGGTCTGTCTTAGAATAAAGATACTCCATATCCTTTGGGAACTAATGAAATAGGTAATTTTCTTTCACTTAAGGGGACCGCATGCATATCATATAGGACATGTCTTTCCTGTTTTGCTCCAAACCCATCCCATTGTGTTGGAGAGCGACAAGCAAAATCTTTTCAGCGACCACAATGCAGTCTTGGGAGTCAGGATCAGTGTCGTGGAGTCTCAGCAATGCCCAGGTGTCGAGATGGTCTTAAAAATCTGAGAATTTTGACCTGGCATGAACCTTAGACCATTTAATCCGGTGTTTTAACTGTAGATGAGGAATCTGAAGCCTCAAAGTATGTTATAACTTGCTCATCATCGCAGAGTCAGTCACACAGCCAGCACTCAACCTGGTCCTTGGACTTCCTGCCCATCACTGTTCCCTGGGGAACTTCTCTTCCACTTCTCACCTGGGTAGCAGTTCCATTTGCTTTCACAATGTACTGCTTGAATTTAAAGATGACTGTGTTGTCAGCGGCTCGCATCATTGAAGTTCATGTGTTTGGTCCTTTGACAAGGAGAGTTCTGCTGATTCTGAGTTGGGAGGAGGGAGCTTAGCTACAATTTTGATTTTTCCTTTTTTTCTATCGTGTGCTTAAGTATGGTGACCTGGACAAGAACACCACAAAGCAGGCACTTTCCAAATACACGTTGTACTGGAAAAAAGACTGCTTTTATGCAGTTGGGGTGGAGCCAGGGAAATTATTTACATGATGTAATGGTATTTTCTAAATGGCATATTTCAAGGAAAAAGACTAGTTGGATCACTAAATAATTATAGGCAAATACATAGATTGTATTTATATATACACACGTATATATAGTAATATACTAATCGTATGTAACATTTGTATTTTTTAAAACCATAAGCATCCTGTAGTAATTTGGACTTGTAAATGCCTTTGCATAGCAAGTAACAGTTTATAATAGCTAAGGAGAGATGAACACTGATAGTATTTTTCTTTTTGTACCTCTGATTGGCAGGTAGGGGGAATTGAAAGCTTGATTTGGGTTACTTTTTTGTTTATTTATTTATCTATCTATTTATTATTTATGGCTGCGTTGGGTCTTCATTGCTGCAGGCAGGCTTTCTCGCTTCATTGTAGCGGCGGGCAGGGGCTACTCTTCGTTGTGGTGCTCGGGCTTCTCATCGCAGCGGCTTCTCTTGTTGCAGAGCACGGGCTCTAGGCGTGTGGGCTTCAGTAGTTGTGGCTTGTGGGCTCCAGAGAGCAGGCTCAGTAGTTGTGGCTCACGGGCTCAGCTGCTCTGTGGCATGTGGGATCCTCCCGGACCAGGGATCGAACCCGTGTCCCCCGCAATGGCACGCGGATTCCCAACCACTGTGCCACCAGGGAAGCCCAGTTTTGATTTTTTTCAATACTTAGTTACAATACTGATGAATCACTTTCTTAATTGAATATGTGGCATGTATTTCCTCAGTATGCATTTGTGGCAGCATCAGCTTTCCCTGAGCCCATACTAATAGTTCTTACAAGTTAAGCAGGATGTTGCCTTCATGGTGTAATGATTTGGTACTTCACATAGTACTTTGGAGGCTGGAGGAAGCAAATTCAGCCTCCAGAAGTCCTTAACTTAGAGTCGAGAAGCATCACTGATACCAGGAGAAGCTACCTGAATGTGTATTTGGTGGTAAAAGTAAAAAGATATTTTATGTGTCCAGACAAGCAGAGGAAAAAAATATATAGACCTGCATTATATTCATTTTCTTCCCTGTGTTCACTAGTGGCCTGATTATTCATCTGGCTGAGATGTAAGATCTTTTGAGCTTATAACATAATAGTTATTCATAAAGGCATTTAGGCTGATGGCCTGCTCAGAACGTCCTGCTGTTCAGGATGGACTTCATCTATATTTCAATGAATTTCTAAACGGGAGAAACAGAACATTTTCCCTTTGATTAATTCATTGGTTTTTTTAGTCCTTAAGGACCCATATGCAGGTGAACTCCAAAAGGAAGTCAGTAAAGGAAAAATGGTAAATTGGAACTGAAACCGTGAACTGGCCCCATAAAAATCTTTGAACACTGTCCTAAATTCAACATCTGAAATATAATGGGCCAGGCAAAGATCTATGAAAGCTAATTTTAAAAGCTAACGTAAAATTGCACCAAAGAAGGACATTGTTATGAGTTGTATAAAGTTCTTAGGCTGTTTCAGACCACTCTTTTACAACTCTCTGGCTTTTAACCTACTTTGCCCAAGAATCAAGTACTTTAGCAAATTATAACTAGTTAGGTCATAGACACATGCTTTGAGTTCTTGGGCTCTTCACTGGGAGTATGCCCTCTGGAACTATGATTTTAAGGTTTTACATTATTGGATGTATACCTGTCTTAGAGTGGTCCCCAGAGATCAACCCTAAGATGAGAAATGGGGCAGGTGATCCTAGGAAGCCCAAAGAGGAGCACAGGGCAGTGAGAAAGGGGAAGGAGGGAAGGCAGTAGAGTGTAAAGGAGAGAGTTTCCTACTGATCCGGTATAGAGGAAAAGGCCTTGAAAAACACCAAGGAAGATCATCTGTGCCTCAATTCTAGCACCAGCGTGAAATCCCATTTTAAATACCTTGTTGAAAAAGACTTGATAGCTGACGTAACTCTTTTTTTTTGCCTTATAAGTGATCTGTGAGATTGGATTTGCCAGTGTTGAGTTTTTCCCAACTTGAGTACACAGTGTCCAGGAACTAGCAAAATCAGCCTTTTGTAGTAGGATCTTTTTAGGACATGGCTCTGTCACCCAGGTATGAGGGGGGGCACCTCCTTCTGATGTCCTTTCTCCAATCTGAGTAAGGGAGAACCAGGACATGAGCTTTCTCTCTGGTGCTTGGGGCATCGGTGGGCTTGGGTCTTAACCTTCTCTGCCTAGTTGTCCTCAAGGGAGCACTGGAGTCCTTGAAATGGAAATTCTCTTCCCAGGATCTACCAGAAACCTCTAAAACTTCAAGGAAGTTTAATTCCCAATGTCTTGGGTCAGATTGTTTAGAAGTTGAGGGATTCTCATGGAGATGATATATGGGCCTAGGAGGTGGAGGTGAGGAGAGTGGCAGGGCAGTGGGGGAAAGGGGAGTTTTAGCTGGGTTTCTGGGGAGCTCTGTCTCCCCTTGCCCAGGGGTCAGCCTTTTGTTTCCCTCTCCCATGTCAGCCATTGATCGGTTATGGGCCTCCCTCAGGGCAGGTATAACCTTCTAGGTGGAGATGCTCCCATAGGCCAAAGGCAATTTTACAGACTAGGGGGCCAGATGGGACCCATTAACAGTCAACACTTATAGCAAACCTTACGTGGTATAAAGGGATACAGGCAGGGCACTCTGGCCTTCTGGCCTTACCCAGCAGAGAATAGGGCCAGGCATTCACCTTTTCTTACTCATTCCCTTTAACACAATTCACCACTCCTCCAAGTGTCCCTCTTCACAGCAGTCCTTTGCCCTTCCAAATTCAGTGTCCTCGGCCCCCCTCCTTTGAAAAACTTACTCCTGGACACAGGAGGGGAGAATCAGATGCCCCTGCCTTCTGGCACCTGTGGCTGAGCTGGACCCCACTGGGGGTTCGCTGGCTCTGGGAGGAGTGGTGGTCCCTGGTGTTGGTGGGAGGTAGGATGGGAGATCATGAAGGCTTTCATCCTGATCCATCTTTCAACCATTTGCTTCCAGAGTCAACCCATGGCAAATAGGTCTCAGCAGTGAATATTAATTTTCTGCCCCAAACTATTTTCCTCCTATATACAGGGCTTTGACCCTACTGTTTGCAAAATAACAAGCTGGCATTCTTGTGCTGAGGTCCACTTGATTCCTTCTTGAGCCTGCTTTTGTTCCCATTTTAGCTGAAAAGGGCTTTGAGGCATCCAGATTTTTTTTCCTGACCTCAGATTTCTTTCCAGATACAAGATGGGGAGAGGGAGCTGTGGACGAGTGAGAAAGGTTTCAGGTGTACCTGTTTCATATTTACTCTGACCCAGAGTGACTGGGGTATTAATTTAATGAATGTTGTCACCAAGGCTTTTGAAGTGGCCGTGGTCGGTGATTGAATGGCAGTTACACAATTTCGAATTTGGGAACCAGGTATTGTTCTTTCGCTACACCAACCTGTCGCTTTAGGCATGTTATAAGGTTTGCTTTGCCTGCACCCCAACCAGATTTGCTCTACAAGTTAATGTCACTCAGGGTAAACGCTACACTATCTCTGCATCAAAGCCACCTGCCAGCCACAGCCAGGTGTGTAGTGCATTTGGATATTGTGTCAAAATATCTCCATGATCTCTAAGAATAGAACTGCCATAGGTCAGCCTGATAGTCTAGAAAGCTGTCCCTGGGACCTACTCCATCCATTAGAAGTGAGTCACTAAATCCAGCCCACATTCAAGGTGGGGGGGATTAAGCTCTACCTAGTAGAGGGAGGAGCATGAAAAAAAGGTTGTTTAGGGGTGCTAAAACCACCACAGTGATTAATAAATACTTTTGGAGAGATTCTTTGAGCCTATGCAAGAAACTTGTTTCTCCTTTAAAAACTTTCAACATTTACCAGTGGATCTCACCGGCAGCCATTATTACCATCATGTTCTGTTAATGGTTTTCTATTTCCTTCATTCCTTCTATGTTTATTTCTTGGAATTCTTCTGTGAGGATGTTTTGTCCCTTCTCTTCCATTTATTTATTTATCCACTTATTTGTTTATATCAGTATAGACTCAACAGGTATTTATGTTATTCTCTAGGTGAGAGATGTTTTTAAAAGGGGAAAACAGCCTCTCTGAACCAGGTAGAGGGAGGTGGTGAGGGAGGGTGTGGATGCTGAGGAGGAGGACATGGTGGAGGAAGACAATTTCCTGAGAAGGCCGGTGAGAATGAGGTCCAAAAGAGGGGGGGCCTTGGCAAAAATGAGGGACACTCTGTTCTCAAAAACAAGGACAAAGAAAGCTTGGGAAGGTTGCTTTTTTTCTCAGGAAGGAGTTCCCATTAATTATCTTTTGTCTTCTCGGTCAGGATGTTTTTTGGTGACGACAGTAGGAAATTGGCTTTTGGAATTTAAATTTTCTAGGCGGAAATTCCTGGCCTCTGGAGGAGGCTTTCTTGAACCACAGCACTATTGACATCTGGACTGGCTCATTCTTTGTTGTGAGGGGCTGTCCTGTGCACTGTAGGGTGTTTAGTGGCATCCCTGGCCTCCACTCACCAGATGCCAGTGGCATCCTCCCCTGCTTCCCCAGTGTGATCACCAGAATGTATCCTGTGCCACCAAGTTGGAGGCAGTGCCACCAAATGTCCCCTGGAGAATAAAATGGCTTTTGGCTGAGAACCAGTGATCTGAAATAGCATACACCATGCTGGCCATGCACAGAATTCCTGAGTGTTACTTTTGAAAGACTAAGACGATGGCATTTACCTGAGCTCCTGCACAGAGAACTCAGCTGCCCTGGTGTGAACATCAGCGTGGCCGCAGTTGATAAGTGGGTGGGGGGGGTTCTTGGGAACAGCTGATGATGTTCTCAGCACACAAGAGGAAATGGAGCTCTGGTTCTCAGAGGGTCTTTGTTCTGGCGAGTGTTGCTGTGGTTATAGCCTTGCCTTCTGGTGGTGGGTTGTTTTGCTTTCTCTGTGGTTTCTGTGTGCGTTTGAGAATCAGCTTCGATGTGATGTCAGCTGGGGACAAGAAGCTCTTCTCACCGATGAGTTTCTGAAAGCCCATTTGTTCTAAATGCAACATGACACTAACCTAGCTTGGGTGCACGTCGGTTGCTGGTAAAGTTGTTTCCTGAGTGAGCCGGGGATGGTGGGGACTCCTAGTCCTTTACAACTCTCGTTTTATTATCCAGAGACACTTCTGCATTTTGACTTTTTTTTTTTTTAAACCTTTTTACCTTCAGTTAGTTTTTAACGAGACACTGCATTTCAAACATAGCAAACATGACAGAGATTGAGGAACGAGGGGGAGGCTGAAACGACCTTGCACGACCGCTGATGCCATCTATTGGTGGTTGGCAGAACTGATGCCCTTCGAAGCTTTGATCATTGCACAGAAAGTTGAAAATTGGCAGCAGAGAACCTTCCTTGCACCCAGGGAGCTTGGGATTGGCAGGACAGGGGAAGAGTGGGGGGGGGCAGTAATGTGGGTTTGCTTCGTAGATCAGCACCAGTCATCGGTGGGTGCCGGGAATCCATATTTAAAGTAATTTTAGGAGGATTTTTCAAGGTACTGGCTAGGATGCCATTGGGACCTAAAATCCATTGATGAGTCAGTGGTCATTTAAGAAAGAATCCCAGTGCATTGGGCTTTGGGGTGTTAACAGAACAGCAAGGAGATCTCAGCTAAAAACAGTCTCTTCCATAGAATTAACATGGAGCTGGTATTTGTGAAATTTGATTAGTCGGGGACACTATGAACTCATTCTAACCGAGGAAACTAAGACTCGATGAGTAAAATAACTATTGTAGTTTATCTTCTTTCAAAGTGCTTTCAAATACTGCACATTTGTTTCTATACCAATCCATTTCGGCCAGCATATCCCTTTTTTCTGATACCAAACTGAGATTCCTAGAGATTAAGTTTCCTGGGTCCACATATCTAGTTGATAGTGAGAGCCAGAATTAGTCCAGCCAGTGGATCCTCAACCCTGGTTGCACATAAGACTCACCTGGGGTACTTAAGAGAAAGCCCAGTGATTGGCATCACTGCCACATATACTGATTTAATTGAGCAGGGGAAGGACTGGGTCGGGGGTTCCCTTTCAGAACGATAGTGATTCTAATGTGTTGCCTGGACTGAACTGTGCAACTCAGAGTATGGTCTGTAGGCCAGCAGCAGAGCATCATTTGGAAACGTGTTAGAAATGCAGCATCTCAGGCCCCATCCCAGAACTTCTGAATCAGAATCTGCACTGTAGCAAGAGTCCCAGGTGAAGTTTGGAAAGACTGGTGCTGCCTCTGAGGCAGGATTTTCTGAGCTGTCCGTTGGCATCTCCACTGGGCACGCCCGCTTTTTTTTTTAACCATTCAGACAGCGTTCGAGGGTTGGGTGGCCTCCACTGAGGGTTCCAGCTTCCCCCTGCCCTATGAGTTCTCCTAGACTGAGAGCACAGGTGCTCCCCGCCTCCCCCTAAAAGTCTTGTTCAGTGCTCGCAGGTAGAGTGTGTTTTCACAGACCTCAGTTTCCGGGTGCATCGTAGCATTGTCACCAAACCAAGACTCCAGTCTAGGTGCCTCCAGGCTCTGCCTGTTAAGAGTGATGGCACCCTGATCAGCCGGTGATGAAAGGGTCACCTTGTGTTTAGCCCCTAAGACTCTCACTTTACCTCTAGCTTAGAGACCGCTTGGATTGGAAAGGAAGGAGGTACTACGCCTTTTTCTTTCCCCCTAAAGAGAAAGTACTCTGGGTCAGTGTTTGTTTTTTGAATATTTGAATGAGATGAAGCCTGTGAGGGCATCTGGGAAACTTTTTGACGTTACAGACAGGCTTCATCCAACCCCAGCTGGGTTTCGGTGGAGGGACCTCTTACCCAGCAAACGCATCCATTGTCTTTCTAAAAGAGATCTTTTTTAGTTCATTTCTTCAAATCCAATGCTATACGAGTGATCTTTTCTAAATCTGTAGCTGCATTTTGGGTAGTGCCTGAAAGAGACACAGAAGTCCCTGTTCAGCCTCTTTTTGGGAAACTGAGAGCCTTGGCTTCTTTTCCACCCGTCCTTTGCTGTTTTTAACAACAAACCCCCTTTGATGAAGGGCCAGTCTGAGCTGGGCAGAGCCAACCATTTCTCCTCACTTCCAAGCTCCCCTCCACCATCTCCTCTCCCTCTTCCAACCTTCCTCCCCGCAGGAACAAAACAATAACAAACCAAACTGGGAAAAAACAAGGGAGGTTTGTCCCCATTTCTGAAATCCTTTGAAAGGATGTTACTGAAAGAGGATTCAGAAGTGCATGGAGGGTTTCTGTGCCTCTTTTTCTGGAAGCGTTGGGAGGTCTCCGTGCACCCGATCTGGAGAGACTGGAATGATCATTTCTGCACGGAAGCCACTCATTAGTGGCTACCAGCAAGAAGACCTTGCCAGGTGCTTGTCAGGCCTCTGAATTCAGAGGTTTTGAAAAGACCCCAAATGGGGCTTGTGGCTTTCTTCAGTCTTGTTGGGTTTCATTTTTTTCCCCTTCCTCTTCCAGCCACTCTGTTCTCTGTCCAGCGTTTCTCCTCTGTTGCCCACAGCAACCCCAGCAGTTGGTACCGGAGTAGGGGGAGCTGGAGGCCAGGTAACCTCGGAGTCGAGAAATCCTTAACTGATCAAGTCACCAGAGTCATACACAGGAATAGGTTTTCTGGAAAATCTCCCGATTCAAACCACCCTCCACAGCTCCCCCCCAACCTTGCCTTTCCAGAGAGGCTTGTTTCTTCTGGTCCCGGAGAAGCCAGTTACTGAGACACTCGGGCCCCACCTCTGGAGGCATCTGTTTACAAACAGTGCTGCGTAAACTCTAACGCGTTTCTTTTCAGCTCACACTTTCCCTCCACACAGACAGAGTCCGTAGGCTCTTTTACAGTGGAGGGTGTTACAGAATATAGTATCACTCTCCCTGTGCAGAGAGACAGACTGGGGGAAGAATCAGCCCACGGCCAGTGGTGTAGAAGAGGCAGCCAGGCTGTAAGGTTTTTTCTCTTTTGCTCTTTACCACAGGAAAGCGCTTTGTCAGGAGGAAGTGCCAGTGTCGTCATGGAAATAAATGATCAGGCGGTAGCAGCCAGATGAATTGAGCCGTCCTTGATTTCGGAGACCTCTACCATTAATATATCTAAAATTCAGTGTACAAATGAGCATAGGATGACTTGATCTGGGATACCTCTTGCAATTCTTTTGCAGCTCAATTAGTAAATTTCCTTTCCCTTTGAATACCACAACACTCTCTGAAACTCAGAGAACCGAGCAGGTAGAACGTTGAAGGAGTTTTCTGAAGGAGAAAAAACAAAGCAAGTTTGGAAACATGAAATAGTGATCCTCATTTGGATCATGCCTTCTGGTATCTAAGCGTACCAGTTCCTTCAAATTCCAAGGACTGGCGGGCTCTTTGGATATTTGTCAATGACAAGTGAGTATGGGTTGAGTAAAGGCATTTTCTTCTGCAGTGTTCGTTTCTATTTCCATGGTTTGCCTCAGTCCTTTTCTTTAATTAATGCTGTTTATGCTCACTGATGAATAATTCAGAGTCATTACAAGCAACAGATGTCAGAGGATTCAAAATGACTTTCTCTGAATTATTTATTATTTCCAAAAAAGTAACAGGTTTGTTGAACAAGTAATTGGCAACACAGATGTAGATCAAGGTTTGTCAGCAGGAAACAAGGTCTACTACTGCTTTCCCTTTTGTGCATGTTACTAGCCAGGACTGCATTGTACAGGGGGAGTTTGCCTGACACTGCGTAGGGAGTCAGTTACTTATTCCGGGTGCTGAGTGGGGAGCTGGACCTTGTTTGGTTTTTCCGGTTGACAAAACATAAATAGGAGTTCGTTCAAAAATATAATGAATGAAGGCAGCCTTGCAAACACCTATCAGACATAATGACTTAATGCAGGTCCCCAGAAAGAGGGAACATCTTTGTCTGCAAAGATATGCTGAGAATAGAGACCTGGGGGGAAAAAAAACCTGATGGATATGTAAAGGTTTGTATATAAAAATGTTCTCTGCAGGGTTGTTTATAACAGAATTTTTAAAAGGAAAAAATGCGGGCTTCCTTGGTGGCACAGTGGTTGAGAGTCTGCCTGCCAATGCAGGGGACATGGGTTCGTGCCCCAGTCCAGGAAGATCCCATATGCCGCGGAGCGGCTAGGCCCGTGAGCCATGGCCGCTGAGCCTGCGCATCCAGAGCCTGTGCTCTGCAACGGGAAAGGCCACAACAATGAGAGACCACGTACCACAAAAAAAAAAAAAAAAAAAAAAAAGGAAAAAATGCAAGTGGCCAACAATGAAAAATTAGTTGAATAAATTTTGATAAATCCAAGCAGTAGAATATTATATAGCCATTAAAATTAATTATACGTATTTCTGATACAGAAAAATATTAGAGAATTCCCTTGCATCCAGTGGTTAGGGCTCAGTGTTTTCACTGCCAGGGCCCTGGGTTCGATCTCTGGTTGGGGAACTAAGACCCTGCAAAATGTGTGGCATGGCCAAAAAAAAAAAAAGAAAAGAAAAAATACATTAATATATTAGATAGACGATGATATTAAGTGAGAGAGGCTATATGTCTGTAGAAAACTATGTGTATGTGGTTTTTCTATAGACATAGAGAAAAGTCGAGAAGGAACTACCCCAAAATGTTAATAATTATTTAGGTGTTGTAGGGCATTGGTCCTCAGCCTTTTTGGCACCAGGGACCGGTTTTGTGGAAGACAGTTTTTCCCACAGATGGGGCGAGGGGAGGGGGGAATATGGTTCAGGCGGTAATGTGACCAGTGGGGAGCGATGGGGAGTGGCAGATGAAGCTTCGCTAGCTCTGCTCGCTTGCGGACTGCTCACCTTCTGCTGTACTGGTCTGCGGACCAGGGGTTGGGGACCCCTGGTGTAAGGTCCAGGTGACTTTTCCTCTGCTTCTTGTATTTTCTCATCCTTTCCACTGTAAATATTCATTCATTAGTTAGAGTAAAAAGCCAAGCTGCTAAGAAATCCACAGTATTGAGGCTTAATGAATTTGTCTCTCATTTAACAATTTAAAGTAGCTGTTCCAGATATGCAGGGGGCTCTGTTCCGTTCAGATATTCACAATCCTGGGTTCCTTCCATCCTGTGGCTCCCCCCCTTCCCCAGGGCCTTGTCATCTTTTTTTTTTTTTTTTTTAATGTTTATTTATCTATTTGGCTGTGCCAGGTCTTAGTTGCAGCACACAGGATCTTCGTGGCTGCATGCGGGATCTTTAGTTCCGGCATGTGATCTCTTAGTTGCAGCATGTGGGATCTAGTTCTCTGCCCAGGGATTGAACCCGGGCCCCCTGCATTGGGAGCGTGGAGTCTTAGTGACTGGACCACCAGGGAAGTCCTAGGGCCTTGTCGTCTTGTACATGGTCAAGGCTGGGTGCTGTCACAAGGAAGAAGAGGGGGCATGGAAGAGACTGTTCCCAAAGTGGCACACATCACTTCAGCTCACATGCCTTTCCAGGGACACAGTCACATGACTAAACTCAACTGCCAGCTACAAGGCAGGCAAGGAACAAAATCCTGATAGGCATCTATTGTGGCCTGCAACAACGCTATGCTACAGAGGAAGGAGAAAATGAATTTTGCTGGAAAGCTTTCAGTCTGTGCTAAATGTATTACCTGTATAAGAAAAAATAATATAAATTTTTT
This sequence comes from Phocoena sinus, assembly GCF_008692025.1. Lineage (NCBI taxonomy): Eukaryota > Metazoa > Chordata > Mammalia > Artiodactyla > Phocoenidae > Phocoena > Phocoena sinus. Next base: position 45,484,390 of record NC_045782.1, on the reverse strand, counting down.
CTAAAGGGATAGAACTTTGGATTAGATGCCTTCCGAGGGCACTTCCTTTAGAAATTAAGCGTACAGAGGAAGTATAAAATTTGGATACCGCCTTCAAGGGATTTACAGTTTGATATAGTAACTAGACCAATAATAATTCAAAGTCTTATATACAAAGGGCCAAAAGAGGAGCCAGATCAATACAGAAGAGAGAATTGGCTAGGATCGTGGAATAAGGCTTAGGTGATTTGAAAAGTTTGCAATTCTGCTTTGTTGAGCTACGAGGATTACTTGTATCTTTGGAAGAAGAAAAACTATTTATGTTTTGTGATATTTTACAGTAGTATGATCTCCTTTTACACCATCGAGGAACCGAATCATAATTTCCTACTGACCTAACAGTAAGACTCTGATTGACCTTCAGTTAGCTGTTGTTCATTGTAATTCCTTGTTAAATCTGTATTGATCTATTTTTTAAAATAAATTTATTTATTTTATTTATTTATTTTTGGCTGCGTTGGGTCTTTGTTGCTGCACATGGGCTTTCTCTAGTTGTGGTGAACGGGGCTACTCTTCATTGCAGTGCGCGGGCTTCTCCTTGCAGTGGCTTCTCCTGTTGTGGAGCACGGGCTCTAGGCGTGTGGGCTTCAGTAGTTGTAGCACACAGGCTCAGTAGTTGTGGCTTGCGGGCTCTAGAGTGCAGGCTCAGTACTTGTGGCACACAGGCTTAGTTGCTCCGCGACATGTGGGATCTTCCCGGACCAGGGCTCGAATCCGTGTCCCCTGCATTGGCAGGCGTATTCTTAACCACTGCACCACCAGGGAAGTCCCTGTAGTGATCTTATCATAAAATATTTCAGAAGGGCTACAATTTGAATAAAGCTCTTAGCAATAATTTATCAGTTACTTTAAAAATAAACTTAAAAAAATGCAGTTTTAAAATATGATTATCTAGAGGTATTTCTAGACCTGTTTGGAAGGCAAACCAGAAGTATAATATAGATAAAGGGGTTTTTTTTCTCCTTTGGATAGAAATTTTTCTATCTTTGACATATTTTTAGTAACCATACGATATATTACCTCCTTCACAATAGGATCAGATTTTGCATATCTTTTGCCTAGCGTCAGATTTTTCAAGTCTGTAGAGTTTAGGCTGTTAAAACCGAAAAATGTTCTGGTTTTATATATAAAACTTTGTAAAGTCAAATGGTGGGTTTTTCTCTTTTTTTTTTTTTCTTTTTTAAAGTATAGTTGATTTACAATGTTGTGTTAATTTCAAGTGTACCTTTTTCAGATTCTTTTCCATTATAGGTTATGAAAAGATATTGAATGTAGTTCCTTGTGCCATACAGTAGGTCCTTGTGGTTAGTCCCTTCTTTAATCCACCACAAATATCCCTTAAGACATGTTGCAATCCAATTGCCCTGTGATTTGATATTTCCCTGATAGTTCATGAGATGCAACAAAAATGTTTGAAGGAAGACAGTAAGAACTGTTTGGTGCTTTAGGTTTGTTTTGTTTTGTTTTGTTTTGTTTTCAGGAAATTCAGGTTGCAGAAGCCCCATAGGGCAAGAATCATTGCAAATGAGGCCCAGATTTGAACATTGCTGTTTTGTAAATTGTGCTTATTCTCATAATAAAGATTTCTACAGCTGGAAAGAACTTTAAAAATTGGGTGATCCAGTTGCCTTATTTTGCAGATGAGGATCCGAGATGCAGACAGGTCAAGTCACTTGCTGAGGTCACATTCATTCGTGGCAAAATTCAGAACCATGCTTTGACTTTCTGTCCTCAGGTCACTACACCACCCCTTTATCTTAGGCCTCTGGTGATTGCCAGCTTACTTTCCACCAGTGACAGGAACCTCAGATAGAAACTCCAATGAGGAGAGGACAATACTTTCACAGCTCCTGACCTGTGGGAGTGATGGGTTGGCATCGGGATGAAGTGGGAGTGAGGGCACCATCTTTATAACCCAGCTCTTCCTGCCCCTTTCTTTCTTTCTTTCTTTTTTTTTTTTTGCCTGCCCCTTTCTTGATGCTTTGTCTACCGAACATTTGCAGAGATGTTCTTGATTCATAGTAATAATAAACACGTTAGGGGGCAGAAATTGGACTTGCAGCCAATTTTGTAGGAAGTTTCATTGCCATCACATCTCAAGATAAAGAATTTCAGTTTCTCTCTTTATTTTTTTTACCATTATTTAAGAGCGCTGAGAGTTGAAATCTCACAGTGACAACAAAAATATAATATTTTCTTCTCATTGTAAAAGTGGTCAAAGAGCTGAAAAGCCATACCATTTTTTGTACGTGTGTGTGGTGCGCAGGCCTCTCACTGTTGCGGCCTCTCCCGTTGCGGAGCACAGGCTCCGGATGCGCAGGCTCAGCGGCCATGGCCCACGGGCCCAGCTGCTCCGCGGCACGTGGGATCTTCCCGGATGAGGGCACGAACCCGTGTCCCCCGCATCGGCAGGCGGACTCTCAACCACTGCGCCACCAGGGAAGCCCGAGCCATACCATTTTAAAAAATATTTATTTACTTGGCTACGCCGGGTCTCAGTTGCAGAATGCGGGATCTTTTTAGTTGCGGCATGTGGGATCTAGTTCCCTGACCAGGGATTGAACCCAGGCCCCCTGCATCCCTGCATTGGGAGCACGGAGTCTTAGACACTGGACCACAAGGGAAGTCCCCCATTTTAAAAAAATAATTTTCTTCTCCTTATTTGATCAACATTAAGATGAATTGTCTCTTTGGGGGTGTGATTCTGGTTTAATCGGTCCAAATGTTTTGGAAAATGTTTCATGACCTATAGGTTTATTGATTTCAAAGACTATAAATCCATCTGCCCATCTATCCATCACCTACCTACCCATCTGAGGGCAGAATGGGAGGATGGGAAGTTCCCAGGGAAGTACCAACAGCTTGGATTAGTGGGTAGCCTGGGCAGACTTAGTACTTTATACTTTGATTTTTCTACTTGAAAAGCACGTAGATCTTAATTTTCAAAATATAGCTCTGTTTATAATGGAAGAGAAGTAAAATGTAGCCAAGACTGTTGACTGTCGTGGAATAGCCATTCTCCCTTCACCCCTATTAACCCATTTCTTTATTCAGTTTCCTTGCTTGTAACATGGGCATGATACCCAGCTCTGAAAGTGCCTATGTGATAGATGCTTGTGTTAGTTTCCACTGTCTAGCTTCGCCTAATTAGATTTGTGTTAAGCTTGGGATCATTTATAGCCAACTTTTTCCAGATTAAAAACATAAGCCTTTGTTGAACTATCTCGTCATTCTAAATTGGAACCATCTTGACTTTATATCAAAGAATTCATCTTTAGTTCAGTTACCACATAAGCCGGCTTAATCCTCTAGGGGCTGCTGTCATTGTTAATTTACATCTGACCTTGTTCTGAAAAAAATATTTAAAGCAGTGGAACCCTAATTTAGAACTTGCTGGTGCTTGCTTTGCCTATTCGTCTGGACCTGTAAAAATGAGTCCAATTCCCTAAGAAATCAGACTGAAGGCTTTAATAAAAATTTCAGATGCCACCCTAAGAACTAGAACTTCTTTTGATTCTTGCTCATTGTGTCAATGAAGATGGTGACACTGAGTATTACCATCTTACAAATAGGGAAGCAGAGAGAGACCCAGTGACTTACCTAAAGTTGGTAGAACGTAGCCACTGGGTTCTCACTCCCAACCACTTGACCAGACTCTGTGTGTGTGTGTGTGTGTGTGTGTGTGTGTCTGTGTCTGTGTGTGTCTGTGTGTGTGTCTTTGTGTGTGTGAGTTTGCTGGTTTCCTGGTGCTCAGGCTACTGGGAGCATCTGTCACAGGCACAGTGGGAATTATGTGGAGCATGCTGGGAAGCGTCTGGCTTTTCATCTGGATTTGTGGATTTATTTTGTAATAGGGTATCTGCCAGACCATGTGCCTGGGAGTCAGCAATAGCAGCAGCTGATGGGTGTTTCTGTGGGAGAAGAACAGACTTGCCAAGTCAGTCTGGCATATCAGGATTTGAGAGACATTGGAACTACAGAAAAAAAGTTATTGAAGATGACTCTTAAGATGTCAAGAGGAAAAAAAATGACTTCTTAGGCCAGAAAAGCAAAAGCTATCATACTCTGTGAGCCCTGCGCTGAGAGATGGCTTTTCAAGGGCGGCTTAAACGCGTTAGATTAGTCTGCAATGTGGATTAAGGGACTGTGGGATTTAATAACTGATGTATTAAAGAATGACCCTGCGAATGTTACTCTGCCATAAAAACGTAACCACTCTAATTGAATTTAGAGGCAATATTAAAATTACTCTTTTGGTGATGCTTCCTAGATATATTAAATAAAATATCAAAAGTCACAGTTGATTAAGCTGAAACTTCAGCATGTGAGAGTTATTAAGCACTAAATTCTGTTGCTAGAGGTTTTTATTTTATTTTTTTCTGAAATGTAAGAAATTTCTCCCTTTACATAATTTATGGTCATTCCATTATTTCAGTGTGCCAGAAAATGTTCTCAGAGCCTTAACGGTGTTTTGGAACACAGTATATTATCTTATTGTTGGGCTGTTTCTATAACGAACACTCAATATTTATTGATGATGGTATTTCGTGAGCTGAATTCGCTCTTATGGGCAAAGAAAGCAACAGGCTATTAAGCTACATATGGTGCTTTAGGGTGCTTCTAAGGAGTAATGGTGGAAAATACACCTTTTCTTCCTGCTTCCGTGGCAGTATGTAGTTTTGCTAGCCTTATGTCTGCACACAAAGACCTTCTGAGAAGTTGACCTTGATCTGGGGTGGTACTGTATAGCTGGGATGCTGCTGTGCACATACATACTCCATGGACCGCTTCATGTTCCAGAGTTCCATGGACTCCAGAGAGCCTCGTGGAAATCATGACGCTTCCATGGCAGTTATAAGCAGGGAGTATTTTCCTTTCCATCCATGGGGCAAACTTGAGGCAGCGGGGTGGGGAAGCAAGGAGGTTACGTTTATGTGTTTGAATTCAGAAACATAATGAGGAATATAGTTGAAAAGTATCTATGCATTTGGAGCAGGGGGTAGAGATTAGAAGCACCCAGGAAACCAGATCCCTTCTTGCTCTTCAGGCTGTCTCCTGGAGTCCCGAAAGTGGCACGTCCTGTATTAAAGAGTATTGTGGAATTTATTTGTAAGTATCTATATGAAAAAAATCCATAAAATATGGACATTGGTTAGAACTTATCACAAATGAGTCAAACCGTTTAAGTTATGTTTCCTTTTCCCTCTGTGGACAAGAGCCTCTCCCCTTTTCTGTTATTGCTTAGATTTAGAGAAATTTCTTTTATCTTGAAGAACCTTATGCCAAAGAAACAACTGTTTCACTGTGTCTGAGCTCAGTAGAAGGATGTTTGAGTACTTAATGCAACTCCTGTTGAGTGATTGGCTTCTGGCAGAAGTGTTAATATGCAATCTCTTAAAGCAGAAGGTTTACATTTTTCCAGCTGCCAAACTTTGGGCTTCCTGGTGAATCACTGGGACAGACTTTCTTGGTCAAGTGTGAGTGGTGCTCTGGGGCTGCTGGTCCGAGGCTGGGGAAGCATGACAAGTTGTTTTAGATGCCTGGCCGGAGCTCAGACACGTGGGTTTGGGGACCAGCCTCTAGGGCCCAGATGACTTCCCCTAGAAAACATCTTCACAAGCCATCCCCTGAATAGGATCATCACAGACTGAAGGAAAGGGTTAGGACCATTGATCAGAGAAGAGCTGCAGGTTTTTTCCTTCTCTGTCTGTCGCAGAGGTGTTAGTCAAGAAGAAAGCTTACTCACTTGAAAGCTTTGGATTGCAGAGCAGCTAAAAAAGAGCTGCTGCCAACGGATTTTCTTCTTGTTGAAGTTGTTCTTTGCCCCTAGAATACTAAGCCAAAAGGAAGGAAAAGATGAAAAATAAGCCCCTCTTTCACAATACATTTGAGTCAACCCATCAAAAAGGAAACCAGAGATTTCTCAACTAACAAATAAGTGGCATTACTGCATTTGGGAATTAGAAAAAGGCTCCTTGATAAAGTTATTTGGGAATTAATCATCAGTTGGCTCCTCGTAGGCGTGGAGCACATTGGAATTCACCTCGTCTTGTTTGGAAACTGGCAGCTTGGTGGTTATATAACGTGAAACACAAGGCCTGCCAGCCGGCCCTCATGTGCCCCCTGGGGAGTTGCAAAGCTCTATAACTCTTTCTTGAGTCAGCCAGTCCTGCCAAATAGATTTCAGTGGCCTGGGGTATGTTGTGCGCAGGCCTCAGACGTCAGAATTTTACAGATGACACATCTACCTTTGTGATTTTGCCCTCAGTAACCTCTGCCAACACCAGAGAGAAGTAAACGAGAGGCACTCATTGGGTACCCCCCTACTTGTTAAAAAATGTACCGTCCTAACCATTTTTGTGTCCCATTCAGTACATTCACATTGTTTGTGCTACTATCATCACTGTCCATGCAAGTTTTCTTCTTGCAAAACTGAAACTCTGTACCTATTAAACAATAATTCTCTGTGTCCTCCCTCCCCCCAGCCCCCAGCAACCACCAATTGACTTTCTGTCTCTATTATTTGACTATTCCAGGGACCTCATATAAGTGGGGTCATCCAGTATTTGTACTGTGACTGGCTTATTTTGTTTGGACCAACATCCTCAAGGTTCATCCATGTTGTAGCCTATGTCAGAATGCCCCCTTCCTTTTTCAGGCTGAATAATATTCCACTGTGTGTATAGACCACATTTTGTTTATCCATTCCTCAGTCGATGGATTGCTTCGACTTTTTGGCTATTGTGAATAATGTTGCTGTGAACACAGGTATACAGATATTTGTTTGAGTCCCTGCGTTTTAGTCTTTTGGATATATATCAAAATGTGGAATTGCTGGATCATATGGTAATGGGCTCCTCTTTTAAAGAGGAAAAGTATCCTAAGAACCTGTGAGTAAGAGTACAGGACCTGAATGCTTGCTCTGTTCCTCCTTTCTCCAGCTCTAGTCCACATGCCTCTGTGGTCACAGGCATGGTGGGGAAAGGTGACCTTGTCCCAGGCTGAGATCACCCATGTAGATCTTCTCAATTTGACCACACATTCATTTAGCCCACTGAAGCACAGAGGATGACAAATTGAAGATCACGTCATATAAATGACCCCTCCCTCCTTTTCTTTTTCTTTTCTTTCCTCTTTCTTCTTTCGAAAACTATGATTTTGGTCTCTACACAGCTGTTTTGGCCTAAACTCCAGTAAACCAATGACACTCCAGGTTGGCTACACATTGGAGTTACCTGGTTGCTTACTGCCATCCAAAACCCACCTCCAGAGATTGTGATTTAATTGGTTTGAGGTCTGACCTGGGCATGGGGGTTTGGGAAAGCTGAGTGAGTCTGCTGGGCAGCCAGTGTTCTGAAGCACCAGGTAAATGACTAAATATAAATGAATATTTTCTGCATCCCTTTCTTTCTGTCTGCTTCTTGGTTATTTCTTTAGAACACATCTGCAGATTTGTAAATCTCAGCCCACATTTTAAAGACTTTTAATAGGCTTTTCTTTTTAAATTAATGAGCTGCATGATGTAATTTTGAAACAAAGAATGAGGAAACCTGGGTTGTATGCTTGTGTACATCATTATCTAACTGGGGAATGATGAATTACTTGTCAGGATCGCAGGTTTCTTGTGCTTTGGCTTTAAAAAAAACTTGGCTTTAAAATTAGAATGAGGATTGGCAAACCAGTTAGAAGAATGAGATTAAAGATTTTTTTTCTTAATCTTTTTTTTTTTGCGGTATGCGGGCCTCTCACTGTTGTGGCCTCTCCCGTTGTGGAGCACAGGCTCCAGATGCGCAGGCTCAGCGGCCATGGCTCACGGGCCCAGCCGCTCTGCGGCATGCAGGATCTTCCCGGACCGGAGCATGAACCCGTGTCCCCTGCATCAGCAGGCGGACTCTCAGCCACTGCGCCACCAGGGAAGCCTTAATTTTTATTTATTTATTTTTGGCTGCGTTGGGTCTTCGTTGCTGCCCGCAAGTATTCTCTAGTTGCGGCGAGTGGGGGCTACTCTTCGTTGTGGTGGTCAGGCTTTTCACTACGGTGGCTTCTCTTGTTGTGGAGCATGGGCTCCAGGTGCACGGGCTTCAGTAGTTGTGGCTCGCAGGCTCTAGAGCGCAGGCTCAGTAGTTGTGGTGCACGGGCTTAGTTGCTGCACGGCATGTGGGATGTTCCCGGACCAGGGCTCGAACCCGTGGCAGGCGGATTCTTAACCACTGTGAAGAAGCCCGAGATTAAAGATTTTGTTTTAAAAAAAAAAAGTCCTCTCTGGCTTTAACATGCCATGACTCTGAATGAACAGGTGGAATTGATGGGGAATGAGGCAGGCCTGTATTGTAGTTCCATGAGTGTGAATTACATCATGTTCTAGCGATAATGAGCAGGAAGATAAAGAACCTTCCCACAGGGTGCTGCCGGGAGTTCTGTCCCAGAAGCAGCCTCAGGGCAGTTCTGATCAGTTACTAAAAGGATACAAAATAAAGATCTCCAAGGCTCTGTAGTTAATCAGAAAGCAGGAATGTAGTGCCAGGTAGACTGTAAGAGAGTGTTCGGGCTTTTTATGTGATGGAGAGAACATAGCAGGACTCTGGTCCAACAGAGCAGAGCGTCAGAGGCCTCCCCATCTCCATGAAAATTGTCACCTCTTTACCACCATCCACCTTGTGCCACATGCTGTTTAAATCTATATTTCTTCTTGGAAATTCTTTCAAAGTTTATACTTCTTTCTCTCCTCGGATCCTATTTGAGGAATGTGAATGGCTCAGGTTTTTTATGTTTGTTTTTTCCTCTCTCTAGATTAACACAGCTAATGTTGAATTATGGTGCCAGGAGCTATTAGTGTAGAAAAGCAGAGGATGCAGTCCTCCCCTGGATACCTCCAGGCATGGAATTCTACTTCCATGGTGACTTCTTAGGCCCATGGGAAAGTGAGAGGCGGTGGCCTCCTGGGGGGCGGCCGACTCAGCCTCTGGAACTGGGAGCCGGAGCCAGCCCCATAGTGTGTGACCGTCAGGATGACGCAGAGAGGCATGTGAATGCAGCCGGCTGCTGCAGCTGGTGCACTTGACTCTGGGCAGGGCGTTCCCAGGAACCCGCAGGACACTGAGGACCGAGAGTGATATAACCCAGATCTGCCAGATGTGGGAGCCAGTGTGAGTCCCGCTGGACAATTCATTAAGAAACATTTTCTGGTCATCTGGGCAGGGAACACTGGCTGCTTTCCCTGCCGTCTGGGGTTGGAGGCACCCAAGTCCACATACCAGGAATCCCCAAGTTTACGAACATCTGTCTAAAATTGCAGCCTGATTCTCTGAGCTGACACAGTGCAGAGCCCAGACTCTCTGATGGCCCCTGGCTTGTAATTTGTTAAAGGATTTCAACACTTTGGGTAGTGGAGGATGGGGGGAAATCAGTTAATAAAAACATGCATGGAAGTTGCTGTGAGGTTTCTGTACATTCTACTAAGAACAGAAGTGGGATGGGAGGTTGTGAAAAGCCAAAAACTCTGCAGGCATTACGGCCAATGAAATACCAGAGATTGTGTTCTTCTTTTTTGTTAGATGCGTGCAGAATGTGTCATGGTGAATAACAAATGTATTTCTGAGAAGTTGTATTTTTTTTTAATCCTTGTGGATATATACATACAATCAGAAAAGTGCATTCATGCACCACTGTGTAAAGTTTCACACCCAGGTAACTGTAGTGAGTTGAATGGTGGCTCCCAGAAAGAGATGTCCTCCAGAACCTGTGAATGTGATCTTGTTTGGAAAGGGGTCTTTGAGATTAAATTAGGGCTCTTGAGATGAGATCATCCTGGGTGGTCCCTAAATCCAATGACAGGTATCCTTACAAGAGACAGAAGAGGAGAAGAGGCCATGGGAGAGAAGCCCACATGAAGATAGAGACAGATTGGAGAGATACGGCCACAAGGAACAGTTGGAGACACCAGAAGCTGGAAAAGGCAAGGAACGGATTGTCCCTTAGAGCCTTCAGAGGGAGCCTGGCCCTGCCGACACCTTGATTTCTGACTTCCAGCTTCCAGAACTGTGAGAGAATAAATTTGTGTTGGGTTAAGCCACCAAGTCTGTAGTAATTTGCTCTGAAAACTAAAACAATAACCAACACCCAGCTCAAGAAACAGGATCCTCATGCCTCATTCCTGTCTTCTCATCACCCCAGGATAACCACTGTTCTGACTTCCAACACCATAGATAGAATTCATGCCCTTGGAACTTATTTAAATGGAATCATATGGTATGTGGTCTTCTGTGGCAGGCTTCTTCCACTCAGCACTGTGTGTGAGATGTGTCCTATTGTTGCGTGTTTGATCATTCCCATTGCTGTGTAGTGTTCCATGGTGTGAAGATGCCACAGGTTATTTATTCTTCTCCTTCTGGGGACATTTGAGTAGCTTCCTGTTTGGAGTTATTACAAATAGTGCTTTTAGGGAACATATTGTATATTTTGTTGGCGATATTCTCAGGAGTTGAATTGTTAATATGTTCAGCTTTAGTAGATATTGCCAAACAGTTTTCTAGTTAATTTTTAAAATATCCAGACATATTTGGAATCCTTTTGTTAAAAGGAGAATCGAATGGTGAATTCAGTAGCTGTTCTTTAATGTGGATATTTTGTAAGGTCCAAGTGTTGGACACAGGGTTTTCTAGGAGCAAGGACCCTCTTCCTTAGGTGGGAACTCTGCATTCTCAGTGAGGAGTACTCCATGTGTCAGAAGAACCCATCACAGGGCCGGGCAATTGTTAGAGCCCTAACAGAGAGGCTGCTGAGCTACTGACTGTGAATTCTAAATATTCTTAACCCATCACTGGAAAGATGAATGGCACAGCTGCAGTATCCTCCACCTTGAGCGTCAGCAACAAATTTGCAGTCTCATAAGAGCTCCAGTTTTAACTCTCCTTTCCAGCTTTCAGGTTTAGTTCTACACTCTATACCTGAGAAAGCGATCAAATGATGTGCAGCGTTTCTAAATATCCTGCTTTGATAGGCCTGTGGAAAAAGTACTGGTGTAGTGGAGTAAACTAGATTAAAATTCAAGGCCCCACCCGTCTAAAGTGGAGGCTGCTTCTCAGTTGCCTGATGCCTCTGGACCCTTGTGGGAATAGGGGAGAGTGGATTTGACCTTGAAGTACTGAAATGGGGCTTGGAAAGGGGAAGAAGGTGTGGTGGCAGCAACCTAGCAATCATTGTAAAAGATGTCTTTGTTTTCTTACTTCAGTAGCAATGCATCTTCCTTTTAAGAATGAGAAAAATACAGGTCTGCCAGATAATACCCACGAATCTGACTCCCAGAGTTAACCACTGTTGAATATATTTGCATGTACACTGCATGTATAAACCTTCCTTTCAATGCAGACATCTATTTCTGCAGTTTACAAATATTTATTGAATGCCTGCCATGTGCCAGTCCCTAGGGAAAAAGCATGAATAAACAGACAAAACCCCTGTCTGCATGGAGCTGACATTCCAGGGAGATTATGTATAAAATACTGCTACTAAAATGAGATCATACGGCACACACTTACTATCAACTGCTTTCTTCTTCTGAACAATACTTTTAACGTCTTTCCATGGAAGCAGGTATTCTGATATAACTTTTGTAGATTTATCAGTGAACAAAACCTGAACTAAACCTCTGCCCTTAAGAAGACTGCCATTGTCAGGAGTCAGCCAGCCTGCCCTGTCCCTGGGATCGATTTGCTTTGTAACAAATCAAATTGTAGTAAATCAAAATTTGGAAAATAAAAGAGCCTTTGTCAGAGCAAAAGTTACCATTGGATGAAATTTGCCTGAGCACCTTTTATTATGGAACTTGTACTTTGGCATCATCTAGAAATGGGCCAGCCATTGGTAGCCACATGAGATATTTTCTTTTTTTCTTTCTTTTTTTGGTGGAAGACCAGACTCTTGTTTGTTTGTTTATTTTTCCAGGTTTATTGAGTTATAATTGACATACAACACTGTATAAATTTAAGGTGAGTAGTCCAGTGATTTGACTTACACATATCGTGAATTCTTTCTGTTTCTTAAGGAGTGGTGTTTACCTCCTTCAGTCTCTTGAATTTCTAGGAGTGAATATTTCCCGTCTCTCCTACAGTTCATTAACCGTGTCATATTCACTAAAGTTATTCTCAGTCTCGCTGGCTTTGTCATCTCTGGACTAGCATTTCTCAAACTTTGTTTCCAGGGAAAATGAATTTCCAGGATAAAAGGGTTCCATGGTTGGGAATTCCTTGGCGGTCTAGTGGTTAAGACTCCACGCTTTCACTGCCGAGGCCATGGGTTCAATCCCTGGTTGGGGAACTAAGATCCAAGATCCAAGTGTGGCCAGAAAACAAACAAACAAAAAAACCCCACGCACACAAGGGTTCCATGGTTACATAAACTTGAGACATGCTAGGGTAAATAAAGTCACTATGTCCTATGATAAAGGACTTTTCAGAGCCTATTCTATGCCCATCGACTTTGGGTCTCTCTGGAAAGGCGATCTTTTATTCATTTAACTACTATTTCTTGAGCATCCATGAGCCAGATGCCGGGGTTACACTAGTAAACAGGACAGACAAGGTCTCTCTTTGTTTTTTGTGTTTTTTTTAAATTTATTTTATTTTTATTGCAGCGTGTGGGATCTTCGTTGCAGAGTGCGGAATCTTTAGTTGTGGCATGGGGGCTCTTAGTTACGGCATGCAGGATCTAGTTCCCTGACCAGGGATGGAACCTGGGCCCCCTGCATTGGGAGCATGCAGTCTTAACCACTGGACCACCATGGAAGTCCCAAGGTCTCTCTTTTCACATGCTAAGTGGTTGAAACAGCCGCAGACACATAAATCCATACGTGAAATAAATGAATAAGTAACTTCTGATAGTGATAAAAGCTGAAAAGACAGTAAAACAAGATGACATTATAGAGTGGGGATAGAGTGTTTTCACTTTGGGAAATGTTGCTTTTGATGTAAAACTGTAGCTTTGTGCGTTTTAAACTTTTCTTTCTGGTTTACCATTAGTTTTGTTATTACTAAGTATATTTTAAAAATCTGCATCTTGGTCTGCCGCTGTTTTAACGCTACTAGTTGACTATTGGAAATGCAGTCATGTATGACACGATACTGATGCTTCTAGTGACCAATGACAGGCATTTGGCTGGAGTTAGAGCTGGTGGCCATTACCAGATGTGTTAATAGCTATAACAGATGCCGTTGGTACCCTGCCCATATTCCTTCATCTTTACCACTTCAATGCACATTGGCCTGACTTCTGACTTACAGCACCTGCATTTCTTTGCTTGAAGATTTTTCTGGCCTATAGGTCACTTTGCTGCCCATGAAGCAATGCTTCCTGGGAGCAGCCCAACCAATGACATACCCCAGCTCCCTCACCCTTCGGGGTGGGTAAGTCTAAGGGGTGTGTCTACATGGTTTTTGCAGGTTCCACCAGTGGGGTTCAGCTCAGTTGTGCAGGGTGGAAATTGGCTTGAAACACACCATTTATTTCATATCTTCCCTTCTCTATATCACTTCCTCATTCCTTTTACCTCCCAAATAAATTGCTTGCACTTGAGTTCTTCTCTTTCTTTTTTTTTTTAAGAAGACTCACGGCCCCCCGCCTATCCATGCTGTCACTTCTCACTCCTGATTTCTCTCCTGTTCCCTTTTCTCAGTTCTTTTCTGCTGGGGTAATCCACGTTAAGCGCTAGCCCGTGTCAGAATCAAATCTATGACCTTGAATTCCACTCACAGTGATTAGTCACATAGATGACTGGTCATGTCATTTAGCTGATCATGACAAATGAAAAAAGAGAAGACAATCTAATGACATCTGTCTACAGAATTACATGAGGGGAACGTGAGGGGAAAACACACTCAACTCCAGAATGATGTGGCTGGTTTTCAGTGGCTGTCTTGACCAGTGACTTGGGCAACTGTACCTTGCATACATTGACATGTAATTAAATGTGAGTTAGCAGTTTGTAACTATGTATTAGCCAACATAAACTCTGCTTTAAGGAGGTTGGAATGATGTCTTCGATAACAGCTGCCTACTTTCCTTTTAGTCATTTGATTGAACTGGCAAATCACATTTCTTATTTTAAAAAAATTAATGGCTAAGTACATCTCGATTTTAGCTCAGGTTGTTTTAGAGAACCTGAAAAGCTAGACATTCCTCTTGCTTGGCATCCTGTTATGCCAAAATAATGAGATAAAATAGAAGAAGTTTGGCGCTATTACTAATGCAGCAGATCCTAATAATTAGTTACATTTCCTTTCCTGAAAAGCAAACATCTATCAAAAATCAAATAGTGAAAGTTTATTTTTTACTTCTTAGTTCTCAAGAAATGCTTACAAAGATAGAATGGTTTACCGATTTGGGCTGCAAGCTTGAACTTGTTAAGACAACCATGATGGGGATAAAGGTTTTTCAACCTAGAGGCTGACATCTTAGTATCGTCACACAGATAGAATTCCAGAATATTACATCCATTTTGACAACAAAATTACATTAAAAAAAAACAGCCTAAAAAATTAACAAAAAAATCCAGCCTATTTTATAGTCTCATTTCTAGTGTTTTTGAAAAGCTTTCAGTTATTGTTTCTTCTTGTTTCTCAAATATTTCTATTAATCTCTCATTCTGGACATACAAGAGAACTGTGTTCCTGGTCTTCTGTAGCTGGATGAGGCCACGTGACTAGTTCTGGCTAATGACCTGTAACGTGAGCGACATAGTGACACATTCAGCATTTTCTTGCTAGTGTGGGCCCTCCAAGAGTTCTCCCTTCCCCTTTTGTGTGGTGACCAGCAAAGTTCAAGGTGGTGACTGCTCTGTCAACCCGGGTGTCTGAGTGATGAGGAGGCTCAGAGCAGTCCTGTTGACCTGCTTGAGCAAGGAGTAAACTTTGGCTGTTCTGGGCCATGGAGATCTTGTAGTTCTTTGTTACCACAACATAACAGACCAACCCTGACTGATACAGCTATGGGCATAACATACAGCGGCTTACAGGGAGAGCACTTCTAGCTGATTCTATTATGTTGTCATGGTGACATTGCTAGAGAGTGTTTGTTGTTGATTATAAAAAACTGAACACATATAATCAGCATTGAGAAATAAATTTCTTTGTTTTTTATTTTATTTTAAAAAAATATTTATTTATTTGGTTGCGCTGTGTCTTAGTTGGGGCTTGTGGGCTCCTTAATTGCAGCAGGCCGCCTCCTTAGTTGTGGCATGCGAACTCTTAGTTGCCACACATATGTGGAATCCAGTTCCCTGGCCAGGGATCGACCCCAGGCCCCCTGCATTGGCAGCGCGGAGTCCTAACCACTGCGCCACCAGGAAAGTCCCTGTCTTCGTTTTTTTTAAAAAAATATTTATTTATTTTGGCTGGACTGGGTCTTAGTTGCGACACACAGTCTGCAGCATGCAGACTTCTTAGTTGCAGCATGCAGACTCTTAGTTGCAGCATGTGGACTCTTAGTTGTGGCGTGCTTGTGGGATCCAGTTCCCCAACCAGGGATCAAACCCAGGCCCCCTGCATTGGGAGCACAGAGTCTTACCTACTGGACCACCAGGGAAGTCCCTAGAAATAAATGTCTTTGGATATGGGACAGTTTATATGTATTGGCCATCTTTTTTTGTGTGTGTGGAAGTATAGTTGATTGACAGTGTTGTGTTAATTTCTGCTACATAGCAAAGTGATCCAGTTATACATGTATATACATACTCTTTTCAATTATGATTTATTACAGGATATTGAATGTAGTTCCCCTGCTATACAGTAGGACCTTGTTGTTTATCTATTTTATATATAGTAGTTTGTATCTGCTAATCCTAAACTCCTGCTTTATCCCTCCCCCACCCCCTTTCCCCTTTGGTAACCATAAGTTTGTTTTCTGTGTTTGTGAGTCTGTTTCTGTTTCATCAATAAGTTCATTTGCATCATATTTTAGATTCCACATATGTGATACATATGGTATTTGTCTTTCTCTGACTTACTTCACTTAGTATGATAATCTCTAGGTCCATCCGTGTTGCTGCAAAAGGCATTATTTTATTCTTTCTTATGGCTGGGTAGTATTCCATTGAGTGTATATACCATATCTTCTTTATCCATTCATCTGTCTATGGATTCCATGTCTTGGCTATTGTAAATAGTGCTGCTATGAACATTGGGGTGCAGGTATCTTTTCGAATTAGAGCTTTGTCTTTTCAAGATATATGCCCAGGAGTGGGATTGCTGGGTCATATGGCAGTTCTATTTTTAGTTTTTTGAGGAACCTCCGTACTGTTCTCCATAGTGACTGCACCGATTTACATTCCCACCAACAGTGTAGGAGGGTTCCCTTTTCTCCACATCCTCTCCAGCATTTGTTATTTGTAGACTTTTTTTTTTTTTTCAATTTATTTTTGGCTGCGTTGGGTCTTCATTGCTGTGCGCGGGCTTTCTCTAGTTGCGGCAAGTGGAGGCTACTTTTCATTGCGGTGCGCGGGCTTCTCGTTGCGGTGGCTTCTCTTGTTGCAGAGCACAGGCTCTAGGCGCACGGGCTTCAGTAATTGTGGCTTGTAGGCTCTAGAGCACAGGCTCAGTAGTTGTGGCACACGGGCTTAGTTGTTCTGTGGCCTGTGGGATCTTCCTGGACCAGGGCTCGAACCTGTGTCACCTGCATTGGCAGGCGGATTCTTTTTTTTGGCAGGTGGATTCTTAACCACTGCGCCACCAGGGAAGCCCAGTCCCTAGACTTTTAATGATGCTCATTCTGACTGGTGTGAGGTGGTATCTCACTGTAGTTTTGATTTGCATTTCTCTAATAATCAGCGATGCTGAGTATCTTTTCATATGCCTGTTGGTGTATTGACCATCTTTCATTTGATTATTTTCCACTCCTTATGCTTAGAATTTGGAAATTCTGAAACACAAATGAATTTTTGGTGTTGCTGAGAATTGAATTCTGAGAAGAAAACGTTGCAGGAATTACAGAGAGCATTTTTGGAGTAGTGCCAAGTGTAATACTTGTCCTTAGAGAAAAAAATGCGAGAGAGCACAACTTGAATTGGGGGGTGGAAAGAACACATTTTCAAAATACCGCCCCTCTAACAAACACTTTCGTGAGGGAGACATTTCCCCTTCCCCATAATTTTCTTCTCCATCTCCTCCTACTGTTGAACTATATAGATTCTTGCATGCGGTAATTTCCCCATGAAAATTATATGAAAAATATTTTCAGTCTTCTGAGCATAACCAAATATGCAGGTTTTTAACTAGTTCCGTGAGGCATCTAAGTCTCATTCCTGGCTTTCTTTAAGTTGAGTCATACAAAGGTAAGTGCTTGTCTTTCCTAAACCAAGTTAGGTTAGGTTCCTTTGTGACAAGTATTACGCTAAACTTGAGCCTTAATCTCCCCCTGTTTACTATGGAATTACTGTGTCAGCCTTTGAATTCCAGTCCACTGAGACACATCGAAAGCACTTACTGTTCCCCTCTGGTTGAGCCCACCTGAGAGCATTACATGCAGTTCATTCTACAAAAAATGTTTTCCTTTCTGTCAGACTTCTCAAGCGATTTTAACCCAGACTCATACATGGTGATTGAAAGAGTTAGTATTATCACAGATTAGCAGAATTATTTCTATTTAGACCAGAGAAGAGAAGGTTGAGGGTGATACTGTCAAAAGTGGATAAGTGGGTATTTTTTAATTCAGAAGTGATACACAGGGGCTTCCCTGGTGACGCAGTGGTTAAGAATCCGCCTGCCAATGCAGGGGACACGGGTTCAAGCCCTGGTCCGGGAAGATCCCACATTCCACAGAGCACCTAAGCCCAAGCGCCACAACTACTGAGCCTGCACTCTAGAGCCTGCGAGCCACAACTGCTGAGCCCACACACTGCGACTACTGAAGCCCATGCACCTAGAGCCCCTGCTCTGTGACAAGAGAAGCCACCGCAATGAGAAGCCCGTGCACCACAACGAAGAGTAGCCCCCGCTCCCTGCTCGTTCCAACTGGAGAAAGCTCTCACGCAGCAACGAAGACCCAACACAGCCAAAAATAAATAAATTCATTTAAAAAAAAGTGATATACAAATAACCCACGTATATTTACAGTAAGAAGTCCTCTTTCAACCTTCCCAATTCTGTCCTTCTCTGCAGAGCTTACCACCATCAAAAATGTGCTGTTTGGGCTTCCCTGGTGGCGCAGTGGTTGAGAGTCTGCCTGCCAATGCAGGGGACACGGGTTCGTGCCCCGGTCCGGGAAGATCCCACATGCCGCGCAGCGGCTGGGCCCGTGAGCCATGGCCGCTGAGCCTGCGCGTCTGGAGCCTGTGCTCCGCAACGGGAGAGGCCACAACAATGAGAGGCCCGCTTACCGCAAAAAAAAAAAAAAAAAAAAAAAAAAAAAAAAAATGTGCTGTTTATCCTTTCAGACTTTATTCTGTGCATTTACAAACATGGAAATAAGACTTACCTAGGTTTTTTTTTTTTTAACATAAATGTCCACACAAGACATGTTGTGATAAACTCACCTTTTAAAAACTTTATATATAATGGAAGTCTCTCTCTGCAGGTACACTTATATCTACCACATTCTTTTTATCAGCAGCTCATCAAGTAGATGAACAAAAATGTAACTATTCCGTTAATGATCAACATTCAGGAAGTTTCAATTTCTTGCTATTGCAAATAAGATAAATCTCTATTTCCATAAACTCATTTGTGTGTTTCTTTATGTTTTCACGCAGATGTGTATTTTCCCAGGATGGATTCTTAAGGTGGAATTACTGGTCCAAAATATGCACATCTTCAGGACTTCTCTGGCAGTCCAGTGGTTAAGACTCTGCTCTTCCAATGCAGGGGGCACGGGTTCGATCCCTGGTCAGAGGACTAAGATCCCACATGCTGTTTGGTGTGGCCAAAAAAAAAAAATGCACATCTTCAATTTTGGCAGACGTTGCCATCATGCCTTCCCAAAAGCCGTATCACTTCATAATCCTACCAGCAGTGTTCCATGATCTCTTTTTTCTCAGTTATTTCTGTTTCCGCCTCTTTCACCATATTTACTGGCTGTCTATAGAGTTGTCAGATAAAATATAGGATGCCCAGTTAAATTTGAGTTACAGAGAAACAAAAAATAATTTTTTTAGTATAAGTATGTCCCAAGTATTGCATGGGAGATATTAATACTAAAAAAATTATTTGTTGTTTATCTGAAATTCAGATATTATTGGGTGTCCTGTATTTTTCTTCATTGAACCTGGCAACTCTAGCTTACCTAATACCAGAGACAGGACCTCATTCACTCCTCAAGGAACTTACCTTCTAGTGGTGGAGAAAGACTACTGCAAAACGCTGTTTTCCTTGCTGCTGCCAGAGGGATCTTTCTGACAAGATCACAGTCTCTCCTTATAAAGATGAGCCTTTTCCTTTGAGGTCTGCCCCCCTGCTGGGCGCTAGGCTCATTTTCCCCACCACTAACAGCCATGCCCTCTTCAGCCCTATACATCCTCTCCACTCTCAGCACTTCTTTTTTTTGTTTGTTTTCACTTGTGGTAAAAAACACATGACATGAATTTACCCTCTTAAAAGTTTTTAAATATATAGTACAGTATTATGAACTTTATGCGCATTGTTGTACAACAAATCTAGAGCTTTTTCATCTCACATGACTAAAACTCTATACTCATTCTCTGGTAACCCTGGTGACCACTATTCTAGTTTCGTTTCTATGGGTTTGATTACTTCAGATACCTTATTTAAGTGGAATTATGCAATGTTTATCTAGTTTGTGATTGGCTTATTTCACTTAGCATAATGTCCTCAGGTTCATCCATGTTGTAGCATATGGCAGGATTTCTTTTTTTTAAGGCTGAATAATATTCCATTGTATGTTTACACCACATTTTCTTTATCCATCCATTGATGGACAGATGCTTCCATGTCTTGACTCTTGTGAATAATGCTGCAGTGAACATGGGTGTCAAATATTTCTTTGTATTTTCAGTTCTTTTGGATATATACCTAGAAGTGAGATTGCTTCTGGATATGGTAGTTTTAATTTTTTGAGGAACCTCTCCTCCATACTGTTTCCCATAGCAGCTGCACTGTTTTACATTCCCGCCACAAGTGTTCCAATTTCTCCACATCCTCGTCAACACTTGTCGTCTTCTGTTTTTCTGATAGTAGCTATCCTAAACTATGTGAGGGGATGTCTCATTGTCGGTTTTTTTTTTTTTTTTTTTTTTTTGCGGTACATGGGCCTCTCACTGTTGTGGCCTCTCCCGTTGCGGAGCACAGGCTCCGGACGCACAGGCTCAGCGGCCATGGCCCATGGGCCCAGCCGCTCCGCGGCGTGTGGGATCTTCCCGGACCAGGGCACGAACCTGTGTCCCTTGCATCGGCAAGCGGACTCTCAACCACTGCGCCACCAGGGAAGCCCTCATTGTGGTTTTTTTTTTTTTTTTTTTTTTTTAAATAGTAACTTTCTTTTTTTTTTTTTTTAAATTTATTTATTTATGGCTGCGTTGGATCTTCGTTGCTGTGCGCGGGTTCTCATTGCCGTGGCTTCTGTTGTTGCGGAGCACGGGCTCTAGGTACACAGGCTTCAGTAGCTGTGGTTCGAAGGCTCTAGGGCACAGGCTCAGCAGTTGTGGCACACGGGCCTACTTGCTCCGCGGCATGTGGGATCCTCCCGGACCAGGGATCGAACCCATGTCTCCTGCATTGGCAGGCGAATTCTTAACCACTGCGCCACCAGGGAAGCCCCCTCATTGTGGTTTTGATTTGCATTTCCCTGATGATTAGTGATGTTGAGTACCTTTTCTCCCACTTTTACCTGTCAACATTCTAGATAAATAAATATGGCATATCCATATAATGGAATATTATTTGGCATAAAAAGGTATAGAGTGGGCCTTCCCTGGTGGAGCAGTAGTTAAGAATCCACCTGCCAGTGCAGGGGACATGGGTTCGGTCACTGGTCTGGGAAGATCCCACATGCTGCAGAGCAACTAAGCCTGTGCGCCATACCTGCTGAGCCCACGTGCCACAACTCCTGAAGCCCGCGTGCCCTAGAGCCTGCAAGCCACTAATACTGAGCCCACGTGCCACAACTACTGAAGCCCGAGTGCCTAGAGCCTGTGCTCTGCAACAAGAGAAGCCTCCGCAATGAGAAGCCTGTGCACCGCAACGAAGAATAGCCCCCACTCACCACAAATAGAGAAAGCCCACGTGCAGCAACAAAGACCCAACGCAGCCAAAATAAAATTAAATTTAAAAAAAAAGGTGTGAAGTACTGATACATGCTACAAGATGGATAAACCTTGAAAATATCATGCTAAGTGAAAGAATCCAGACACAAAAGGCCACATACTAAAAAACAAATAAAGCCACATATTGTGTGATCCCATTTATATGAAATGTCTAGAACAGACACATCCATAGAGACAGAAAACTGATTACTGGTTGCCATAGGCTAGGGAGAATGGGAATTAAGTGCTCATGGGTATGGGACTTCTTCTGGGAGTAATGAGAATGTTCTGAAATTAGATACAGTAGTGGGCATGGTTATAGAACGTTGTGTGTATATACTAAAAACTACTGAATATTATATTTTAAAGAGTTAGTTTGGGGAACTCCCTGGTGGTCCAGTGGTTCAGACTCTGAGCTTTCACTGCCGAGGGTGCAATTCAATCCCTGGTCGGGGAACTAAGATCCCACAAGCCATGTGGTGGGGGAAAAAAAGGAGTTTTATGATCTATGAATTCTATCTCAATTAAAAAACTCTTAATTGCCATTCTCTATTCTTAATGTCTTTAGGTTGTTTCTAAAAGTTGAACACCAAGGAACAACATTCATGTGATCATTGCTGTGTAAACATTTTCACTGCAGGCCCAGGCACTAGGGTTATATTATCTTCTCTACAGAATTAACATCACAGACCACCTAAAAAACAGTATTTCATGCATCAAGGTCCAAATGAATTCTCTGTTTTGTACTATCAACTACAGCTGTTTTGTTTTCCTGGAGTTCCTACTTATCTTTCTTTTTCATGTGGACAAAAAATAATGTTCTTTCATCATCTAGTGTGATTACCATGCTCTCGGTTACGAGACATCCCCTAACTGCTCAGAGCCACCATCATCTTGTCCCAACCCACCGGCCACTGTCCTCAGTTTCACTGCCTTGGCTCAACATTTTATTGAATTTCTTGTCATCGTCTTTTCCCCTTATTTTGAAGCCTCTTGAATGGGTATATCCTCTTGGAAATTCCGAATAAGAAAAAGTACAGGAGAGAGAAACTTTCTGAATCCTAGCATGTCTGAAAATATCTTAATTTTGTTCTTCTACTTTGCCTGTGCCTCAGTTTTCTCATCTGTGCGATGGGGGTGATCATAAATTGCACTTACCTCAGCGTTGTTAATGAGGATTAAATGTGTTAGTGTGCGAAAAGCTGTTAGACAATCTTTGGCACATAGTAAATTTGTTCAGTAAACGTTAGACCTTAATGTTGTAATTGAAGCCCATTAGATGTACCATAGCGTTCAGCACTCTGAAAACGTTATATGGACTAACAGTAAAGTAATAAGATGAAAGTTTGTGTGATTAAGTAAGTAATCCTATTACCGTAGTTGCACCGTAGGCTTATGAATTATTCCTTAGTGTTTTTCTTCTCTTATTTCATGAAGTCATAATCAGTGTTGTAGGATTTACTGTGCTTTTTTTTTAGGTCACTAGGCTGTTTTCAGCTCTCTGGATTTTTAGTAAAGCACAGCCTATTCCAGGAAATGGCTTTAAATTGTAATGCAAATTTGATTTAGGTGTATGAAAGCAGCTTGGGAGGGTAACAATGCAAGCTACTTAAAGAGTTTGGAAAATTTAGGATATTGAAGATTTAAGGAGTAGTTTGGCTCAGGCACCAAAGCGCTAAAACGTAAAACTGTCAGGCTGATCAATGTGTGGGAGCTGTTCAAGAGGTTTCTCGGGGCATTTAGACTATTGACACTAAGTGATGTCTGCCAGGGGACAGTCGGTGCATTTGTCAATCCTGGCCTCACCGTAACCCTTTCTCAAGAAGGAAGGGACAAGGGGTTATGAGGAGGCTCTGACAGGGAGACTGGGTCTGGTCTCGGGTACTCAGGAATGTGCCTGGGGAAGTTTGAGTGAGCCCAGTCGGGTGGTGCTAATTAGGTAAAGCGATAGAGGTTGAGAGAACTGTGCGTTCAAAAGATCCTAGGAGGAGGGGAACAGGCCAGTGTATCTGTAACACAAAACTAGAAAGGAGAGGCGGGTACATGCTCCAGTTAGATGAGGTACCCAATCAGTCAGGGCGTCCATCATGGGCCATGCTGAAGCCTGGGGCTTTATTCCAAGAGCAGTCGAAGGGCTTTGTCTTGGGAAGCAACAAAAACAGATTTATAGTGAGGAGAAGGAAACGGATAGGGACAAGAGTAGATTGGAGCACTCCTCTTCGGAAGCTATTATGGGGTTCAGCAGTGGTTGTATCTTTGACCAGGGCAACAGCTGTGGGATGGAGAGAATCAGTGGAGGTGAGAGTTACTGGGAAATAAATCTCCGGGATGTGCTGGGGGATGGGGTAGGGAGGCACCCAGGATGATACTTTGGATATCCCACTTGTAGAACTGGGCGGAAGGTGGGAGAAATTATCACATATAGAACCGCTTCCTCTCACGAATGAGTGTACGGAAGGGACTCGGATTTGAAAGGAAAAGTGTTTCTGGGTAAGTTCTTTGCAGCCCTGGTATTTTCTCCAACCTTCCAGGAGTCTGTGGAGCATCCTTCCCGAAAGGACCACTTGACCACTCTATTGAACATAAGTCATTTTCATTTTCTTTTGTATATGTCTGGAAGTTTAGAGAAATGAAAACACGCCAACATTGTATAAACAAAACAGCCACTCAGATCTTCGCATTTTCTCAGGTTGGTGCCAAACAGGTCTTATCTAAAAAGCAAAGCAGCTAAAAAGGCACAGAGGCAATAATTGCTTTGCTATTCCAGGAACTGGCAGCCACATGTGCAAAACTATTAAAGAGCACAATTTCAAACTTCTGCTGAAAAGTTATAAGGGAATGGCTAAAATCTCTCTAGAACCCATTCCTCGCTGGGGCAAAAGGACCTGGAAAACATATTTTAACAAAACAGTGTTTAACGATATTCATAATTTGAGTCATCTGTCTTTTTTTCTTGGTCAGTCTAGCTAAAAGTTTGTCAATTTTGTTGATCTTTTCAAAGCACCAGCTTTTGGATTCACTGATTTCTCTCTGTTACTTTTCTCTGTTTTAGCTGCATCTCATAAGTTTTGATATGTTGTGTCTTAATTTTTATTCCTTTAAAAGTATTTACTAATTTCTCTTGTGATTTCTTCTTTGACCCATTGGTTATTTAAGAGTGAGTTGTTTTATTTACACCTATTTGTGAATTTCTCAAATTTCTTTTTTTAAAAAATAAATTTATTTATTTTATTTTTGGCTGCATTGGGTCTTCGTTGCTGTGCGCGGTCTTTCTCTAGTTGTGGTGAGCAGGGGCTACTCTTCGTTGCAGTGCATGTTGCAGTGGCTTCTCTTGGTGCAGAGCACAGACTCTAGGCATGCGGGCTTCAGTAGTTGTGGCACGCAGGCCCAGTAGTTGTGGCTTGCGGGCTCTAGAGCACAGGCTCAGTAGTTGTGGTGCACAGGCTTAGTTGCTCCGTGGCATATGGGATCTTCCGGGACCAGGGTTCGAACCCATGTCCCCTGCTTTGGCAGGCAGATTCTTAACCACTGAGCCACCAGGGAAGCCCTCAAATTTCTAATTTCATTCCATTGTTGTCAGAGAACATGCTTTGAGTGAATTCAGTCCTTTTAAATTTATCGAAGTTTGTTTTATGATCTAGCAATTGGTCTATCCTGGAGACTGTTCCTTCTGCACTGAAAAGAATGTATTCTGCTGTGTTGGGTGGAGTGTTCTGTTATGTTAGGTCTGGTTGGTTTATGGTGTTCATGTCTTTTGTCTCCTTGTTGATCTTCTGCCTAACTGTTCTATCCATTATTGAGAGTGGGGTTTTGAAGTCTCCAACTGTTATAGTTTAATAATCTATTTCTCCCATTAATTTTTGCTTTATGTATTTCAGGGCTCTCTTAGGGGCATACGTGTTTATAATTGTATCTTCCTGATGGGTTGACCTTTTTGTCATTATAAATTGTCCCTCTTCATGTGGAGAACAGGGAACCCTCCTACACTGTTGGTTGGAATGTAAATTGGTACAACCATTATGGAAAATAGTATGGAGGTTCCTTAAAAAACTAAAAATAGAACTACTGTATGATCCAGCAATCCCAGTCCTGGACATATATCTGGAGAAAACTCTAATTCGAAAAGATACATGCACTCCAATGTTCATAGCAGCACTATTTACAATAGCCAAGACATGAAAGCAACTTAAATGTCCATTGACAGATGAATGGATAAAGAAAAGGTGGAATATTACTCAGCCATACAAAAGAATGGGATTGACATATATACACTAATATGTATAAAATGGATAACTAATAAGAACCTGCTGTATAAAAAAATAAATTAAATTAAATTTAAAAAAAAAGAAATAATGCCATTTGCATCCACATGGATGGACCCAGAGATTATCATAGTAAGTGAAGTAAGTCAGACAGAGAAAGACAAATATCAAATGATAATGCTTATATGTGCAATCTAAAAAAATGATACAAATGAACTTATTTACAAAACAGAAATAGAGTCACAGATGCAGAAAACAAAGTTATGGTTACTGGGGGTGGGGAGAAAGGGGAGGAGGGATAAATTGGGAGATTGGGATTGACATATACACACTACTATATATAAAATCCATAACTAATAAGGACCTACTGTAGAGCACAGGGAACTCTACTCAATACTCTGTAATGACCTATATGGGAAAAGAATCTAAAAAAGAGTGGATATATGTATATGTATAACTGATTCACTTTGCTGTACAGCAGAAACTAACACAACGTTGTAAATCAACTATACTCCAGTAAAAAGTGTTTTTTTTAATTCTCTGCTTCATAATTTTAAAAATGTCCCCTTTATTTCTGGTAGTGTTTTTGTTTTAAATTCTACTTTGTCTGATATTAATGCAGCTATTCCAGCTTTCTTATAGCTACTGTTTGCATGATTTTTTTTCCCATCTATACTTTCAACCAATTTGTAATTTTGCATCTAAATTCTCTTGTAGACAGCTTATAGATAGGTCTTTTTTTTTAAAAAAATGTTTATTTATTTAGGCTGCACCGGGTCTTAGTTGTGGCATGCGGGATCTTCATTGCAGCACGTTTTAGTTGCGGCATGTGGACTTTTAGTTGAGGCATGAAAACTCGTAGTTGCAGCATGCATGTGGGATCTAGTTCCCTGACCAGAGATCGAACCCTGGCCCCCTGCATTGGGAGTGTGGATTCTTACCCACTGGACCACCAGGGAAGTCCCTCTTGTTGCTGGATTTTTTTTGATCAAGCCTGATTATCTCTGCTTTGGATTGCTTAATCAGCTCACATTTAGTATTATTGATATAGTTGGATTTGCATCTGCTGTTTTACCTTTTGCTTTCTATATCTCATGTCTTACGTCTTTTTATGTTCCTCTATCTCCCTTCACTGCTTTCTTTTGCATTGAGTGAATATTTTTTAGTGTAGCACTTACATTATTTTAATGAGTTTTTTAAAACTATTTAAAAAGTTATTTTCTTAGTATTTACTCTTAGGCTTACCATATACATCATAATGTATCAGAATTTATTTCAGATTTATACTATAGTGACTTAATTCCAATGAGACATGGAAACTTTAGTCCTCCTCCCTCTTTTTGTTCTATTATTATTATATGTATTACAGCTGTGTGTGTTACAAAGCCCACAGTACATTGTTATAATTATTACTTTATATAATTTTAAGTCATTTGAAGAAGCTGAGAGAAGAAATGGAGAGTATATATTTATAGAGTTTGTTATATTAACCTATTTATTTACCGTTTCTGGCTCTCTTCATTGCTGTCGGCGGATATGAGTTACCATCTGGTACCATTCCCTTCCTCTAATATAGCTTTCTTTCTTCACACACATCTCCTCTGTGCAGTTATCATCAAATATACTACATTTCTATCCATTATAGGCCCAACAGTACAATTCTAGACATACTGTTTTATACTGTTGCTTTTTAAATCAGTTAAGACAAGAAAGGATAAATATATGTTTATACTATTTTTTTGGTTACATAATTACCTTTATTGGCACTCTTTTTTCATGTGGATTCAAATTGCTGTCTGGGGTGGCTTGTGATATTTGAAATGCCATTTATATTAACTCCCACTTATTTGTTTTTAAAAAAACAAGAAACCAAAATAACATACAACAAAAGAGGAAATTCTCTTCAGCCATTCTATTTTTTCCCCATCAATTCTGTAATGCAAATGCTGCTATATATGACACTGTTAACCTTAAAATAGCAGTCACCATACTGTCCGTGGTTCCCCACGTGTCTGAATGCTTGATTTTCCCTAAAAAGAGACGATAATGATTAGGAGTTGGCAGCCTCTGCACACCATACCTGACATCCAGGCACAAGACCAGAGGATGGAACTGTGCTGAAACAGTAAAAACAGGCTTGTAACAGCCATCAACAGGCTAGAGCTTAAAAGTCTTAAAAGGAGAGAATTTTAATTGCCTTGATTACTTTGGCAAGATGGTGTTTTGTGTTGTTCCTGCCCTCTGATGACTGTAAATTATGTTTTGTTGAGCTTTTGTTTTATTTTGTTCTGATTATAAAAGTGGTGCATTCTCATTGAGAATATTTAGGAAATTCAAAAAAAAAAAAGAAAAAGAAATTCACAACCCAGAGATAACTACTCAATATTTTTTTCTTACTCTTAATATTTTGGAGAGTCTTTTCTCCCTTTCTTCCTCCCTCCCTCCCTTCCTTCCTCTCTCTCTAATGTGTATATGTTTATATGTACATATAATATTTAAATGGCATCTAAATTTGGACTTAGTTTCCTTTAAGCCTAAGACTTATATAATAGTCATGTTCCTATCTGTTTATCTTGTTTCTGATAGCCACTTTGCCTATATCGCCTAATATTTAATATATAGTGTTCCTATTGTTATTTTCTATTTTTTAATTGTTTATAGCTATAGTTTCTATTTCTATCATAACCAAAAGTTTATCAAAAAGTTCTTTTAAATTTCCAAGTGTGGGGGAATTCCCTGGTGGTCCATTGGTTAGGACTCAGTGCTTTCACTGCTGGGTTCAATTCCTGGTTGGGGAACTAAGATCCCACAAGCTGCGCAGCATGGCAAAAAAAAAAAATTCCAACTGTTGGGGTTTTGATCTAGACTTATGCTATTTTAAGTGAGGTTTTTTTGAGGGGTGAGGGAAGGCGTGACAGTGAGCCCTGTATAGTTTCGTTTGGAATTTATTTAGGTTTTTATTGTGGTTTACTATGATTAGTTTTTATAAATGTTCCATGAACACATAAAAAGAAAATATAGCCCTTATCATGAATCAAGATCACTTCTTTTTGTTTGTTGTCTGCTAAATCTTTTTTTTTTTTATAAATTTATTTATTTATTTATTTTTGGCTATGTTGGGTCTCCGTTTCTGTGCGAGGGCTTTCTGTAGTTGCGGTGAGCGGGGGCCACTCTTCATCGCTGTGCGCGGGCCTTTCACCGTCGTGGCCTCTCTTGTTGCGGGAGTGCAGGCTCAGTAGCTGTGGCTCACGGGCCTAGTTGCTCCGCGGCATGTGGGATCCTCCCAGACCAGGGCTCGAACCCGTGTCCCCTGCACTGGCAGGCAGACTCTCAACCACTGCGCCACCAGGGAAGCCCTGTTGTTTGCTAAATCTTTGATCATCCTTTTATTGTAACATTTCAGTCTCGTTTAGTTTTAGACTTGTCTCTTATAAGCAAAAATGTCACTGGGTTTTATTTTTTTCCACCCAATATGAAAGTTATTTCCTTTTAATATGGAAGTGTATATCTTTTAAAATTATAACTAACAGTATGATCTTGTTTCATCTTATTTTATTTTTACTTTTCCTTTAACATTTGCTATTTGCTATATGCACTATATCTTCTCTAGTGATTTGAAAATTCACATCCTGTTTTTGTTTGTTTGTTTGTTTGTTTTTTGCGATATGCGGGCCTCTCACTGTTGTGGCCCCTCCTGTTGTGGAGCACAGGCTCCGGTCTCTCAGGCTCAGCGGCCATGGCTCACGGGCCCAGCCGCTCCGCAGCATCACATCCTGTTTTAATCCTTCCTTTAAACTTTGCAAAAAGCATTCTCAGCCTTTACTTTTTCTGATTATCGAGGTCAAGGTAATCAATACGTGGAACAATATTTTTTGTCTTCCCTCCCCTTCTTCATTTATGTTCCTTCAAGCCACCTCCACATACAATAAAACATGTAACTCTCAGAATGTTATTAGTACTTTTTTTGCATTGAATATTATACTTTAAAATTTTAGTTTTCAGTCAGTATTTCATATTTATAGTGATTATTTAGACATGACTATTTTGATGGTTTCACTGTACACTACTAGATCTTTTCTGTCTTGAGCTCTTAATTTTGATACTTCTTAGACATCTAGAGGAGATCTTCAAATAGTAGTTTCAGAGAAAGGGATGTGTTTGAACCTCTGCATGTGTACCTTTTTTTTTTTTAAGTCTTTATTGAATTTGTTACAATATTGCTTCTTTTTTAATACAATTTTATTTATTTATTTATTTATTTGGCTGTGTTGGGCCTTTCTTGCTGCAGGCGGGCTTTCTCTAGTTGTGGCGAGCGGGGGCTACCCTTCGTTGCGGTGTGTGGGCTTCTCATTGCAGTGGCTTCTCTTGTTGGGAGCATGGGTTCTAGGCACGTGGGCTTCAATAGTTGTGGCTCGCAGGCTCTAGAGCGCAGGCTCAGTAGTTGTGGCGCACGGGCTTAGTTGCTCCGCGGCATGTGGGATCTTCCCGGAGCAGGGCTCGAATCTGTGTCTCCTGCATTGGCAGGCGGATTCTTAACCACTGCGCCACCAGGGAAGCCACTTGCACGTGTACCTATTCACACAGATGCCAGCTGGGCCATACATAAAATTATGGAGTAACTCTCTTTTCTTCCCAAATTTGTTTGCCGACATTTCTTTCTATTCTGGCCAGCAGCTCTACCTCTTTACCTGATTCGCACTGGGACTTCCATCATGGCTTTTTGGCTGTATGCTTTTTCCAGTTGTTGGCCCTCTGTTGTTACCCCATCCTTGAAACCCCTTGCCTGCCCTCATGGGCACTGGGCTGATCTCAGTCCCATTCAGTTCCTTTCCGTTTTCTCTCCTTCCTTCCTTAAGTCGTCATGCTGAGGAGATACAACTGTGTGCCAGGTAGACCAGTTAGTGACAAGGGAAGTTCACTTGATCGTGGGCAAGTGCGTAAATCCTATTTAACTGGCTTTTACCAACTGAAGAAGTGCCAATATATTTTAATGTGAAGAGAAATACTGAAGAAAGGAGAAACAAAAAAAGATGAAGTAAGATTTTACACAAACTTCCAGATTAGATGATGCTAAAGATCTATAGAAGTTTTCTGAATATACAGTCTCTCTATAGATTTACGATTTTGTTTGTTTTGTCCACATCACTGCCTTAATCATGGATTTCAGTCTTTGGAAGAAGATGTGGTGGCCCTCATGGGCTGGGGAAAGTAGTAGTTTCTTCAGTTTTAATTGGCTTTTCTGACAAAAGTTTATAAATTCTGCAAGTCCATGTTATCATACAAACTGAAAAAAACTTTTTTCCATTTAAATAATTTATTTGTGGGAAGTCCCTGGCAGTCCAGTGGTTAGGACTCCACGTTTTACTGCCGAGGGCCCAGGTTCAGTCCCTGGTTGGGGAACTAAGATCCCGCAAGCTGCGTGGTGAGACCAAAATTAAATAAATAAACAAACAAATTATTTGCTATTTGAATGCTAGAGTAAATTCAGAACAGGAATTGGCAATTGCTATTGTCTTCTATCAATGATAAAAATTCAATTCAACAAACATCTTCTCAATACTTACTATGTATAAGTATACTTACTATGTGTAATGCACTGGGGTAAACAAAAAATTTTTAAATTCTTATTTGGTAATTGGGTGCTCATTAAATTATGTCCATACAAGGGATATCTTGTGCAGCCATTAATAATTTTTGAAGAATATTTAAAGATATGGGAAATGCTGATAATAATATATTCAGTTAGGAAAAGCACTTTACGAAGTGATATATTTAGTATAATTTCTAATTTAGCTTAAAAACATTTTGAAAGAGTAAAAAGAATACGTACCTAAATGTTACTATTGTTTACTTCTGGATGAGTAAGAAAACCCTTTACCATATTCTAATTTTTCTATAAGGAAAACAAATCAATTTAATAACCAGATAATAGTATGATTTTGTTGTTTTTTAAGGCTATAGTGCAGCTCTGTAGGATTATAGGGAATAGGCACAATCATCCCTATTTCAGGAAGCCACTTTGACCTCTCAGAAAAGGTGAGATGGAAGCTGGGCCTTGAAATGAGGGCCAAATATTAATAGGCAAATACGCAGAAAGAATGATGCGTACACCAAGCAGAAGAGCCCATTGAAAAAATGTGCAGTATTGAGCGGGAACACAGCAAATGAAGTGGGGTGGGTGGTGAGAGAGACAGGGCTGAGAGGATCTTGAAACTTTGGTAAGGAGGCCAGATTTTGCTCTGCCTATTGGGGGAAAACATTGAAGGTTTTAAATTTGGGGTGAGAGAATCAGATCAACGGTAAATCTGTGCTCTAGACAGGTGATTCCAAAACGAATAGGTTGAATGCAAGGCCGGAGACCAGAGGCAGGGGAACCCTTAGGAGGCATGCTCCTGGTTCCTTCTGTTGTCTCTGGCTGAGCCTTCTCAGTTATGTTCCCCAGGCTTTCTTCCTTCCTCTCCCGCTAATTGCTGGATGCTACTGGGTCCTGCCTCCCATCCCTATTCTGCCTTGGCTGTACCATCCTTCAGGATGCTGTCCATTTCAGTGGTCCAGCCTAGGTCTTTTTTATAGACTCCAAACCAGTATGTGTTTAAGTATGTCCAGGTCACCTTCACCTAGTTGTTTCCTGACTCCTCAACTTCACAGAAACTTCTGTCTTCCTTCTGAAGTCTGCTTCTCCTCCTCTCTTGAGCCCCGGAACATAGTCCCTTTTCCCCATCCTACCAGTTAACCGAGCCAGAAACTTCAGTGTCCTTACAAAACATACAAAGGGACAACTATTGTATGATTCCACTTATATGAAGTACTTAGAATAGGCAAATTCATAGAGATAGGAAGTAGAATGGTGGTTGCCAGGGGTGGGGGGATGGGAAGGGGATGGCAAGTTAGTGTTTCATGGGTAAAGAGTTTCTGTTTGGGATGGTGAAAAAGTTCTGGTGATGGTTGCACCATTCTGTGGCAGTAATTAATGCCACTGAATAGTATACTTTAAAATGGTTAAAATGGTAAATTTTCTGTGATGTATATTTTACCACAGTTAAAAACTAAAATAAGATAAAATAAAACCTGTTCAACTTGGTTTGAACCAGTTTCTCTCAGACTTATTTGATTATGGAGCTCTCTGATCAAAAGGGGGAAAAATGTTTTAAAGTGGAACATAATATTCACATCCTTTAGATGTAAGAGGAACATACTTTGGGGAACATTCCACTATTTGAGGGCAAGGAAGAGGAATTAAGTTCCTCATTTCCTCACACACTGCTGGAACTCAATGCGTTTCTTTTTAAGAAACATTATTAGAAATGGTGATTGGGCTTTTATTTAGGAAAATTGTGGGTCAGTTAGCCTTCCCCAGGCTGACCTAATGATATTATTTCTATGGGAGCTTCAAAACACTTTAGCCTGAAAAGGAAATTCTAGGACACAATCCACTCAAATTGGAGGCAGATTTACTTCAACAGTTCTAAGTACACAGTCTCACTTTATGCAGAGCTTTGCAAATTACTTTGAAAAGATAGGAGTTTCTCCCTATTTTGGGTAACTTCTACCTCTCTTCTCTGGGCCACCTTCTGATAACCTCTTGTCCTGCATAGATGCCAAGACTCTTGCTTTGTTTACCTTTCTGAGTTCTTGTTTCAAGAGCCTATCTAATGCCCCAAGCCCTGTACAACTCAAGAGGGTGCTCTTGTGCAGTACACAACCTGTGCAACTTCCCATGTCAATAAACACCCTCAGGTCTCTTTCTTATTCTGTGTACCGTATACCCCAGGAATAGGAATCCTGCCTTGCAATTTCAGCATAGGGTCACCTTTTCCATACCAACTTATTTCTTTTCTTTTTTTTTATTTTATTTTTTTTTTGCGGTACACGGGCCTCTCACTGTTGTGGCCTCTCCCGTTGTGGAGCACAGGCTCCGGACATGCGGGCTCAGCGGCCATGGCCCACGGGCCCAGCCGCTCCACAGCACGTGGGATCTTCCCGGATCGGGACACAAACCCGCGTCCCCTGCATCAGCAGGCGGACTCTCAACCACTGCGCCACCAGGGAAGCCCCCAACTTATTTCTTTAATTGAAAAACACATGCTTTTTATAAAAGCTTCAAACCTTACAGAAGTACATTTCCCACAATCCTCTCTTAGGTAATTATCGTTAACAATTGACTATATAATTTTTTTTAGTTTTTTCCCCCATTCATATACTAGTACATGTGTGTGCACTTTACTGAAACTCCTGCTATACCTACTGTTTGCAGCGTACTTTTTTTTTTTTTCCACTTAACTATGCATCTGGAGCCTCTTTCCATTTTGGCAATTAGAGATCTATTTCATGATTTGATGGCTGTATTGTATTTCATTATTTGGATGTACCTTTATTTATCTAGCTGGTCCCATTGATAGACAATTGGAGTTTTTCCAGCTTTGTGCTATTGCATATAATGAAGCCATGAATAAGCTGAAGCATATAAATCTTTGCACAATGGCAAAACAGTTTCTCTAGGAAAAATTCCTAGGTAGAGTAACTAGGTCAAATGATATAAACATCTTAAATTTTAATAGATAAAATCATCTTTCTAAAGGATTTAATCACTTCGCTCTCCCACCAGTGTGATCAAGGGTCTATTCCCTCCACCTCACCAACACTGGCAAACCTTTTTCATCTTTACTAATCTGATAGGTGAGAAGTTTTAGTTTGTGTTAAAAAAGATGATTTTTACATGTCTTCCCATTGTAAAATTCTGTAGTGATACTGAATACTTGAGGTTGAATATTTTTCATTTGTTTATCGGCCATTTGTATTTCTTTGTTTTTTTAAAAATTTTTTTAATTTATTTATTTATGGCTGTGTTGGGTCTTTGTTTCTGTGCGAGGGCTTTCTCTAGTTGTGGCAAGCGGGGGCCACTCTTCATCGCGGTGCGCAGGCCTCTCACTATCGCGGCCTCTTGTTGCGGAGCATAGGCTCCAGATGCGCAGGCTCAGTAATTGTGGCTCACAGGCCCAGTTGCTCTGCGGCATGTGGGATCTTCCCAGACCAGGGCTCGAACCCGTGTCCCCTGCATTGGCAGGCAGACTCTCAACCACTGCGCCACCAGGGAAGCCCCATTTGTATTTCTTTGAGTCCTTCCCCAGCTTCTACTTGGCTGTGCACTTCAATTCCTCATTTCTGTGCTCTACCTACCAGGATGGGAAATCTGTTCCCTCTCTTCAGACCCCTGTGCTGACTACCACTTCCTGCCTCAGAGCTGGAAGGAGTGATGTCCAGCCCAGGACTTTTGGTGGGAGAGACCTGGGGTGAGTCCCAGCTGCTCCACATATCTGTGTGACTTTTGATAATTTTCCTAACTTCTCTATGCCCCAGTTTCCTCATCTGAAAACTGAGATGGTAATTTTGCCTACAACAAAGGGTTGCCTTCAGGATTAAATGTGGTAATTGTTATGTAAAGCATTTAGTCCTTGCTTCATACAGTGTAAACGTTTGGGAAACACTAACTATTGTTATTATTGCTATAAAAAAGTGTACTCTTTGTTTTCTAAATTATGCTTCCTGGCCAGTGTCAGTATTGAGATGGTGAGGATATGGAGAAAGCCTTTGAAAATGGAACTATGCTAAAACATTAACAGTGTTCTTATATCTTCTGCATTCCCATAATTGTCTTGGGGCTCAAACATTAATAAGGCAGCTTGGCTCCGAATATAACACTTTCCAGTATTATTCTGCTTGTGCACATCTGTTTTCTCTCTTTATTGTAACCGAGTTACATGTAATCAGAGGTTACAAACTAATGTGGCTAAATGTAGCTCATCAGTTTCTCATGTTTATAGAGTGTTATGAGTTGTTTTTTAATTTTGGCCAACATTTAGAAGTAGGATGTTCATATAAAAATCTACATTTCCAGCTTTTCTTGAGTAATAGGAGATGTTGACTAGCCTCCACTAGAGCTGGGTCGCTGCACCCCCTTTAGACGGGGCATGGGTTCTCCAGGTTCCTATTGCCCGCCCCACCCCCACGCCGGTTCTTCCCCTTTCCCTCTCCCATGCAGCTGGTTATCATTCATAATTCATCGTCATACTTGCCTTGTTGTTTTCCTTAAGGTAGAGGAATATATCCTGGTACCCATGTCGCTACTAAAAGTGGGAAACTAAGACAAAAATTGTATATTGAACATATTTCTATGTATAAGTGAAGGATTGCCCCATGTGTTTAATTTGCCGAGAAAGTGAATCTGTTCATTTTATTTTATTTTTAAATTTATTTATTTGTTTTTGGCTGAGTTGGGTCTTCGTTGGTGCGTGCAGGCTTTCTCTAGTTGCGGCGAGCAGGGTCTACTCTTCTTTGCAGTGCACGGGCTTCTCATTGCGGTGGCGTCTTTTGTTGCAGAGCATGGACTCTAGGCGCACGGGCTTCAGTAGTTGTGGCACGTGGGCTCAGTAGTTGTGGCTTGCGGGCTCTAGAGCGCAGGCTCAGTAGTGGTGGCACACGGGCTTAGTTGCTCTGCAGCATGTGGGATCTTCCCGGACCAGGGCTTGAGCCCGTGTCCCCTGCATTGGCAGGTGGATTCTTAACCACTGCGCCACCAGGGAAACCCCAGTTTGTTCATTTTAGCCACGAGCTTCATTCATTGACCTAACCTGCCCCTGGAGACAATAGAGATGTGAATTCTATATGAATCAGTCCTAACAACCTGCCTCTACTGGGCGTTTAAGGGCCCTCTCTGCTCTTTTTCCCCAGTGGTTCTCAACCTTAACTCGGAAGTTTGAAAAGATACCGAGGCCTGGGTGTTGGGTTGTTCTACCCCCCACCCCCCCGCCCCTCCTCCTGCAAAGAGCAGGAGAGCCTTTTTGGATGGATCAAGGGGAGGAAGGTTTACTGGATTTGTGTCTAGGGACATGATCTGTCTTTCTTGGCATGCTGCCTCTTAGGATCCCCAGCTTTCCCCATAAAACTGAGGGTTATGAGTCCTGGCATTCGTGGGCTGAAGGCCAAGAGGGCGAATGAGCCCAGCCGTGCCTTCCTTCTCAGGGAGGAGAGAAGTGCTTCCATTCTTTTCCCTTGGTGTGTTCCTTTCTTTGGACTGCCCGTCCTTCACTCTCAAAGTGGTGAGACATAGAGGGTCGAGCTTTGGCTGTGGACCTGAAGACAGTGAGGCCAGGCTGCCTGCCTGGCTGTCATCCCCAGGACAGCTCTCCCTGGGCAGCAGGACCTGCCAGTTGCAGGCGGGGAGGGCCGCTCACTAGGCTTGGAACCCCTGTTGGGGCTGAGGACAGAGCAAGTGTGAATAATGCCTCAGCTTGAGCAGCATCTTGTCCAGTTTCCCCCCAAAGTGTGACTTAGCATGGCCGGTTGAGGACCTGGGTGGTCAGGCCCCAGTGGCAGATCCCTCATCAAATCTCAGCATCATAGAGCACTGACCCCTCCCAGCTTCCACAAGCATACACGAGGGCTCTATCTTGTGTTCGCAGGCAGCCTGTGCTTCCTTTTCAAGTATTTATATTTTATCATCATTTTTTGTTTATATGTCTGTTTCCCTTACTAGAACCTAAGCTCCTTGACGGCAGGGACTGTACTTTATCATTTTAATAACGTTGGTGCCCAGGGCATAATTGGTGTTTGATAAATATTCTCTAATGGATTTACATTTTCATAATTTTATTGACTCTTTTGCCATATGAAAAGCTGTTTTCTAGGTGCTATGGGAACATAGGAGGTTTAAAATGTAGCTTATGTTCTGAAGGAACTTGTCATCCAGTTGGGGAGATAAGGTCAATCATTCATTCCTTCAGTCATTCATTTGAACATACACTGAGCGTCTAAGCTCTGGTCAGTTTGGCATTGGGGATATGATATCAAGGTGTGTACTCCACTCTCAAGTGGCTTCCAGTTAGTAGGAGAGAGAGATATAAAATGATATAAAATGAGCACAACATAAGGTGATAAGTGCAATGATAGGATTCCTAACAGTTGTTAAAAATATGGAGTAAAAAATAAATAGCTCAGGGGCTTCCCTGGTGGTGCAGTGGTTGAGAATCTGCCTGCTAATGCAGGGAACACGGGTTCGAGCCCTGGTCGGGGAGTATCCCACATGCCGCAGAGCAACTAGGCCCGTGAGCCACAACTACTGAGCCTGCGCATCTGGAGCCTGTGCTCCGCAACAAGACAGGCCACAATAGTGAGAGGCCCGCGCACCGTGATGAAGAGTGGCCCCCACTTGCCACAACTAGCGAAAGCCCTCACGCAGAAGCGAAGACCCAACACAGCCAAAAATAAATAAATAATTAATTTAAAAAAAAATTAAAAAAAATAAATAAATAAATAGCTCAAAAGAGTAATGGAGGAACTAACACAAAGCAGTGCATGACTTGGTAGTTGTGATTAGAAGTAAAGCTCAGCTTTCCTAGGGGCCACCGAGGGAACATTGAGAAGTGTCTGCTGAGAAAGCGTCTCCCATGAAATCAGTGGTGCACCGTGCACCTCCGTACAGCTAAGGTTCAGCAAAGGCCCACCTTAAAAACACCTGTCCTGGGCTTCCCTGGTGGCGCAGTGGTTGAGAGTCCGCCTGCCAATGCAGGGGACACAGGTTCGTGCCCCGGTCCGGGAAGATCCCACATGCCACGGAGCGGCTGGGCCCGTGAGCCATGGCCGCTGAGCCTGCGCGTCCGGAGCCTGTGCTCCGCAACGGGAGGGGCCACAACAGTGAGAGGCCCGCGTACCGCAAAAAAAACAAAAAAACACCCGTCCGACCTGCTTGACCTAGTGTTTCCCAAGCTTATGTGAGCGTGATGCTCTTTTCTCCCCACTATTTAACTAACATCCTATGGAACTGACATTCCTTAAAGTCATTTTAGGAAATGCCAGTGTAGATACCATCTGTAATTAGATAGCTGGTGGCTCTTAACATTTTGCGGGGAGGTGGATCTTTCGAAAAGTTAACAGTGGGGGGAGTTGTGCACAATTCACGCATTCCTTGAAGCCCATCCGAGACCCTTGTCCATGGTCAGGGAAAGAAAAGAAGGGAGCAAATCCCAGGTAGGAGGGATCTGTGTGGGCTAAGACAAAAGAGGATGGAAAAGATGGGTCTTAGTGCCAAGCAGTTTGACTGTGAGGGAGGGAGAGATGGGGCAGAGAGACAGGGGACCACGGTGGATTTGGAGATGGCCAACTGTGGAAGGCCTGAGATAGCTGGCATGGAATTACCAGTCGTTAATGACCAATTGCCTGTGAAGGTTAAGGGAGATGCAAGGTCAAGAACACATCTACTAATGGACACTGGAGTCGTAGAAGGATTATTCATAGAAACAGGAAAGTCACAGAGCCAAAATCTTCCACATGTCAAAACCTATGTTATTATCATGTTGAAATGCTCCAACTTGCCTTTTTCACCCCCTGCCCTCCCCCTGCCAACTTGCCCTTATTAATTTGTGCTGAATCTCCCAGTTGAAAAATTCACTTTCAGAATTGGATTTGCCATCTAACTGGGCCTCCTACCTTGAACAATTAAAAATCCGATTGGTCTGACTTCTAATTTTAGAAGGAATCAAGCTGACCTTCGTTGAGCTGTTGCCAACGGGAGCCTGTTACCTGGGTGACTAGATTTACAATATGTCAGTATGCAAATACCATCTGCCCAAGAGGAGGAAGGAAGGCCTTCGTCCTCTGAGGGTTGTCAGAAGTTCTGGAAATGTCTTCCTCTGGGAATGGGGAGGAGGCTTGCCAAAGAGGAGGAAAACCAGGAACGACGTGATTTTTCAAGGTTAGAGTCTTTTCCTCACTCTAGGAGTGAGGACAGGAGTTTGTGGTTTGCCTTATGGACTGTCCTGTAAGGTTGATCACTAGGGATATACATGTAAGTCAGATTTT
The DNA here is from genome assembly GCF_008692025.1 of Phocoena sinus. Taxonomy (NCBI): domain Eukaryota; kingdom Metazoa; phylum Chordata; class Mammalia; order Artiodactyla; family Phocoenidae; genus Phocoena; species Phocoena sinus. Next base: position 45,444,994 of record NC_045782.1, on the reverse strand, counting down.
ACATTTCTTGGGGAGGGGGGGAGGGAACCAAAAGGGTAGCATCTATCACTTCAGTGTATTTAGATTCAGATGACTGCAAAAGTTTAATGAAGCCTTTGAGTATGCAATTCTTGTTTTCCACAATGCCTTTAGGAATCTAATTTCAATTGTTAATAGTGTCTGAGCCCGCTGCCTTGGGCTCTCAAGAAGGGTGAAGAGAAGTGGATATTTCATCTCACTTTCCCTCACATCAGCTTGACTGGGGAAGCTGAAGGGATTTTCTCCCCAGAATATCTGTATTCAACTCCTGTCCTGCACATTGTTTCAGGCTAAGGTTTACAATCACATTTGGAAACATTCAAATCTGAAGGCAGGCAGGGAAGTTCTATTCCTTTTCATGAAATAACTGTCACATCAGCTGTCAGCTGCAGGAGTTTCTTCTACCCACTGTTTTGTGAGTCCAAATTAGATGGACTCATTAATTTTAATTTTTACTTTAAAATCTCAAGGACTTGTATGGGTGGGTATGCTTCCTTTAATTGCCGTGTGTCAGAATTTGTGTAGGAGGAAGAGTTTCCAGGAGCAGGGCCAAGAACCTTGGGCTCTTAGCTTCTAATTTTGTACCCCCCCACCCCCTGGTAACTTCCCGTGACCTCCTTCTCTGCTTGCTCTCGTTGACACTGCCATCTCCCACCTCTTTAAAAAACTCCTAATATCCACCTAAAACTGTCAGCAGCATGAAAGAGTGAGGAAGGTCACTTTACTTCCCAGGGTACTTTCACCCAGCCTTACAAATAAATAGCTTTTCACGTCAAGCAAGTGGCTGAGGAGATTAATGCCAGAGACAAGGGATGGTAAATCCTGGAGCTCGACTGCCTGGGTTCAAATCCCAGCTCTGCTACTTTCTAGCTGGGTGAAGTTGGGCAAGTTACTCAACCTCTGTGTGCACCAGTTTCTTCATTTGTAAAACAGGGATAAAAATACTACTATCTCATAGAGTTGCTGTGAGGATTAAATAAGTATGAATGCTTTAGGACCATGCTGACCCCAGAAAAGTTAGCACCGTGTAGCAGCATTATTTTTCTTTGCTTTTTTTCCAAAACAAACAACTTTTTATTGAAGTATAGTTGATTTACAATGTTGTGTTTGTTTCTGGTGTACAGCAAAATGATTCAGTTTTTTCAGATTCTTTTCCATTATAGGTTATTACAAGATACTGAATATAATTCCCTCTGCTACACAGTAAATCCTTGTTGCTTAGCTATTTTATATGTAGTAGTTGTGTATTTGTTAATCCCAAACTCCTAATTTATCCCCCCACCTTTCCCCTTTGGTAACCACAAGTGTGTTTTCTATGTGAGTTTATTTCTGTTTTGTAAATAAGTTCATTAGTATCATTTTTTTAGATTTCACATATAAGTGATATCATATATTTGTCTTTGTCTGACTTACTTTACTTAGTAGTAAGATAATCTCTAGGTCCATTCATGTTGCTGCAAATGGCATTATTTCATTCTTTTTTATGTCTGAGTAGTATTCCATTGTGTGTGTGTGTGTGTGTATATATATATATATATATATATATATATATATATATACCACATCTTCTTAATCCATTCCTCTGTTGGTGAACATTTAAGTTGCTTCCATGTCTTGGCTATTGTAAATAGTGCTGCTATGAACATAAGGGTGCATGTATCTTTTTGAATTAGCATTTTTGTCTTTTCCAGATATATACCCAGGAGTGGGATTGCTGGATCACATGGTAACTCTATTTTTAGTTTTTTAAGGAAACTCCGTACTGTCCTCCATAGCTGCAGCACCAATTTACATTCCCACCAACAGTGCAGGAGTATTCCCTTTTCTCCACACCCTTTTGTGTGGCAGCTTTTATTATTATTTCTGTGTGCATCTTCAGAGGCCCTAGGAAGTAGTGAGGTTTTGCTGTGAGCAAGTAAATGTCCAGGATTTATTTGCAGGCTGTGACTTCCCACTTCTTAACAGGCTAGTGCCTGTCCACACACAGGTCAAGCCTCATTTTCTGTGTGATGCCCTCCTGGACAACTGTAGTCTGTGCCGCTCCCTTTCTAACCCTCGCACACTTTCCATGTGTGTCGTATAATTAGTACCTTTGGATCTGCTATCTTAGCTCCTAATTGTCTGTATTGTCATACTTAGCCCTTTGTTGTCCCCGCAGATTAATGAAAAGACACCATGAGCCTGGACAGTTGCCCAGGATGTCTGTTCATCAGACGTGCCCAAGTTTCAAATATGGTGACATGAGCAAGCAAGGCCACACTTGTTCCATAATTTATTCTTGGTTTTTGAAGTCACTTGTTTGACTTTCTACAAGTCACTTAAAATTATCAAAAGTAAGTATGAGGGGACTTCCCTGGTGGTGCAGAGGTTAATAATCTGCCTGCCAATGCAGAGGACACAGGTTCGAGCCCTGGTCCGGGAAGATCCCACATGCTGTGGAGCAACTAAGCCCGTGCGCCACAACTACTGAGCCTACATGTCACAACTACTGAGCCTGTGCTCTAGAGCCGGCGAGCCACAGCTACTGAGTCCGCTCGCCTAGAGCCCATGCTCCGCAACAAGAGAAGCCACTGCAATGAGAAGCTTGCACACCACAACAAAGAGTAGCTCCTGCTTGCCACAACTAAAGAAAGCCCATGCACAGCAACAAAGACCCAAGGCAGCCAAAAATAATTAATTAATTTTTAAAAAAAAGAAAGTAAGTATGAGACATTATTGGTGGGAATGTCAAATGGTGTACCAGCTGTGGAAAACGGTCTGGCAGTTCCTCAAAAGGTTAAACATAGTTATCATATGACCCAGCAGTTCATCCCTAGATATCTACCCAAGAGATATGGACACAAGTCCACACAAAGATTCATACATATATGTTCATTGCGGTATTACTTGTAATAGCCAAAAAGTGGAAATTACGCAAATATCTTTCAAGTGATAAATGAACAGACATGGGCTAGCCATATAATGGAATATTATTTGGCAGTAAAAAAGGAAGGAAATACTGATACATGCTACAACATGGATGAATCTTAAAAACTTTATGCTAGCACTATTCACCATAGCCAATACATGGAAACAACCTAAATGTCCATTTAGGTTGACAGATGAATGGGTAAATAAGAGGTGGTATGTATATACAATGGAATACTATTCAGCCATAAAAAAGAATGAAATAATGCCATTTGCAGCAACATGGATGGACCTAGAGATGATCATACTAAGTGAAGTAAGTCAGAAAGAGAAAGGCAAATATCATATGATACCACTTATATGTGGAATCTAAAATATGACGCAAATGAACTTATCTACAAAACAGAAACAGACCGACAGACATAGAGAACAGACTTGTGCTTGCAGGGGTGGGTGGGGGTGGAGGAGAGATGGAGTGGGAGTTTGGGATTAGCAGGTGCAAACTATTATATACAGAATGGATAAACAACAAGGTCCTATTCTATAGCACAGGGAGCTATATTCAATATCCTGTGATAAACCATAATGGAAAAAATATGATAAAGAATATATATGTATAACTGAATCACTTTTCTGTACACCAGAAATTAACATAACATTGTAAATCAACTATATTTCAACTTAAAAAAAAACACACTATGCTAAGTGAAAGCAGTCAGTCACAAAAGGCCACACACTGTATGATTCCATTTATATGAAATGTCCAGAATGAGCATATCCATAGTGACCGAAGGTAGATTAGTGGTTGCCAGGGGCTGGGAGGAGGGGAGAACGGGGAGTTACTGCTAATGGGTGTGGAGTTTCTTTTGGGGATGATGAAAATATTCTGGAATTAGATAGTGGAGACAGTTGCATAGCCTTGTGAATATACTAAAAACTACTGAATTGTATACTTAAAAAAAAAAACACAACTAGCAAGCATGAGAAACTACTTAAATCCACTGCAGAGTCTAAAGTTATTTCCAAGATTACTTTTTCAAGAGTAGCTTCACCTAAAATAGAATAAAGAGTGACTTAAACCATAAGAAAAACATGAAAAAGGCAAATTACCCAGAGTGGCTTTTTTTACCTCAAATCTTTGAATATAAGTCACACACGTTTGATTCATAAGTAAATTCTGCAAGACTGTTTGCTGCCTTCTACATTGTGATTCTATAATTTACTACATTCCTGGCTGGGCCATCAAAATAATCCTGAAAGCAGCTTCTGTAAGAGAAATAGAAGTGCCTTTTCAGGTCATGTCCACCACCACCCCTGGACTCCCTAAGGTAATAATTCATGGCTGTCTCTTTGTGGTGCCCTACACCGTAGTGACTTAACTATCATGAATATGTTGGGGCCTTTTTACGTAAAGGGATTTATTGCATTTTCATCTTCTGTTTGCAGGCAGAGCATTTCAAAGGGACACCCTCCAATCCCCTGAAAAATAACCACCTCAGTTCATCAGTGCTTTATCAGAAAGGTCTTCTGATTTAAATAAATGGTAGAGTTGAAATCTCTCCCAGGGCAGTCGCAAGTACTTATTTGGAAGACAGATTTGACATGCCCAAGCACCACCTAAAGAGAGCCTTACAACAGTGAGATCCAAGAAGGAAATTAGCGTTGACTTTACAACATCATGTGACCACATCACACCCATTAGGATGGCTATTATTGAAAAACAAACAAAAATGGAAAGTAACAAGTGTTGGCAAGGATGTGGAGAAACTGGAATCCTTGTGCATTGTTGCTGGGAATAAAATGGTGCAGCTGCTGTGGAAAACAGTTTGGTGGTTCCTTAAAAAGTTAAACATAGAATTATCATATGATCCAGCAAATCCACATCTAGGTGTGAACTCAAACAGATACTTGTATACCAACGTTCATAGCAGCATTAGTCACAATAATAGCCAGAGGGTGGAAGCCACCCAAATACCCATCAGCAGATGCATGAATAAGTATCCATGGTATACACATACAATGGAATGTTTTTCAGCCTTAAAAAGGAATGAAATTCTGACACATACTACAACATGGATGAACCTTGAAAACGTTATGCTAAAGTGAAATAGCCCATCAAGAAAGGACGCACATTGTGTGATTTCACTTACATGAGGTATCTAGAATAGACACGTTCATAGACAGGAAGTAGATTAGAGGTTACTAGGGAGGAGGAATGGAATTGCTATCTAATGGGGACAGAGCTTCTTTCTGAAATGATGAAAAAGTTCAGAAATGGAAGGTGGTGTTGGTTGCACAACAATTATGAATGAACTTAATGCAACTGAATTCTACATTTAAAAATGGCTAAAATGGGCTTCCCTGGTGGTGTAGTGGTTGAGAGTCCGCCTGCCAATGCAGGAGACATGGGTTCGTGCTCCGGTCCGGCAAGATCCCACATCCCCTAGGAGAATGCACAGAGATGGGGGATTACTGACTGTTGACAGAGCAAGAACAGGGTCACCACTCGGCCTTAAAAGTACCATTTGATGGAATCTCTCTCTGGGTCATTAGAATAAGTCTGAGATGCATCAGAAAGTTATTTATTTATTTGTAATTTTATTGAAGTATAGTTGATTTATAACGTATTAGTTTCTGATGTATAGCAAAGTGATTCAGTTACATGCGCACACATATATTATACATATTCTTTTTCATATTCTTTTCCATACGGTTTATTGTAGGATATTGAATATAGTCCCCTGTGCTGTACAGTAGGACCTTGTCATTTATCCATCCTATATAATAGTTTGCATCTGCTAATCCCAAACTCCCACTCCATCCCTCCTCTACTCCCCCTTTAGCAACCACAAGTCTGTTGTCTATGAGTTCGTTTCTGTTTTGTAGATAAGTTCATTTGTGTCATATTTTAGATTCCACATATAAGTGATATCATATGATATTTGTCTTTCTGACTTACTTCACTTAGTATGATCATCTCTGGGTCCATCCGTGTTGCTGCAGATGGCATTATTTCATTCTTTTTTATGGCTGAGTAGCAGTCCATCGTGTGTGTATATATATAATACATCTTCTTTATCCATTCATCTGTCGATGGACATTTAGGTTGCTTCCATGTCTTGGCTATTGTGAATAGTGTTGCTGTGAACATCGGGGTGCATGTATCTGAAAAAGATAGAATTTTTGGGGGGCTTCCCTGGTGGCGCAGTGGTTGAGAGTCTGCCTGCCGATGCAGGGGATGCGGGTTCGTGCCCTGGTCCGGGAGGATCCCGCATGCCGCGGAGCAGCTGGGCCCATGACCCGTGGCTCTGGGCCTGCGCGTCCGGAGCCTGTGCTCCACAACGGGAGAGGCCGCAACAGTGAGAGGCCCGCGTACCACCAAAAAAAAAAAGATAGAATTTTTTGTTTTTTGGGTTTTTTTTTGCGGTACGCAGGCCTCTCACTGTTGTGGCCTCTCCCGTTGCGGAGCACAGGCTCCAGATGCGCAGGCTCAGCGGCCCTGGCTCACGGGCCCAGCTGCTCCGCGGCATGTGGGATTCTCCCAGACCGGGGCACGAACCCGCGTCCCCTGCATCGGCAGGCGGACTCTCAACCACTGTGCCACCAGGGAAGCCCCAAAGATAGATTTTTAAATGTAGCAATTCCTGGAAATGTACCCAGTTTACTCTGTTTTGCCTGTCTTCATTAACTGTCTCAGGAGAGCAGGAGTTGACAACCATATACTTTTCTCCATCAGTTATCTGCTTCTTTTTACCAAGGAAGAAACACCCATAGGCTGCTATTGCTTAGGAGAACGGTGCCTTCCCAGCCACATACCCTACGGCTACCTATGGGCTGCAGGTACCACTGCAGGCATGTGAAACCTGGGGCCACTCCTCCAAAGTGGGGTGAAAACAGATGCTGTAGTTTTCCAGACTTTGAACCACAGATGTAACTTGGTCATAACTCTCATCATTGCTATAGAGTTAGCAGAGCCCTGAAACCACTTGCCGTGTCAACTAGCACTTAAGCAAGCAAAGGGGTTCAGTGACCTTCAAATATTACTGAGATCTTCTTGTTCTAGGCATGAAGTGTCTTGAATAATTCTTTCAAAACATTAAGAACTCCCATTGTTCAATTGTACGTGAAGCAGCAAGTGCTTCTCTTTGCATTCAGTGTGCTCTTCTGCTCTCAGAAGTTCTCAAAGACACTAAAACTAATTGCTGTCATTCCTACGAGTATATTTCTAGCTTTAACCAGAACAACAGCATCTCTTGATGTCACCCATCATTTTCCTGAAGGATTGGTAGGTACAATAGGCTTCACAAACAGGGGCTTTTCTAATTCTGGAAAGAGCCTGTTACCCCCATAAAGATAGACCTCTCTCCTAGAAACACCTCTGGTTATGAGGCCAAGGTTAAGGAGATGAGCATTGACACAGCAGGGTGTGGCAAGGAGACGGTGCAGGATATATTTCTGGGAAGGTTCTATCTTAGTTTTCTCCCTTTTTGGTCTTGTGATTGGCTGTGGGTTTCTGCTTTGTAGTAAACACAAGAGCCTTGATTGCTTTCTAAAAGTCAGCCCTGTTACCAAACCTCTCCATTTATTTGAGTTGCAGTTGGTTTCACATTTCTTGGCAAATGGTCCCATGGCTTTTATGTCAGCCTCAAGTTCCTTCAGCTCACAGCCTTGTGTCTTCGAGGTGGAACTCAGGAAACCCTCCTCTTCGCCGGAGACCAGGTCGACCTTGTTCATCGCTCTGCCTCCAGTATCTACAGAGCCTGATGTACTCTCTTTGTTCAGTGCACAAACGAGAAGGGACCAAGAGTGTCCCCCAACCGACGTCTGGAGAAATCCTATGTTCTGCCTCAAGGGCCAACTACCCTTGTGGTTTTGAACTGAGTTCTGGCAGTTCCTGTCTTTGCTCTCTTTGTGGTTTTTCATGCTGCTCTCTAATGGCTAATGTGTTCAGATTCTCATTTATCAATACCAGGGGATGACACCTCTTGCCTGAGCCTATGCTTATAAAGTAGCCTCTACTCACTCTGTGTTATCATTTTGGCTTTTCAATATGTGTATCAAATGAGTTCTCAGGGCTAGAATACCACCCCCAAGGATGAGTCAGTGTTGGAAGGAGCAGTTAAAATGTGCTCTCTTGGGACTTCCCCGGTGGTGCAGTGGTTAAGAATCCGCCTGCCAATGCAGGGGACACGGGTTCGAGCTGTGGTCTGGGAAGATCCCACATGCCGTGGAGCAGCTGAGCCCGTGCTCCGCAACAAGAGAAGCCACTGCAATGAGAAGCCCACACACTGCAACAAAGAGCAGCTCCCGCTCGCCGCAACTAGAGAAAGCCCATGTGCAGCAATGAAGACCCAATGCAGCCAAAAATAAAATAAATAAATAAACTTATGTTTTTTAAATGTGCACTCTTACTTTTCATATACTGTACCCTCCTGTACTCGGTCAAGTGGATTATGCTGCTGGACGGCTGAGTGTACTAGAAACAATTTACGGTTTTGTACCGTCACAGGCGTGTAGAGTTCTGCTTGCACCAGCACGAAGCATACCCTGAGCCCTTCCCTTGGCATTGAGTTGCTCAATTTCTATTCAGTTAAGTCCGAAACTTAGAATGGGTTAAGCACCAGCCTACAATGCTGTTTATGTTAGTTTGTCACAGAAGGTGGATTTTTGAATTAAATGTCAATAACCCAGCTCCTTCTTAAATCTTTTTATCAGCTTTTTCATTCCTGCACCCTGGCATTATGACACAGTATTACGTAATAAACAAGGCACCTCTGATAGCTACTTATAAAGATCTGGGAGAAAAGATAAATATGTGATGAAGCACTGATATCCTGAAATATGAGCTGCAGGTTTGTATTTTCTTTGTGGGATCGGATATTGGTTTTCGTGCTTTATTGACCTGGCAGGGAGAGAGCTGACGAAACACCAAGGAACTTTACACCTTCTTTTTTTTTTTTTTTTTTTTAAACCTCACTTGTCTACATGGAGAAATCTGGACATTTGAGTCGCAGAGCCAGAAGGACTGATGGGGCTAGCCAGTCATGTCTTTGCAGAACCCAAATCAGATCCAGCCCTTGGAGGTAAAAATACACACCATACCTTCCCAATGGAATAAAGGAAATGGAATTGGGCTTGTTGCAGAGTTGCTCCCAGGCAGATGGAGGAGCTGGGCTGTGAACTGTGAGCTGGGGTTCTCAGTGACCCTAGTTAAGGTTGGCGGGGTCAGAATGCATTTGTATTCGGTTAATCACTCTTTCCCTTCTGTCAGGCTGTTTGTCCGTAACACTGTCACAGTCAGCACCATGTTGCTTGGGAACATCAGCAACAGGAATCCTCCAGATTGCTAATGTCAAAGACATTTAAGTTTAGGGCAGAGTGAGCCAGGCATCTCCCCTGGCATGGCAGGAATCGGGCGTCTCATGCAACATTGTCTCTGGGGGAAGTCATTTTATAGTTCTGTCCCCTTGGCTCAACACCTTCAAATAAGCTTCCAAACCAAAGATCCATCCAAATATAGAAGGCCCTGTCCTAAAAAAAGCTTTTTCATAATCATAAAAATAGAATCACTGATAGATGGCCACCTTGAGGCGTGAAGTAAGTAAGCAACAGGGGAAAATGACGTGTTCCGGGTTTTTTAAAGAATTGTGATGAAATGTACATCACATGAAGTTTACCATTCTAACCATTTTTAAGTGTACAGTTCAGTGGCATTGAGTGCATTCACATTGTTATGCAAATATCAACACCATCCATCCATCCCCAGAACTTTTTCATCATCCCACACAGAAACTCTGTCCCATTAAGCGTTAACTCCCCACCCCTGCTGGCAACCACCATGCTACTTTCTGTCTCTGTGAATTCGACTGCCCTAGGGACGTCATATAAGTGGATGTTCCCAAGTTTTTTTATAACATTTTGGGAAGTGTTTGATCTGACTACGATCTAATACAATTTTTGCAGAAGGAAATGATGGTCTTGGGCTGATGGTCAGGTTTTCCCCGATTTTTGCATTGTAGGGGTGTGTATGGCAGATGCCTTGTTCTCTTAGCCTGTATAGAACTGTAGCAAGGGACTTCCATGGTGGCGCAGTGGTTAAGAATCCACCTGCCAATGCAGGGGACACGGGTTCGTGCCCTGGTCCGGGAAGATCCCACATGCCGTGGAGCAACTAAGCCCGTGCGCCACAACTGCTGAGCCTGCGCTGTAGAGCCCGTGAGCCACAACTACTGAGCCTGCGCTGTAGAGCCCGTGAGCCACAACTACTGAAGCCTGCACACCTAGAGCCCGTGCTCCGCAACAAGAGAAGCCACTGCAATGAGAAGCGCGTGCACTGCAACAAAGAGTAGCCCCCGCTTGCTGCAACTAGAGGAAGCTCACGAGCAGCAACGAAGACCCAGTGCAGCCAAAAATAAAGACTTGACCTTTTAAAAAAAGAACTGTAGCAAAATGGAAACAAATGAAACAGATCTTCACCTCCCAGTCAGATGTGTTGCCAAACAGAAGGAGCCATAGCTACAGTGTACAGTTTTACATTTTATAAAGCATATTAATTTGTAAGTTTTTATCTCACTTGATTGTCACCATGTCCCATGAGGTGTTTTCTTAGTCCCATTTTAATAAGAAACTGTGGCTCAGTTAAGCAAATTGTCTAGGGTTACAAAACTCATCAAAGGCAGAATCAGGACTTTGGCTGCAGGTTTTCAATTTTAAAACTGCAGTGCTTTCCACCATAGCACACAGTGAACAATTATCACCTCTCTGGAGGTCCAGGTAATGCCAGTCCTCAGAAAGGGAGAGCTTCTCCAAATGTATGCCTTATTACCAGTGCCCTACCTCGCTAGCTTGGAAACACACGGAAACCCTTGACCTGACCAGCCAGCCTCTGAAGTCTTGGTATGGATTGATGGCCTGACTCTCCATCCTTGATGGTCAAGTTTAGGGCTTAGACTAGCACCATCCAATAGAAATATGTGAGCCACAAATGCCAACCACATATGTAAAGAAACAGGTGAAGTTATTTTTAAGAATATATTTTAGTTAACCCTGTATCTCTAAAATACTATCATTTCCATATGCAATCAATTTAAAATTTTTTAATGAGCTTTACTTTTTTTGTTGTTGTTACTAAGTTTTTTGCTGTTGTTACTAAGTGTGCGTTTTACACTTATAAGCAATCTCAAGCCAGATGCTAAAATTTCATCAGAGGTACCTGATGTAAATTGAGATTTCATAAAAATTTTCAGTTTAAACAGTAGATTTATGTCTACTGAATGGTGTGTCTCAGACGTATGTAAAAGTTTTCTTATAGCTGAATCGAGTGTCAGTTTTAAAGTTTAAGTTAATTAAAAGGAAAGAAAATTTTAAATTCAGTCCCTCCATCGCACAGGCCCCATTTCCAATGCTTATAAGCTACATATGGCGAGTGGCCACCATCCCGGACAGCGCTGGTTAGTGCTGGACCCAGTAGCACTGCACTAGACAGGGGTCAGCAACCTTTTTCTGTAAAAGGCCAGATAGTAAATATTTTCAGCTCTTTGAACCACACGGTATCTGCTGTGGTATCGTGAGAGCAGTCACAGAATGAATGAGTACGGCTGTGTTCCAATGAAACTTTATTTTAAAAACACAGGCACCAGGCCACATAGTTTGCCGACTGCTGGACCAGAGCATTTGTCCCAGTGCCTCAGCTGTGCTGTGAGATTCTAGAAAACAGCTGGCTCTAGCCTCTAGTTTTCTGATATGAGGTTGTTAAAATCTGGCCTCATCACATCCCCTTCCTTGAGTGGAATTACAATTTTGGCACCACTTGGCGTGAAGACTGCAGTGCACTGGAGTCCTGGGTGATGTTTTATCTTTCAGGCACTCTCTTCAGGGGGCTCCTTGGGCGTCGTGAGGCAATTGCTCCACTGCGCTTTGAGGTCCGTTTATTGAGAGTAGAGAAGACTGGGGAAAAAAAGCCAAGAAAAGCATTAAGGGTGATGTGAATAATGTGGCAAACTCCCAGCAATGCCACCTTGTGTCACCCTCTGCTCTTTCCTCTCTCCACACAGCCAGAGTGAGAGAGGCAGGAATCATGCACATTTCAAAGATGGAAACATACATGATATCAGGTTAAGTCAGAGGGACAGGTATTTCTCCGTGGTTGTCATATTGTGTGGTATCCGTCTGCTTTGATGGTAGAAGTGGAAATAGTTGTAAATTCTGATTCCCAATCTGGGGCCTTGAAGACCTGAGTCATGACATCAGGGAATAACTCCATCCAGGCTGAATAATGTTTATTGCAAAACAGTGGTTCCCACCTTTCACATCGTGATGTTTGAAAAAGGTATTGGGACTAATGAAGGATGAGAAAGGGGGCAGGAAGGGAGGGATTGGAAGAAAGATGACACCCCGTTGGTTCTTTATGGAGGGGAGTATGGGAGCCTGGCCTTGCAGAGATCTCTGAAGCTCAGCAATTGGGGGAAGGGGCAGTTAAGTGAAAGCTTAGGGTTCTACTGAACCTAAAACTTTGGGCCTAGTACTTCTAACGGCAAGGATGCTATTTAGGTGTTGGTGATGGTCAGTTAATAATCCCTTACCATAACCAGGAGTTTTGACTTGGGGTCACCTTTTCTAAAAATCAAGGTTTGAGGTGAACTGTATTAAGTCCCTGGGTCGTGCCCAGGCACAGAGTTTGCAAAAGTACAAAGTGATGAACCCCCTTGGCTTTTCCAAGCATGTTATGCAACTCTGCCTTCCCTCAAGTTCTGCAGCTTTATCAGACATGCAGCGCTGCATGCAAATGGGAAAGATCTGCATCCCCGTGGGTTTTTTTTTCACTACAGAGAGAATTATTTGGGGTAGCTGTTCTGATGATGGCTCTCATGGAGGCTTAGCCCTGCAGCGCAGAGCTGTCTCTAATCGTGATTGCCTGTAATGATGATTACCCCAAACTCTGGAATTATAACAGTAGATTTTACAAAGTTAGAGCATAATTGCTCCACCATTCCATATGTGCGCACAGTTTAAACAACTTTGATCTTTCAAATGATATCAGACTTTTGTTCTTCATCTTCTGAAATAGCAAAGTTCAAAGGCAGTGGCTCTGAACCATCCCTCTTTGTTCATCATAATGAGATCTAGGTTTGTTAAAGTGGTTCACCTGTTAGAGAAATAAGGGCTGAAGCTGAGTGGAGAAGAAAGAGTACAGACCTATGGTCTTCAAACCAGCTCTGCCACCTAGAAGCCACGTGGCAGGAGGAAGTCTCTGGCCTCTCGGAGACTCAGCTTCCTCATCTGTAAATATGTACCTGAATCATTATGAGTCTTAGAAATGAATATAAAGCACTTAATTGGTGCCTCTCACTGATAGGCAATCAGTTAAGCTTTACTCTATCACCACCACCATCATCATTATCAATTCTGTTATTGACTCTCTGGCTTCAATGTCTTCCGAATCCTTCTGAGTCTATGGATTTCGCAGCCTTCATTTCACATACAAGTTTGTTTGGAGTTGGTGATCTGTGATGTATTCTCACTAAATTAGTGATAGAGCTTTGCAAGAATTCAGTGTTAAAAGAGGAAAGAAGAAACAGGTCCCCTAAAGATGGAACCTTTTGGTCTTGGCACCGTCTGGTACTGGGCAAGTACTAATGAAGGCCTTCCCCACTCTGCCGCAGTGGTTCTCAGCTCTTAGCGTTGTATTTGCGTAAGATCCCCAACTTCCATCTACCTCAGTGTGAATGTAAAAGGGCTGGAATGGCCCAGGATTCAGCATTTTTAGGAGTATCTCTGGTGATTTTGAGACACGGTTGAAGGACTCTCTGTCCTGCCCTGTCCGCTCTAATTGAGAAACTTCTCAATGCATGTGTCTTTGAGTCAGTTTGTGGTTTAAAACCTCTGCTTCTGGATGGCCCAGCTCAGATGGCCACAACCCGGAGAACAGGCCTGATTTGCTTGAGCGTGAATAAAGTGACAGCCGCAGGGCCCTTGACCACCTCAGTGTCTGGGCTTGAGTGTCCCGCCACCCCCCAACAATGTCACCCACGTTACTGCATCCAGCGTCTGTTAGTCGCCCACGGACTGACGCTATCTTAATGAGCTAATGCTGGTGTCTGCCCTGCAATGGCTTTTTCAGGAGCCACCAGAATGATCAATGAGGCTGGGCAGCCAGGCCCTCCTCTGGCTGACGGTGAATCAGCCTCTGGCTGCCTTGGCCCTTTCCTTTCAACAGGGCAGGAAGCAATCGAGCTGAGCACAGGCAGGCTGACTCGAGTCTGGCTAATGGCTTTTCTGTGTCATGCATCGCCCTTGGTCCCATACATTTTCATGCGTGAGTGAGTTGGAGCTCCTGGAGATGGTCCAGGGATAGGCATCCCTTCTGTCAAGTCCTCCCACCCCCGACTAAAGCCCTTGACAGCATTTTGGCTTAGGGGTATCTGCTTCTAGAAGTGGGGTCAACACTTTTTTTAAAACAGTTGAGGTTTTCAACTAAAGAAAAATGCACAACCTAAAAGATGCAAGTTAAGTTGTATTCGGGGAGCTTACTGAGTCCTAGAGCTCTGAGAAACTGCTCCAAAGAGGTAAAGGAAGAGCCAGAATATATAGGAGTTTTTTTGTTTTTCTTTATAAATTTTTTTATTTTTATTCATTTATTATTTTTGGCTGTGTAGGGTCTTCGTTGCTGTGCGCGGGCTTTCTCTAGTTGCGGTGAGTGGGGGCTACTCTTCGTTGCAGTGCGCGGGCTTCTCACTAAGGTGGCTTCTCTTGTTGCAGAGCACAGGCTCTAGAGCACGTGGGCTTCAGTAGATGCGGTGCATGGGCTCAGTAGTTGTGGCGCACGGGCTTAGTTGCTCCGCGGCATGTGGGCTCTTCCTGGACCAGGGCTCGAACCCGTGTCCTCTGCATTGGCAGGCGGATTCTTAACCACTGTGCCACCAGGGAAGGCTTGGAGTTTTTTTGTGTGTGGGAAGGTGCAAGAGTCTGGGCTCATTGAAGTGATTCCTTAGATATACATCTTAACTATCTAAGCACAGAATGTTACATTTTTTTCTCCATCCTGAATTCCCCTCAGGCCACGCCATTAGGGCTGGGTGGGGTGGGGGGGCGTTGTGTGGCTACAGTGGCTAATGGCTTGATGGCCAGCAAACATTCATTGTTTACTGGAATGGCGGCAGCATTCCCTTTCCACAAGGTGGAAATCACGTAACACAAAATTAACCATTTTAAAGTCAATTCAGCAGCATCTAGTACATTCACAGTATTGTGCAACCACCACCTCTGTCCAGATCCAGAACACTTTCATCACCCCAGAAGGAAGCCCCGTACCCATTGTGTGGGTTTGCTCGGGCTGCCATAGCAAAGCACCACAGAAGGGGTGGCTTAACCAGCCAGAGTTGTAAGGGCTCACAGCTGTGAATGGTGGAAGTCAAAGACCAAGTGTCAGCAGGCAGGGCTGGTTCCTGCTGAAGGCTGGGAGGGAAGGATCTGTTCCAGGTCAGTCCTTGGCTGGTAGATGGCCATCTTCGTGCATCGCTTCATCTCGTATTCTTCCTGTGAGTGTCTCTATGTCCACCTTGCCCCTTTGTGTAAGGAAACCAGTCCTATTGGACTAGTGCCCATCCTAATGACCTCATTTTAATTTGATTACCTCTGTAAGGACCCTATCTCCAAATAAGGTCACATTCTGAGGTACTGGGACTTCAACATATGAATTTTGGGAAGACACAATTCAACTGGTAACACACATTAAGCAGTATCAGTATCAGTATTTCCTCCCTTTTTATGGCACAGTAATATTCCATTGTAAGTAAACACGTATTTTTTTGAACTCCAAGTACAAAGCAACTGCCAGTGAAATCTCCACCCCCTGGGCAGCTGGACATGCTGTTCCAGGCTTGTGTGCCCATCCGTATAAGGTAGAGTGTTGATCTCACATATCTCCAATCTATAAACTTTTTCTCACTGTCTTCCTCCTTGAAACAGTATTAGTCTTTATGAGCAAAGGGAAGAGGGAAAGCCAAGGCAAGTTTCTAATCCCAAAATTTGTTTAAAAAGAAATTTTATCTTTGATTTTCCTCTCTCCTCTCCCTGCTCTTAGCACACACACACAGTTACATTAAAAGCATTTTAAATGCAGACCCTTCTGGGGGAGAGGCGTGGCACAGACAGGAAGCACTGCCCTTTGAGAAGAGCCAGAAGGCTGCTATTCCCATTGTCATGGTTACTGGGCCTGGTCCCTCAGGCTGGCCTCACACCAGAGCCTTTCCCATTCTGTTCACACTCCCCTCCCGGCACCTGCCTCAGAATGGAAGAGGGACCTTTGGACGTGTGTGTCCTCTCAGCTTTGGAACTGACTGCACTGTTGACTTGTACATTATACATGCCCCCTTAATTTAAAATCTATTTCTCTCTCTTATGCACATAGACAGGGGATGTACATACCTGCTGGCCTGGGCTCTTTGGGAATAACCCAGAGCCGTGATTAACCTGCTGCAGACTCACGCCCCTTCCCCCCATCTCTCAGGCCTTGATGATGCTGACACTGTGTGTTGTTTCACACTGAATCTGTGGAAGGACCACAGCAGCGTCTCATCGCCCTGCCTGCTGATTCTGAGCAGACTTCCTCAGTGCAAAAGTCATTTGACTCCCTCCTTCCTCTCTCTCTTCTTTTCCCCTCCGTCAAATTAGTTTTGTCACTTTGGAAGTTCACTGGGTGAAGAGATGCCTGCTGGCCCCAGGGTTTTCAGAGAGGCAAGAAAGAGAATGGAACAGCTCAAAGATACAGGCGGCACGGAAAGTGTTCACATTACATGTTATTCCACTTTATCATTTTCGTGTAAGCACATGTAACTTCTGGTATCTCAGCCTGGAAGGCCCCGCACTAAAGCCCCAGAACTTAAAGATACTGTAGATTTTCCTCCTTGTGGACCAGCCTAAAGGTGGGTCCACAGTTTCCACTCATATTGGGGCCTGGGCATCTGGAGGGTTTTTTTTTTAAAGCTTCCAGGTGACTCTTACGTTCAGCCACCTTTGAGAACCACCATTCTATGGGACAGAGGCCTCCAGGAGAGTTGAACACTTTGAGAGAGGCGATGGAAGAGACAGGTGACATCTAATCCTCTTGTGCCCAGCAATGCAGTTAATCAGGCAGAAAGAAGGGACAGAAATCACAAACCTTAGCCTGTCTGAGCCTGTCTTGAGCCAAGCAGAATAGGACTTCAGCGCCACTTAACCCTGTAGGGCCAGAGTGGAAAGGGAGACTCCGGCGTGCCCACCTCCCGGCCACTACCCATGGGTTGGTTGATCGGCTGCCAACCCTTGAAGGCCATCGGCCACACCGGCAAGCATCTGCCAAGGTGATGCAGAGTGTTCACAGGAACAGGCCGTTTCTGCATTCTACTCACAGCTCGTTCTCCACCTTCTTCCTGAGGAAGAGTACCATCAGGCCCACGTGCCTGCTTTCTTTTCTCAACAGGAAGTGCTGATGCTCTGAGCTGCTTGCGGCGCAGTGGCGGTGGTGGCGCCGGGGCAGTTTTCGGAGGCGAGCGATGGGTCTGACCCCTCTGTGTCTGTGTGTTTTGTAGTACAAAATCGGACAGCTGTACATGATCAGCAAGCACAGCCACGAACAGAGCGACCGAGGAGAAGGGGTGGAGGTCGTCCAGAACGAGCCCTTCGAGGACCCTCACCATGGGAACGGGCAGTTCACGGAGAAACGCGTGTATCTCAACAGGTAAGTCCTGGCAGCCGGTGCTCCGCCTCTGGGCGCCCACCCTGCCCGGGGGCTCCCACCCAGCCCCACTGCAAGACTGAGGTAGAGGCTGTGACTGTCTGGGATAAAAAGGTGACTTGGAAAGTCTTTACATCCGCCCTCCAAAACTGCCAGTCTAGTTGCTGCCAAAAACAGAAACCCCTGCGTTCTGCAAAATAGTCCTCAAGCGCGTTTTCATCGGGAGGAGCTTTCTCTTACCTCTCCCAACCTTCCACGACATGTTAAGATGAAATCTGACCTTAAGAATTAAAGGGCTTTGTCTTCACCCGTGGTCCCGGGTTAGCAGAAGGAAAGAGGCAGCTTTGCCTGTAAGTTGTACAAAAGTAAGTGCTGAATGTGGCCGTGTGCTGTTGGGGTCTCGACTCAGTAAGATTTCCACTTCCTGCCGAGTGACCACTCGGGTGTCCGCAAAGGGAGATGACAAAACCACCGGTCACCTGTGACCAAAGTGATATGGAGTACTCGGGTGGTTTCTGTTTCTCAAGTAGACCCGTCCTTCCCAAGGTAGAGGTTGTCATCTCTCCTCTGAAAGGGTAAAGATTCAAGGATGATCAACCAGCGCTGATCAGGACTGCCATTTCTGTTTTGCAAAATACATTCTTTAATCTCTTCTGTTTTCTTATCACTAGTGACATAATTGATTGTTGGGGCTTGTCTGATCTTCTCCCGACCTTACACCCCCCTTCCAGGTCATTTTCTTCCTTTCACTTTTCTGGGTCAGAACATTTGTAGTCACGTGCCATATTTTCTCAAAAGTAACTGACTATGTCAGTGAACCAGCATATAACCATTGTGGTCATTGCTATCATCTCCATGAATACTCTTTACCACCATCTTTGGCCTCTCCTATTGGCCTTTTCTCGTCCAGAAAGCACTTCCAGCATAGTAGCTGGACTGTGTCCCCAGTTTAAACAGACACTTGTGAATATTTCTCCATGCTCAGTGCCACGGTCAGGTGTTTCTGAGAGGAGCCATATTTGGATTCCCCCATTCTTGTATGACCTCTACCCTTCGACAGGCTGAAGGGGACTATTTCTTCTTGATGGGAGGGTTTGTGTTCTGTCAGGGTGTTTGGAAATCTCTCAGGCCAATATCCTGACACTGGCTGATTAAACCAACACATTTTAATCTTCCCAGGGAAGCAGTACCAGGGAATTCCTGAGTCACAATGAAATGCAAATGAGATTGATCCTGTTCACCTATCAGTAGCTGTGAATTCCCAGGATTTGGAACCAGTGCAGCCTGCAGCCAGCTGTTGATTTGCAGGAGTAGCTGAGCTCTGGGTCTAGCCTGAGGATGGCTTCCTTGCAGAGAGAGGTTTCTCAATATGCTGCTTTGGCATTCTTAGTGCAAAGGGTGTACTCAAAATCAAATATTGAGCATCGATCACCTCTGTAGAGCAAAGAGAAGTGGGGCAGGGGGGCGGTGCAAGAAAATAGATACAAACCTACAGAAAATTCCATTTCTCGGCAGACGATTGCATTTTCCAAAGTTATTGCCTGGGGAATGTTCCCTGTGTACCAAATTCAAGAAATTAGAAAACTTTATAACTTTTCCTGAAACAGAACAAGAAGTGTCCAGCTGTCTCTGTCATGTCTGTTTTCTCTATCAAAATATATGACATTTATTTTCAAGGAGAATACTAAACATTAGTAAGAGGGAAATTTGTTATAAATAGAATATCTGGACTTCCAGTAATAATAACTAAAAGGATTAATATGGACCCTCCCCCCACCTCATATGACAGACACAGGATGAAATATAACAATATAAAGCTGAGTTCAAAGCAAAGAAAGGGAAATCTTCAGGTACTAGAAATAAAGAGGAAACTAACTGGAGTGGAAAGCAGATGAGTTAATGCTAAGTAAGCTGGGAGGTGTCAGAACTGAGTGTGGGCCCTGACACCTAGGGGCTGTGGATGTCATTCCCATAAGGGGACAGGAAGTGTGGCCTCGGTGCATGTAAATGGGGTCTTGGGACTGAGAATGGTGCAAAAAAAATCATTTCTGACAATCAAGGGCTGAGAAAGGTTACTACTCAGAGACACAGATTGAAAGAACTACTAAAGGTTGTACTTGAAGTAAAAGGAAATTGAAACCAAGAAATAGGAGGAGGGAATCTAGAAATAATAGTAAACAAAGAAATCGGTAAACATCTGGACAAATCTGAATGAGCATAGAATGTTTCAAATATATGAATAATTAGTAATTGGAAATATATTTGTGGAATTTAAATAACAGACAATAATAACAGAAGATGAGAGGGTAGTAAGTATAAAAAAAAAGTGCTCTAAGTTGCTAATATCATCTAGGAAGAAAAAAGAGATGTTTATTAATTTTAAAAAATTTAAGGCAGGGACTTCCCTGGTGGTCCAGCAGTTAAGACTCTGTGCTCCCAATGCAGGGGGCCTGGGTTCAATACTGCGTGCCATAGCTAAGAGCCTGCATGCCACAACTAAAAGATCCCACGTGCTGCAACTAAGACCTGGCTCAGCCAAATAAATAAACAAAAATTTTTTTTTTAATTTAAGGCAAATATGTGTATTCAAAATGTAAAGGTAACCTCTAAAAGAATAGTAAAATAATATGTAACTTCCAAGAGAAAACTTGACCAATCCAATAGAAGGCAGAGGAAGAACAAAGAGAAGCCTACAAAAAGCACAGTAAATAGAAAACAAATTTTGTTTGTCAGATGATAAATTGAAATGTGTCAGTGATCACAATAATAATGGGTGTTAAACCCTAAACCTGAACCTAGCTCAACAAAGATATGGCAACACTGACAAAATCACAAGTGGCCTAAAGTTATAGTGGGAGATTTTAACCTACTTGTTTAATAAACTGATAGATCGAATAGACAAACAATTGAACAAACATAGAGAAGATGTAAATGACAGAATTACAAGCTTGACCTAGTGGACATTAATAGACCCTGGAACCAACATGCCTTTCAAACACACACGGAAGTGTATAAAAACTGATTATACAAAGTAGGCCAGAAACCAGTCTCAAATACCAGAAAATCAATATTGTGTAGATCCTGCTGCCTGATTAAAGAGCATGACAATAAGAAATTGGTAGCAACAATAAATGAACTCCCTCATCATTTAGAAATGTAAAAATTTCTAAGTATTTCACAGGTTTAAAATGTCAGATACTTATTTTCCCAGCCACCTTTGCAGCTAGGGATGGCATGTGACCTAGTTCCAGCCAATGAGATGTGAGATTTTCCTCCCTGATTTAAAAAGGAAAGATGTTCAAGAGAGGCATGATCTGCTTCTAAGAAAGGAGGTGGGAAATACATGGTGATGGCTGGGAAGGTAACTAATAGTGCCTACCACATGAATCTTGATAACAAAACTGAACAGTAACAGTATAAAAGGGAAGCTTATAGACTGCTTTCAGTTAAGAACCTAAACAGGAAAATCCTATATGAAACTTTAGCAAATCAAATACCTCAGAGTATAATAATAGTAATTCATGACCTGATCAGATTTATGACTGATTGTTAACATCAATTTGAGAATTTGACAAGATTGCTGGGTATAAAATTCATAATACAAAAATCAGTAACACTATTATAGAGTGGGAGCAATAAATGGAAAAAATAATTTTAAAAAATTCCATTTATAAGAGAAAGGAAACCTAAAGGTAGCCAGTAAAGAATCCACAAGATATACAAAATCTTTTTGGAGGAAAATATAAAACATTAGCAGAGGACATTTTAAAAAACCTAGACAAATGAGAATATTCATGGATGGGAAAAGCTATGTAATAAAGTTGCCACCAATTTCCAAATCAATTATAAATTTAAGGCAAAACTAATTAAAATGCCAACCAGGTTGTTTTTAAACAGAATTTGAGAATATAATCCTAAAATTCCTAATTACTACAGCTTTATAAGGAGTCTTGATGTCTGGTAGGGTGAGTCTCTCCTACTTACTGAACTTTTCCAGAATTGTTCATATGAATCTTAGGATTAGAAACCCAAGTGATACGAAGAATACCGGAAGAAACCAAGGACATTTAACCTAGAAAAGCTAGACTTGGGTGTATAATGGTTTGATCAGGTGGGAGAAGGATTAGGCATATGTATTCTAGATGACCTCAAGAGGACCAATTAGACTAAGACCAATGGGTGAGAATGCCAGGAGAAAAAGTTAGCCTTAGTTTAAGGAAGAAATCTTAAGTATTTGAGCCATCAGAGAGCAAAGTAAGGTGACTTATAGTCAATTATGCTGCTGCTGGGGGTGTTTGAGCATAAGCAGAACACACCCTTGTCAGGCTGTCCTTGAGTAGATTCAAACATCAAGTAGGTGGTTACAATGGACAACCTTTCAGATCCTTTTCATCCCTAATTTTCTATGCTTAAAGTCTGTTTCAGATATTATCTCATCTCTCCTCCAGCATACATAAATGAATAACCAGTGAGGCACAGGGAAAAAAAATACCTTTAGCTCCTTTTGCACAAATCTAAAGTAGGTCCATTATTTTATCTCAGAACCAGGGAGATTATGGTTTAGTAAGAGAGAAAGAAAGAAAAAATTGGTATGTGACATAGCTATAAAATAATAAGTATTTTCGTAATCATAAAAGTAAACCAAACCTACTACTTTGTAGTTACAAACTAAAGTTAACCCACCTCGAGTTAACCATGTCCTGCATGCACAGGTCATGGGACTGCCATGTTGGTGAGGCTGCTTTGTAATTGTAATTCATTAAATGAGTGTGTACTGAAATTGACAATGTGTAACAAATTGCTCTGGTGTTGGAGAGAATCTCTTAATAATTAAGACATGGTTCTTGTATTCTGATCAAAGTAGGGTCCTAGATCAACCGATTCCATTATTTGTAAGTTCATCTGTCCACCTTATGAGTGGTGTCAAGGAGGAAAAATTTTCTTCAGTCTACTTAGTTATTGGTGATTCGGGTCCCGAGAATTAAATTGAAACTGACAGATTAACAGGAGAAAAGACAAGTTTTTATTCACGTACATAGGCAAGAGCATACAGAAAAATGTGACTCAAAGGGGTGGTTAGAATTTGGGGCTTATATACCATTGTTTTAAAATAAATTTTAATTTATTTATTTATGGCTGCATTGGGTCTTCGTTGCTGCGCGCTGGCTTTCTCTAGTTGTGGCGAGCAGGGGCTACTCCTCGTTGCGGTGTGCAGGCTTCTCACTGCGGTGGCTTCTCTTGTTGCGGAGCACGGGCTCTAGGTGCGCAGGCTTCAGTAGTTGTGGCGCGCGGGCTTCAGTAGTTATGACTCACGGGCTTAGTTGCTCCGCAGCATGTGGGATCTTCCTGGACCAGGGCACGAACCTGTGTCACCTGCAATGGCAGGTAGATTCTTCACCTCTGTGCCACCAGGGAAGCCCTTATATACAATTTTTAATGAGGGAGAGAAAAGAGACTTATGGGAAAACAAATGTCTTGTATGAAAAATAAATGAGGCCTTAGGAGAATGGATGGGAGACAGGATAGACATTGTGACAATGTCTATTTAGGTGATTTCTTATCCTGGTGCTTACTTCTTGTCTCTGGTGATCGGAGTCAATCTTCTCTGGTTGCGAAACTCACGGAGAGGGGATTTACGACAGTTGAATTCTTTTGGGAGGTTCTGTTTTTATACAGATAAGGGGAGTTCAGAAAAAATGTCTTTCTGCGACTGTTGGATTCTCAAATGTCTTCAGCTCAAAATAATCCTGATGTCACTGTAGCATGTTGTGGACCCCTTCACTGACCACAGGGAAGTGGGTCCTGAGAGTTGGACTGGAAGTAGCCAAGATGTTCCAGTGCCCACTTAATAATTTACACAGAGGGACTTCCCTGGTGGTCCAGTGGTTAAGACTCCACGCTTCCAATGCAGGGGGCGCGGGTTTAATCCCTGGTCGGGGAACTAAGATCCCACATGCCACACAGTGTGGCCAAATAAATAAATAACTTAATGCAGAGAAATATCAATGTCCTGTGGACCTGAATTCACGAGCTGGCAAAGGGAATGCATGCTCTTCCTTATGTCAATCTGTATGGGAAGACAAATCACATTCAGAAACTGCTTTATTGATTTATTACCCAAAGCAACTATTTGGGGCATTGGAAGTACTCAGTCCCTGTGTCATCAGGGCCTCCTCTCTGAGTCTGTCTTGACCAGAAAGGACATTTTGTGTAAGGATGTTAGTGGTCCACACAATTACCTGGAGGCTTGAGAATGGACAGCTCTCAGGGCAGCTCCAAGAGGCCAAGAGCAGCAATGATGACAACCATCTTTAAGTGAAACTGACCTTTTCATTCTGCCATTACCATCGTGGCTGCTGTGGGTGGGTCTGAATTGTCCATTTTTTCTTTCTATCATTTTTTCTAAAATTTCAAACATGGGGAGTTCCCTGGTGGCCCAGTGGTTACGGTTACAGACTTGCCCTGCTGTGGCCTGGGTTCAATCCCTGGCTGGGGAACTGAGATCCCGCCAGCTGCATGGCATGGCCAAAAAAATAAGTAAATAGAATAAAATAAAATAAAATTCCAAACATAAGCTTCCCATTGAGTTCCCAGGTCAAGCCAGGCTACTAGTGGGTGGGGAGAGGGACTTCCAGACTGTTTTCCAAAGCTTCTGCACCATTTAACACTCCCTCCAGCAATGTATGAGGGTTCCAGTTTCTCTACATAATCACCGACACTTGTTATTGTTCGTCTTTTTGATTACAGCCATCCTAGTGGGTGTGAAGTGGTATCTTGCTTGGGTTTTGATTGGCATTTCCCTAATGACTAATGACATTGAGCATCTTTTCATGTGCCCATGGGCCATTTATATGTCTTCTTCGGAGACATGTCTATTGAAATCCCTTGCCCATTTTTGAATTGAGCATAATGTCTTTTTCAAACGCCATTTATCCTTTTAGTACTTGCCTCTTATCTCCCAGTACTGTGGGATTACTCCACTCTCTGGCCCTTCCTAGAGCGTCTGATACAGTTATGTGCAGTACATTTGGGTGGTTACCTAACGCATTTAGAACATTACGTTAGTTCTAATACATTAGTACATTTGGTGGTTGTCCTTGGGCCTTTGATCCAGTTCAGTTAACCAAATAAGTGGTATTTCTTGGCTTGTCTTCAAAAATCCTGGTTTCAACTGGCATCCAGGAAAGGAGGCAAGATACTAATCAAACTCTGGAACAGCGATTCTAAATAAAACCTGTTGTCCAGAATCATGTGAGGGTGGGGCTTTTCTTTTGTTCCCTTTCATTTTCATTTCATCCCTAGCATCACTCCAGTCCCCTCCCACTGAAGCCCATGAGGAGAGGGAATCTGGTGGGGGTGGAGGGGCATTGGAGAAAAGATGGAGCCTATTTTTAGGCTTGTTTATCAGTCATGAAGTGTCATGTTCTTCTCCACTACCGCTACTGGATTAATTAGGCTGTGCTGGCAGCTGCCAGTCAGGGAGGGTTGCCAGCTTCTAACGGTGATTCCGCCTAATGCGTGAATCAATTTGCACGACACGAACATTTCTCCCACTACATGGCTCTTGCCTTGCAGGGCAACCTCTCCTGGCTTCTCGTGGCTCTGGGTAGGAGAGGGTACAGCTTCCCTAAGCCATGAATCCTGTTTAACTGGATAAGCAAAGCTACCAGCTGGTCACTTCACCTTACCTACCAGCTCATTGGTAGAGCCTTGTTGCTGTGGCTTGGGTCTTTCTTTCACATTTCTTCTTTCTGTTCTCCCAGATCTTCCCCACAGTATGAGCTAACTGCCCACAGCTCATGTGGCAGAGGGAGAGCCCACTACCCAGGCAACAGGTCAAAGAGGAAGTGTCGGGGCCAGAGACTCTGACCTAAGAGCTTATTTCCACACTATTTTGAAAGACTCTTCATGGTTATTATTGACTTCTGAATATCCAGAGACGATCTTCATTCATTCAGAAAATATTTATTGAGCACCTGCTGTGTGCCAGGCATCATTCTAGGTGCTGGCTGGGTGAGCAGCAGTGGACTGGACAAAGATCCCTGCCCTGATGGGAATGTGTTCTAGTTATGAGTGACAGGAGTGAAACAATAGCCATGTATATAAGAACATCATATATTTTAGAATATTCAGTCATATATTCTATATAAATATATATTCTATATGTATAGAATATAATATTAAATAAATTAGTAGTATTTTAAATATATACTGGATGTTACTTCCCTGGTGGTGCAGTGGTTAAGAAGCCACCTGCTGGCACTTCCCTGGTGGCGTAGTGGTTAAGAACCCGCCTGCCAAGGCAGGGGACACGGGTTCAAGCCCTGGTCCGGGAAGATACTACGTGCCACGGAGCAGCTAAACCCGTGGACCACAACTACTGAGCCTGCGCTCTAGAACCTGTGAGCCACAACTACTAAAGCCCGCGTGCCTAGAGCCCATGCTCTGCAACGAGAAGCCCGCGCACCACAATGAAAAGTAGCCCCCGCTCTCCGCAACTAGAGAAAGGCTGTGCACAGCAATGAAGACACAAGTCAGCCAAAAATAAATAAAGAAATAAATAAATTTATTTAAAAAAAAAAATATATATATACTGGAGAAAATAGAGCACGTAGAGCCTTCTTCCTGACATACCTTTCAATCCATGCTCTTCTATTTGGTCCCCATCTCAATCCTTAAGAACACGCCAAGACTTCTCATGCTGCCGGGTCCCCTGCCTTCTGCCCCCTCAGCTACTCCCATGGAACATCACAGAAACAGAATGTTTAGGCCTGGTTGGGATCTTACAGGGCATCTTGTCATGTGATTTCTACCTTGGTTGTGCCTCGCTCCTGCCTGATGATGTTGACACATGTGGCTGGCTCCCCTGGGTGCTCCCCACACCCCTGCCACATTACCCTAACACTCTCCACATGCAGAGCCTTCCAAGAACTGACACGAGGCAGGCTTCTTTTCCCAGAATCACAGCACAAACTGTCCTTTTTTTTTTTTTCCTCCTTGCGGTACCCGGGCCTCTCACTGCTGTGGCCTCCCCCTCTGCAGAGCACAGGCTCCGGACGCGCAGGCTCAGTGGCCATGGCTCACGGGCCCAGCCGCTCCGCGGCATGTGGGATCTTCCCGGAACAGGGCACGAACCCGTGTCCCCTGCATCGGCAGGTGGACTCTCAACCACTGCGCCACCAGGGAAGCCCTAATCACATTTATTAAGTCCTTTGTGTCCTTCCTAGAGTTATCCCTCCCAAGCTACACATGCCTTAAATTCATTTTGGGTTCCATTGCCTAGATACAAGGCCATGAAAATTTGAACATAGGGTACTTCACTCCATTTTAAATTTCCTAACTCATATTGTGACCAAACTTGATTACATAACGCACTAAGTTTTTTTCCTTTTAATTCCTGTTGTCCAAATCTTTCCCGACCCCAGAGTATATGGCCCAGAGGAGTATTGGTTGGGATTGATGCAGCCCTGACCCATTTCAGACAAGCCTGAGGTGACGTCTCTAACTCCTGAGCTATCCAAAATTCTACTCTTAAGTCAAAATCCACCACGCAATTTAGTCAAGATTTGCACTTAGTTTTAGATGCTATCCCTTCCAAGATAGTCTCCCAATCAGGTGTTAGTTCCCCAGAAGTCGCAAAGAGATGGCACAGAAGACGTCCCCAATGGTGTTGATGATGAACAGGAGTTGGTCTAGCTATAAGCTGGGAATAAAGGGTCAGCACTTGTGAGTGTCAGGGGGAGGGGAGTAAAAACAATAAAAAGTACACCTTGGTGGTCACACAGGTCTTCTGGGGTTAACAGAAGAAAGAAAGAAATAGAGCAGGAATGAATAAGAATACAAGAATGTAGGAGAAAAACCTCAGGGTCAAGGAGAAGAGTACAGAGATTAATAATTCTGTCCTGAACCTGCTGTTGGATGTACATAAGTATACGGGGTTGACCCGCCAGTCAAAAATGAGCAGACAGGGCTTCCCTGGTGGCGCAGTGGTTGAGAGTCCGCCTGCCGATGCAAGGGACACGGGTTCAAGCCCCGGTCCGGGAAGATCCCACATGCCGCGGAGCAGCTGGGCCCGTGAGCCATGGCTGCTGAGCCTGCGTGTCCGGAGCCTGTGCTTTGCAACGGGAGAGACAGTGAGAGGCCCGTGTATCACAAAAAAGAAAAAAAAAAAATGAGCAGACATTGGCAGAGCATCTTCCCCAGTATGCATGGCTTGTGGCATCCCACGGGCCTCTTTAGGACCAAGAGCTGACTCTCAACATTTTCTTACCTTATCACTGTCTCTTCGTGGTCACCAGCTGAAACTGTGCACGTCAAATACAGACTTGAACCCACGTGGCCGGGACTCAAACCCGGTCAAAACCCTGACTGGGACTCGAACCCACATGGCTGGGGCTCGAACCTGGCCACAACCCAGACTGGGACTCAAACCCGGTCAAAACCCTGACTGGGACTCGAACCCACATGGCTGGGGCTCGAACCTGGCCACAACCCAGACTGGGACTCAAACCCAGCCAAAACCCTGATTGGGACTCGAACCCTCGTGGCTGGGACTCAGACCCGGCCAATACCCAGTCTTCCAACTGAGATCACACACCTGGTTTCAGGACTTAATGAAGCTCAGATTCTTGACGTCTCATTGCAGAAAGAATTCAGTGAAAGACAAAGTGATAGGTAAGAAATGGATTTATTTAGAGAGAAACACACTCCACAGACAGAGTGTGGGCCACCTCAGAAGGTGAGAAAGGCACCACGGTATGGGGTTGTCAGTTTTTATAGGGGTGGGTAATTTCATAGGCTAATAAGTGGGAGGAATATTCCAGCTATTTCAGGAAGGGGCGGGGATTTCCAGTAATTGGGTCACCGCCCACTTTTTGATCCTTATGGTCGGTCTTGGAACTGTCACGGTGCCTTTGGGTGTGTCATTTAGCTTACTGATGTGAGTGTATGCTAAGGCTCAAGGTCTAGTGCAGTCGACTTGTCCACCATCTTGGACCCATTTGGTTCTAATCAGTTTATGTCATGTCCTCCGGCTATGTCATTCTTTCAAAGGTTGTGCCCTGCCCCCTTCTCTCCTGTTTCAGAACCAGGACAGTCCCATTTAACCTGGGACAAGTTGACCAGCTGTCACTGATGTATGTTCTGTTCCATGTGAAGTAAAGAAGTAAGAAACAAAACAATTTGATAAGTTTATCTTTGGTAGGCATGGACAAAGGTTTTGGGGAAATGTGGTAGCATTCCACATCAGCACGTTTCCTAATTCCTTAAAGGTTTTAGAGTTTTGTCTTTTTCCTCAGTGTCCCTAAAGCCTGAGCCATGGTGAGATGGTCTTGGGAGGTTTAGTCTCGGCCACTGGACCAAGAGGACGTGATTCAAGTCATGCCACCTTTCCAGAAGAGAGGTTCTTGTTTGATGCCAGGTAGTGAGTTTGAATGACAGGCTTCTCCTTGGAATTGTAGGCAGTATACATCACGAAAGGGACAGCAGCAGTGGGGTCTAATTTAATTCCATTTTCCTTTGCAGCCCTGATAAATTATTGCTGCATGGAAAAACGAATTTTACTTTCTCAGACAAAAATGATTTGAATGTTGAATGTGCTCTGGGGAAGTCAGGGGCTAGGAGAAGGTCTCTAGTGGACTTAAAAATATTTAAATGGCATATCACAGAATTTGTTCCAACACCTCCTGTGCCTGGCCTGGTAAATGGATTATACCAGAAGGGCCTCCTTTCCAGACTGTTTAGAAGTCACATAAAATTGTATCAGCCATCTTGGCTAAATGTTACGTGTTTTCGGGCGTTTTGTTGGAAAAGGTATTTGATTATAGTTCTGCATACATTGGTGGATGAAGCAGCTAAGATAAAGATTCTAGAGCCTGGAGTCGTGACCACTTACAAATAGGACAAGTTTCAACATGAGTGGAAAATGGCCAGTGTTTTTCATCTTCCTTCCAGAAAATGGTTGTTGCTTAGGGATGTGGTTCTGCTGGGAGACTTTTTAAATGACAGAGGGATTGAGTTATGGAGGGAGGAAGACTTGGGTCCCAAAGTGGTATCAAGAGGAGGCTGGTGAATCTGGGGAGGGGTGCAGTGTAGATGGAACACCCCCGCACTAGAGAACAGTGGAGAAAGGGCTCTAATGCTTGTAAGGAGACATAAGTACTTTGTCTAAACTGAACAATGCCTAACTTACCTTGGGGAGATTCCACAATCCTGTTTCGGTCCCGTTAAAAGCACAAGAAAACCACTTGCCTGTGAGTAGATCCACACCTCCCTGTATGACACTTTGGCATATCACTCTGGGGTGTGGTGGCAAACAGGAGGGCACCTGGGGGACGTTATGCTCGTGACCACTTCCCGCAAGCCAGCCCAACGCGACTTTCCCACTCTCAGCGTTGACCCCAGTTACCCTCCAGCTTCAGTGACTGAAAGAATAAATCCTAGGCGAAAGCTGTAAAAACCCCTGTTGGGAAGCAGCCCCTTCCTTCTAAGCAGATTGAAGGGAAGGTAAATGAGCAGTTACTGCAGAGATGATTTTATGGGAGTGAGACATTCTGCGTTAGATGAGCAAGAAGAATTGTCCTGTGAATCATAAAACTGCTCCGTGCGCCCCTCATAGCACACCTGAGAGCAGTGGCCTCCATCTGACACTCACCCGGCTTCGGGGGGTGGGGGGGGTGGGGGACGCGGCTCTGATTTCCCCATTTGTTTTAGCGCTGAGTATCGGCCTGGAGCTTTCTTTGGGTTAGGTCTGACCAGCCATCGAAAATACGTATTTGTCTTTTAAAAAGCAGGGACTGGATACTGTCAGAAATAAGAGAAACAATTTGGGAAGACATGCAAGGTGCACAGTATTTCACTGGCTCTGGATGTCATTTAAACCCCATGTCCAAGAGGGGTTGGGGATTTGGGGTTCTTTTACCTTGATGTCCCCCCTCTCTTAGCTAGATCAGGTTGCAGTTCACAACCGCTTCTTGATGTTCTTTATTGCCAACGTGCAGCCCTCAGGAGCTGGGAGTCTGCATCATCGCTCTGGGTGTGAGGTACTGCTAGACGTTGGTGTCCCAGACACTTAGCTGTAGGCACCAGCATAGGAAAGAAACAAAATGGTAGCATCTAGAAAGACAGAAAATGCCACAGTGGCGTGCTGGGGGGAATAAAATTGTGCAGCCATCCCTCAGTAGTATATCATTCTGTATATTTAAATATAATATTTAAAGGAATCCTCTGGGCCTGCAGCAAGCTGTAGAGTTTGCCTCAGAAGGAAAACAGAACAAAGCAAAGCAAAACTTAATTCGTCCTTGGTTTACCAAGGGTCTTGGGACCTGTGCCCTTGGGTTTTCCTTGTTTTGAGAATGTTTTCTGCAGATGGCTGCCTGGGTGCCTGTTCCAGAGGAATGACTCTGTCTTTGCATTAGTTTCCTGGGGCTGCAGCAACAAATGGCTGTGAACTGGGTGGCTTTAGACAACACATATTTATCTCCTACCAGGGTGGAGGCCAGAAGTCTGAAATCAGGGTATTGGCAGTGTTGGTTCTTTCTGGGGAACCAATCCGTTCTGTGCCTCTCTCCTGCCTTCTAGTGTCTGTGGCCATCCTACATGTCCTAAATATGAACCGAGGACGATTTAACTATGGTAAAGACCAGGGAGGTGGGGACCAAGTGGCTACAGAGAGAAGAGCGGAAGTAGAAGTCCTCTGATTTCTCTAGCAGTCAGTTTCTCCGGAAAAATATGGTAGCAGGGTGAGGCCCTGGACAGACTCTAATTGTATTTTTTTCTTTCTTTCTTTCGTCTTAGCAAACTGCCTAGTTGGGCTAGAGCTGTTGTTCCCAAGATATTTTATGTTACAGAGAAGGCGTGGAACTATTATCCTTACACGATTACAGGTAAGTTCTTGTACACCCTGTATGTTGCATGTATCCATGCAAGGACATAGGAGGATTCAGATTTCACTGACTGAGGGTGGATTATCCAAGCAGGGACTGGTGGGAACGCTGTGATATCTCCCTGACCCTTTGCCTCCATACTTTTAGGTCAGCACTCTTCCTAGCAGGGGGTTGGGGGGCTTAAGCTAAACTATTCCATCTTCCTTCTTAAAGTGATTGTAGTAAATAACACATGGAGAAGAAAAGGGAAACTCTTTTTAGTGACATTTCTAGAGATTTCATGATCCTTATTTCTCCCTCTTTTCTCAGTAATCCCCAAATAATGTTGAGTTGGGGTTTGTTCATAAACAAGTTGTTTATTTTGACTTGTTTGCTTTGCAAATGCCCCCCCCCACACAAAACAAAACCTGACTATAATTTATATAAAAGGTTCTGTTGGGTCGCTCTGCTCCAAACCACTTCTTTTGCAATAGAATAATATGAAAATCACTTTCTTCCTCACTTGTAGTGGAGTGATAATAACACTCAGTGTTGGTACTGAACTAGACACTGTGGCCAAAAATTTAGAAGTTTTGGTTCCTGCCCTCGAACACATGAAAATTCCAGATCCCATTTGAATGTCATCCTAACAGGGTCTTATTGGTTTTAAAAGCTGCTTTTCCACTTAAAAGATTTCCTTTGTGGTTAATGAAATGCTCTACTGGAATTATTAGTCTTTAATTCTGCTTTTCTAAGGCCAACTCTTTGGTTTTTAATTAGCCACAAACCTATAGGCTAATTGAATCTTATCTTACACTCCTTATCTACCCAACCACAGAAGTATGTGAAAAAGTTTCGAGAGCAAACATGGAGACACTTAGTATTTATGAAGGTTTAATCCTCGGAAGGTTTCTTTACCACAATTTTAATAATTATAATTCAGCAATATTTATTAGTTCTGTGGTTTTATATTGCATATAAGTGTGGTCTAAATCATCCTTTTCTCTCTTTTTTCTTTTCCCTCTTGTCCAAATGAACATCTGGGACCAGAATACACAGTAAGTTTCACTTAATCATTTAAAAATATTCATCCTAAGATCAGTGGAGTAATTGGAACTTCCCTTGTGCTTCTCATCTTATCAATGTAATAAAAAAAAAAATAGAAGAATAATTCAGAATCAGAAATATTTAAATGTAGGCTATTACATAGTTATATATAATGCAATAATTTGAATGTTCTCATTTGTTCAAGAGTATGAATGTTAATTTAAAATGCCTTTACATAATTAACTTTTGCTTGTATTTTTAAATAGCTTGACTGCTCTACTTGTGATAGTTCATTGTAATAGAACAGTTTCTAGCAATGTGGTATTCAAGAGATGGTGGTAGTTATCAATGGAAGGTGAGGCTTTTCCTTATAGTCTGTGACCTGATCCCTCATAGAAAGACCTTGAAACGAAAGGTCAAACTATTGACGTATGTTCAAACTATTTTACTCAGATTGGACAGTTTCGGTGGCTTGATAAAGTCGTTTAATTTCTACCTGTCCTAAGAGCCTGTAGAGTCATTACCTACACTAAAAAAAAAAATGTCTATAAGGTCATTGTGTTGTAGTATTTTCATTTGGATCATTTTCCCCAATGACAAATGGGTCAGACTGTCATAAGAAGAAAATGATTAACTGAGATGTGATGGAGTTGAGTTTTTAGTCTTAATCAAAACAGCCAAAGGGGAGAGAGATGGTGAGAACTACATGGAGAAAAATGATCCCTCATGTCCTTGGTATGAGCATGGTACATACATGGTACATAGTAGATTCTCAATGAATAGTTATTGAATGACAGAAGGAATGCATGGGTCAAAGGTAGATGGGTAGTCCCAACAGATACAAAAGTGTCACCTGCTTTGGAGTCAGGTAGACCTGAATATCCTCTGGTTCTTATTAGCTAAAGTTCTTAAGTAAATGACCCACAACTGCCAGTTCTTGAACTCATGCTGGTCCATTACTGTGTTCTCACCCATCCTTTGCAAAATGAAAGAAAAAAAAAGTTTTTCATAAAATTAAATTTATTCCACTTAAAGGACTGTTGATAATTAGAACCATCATTCTTGGGTATTAAAATGTCTTTTCTTTTATGAAATGAAGGAATATATATAGCACCCTCCCCGATTTCCCTATCTTTGGGAAAAAAAAGGCAGTTCTATGGCAAAATACAATCTTTACAATTTAGAGGTCAGAGAAACACTGTTCTAGAACAAGGAACTTAACTTCTGTGAACCTAAATTTCTTCCTCTCTAAAATTGGGATAATCCCTTTTTCATAGAGCTACTAGTAGTAAGATTCAATGATCTAACACAGGGGTTAGGAGACTTTTTCTGTAAAGGGTCATCTAGTAAATATTTTCTGCTCTGTGGGCCAAACACTCTCTGTCTCTGAGAAAGCAGCCAGAGATGATATGTAGAGATATGGGCTTGGTCCTGTTTATCTAGGCGGTAGGCTGCATTTGACCCCCAGGCCATAGTTTATCAACCCCTGATCTAATGTATGGAAAACTGTTAGCAAGTTGCCCATAAATAGCAGGCAATTAAGTGGTTCCTGGACAGCACTCCCCAGCCCCATCAATTGCACCGTCTTCAAGAGGAAGACTCCCGCCTCCATTAAGAGTCATGCAGATTAATTCCTTTTAAGCCTCCATTTCCTCATCTGTAAGAGGGGAAAATATGATAACTTTCCCGTGAGGGTGATATGAAGATTATATCAAATAATTCACATGAAATCTCAGCCTAGTCCTTGGTACATGGTAAATCCTCCGTTATTATATATCATACAGTGCTGGAAGCTGCCATCATTAAAATGGAAGTTCTATGGACGAATAAATGGGACTATATCTTGGTGCCCCTCAAGGCAGACTGGGCTCGTTAGACTGGACGGTACTAATTTTCTAGGATTTAATTTGATTTGATTGATAGCTGATGTTACCGCATTTCCCACGTCTCCCTAAGCTTGTGCGTGGACTTTTCATTTGAAATGTAATCCATAGTTGCAAGGCCAAGAGAATTCTTGTCCCTGTAACTTTGCAAAGGCAGTTATTTGCTGCCTTAGAATTGGGTCACCTTGACTTGACCCGAAACTGATAGTACTTATTCTCCATAAATTCATGACACTGCTGTGAAATATGGGGGTGATTAACAGAGAAATGAAGTCTGAAAAATGTTTAGTGGTATTGTGCTCATTTTTTAAGGCGATGTATTAAAGTACTGAAAACAGAAGGCGACAGAATGGAAACCATGGTTCCTGACAAAGCCATCCCCACAGGGACGCACCTCCCATGGAAGCCTTTCCCGCCAGTCTCCATCACCATGAACCCTGGTCTCTTGTGCCCACCTCTGTGCAGGCCGTGGAGGGTTTCTGAGGGGCTCATAGCCTTTACTTCTGCCCAGCCTCTGCCACACAGTACTGCTGCAGTTCTAATCATACAGTTCAAACTTTTAAAAGGACACAAATTATTTCTGCTTGAGGAAATTTGGAGACAAAACATGAAGAAGTTAGAGTTGTATAGTCTCATACTCAGCCCCTTCTGACTCTTTAAGTATTACTTGATTTCTCCTAGGCCCTCATGTTTTTGGTCAGTTCCTCCCTAATGTAATCCTTGGGGTAGTTCCCCAGAGCTGCCGTAACAAAGTGTCACAAATTGGGTGGCTTAAAACAACAGAAATTTATTGTCTTACAGTTCTGGAAGCTAAAAGTCTAAATCAAGTTGTCAGCAGGGCAATGCTCTCTCTGCAACCTGTGGGGAAGGAATCCCTCTTTGCCTCTTTCTAGCTTCTGGTGGCCTCTGGCATTCCTTGGCTTGTGGGAGCACCACTCCAATCTCTGCCTCCGTTTTCACATAGCTGTCTTCCCTCTGTGTGTGTCTGTATCTTCACATGGCATCCTCTTCACTGTGTCTCTCTCTTCTTCTTATAAGGACATCAGTCATATTGGATTAAGGACCTGCCTTATGCCAGTTTGACTTCATCTTAACTAATTACATCTGTGATGACCCTAATTCCCAGTAAGATCACATTCTGAGGAACTGGGGTTAGGAATTCAACATATATTTAGTGGGGACCCAATTCAACCCATAACATCATCTTTCAATTTTAGGTTAACAGTAATTTATTACTGAGCACCAACAATGTGTAAAGCATCCTGCTAGATGCTAGACTTCATTAAGCAATAACCCCTGCCCTTTAGGAAGTCACAGTCTGGTGGGAAATAGTTAGACATTCCAGTCAAAACCTGGGAGTCATCTGCAAGTCCTGGAGTTTTCTGGAGGCAAGGTGGGACAGGCCATCACACAGCTCAGGAGACAGGCTGGCACTCAGACCTGGATGAGCTCTGAGCTGGGCTAACAGCAGAGGTTCAGACCAGAGGGCAGAATGAACGGCACTGGGAATCTGGGCAGAATGAATGGTACTGGGCATCCAGCCAGAAAAGCGATTGGGATGTGAGAGGGAAGGCCCTGGCCCCTGCACTGGGGCCGTGAGCTTCAGAGACAGGACTAGAGTCCTCAAAAAGCTGTACAGGTGAGAACAGGACACAGCCCTCTTACATAGGTTACTTGATCATGAGATGCTGGGCTGATAAAGTTGCCAGCTTTAGCAAGTAAAAATACAGAATGTCCAGTTAAGTTTGAATTTTCAGATTAACAGCAAGTAATTTTTAGTATAAGTATGTCTCAAAAATTACATGGGCTGGGCTTCCCTGGTGGTGTAGTGGTTGAGAGTCTGCCTACCAATGCAGGGGACGCGGGTTCGTGCCCCGGTCTGGGAAGATCCCACATGCCGTGGAGCGGCTGGGTCCGTGAGCCATGGCCGCTGAGCCTGCGCGTTCGGAGCCTGTGCTCCACAACAGTGAGAGCCCCGCCTACCGCAAAAAAAAAAAAAAAAAAAGAAAAAAAAAAAAAAATTACATGGGCTATACTTATACTAAAAGAGGGCTCATCTCATGTTTTTTTCAATTTATTTTTTACTTATTTATTTTTGGCTGCACTGGGTCTTGTTGCTGCGCACAGGCTTTCTCTAGTTGCGGTGAGCAGGGGCTACTCTTTGTTGCAGTGCACGTGCTTCTCATTATGGTGGCTTCTTTTGTTGCGGAGCACAGGCTCTAGGCACACAGGCTTCAGTAGTTGTAGCATGCAGGCTCCGCAGTTGTGGCACAGGGAAGTCACCTCATCTCATATTTTATCTGGCAGGCCTGTTTGGGGGAGGGGTGACAGTGGGGCAGAACTGGTCTCAGAGACTGATGAA
This sequence comes from Phocoena sinus, assembly GCF_008692025.1. Taxonomy (NCBI): domain Eukaryota; kingdom Metazoa; phylum Chordata; class Mammalia; order Artiodactyla; family Phocoenidae; genus Phocoena; species Phocoena sinus. Next base: position 45,408,202 of record NC_045782.1, on the reverse strand, counting down.
CAAAAATCAGGTTATAAGAACAGGGGCATATTGGCAGGCCAAGGGAAACGGAGGAGAGAGAATTGTATAACTCAGGAAACTGTCCTGCAGTTGATATGCCACATTAATGGTGGGGCCAATCACGTGATATGTCATAACAACGTAAGTACTTCCTGCCTCAGTTAGGATTAACTCAGGAAGTGAAATGGACTGAATGGGACAGAGTAGGGGAAAATAACGTGAGAGCAGGTGAATACATAGCTGTCAGTAATTCAAGGAAGACCAGTGCTATGTGTTACAGTCGAAGTGCAAACAGAGGATTGTGCAAAGGAGAGAGAAATTCTGCCTGGGAGAATTGTGGGAAGATTTCTTGGAGCAGGTGGGGTTTGAGCTGGACCTTGGGGAGAGTAGAACTCCCACCTGTAGGTACCTGTTCTATCTTAGTCTGCTTGGCCTGCATCACAAAACACCATAAAGTGGGTGGCTTAAACAATAGACATTTATTTTTCACAGTTCTGGAGTCTGGGAAGTTCGCAATCACAGTATCAGCTGGTTCATTTCCTAATGAAAGCTCTCTTCCTGGTTTGCTGACAGTCCTCTTGCTGTGTCCTCACATGGCAGAGAGAGAGCAAAAGCAAGCTCTCTGGTCTCTTCTTATAAGGGCACTAATCCCATCATGAGGGCCCCACCCTCATGACCTCGTCTAAACCTCATTACCTCCCAAAGGCCCCATCTCCAAATACCATCACATTTGGGGGTTGGGGCTTCAGCATATGAATGAAGGGGACCAAACATTCAGTCCACCATGTGGTCATTCCAGGCTCAGTGGGCATGTGATGTTGCTGGATCCTGGCTGCCCAGACATGTGGAGGCCAGGTGATGGTAGCTTTGAGTTTCAGGGCAAGGTCTGCATTTAATTCTCCATAGGGAAGCAACGTTGTTCCCAGCTAGTCCACTTTTATTTTCCATCCCAAATATAGCACAGCTTTTCTTTCCATCTCCCCAGTGAGGACCTCTGGGTTTTTTTCTCTCTGGCTGCAGGTGCACACTTTCAGGCCTGCAGTGTTCATTTTGAAGCTACCTCCCTCCTCCTGACTAGGACTCAGCCGTGTTCTCATGCTCTCTACCCAGGAGGAAGAGCCCACTCTTCTCTCTGACTACAGGGTCTGCTCCCAGGATTTAGGACAGAGGCTTTCAATTGTCTTCATCTTTTCCCCTGTTTTGAATGCTTTTTCACTGGGCTCTTTATCCACTGATCCTTTCATCCTAAATACCTCTTCTTGATGTCATTCCAAGCCCCATATTTCCTATCTGTGCCCCAAAGCAAAACTGCCCCAAAGCCAAATTCCCAACTGGGGTCACCATACTCCACCCTCCCTCAGGGAGGCAGAGGGGCTCAGTAATACTCCGGACAGGTGTCTTTTCTCATATGATTAGTCCAGAGCATTGTATGTCTATTCCTAGGATCCCCTGGGTCTTATTTCTGACTGTCCAGCTTATTACTGAGACCTCACGCTGCCCTCATTTGTGAGAAAATCCAGCTAAGGGAACTTTCTCTTCAGGGTCATCTAGGGCTTCGGTGTTATCACAGTTATTAAGACGTAAAAGCTTTTTCATCACCGTGAGTGACTGTGTGTGTTTAGGATTATGTGGAAATGCCATTTGCCCAGGAAGTGAAAAAATATATCTTTAGCTCGGTTATAGGAAAAAAAATCTTAATTGTACAGTGAGCAAAGAACAACACAACAGCTATTTTCCAGAGGACAGACCATCTAACCAGTTCTTCAAAACCTGCCGGTTCTTCTGAAGTTTATAAAGTCACAGAGGAAGGTGCCCAAGGAGACTGGCTGCTTTCCAAAGTCGCCGATTTTGTTTTTCTAGGGCTAAAAAAAAGGCCTCACTGGAGTATGAACATAGCTCAGCAACATCAATTCAACCTCAGTAGTAACGAAGGGGGGAAGAAAAGGCTTTTCTTCTCATTTGTAAGAAATTGAAAACTCAAGCTATTATAAGTCGATAGCAGTGACCTAGAATATACAGTTGCTGTATATATTTTGCTGCCATGAGCACCCCCTCCAGCAAAACATCTTTCAGTACGAATCTGCAGAAGAGGTGATGACAAATGGAGAGCACCCTTCTGTTAGTTGGAAGGGTTAGCCGTTCCTCAAAGATAGTAGTGGGCTGTCCAGTGCTACCCAGCATTTTAATTATTTAGTTGAAAGAGGTAGAAAAACTCAACTGTAAGAAACCAGGGAGTAGAAAATGACTCTTGCATGAGAACCTCAAATGGTACTGAGCCACAGTGAGAGATGCGTTTGTTCAGTGTTGGGTTAGTCCCGCTGGGGAAGAAAGTCGGGATGCTCACAATTGAGTCATCAGTAACCCAAGGTGAAATCGGGTTATCTTCCCGGGAGTGGCACTAGGGAGATAGAGGTATTTTCCTGAAAGCAGCTAACTGTCCTGGATAGGAATTTCACTTTCAATCTTGACCTCATCAGCTTCCCCGCTAATAGAAAGAGCTGACGGGTGCTGTGTGTACAGACCGACCTCCATTCCGCTCAGGCCTCTCGTCCTTCTTTTTTTTTTTTTTTTTTAAATATTTATTTATTTATTTATTTATGGCTGTGTCAGGAGGTCTTAGTTGTGGCACGTGGGATCTTTCGTTGTGGTGCGTGGGCTCCTCTCTAGTTGTGGCACGTGGGCCTAGCTGCCCGCGGCATGTGGGATCTTAGTTCCCTGACCAGGGATTGAACCCATGTCTCCTGCATTGGAAGGCAGACTCCCAACCCCTGGACCACCAGGGAAGTCCCTCTCGTCCTTCTTAAGCTCCCCCTCCCCCACCTTCCACTGAGTCCCAGCCAAGGGCAGTAGAAGCCCTTAAATTGCATAACCAGGAAATAGTTACAAGTCTAGGGCAAATACATTATTACACCTGAACTCTAGGAGTGGTCTTGTTTGGAAGGAAATTAGAAGACAATCTGGCCGTCTCAGCTACTATGTGAGCTAAGATAGAATGGAGGTCCCTAAATATTCCTTTTTTGGCATCATGGAGGTGGGGTAATGATGGGAGTTAAGTCTCTGCATCACAGTTAACCCTGAGTATCCGGGGCAGTATGTAATTTGGGGGTGGAGGGGGCAACGGAAGTATCCCTTCTTAGAAATGGGGCCGTATGAGCTGGGACCTGTTAGGGACCAGGCCATAGAAACAGTCTTCCAGCTGGGGATGCTGGATGAGCCAGGCACAGGCCATCCTCCCAGAGAGGGTGGTGAAGTCTGGTGAGTCATGGGTCATGGCATGAGGCTGGTGTCATAGAGTCAGAGCAGCCAAGTTCAGAAGTCTTCCAGGTTCAAGAAAACTTAGACAGAAACAGTCTGGAACCGTTTATCACTATCACTAAGATGGTTCATAGCCAGTTAAGTAAAGGAAACACCGGGTTATACTGATTTTAACACATTTTGTTATTGTAGAATAACAGTATCGTTGTGAATCTCCAAAAGGAGGCTGTAGCGTGCAACACTTCCCACACTCTGTTTGTCCGTGAGACCTCGGATTTTGCAAAGCCAGTCTTCTAAAACTTAGGGATGCTCCAGAAGCTTCTCTCAGGGTCAGAGCTATTACGTGCCCACTAAATAGGCCAGTGGACCAATTCTATTTCAGTAAATGTTACTTTTTCCCTAAATTTTAGTGGGCTAATGTGTTGCCTGAAGATTACTGTGACTCAAATACCAGAGTTTTTTTTGAAGAACTCCCAACTGTAATGATTTTTTTTTTTAAGAATCAGGTGACACAGAACCTGCAAGTTCTTTTCAAGCAAAGTCAATTCTGTTAGACCAAACAGCCAAGGCAGCAGTACATGGGGATGACAGTGAGCTTATGCATTCTGATTTATTTCAATTTAGAAAATGAACTTGGTTGCACGGGTGAACCAGTTACAAACAAGCTTATTCGCCGAAGTGCCTTTGTCCTTATGCAGGGCTAGGACTTGTCTCCACATCTCAGCAACCCAATTGATTGCTGCCTGGGGAAGACTTTGGAACAGACAATGTTGTTTGTCTGATTTATCCCAGTTCCATTTGCTCTAGCTGTTCCCAAGCTCTTCTTTGTACATCAAAGAAAATTAATTCAGCCATTTTGGTGGGGGGGAGAGCAGAAGCTAAAATATGCTTCTCTACCATAATGTAGCTTTTAAAGTTATTTGCATTTTTTAAAAATTGAAGTATAGTTGATTTACAATGTTGTGTTAGTTTCAGGTGTACAGCAAAATGATTCAGTTATACACATATATGTATATTTGTTTTCAGATTCTTTTCCATTATAGATTATTACAAGATATGGAATGTAGGTCCCTGTGCTATACAGTAGGACCTTGTTGTTTATCTTTTTTTTTGCAATACACGGGCCTCTCACTGTTGTGGCCTCTCCCGTTGCGGAGCACAGGCTCCGGACGCGCAGACCCAGCGGCCATGGCTCACGGGCCTAGCCGCTCCGTGGCATGTGGGATCTTCCTGGATCGGGACACGAACCTGTGGCCCCTGCATCGGCAGGTGGACTCTCAACCACTGCGCCACCAGGGAAGCCCTATCTATTTTATATATACTATTGTGTATCTGTTAATCCCAAACTCCTAATTTATCCTCCCCCGCCCCGCCTTTCCCTTTTGGTAACCTTAAGTTTGTTTTCTATGTCTGTGAGTCTGTTTCTGTTTTGTAAATAAGTTCATTTGTATCTTTTTTACATTCCACATATAAGCGATAGCATATGATATTTGTCTTTCTCTGACTTACTTCACTTAGTGTGATCATCTGTAGGTCCGTGTTTGCATCTTTTTAAACACCTCTAAGAATGACTTTGCAGAGGATAATCACCAAAGAAAAAAAATTTGTTTAAAGGTATTTTCAATAGAAGATTTCCCTAAGAAGTACTCCTTTCCTTCTTTTCTATTTTCTACTTGTACTGAAAATTAGATTTCTCTTCTACAATTTATTGATACCTATGAATTTGTGTTCAGTTCAAGTTGGTGAGATCAAAGTAATACAACCTGGAAGATTTTGTGGGACAGCTTTCTTTCTGCAAAAATAAAATAAAACACATATAAATATGGATATACTGAAATAGTATATTTCAGTGATTAAATAAAGTGAATGCAAGTTGCCCCCCATGTCTTTCAACTTTTCTAGTCACTATGATACTCAGAACTACATGATAGTATGTGTTTAAGTGAGGAATTTGCCCCAGTTGGTTAAGAGGGGTGATTCTTACCATTTTTAACTGAGAAGGCTTGTAATCTGGAAGTTTCCTCCCTGGCCATATGCCAACCTATATTTGGGGAGTCACTGATTCGTTCCAATCTCTCTTATTTACATGCAGTTCCTTTTCATTTGATGTATTCCGCCTGCTCCTTCACTCGTCCTGCCTCTGTCGTGTGTAGCTATTGGTATTCACAAGCATCCTGGGCTCATTTCTGCCTTGGCAGGTCCAGCTCTAGATTGGATGAGCCTGGATTTAGTTTCCCTCCTCAATTTTCATAGAAGCGCCAGTAGCAAACATTGCCCCGTTGAGAAAACATACTTTCATTCATGCATTTGCTCCTTCTCCCTCCTGGCCTCGCTTCTCCAGTGAGTGGCTGTTACTCAGCATGTCAGGAGAGGGACGAGGCTTCATCAATGGAGGAACTAATGAATGAACAGAAGCCTCAGTGTAGGGTGCAGGCTGGTGAGAAGCAGCGGAGGGGCTGTCGTTCATTTCCTCACTGTGGGCTGGAATACAAACAGCTGTTTCCTGCTGTATTTCCATGCTCTGCCTTCTACACACTGCCTTCCTCTCACCCTCCCCAACTTCTCTTTCAGGCCCCACCGCTCCTCTTGGCCCCATTTTTCTTCCGATGTAGCCTATATTTGGGAAATCACTCTCTGATTCATCCTCATCTTTATTATTTACATGTGATTCCTTTTTGCCTTCTCTTTGCTTTAAAATTCTTCCACTTTTTTTCTCCACTTGAGTTCCTCATCTCATTTTTCCGGACCGATCTTCTTTGCAATTTTTTTCCAACTATCCTGTCTCTAGGACCACCCACTCAGATGTATAAAATCATATGTGACCCTCGGAACCCAGAACAGCCAAGGAAGCCCAAATATCTCCCCTTCTTTCCTTTGCATCTTTCCCTGCAGGATGACTGAGATTGTGAGTAGATGCGGGACAACCAGACATACACCTTCTTGAAATTGTTGTGTCTATTGAAGATTTTCTATGCACAAAAGAGTATATATATATTACCTTCCAACTATGGGGCAAATTTTCTGTCCAAATGGAAGGATAAAATTTTTCTGATGAAGAATAAAGAAAGTCGAAAGTTACTTAAAAATCTAGGTTGTCTACTGCCTCTACATACAGATTCACCACCCACAGTCTCCTGTTTTACAAACAGCAGAGGCTCCAGCCCCAGATTCCTAGAAGGTAATAAATCCTAAACTCTACACCTATTTCACCAGGTTCACTGGAACATTCTGGATGTAAGTCTTCTGTTAGTGACAGGAGGAAGCATTTGCAAATCCAGTTTTATTAAGGATCCCATCTCAAGCTGAAATTCCCTGTATGGCTTTGGAGTGCATTTAATATGATAATATAGAATATAGTACCAGGGAATCGATGTCTTCAGTGGGGTTCCATTAGAGAGAAGGTCAAGTCTATATAGAGTTTTATGTTCATTGATAGGAGGGAACACATGTTGCTTGCAGTCAGAACAAGATGGTCAGAGAGGAATGCATTGAATTCCAGATAAAAGCTAAAAGGAAATTATTTTTTTAACGTTTATTTATTTATTTGGCCATGCTGGGTCTTAATTGTGGCACGCGGGATCTTCGTTGCCGCATGCGGGCTCTTAGTTGCGGCCTGCGGGATCTAGTTCCCTAACCAGGGATGGAACCCGGCCCCCCTGCATTGGGAGCACGGAGCCTTAATCACTGTACCATCAGGGAAGTCCTAAAAGGAGATGATCTTCTAAAAGCCTGTAAATACTTCATATACCCCAAGCCAGCCTCTCAACTCTTCCATTTAATTTTCTTGACTCCAAGCCTCCTTGTAAAGTGTTGCTCTCAGACATGGAAGGATTCCGGCTGCTAACCAGAAACAAAGCATTGAATTATTGGGCTCAATCAGCAGTTTTCAAACTTTTCTTCTTTGGTCCAGGAAGTTCCACGGACACACCTCACTGGCCACCACGACCCTGCATAACATTTTATTTGGTTTTTTTTGTTTTGTTTTTTTAAAAACAAAACATTTTACCATTTTATTTTATTTATTTATTTTATAAATTTATTTATTCTTTTTTTTTTGGCTGCGTTGGGTCTTTGTTGCTGTGCGCAGGCTTTCTCTAGTTGTGGAGAACGGGAGCTACTTTTCGTTGCAGTGTGCGGGCTTCTCATTGTGGTGGCTTCTCTTGTTGTGGAGCATGGGCTCTAGGCGCGCGGGCTTCAGTAGTTGTGGCACGTGGGCTCCTTAGTTGCGGCACTCAGACTCCTCAGTTGTGGCATGAGAACTCTTAGTTGCGGCATGCGTGTGAGATCTAGTTCCCTAGACCAGGGATCAAACACCCGGGCCCCCTGCATGGGGAGTGCAGAGTCTTATCGACTGCGCCACCAGGGAAGTCCCGTGAATTTCTTAAATGAATTATTTCCCCAATTTATCTTTCGGGTACCTCCTGTTTTTCCTTCTTTGGGCTTGTTTAAAAGAGGCACATCTCTCATTGAATAGATGCACATGGACATATTTTCTTTGCTCTCAGTGGCCACAGGGCATGCCGAGGGGCCTTAGGCACCATCACCCCCAACTGAGCGCTCAACTCCACTGGAAACACTCGTGTGCTTTCCTAATACTCAGCAGGCAGCAGGATGTGGAGTCATGAGCTTGAACTCAGAGCCAGACAGCCTGAGTTGAATCCATCCCAGCTCTATCATGTAAATGTTACGATTTAGGGCATGCTACGCAACCTTTCCCTGCCTTTGTTTCCTTATCTGTAAAATGGGGGTAACAGTAGTATATCCCTCATAGAGTTATATGAGGTTATGGAGTTAATAGATTAATTATTATATACCACGTACTTGCAAGACTGCCTGATGATAGTTAGTATAGTATCCATACTGTTGTCATTTTTACCTCAGTATTGAGTCATGTCTGTGTGTCTCAGTTGGACATGAGGAATGGTTACCTGGGATCATCATTTTGACCCAAAGGTATTTCAGAACTTTCTGGGATTAAGAAACACTGGGCACTTATAAGTGCTGCAAGGATGTGGAGAACCTGGCACCCTCAGACACTACTGGGGGGGATGCAAAATGGTACAGCCATTTTGGAAAACCATCTGGCAGTTCCTCAAAAAGTTAAATGTAGAGGTACCATATGACTAGCAATTCCACTCTAAGTGTATACCCAAGAGAAATAAAAACATATGTTCACACAAAAACATGTACAAGAATGTCCATGGCAGCATTATTCATAATAGCCAAAAACTGGAAGCAAATGTCCATCAATTGATGAATGGGTAAGTTAAATATGGTATATCCATACAATTGAATATTATTCTGCCATAAAAAAGGATGCTAAGTGAGAGAATCCAAACACAAAAGACCACATATTATATGATTCCATTTGTATGAAATGTCCAGAATAGACAAGTCAGAGACAGAAAGTAGCTTAGTGGTTTCTTCAGGTATGGTGTGAGGGGGAGGTGGGAGTGACTGCTAACGGGCACAGGGCTTCTGTTTAGGGTGATGAAATGTTTTAAACTAAGATCATGGTGATGGTTGCACAACTCTGTGAAGAGACTAAGAAACACTGATCTGTACACTTGAAATGGGTGAATAATATGGGATGTGAATAACGTTATTTTAAAAAGAAAAGAAAAATCAAGTTCTAGGTTCAGGTGTGGGCTCTGGGACTCCACCAACTTTCTGAAAGCAAGTCATTAGGAGAGGAGCCTGGGATCTGTTTTTAACAAGCCCACCAGATGAAGCATCATTAAGTAAGTTTTTGAAACACACTGTTAGAATATGATTGCTACTTTACTGGTATGGGGAGGGATTAGTACCCTTTAGCTTACAGTTTTAACCATGCGCTAGGTGCTGTGGCGGGTATAGCATGACAATAATGATGATCATCCAAGTGAATGGTGCAGTTCTTCCAGAAGTTTCGCCACTGCGTGTTTTTGAAGTGCAGAGCCCCCGGAGAGCCTCAGACTTGTCTCCCTGGCCCGTTCTCTGCAGCCACCATCCCCTCTCGCCCTAGGCAGGTGTGGAAACTGCAGCCAGCACCACCCAGAAACTGACTGTGAAATTCCCAGTGCACTTGCACCTTTCTCTTTAAGACTTGCTTACATTCAGTTTCCTTCTCTTAAGTGTTTCTTATTGCCATGGAAACCCTAATCAATCACTGGACTAAAAATATCTCTTTCACTTTTCCAAAGCATGGCTATAGTGAATTGAAAATTCAGCTCTGCCATGTATTTTGCATATGCTACTTTCCTTTCCCAACACGGAACCTGGGTGTGCCTGTGTCTGGAAATTATTCTTGCAGGGGCCCAGGTACTTCACTCGTCTTTCCTGGCATTATTCTTCCCGACTGCAGATTCTCCCATCACTTCCGATACATACAAGTACACATGTTTAATCTTCAACAGAGAACATTGCTTTTCTGCACATCGGTTTTAGGTGCTGGAGATTTCACAGGTACCCGATGATCACTTTGCAATAAGAGGTTCATTCCAGTGGATAACATTATGTTTGAAAGGCAAATTAAAGATGCTCAGATACTGGCTACAAAGGAAGTTGGTCCTGGTAGGGAGCAGATGAAAGCAGTACTAGTGAGACTCTTCTGGCTTGGGAGGATCTAAGCTAGAAAATCAAAGAGGAGATGATAGGAGATCTTTTGCCTTTTTTATCTGATTTCTCCATGATACCAGTGTTATTTTTAGAGGGTTAGGGACAAAATAAACCCTGGGTCTAATAAAGTGAATATTTGTTATGTTTCTCCTGGCCAAGCTGCTTTTCTAGTTAACAAGAGAGAGAAAAAGATTTTTCATGAGAGAGAAGGTTCCAGATCTTGAATGGACCCAGGGGAGGAAGGAGGGCAGGGAGGGGCCGAAATGACTCATGACGTCCCCCAGGCTCCGGGGGATGGGAGCGTTTCATGGCCCCTCTCCCTGCTTCATTGCACTGCTCTGGAGTCACTGGCCCAACCCTCTGCCTGTAAGCAGGCTCATCTCATGGGACCCCCTGGGGTTCCCAAATGTTGTTTTTTGATGCTATTTCTTAACTTTTCTGAGCCTCGGTTTTTAAAATAAGGCTGAGTGAACCAACAGGCACAAAGCCTTTAGATCTAGGAAAGAAGAAAGTTCACCGAGATTCTGGTAGTTCTTGTTTCCCTATGTGTAGTTGGCAGGGGATCAAGGATATCTGAGAAGAGGTGAGGGGAGAGGGCCCCTGTGCAGAAAGAGGAGCTGCTAAGCCTTTAGGTAAAGGAGGACAGTAAGAGGATGGACCTGGAAGATGTGATGACATGTCCTCAAAACACAGCAGGTCAGGGGTCACAGCAAGGCTGGAGGAACCCAAGCCTGCTCTGTGGCTTGGCCAGCATCCATGTCATGGGAAGGACCAATCAGGTGTTGTGTTGCCACCACTTCAGCAAACCCACAACCTCCCAGGACATCCTTGCACATACACAGTGGAAGGGTCCCCCTACAGACATACCAGCTCTATTTACTCTCCATATAGTCTGTGGGATTTCATGGGGAGGGGTACAACGGGGTGGGCCAACATTTCTCTAGTATCTGTTCAGCCAGATACTGCCTGGCCATGGACATTTGTTATCTCACCCCACAGCTGTGAGGTTGGTATTGTATCCATTTTACAGATGAGAAAACTGAAGCTCAGGGTGATTAAGGAATTTGCCCAAAGTCTCAGTTTGTGTGAAAAGAAGCTGGCGTTTGAATTAAAGGCTGTCTCACTCCAAAACCTGCATTCTTTCTACTGAACAACCCTACTCGCTCCCTGTGGGCTAGGTGCACACTGCTGCATCTGGACACCAGTGAATGGCAAGTTTTGTGGCATCAGTTCCTAGTAAATATCGCCCTGGGCAATAAGTAGTGGCCATTGACAAAGTGGATGACATCACAGGTGGAACAACTAAGAAAGAGTACAGATTTCCCATCCCATTTCCCTAGATATGTTCAAACCTCAAAGTCAGTGATACTTTACTCACATGAGAACCAAACGGGTGATTTGGCAGGGAAGCAATGGTTGGATTCTTGAGGTTTGGTATTATATTGGTTTTCTATTGCTATATAATAAATTTCCCACAAACTTAGTTACTTAAAACATCACACATACATTTTCTCAGAGTTTCCACTGGGGCTCAGGTTAGCTGGGTCCTTGGTTCAGAGTCTCAGTCAGATTGAAATCAAGGTCTCAGCCACGGTTCCAATCTCATCTGAGGCTCAGGGTCCTCTTCCAAGCTCTCTGGTTGTTGGCAGGATTCTGTTCCTTGTGGTTGTAGGACTAAAGTCTGGTTTTCTAGTTCGCTGGCCTCCAGGGGTCGCTCTTTGCTCCTAGAGGCCTCCCTCAGGTTCTAGCCACGTGGCCCTCCCAGGATATGGCAGCTTACTTCCTCAAAATCAACCTGCTTCTTCTAAAAAGAAGTCTTATATAATGTAACATAATCTGATCACCTTTGTAATCTAATCAGAAGAGCAACTATCCCATCATATTCACAGGTCTTGTCTACACTTAAGGGGAGGGATTATACAAAGTGTGCAAGATTATACCAGGGGCTGGGAATCTTGGAGACATCTTAGAAGTCTGTCTACCTTGGGTATTTTAAATTTATTTATTTATTTTTGGCTGCATTGGGTCTTTGTTGCTGCGCGGGCTTTCTCTAGTTGCGGCGAGCGGGGGCTACTCTTCGTTGCGGTGCGCAGCCTTCTCATTGCAGTGGCTTCTCTTGTTGTGGAGCACAGGCTCTAGGCATGTGAGCTTCAGTAGTTGTGGCACACGGGCTCAGTGGTTGTGGCTCTCGGCCTCTAGAGCGCAGGCTCAGTAGTTGTGGTGCATGGGCTTAGTTGCTCCGTGGCATGTGGGATCTTCCCAGACCAGGGATCGAACCCGTGACCCCTGCATTGGCTGGCGGATTCTTAACCACTGAGCCACCAGGGAGGTCCCTACCTTAGGTATTTTAGTCTTGCCTCCATGTTACTATGGGCCAAATGGAACTTTAAGCATTCAGTGTTCCCAAATGACATGGAGAGCATAAGAATCCTCTGAATCCCTTGGACATCTTACAGTTTTTAGCCAGTTGGTGACACTCCTGACGTCTCTCTTCTTGCATCATGTAACAGTTTGGTTGTGTCAGGATTCCCAACTTGTTTTCTGCTCCTACACTCTGACAGTTCCCTCAGTGATATGGAATCCCCCTCACCCTAGGAGATGTGTCAGAATCTTTAGGGGCTGGCATATATTTTGAGAAAGTCCAGGATTGGAAGGTGGGGTGCTCCCTTCTCCACCCCCTGGATATTTGAGAATGACTAGGTTAGGTGGTATCTTCCCAGCTGGAGCAAAGCCCTTTGTCACAGAAAGCAGATTTAAGCAAATTGAAATTAAAGTAGCTGCCCTGATGCCTGAACAGCTGGAGGGAAGTGACTTAAGCCATTCCTGATGGCAGTGGGGGGCAGGGGAGGGATGCTGGTGCTGCAATAGTGTTGGAGCTTATCATCTCTTTGGTGAGCCAAACACATAGACAACTCACTGTGATGATGGAAAAGGAGATAGTGCTGTGACAAAGGAACAAAGAGAACGCTACGTGCATACAAGGGATAATCATTCTGAAGTGGTGTGAGATGGCTGATGGGTAAAATTTAGGAAGGAAATGTCAGGCTGGGGGAACTGTAGGCGTAACAGCATGGTAGCCAGAAGTGTTCCAGGGAATGGAAAGTGGTCTTCTGTGACTGGCCATGGGATGAATACAGGGCAAAGCCAGAAAGAAGATTCGGGTCAGATACAGAAGACTCCAGGTCTTCCCCTTAAGGAGAGAAACTGAGTCAGCAGAACTTGGGGGTTCACTGGATGTGATGGGTGAGTGTAGTGGATGGATTAATGTCCCCCTAAATATTCATGTCCACCGGAACCTCAAGTGTGACCTTATTTGGAAGTAGGGTCTTTGTAGGTGTAATTACTTAAGGACCTTGAGATGAGAGATGAAATCACACTGGATTTAAGGTGGGCTAAATCCAATAACTTATGTCTTACAAGAAGAGGACTCAGACACACGGAGGGGAGAAGGTGAATGGAGACAGAAGCAGAGATTGGAGTTGAGCCACAGACCAAGGAGCGCCTGGGACCACCAGAAGCTGGAAGAGGCAAGGAAGGATGCTTCCCTAGAGCCTTCAGAGGGAGCACGACATTGCCAATACCTTGATTTCAGACTTATAGCCTCCAGGACTGTGAGAGGTTACATTTCTGTTGTTTTAAGCCACATTCGTGGTAATTTGACAGCCCTGGGAAACTCGTGCAGTGCAGAAGAACATTCGAGTTCGGTGTGGACCGTTCAAGTTTGGTGGGCCTAGAGGACCCTTGTTGGGGACAGCCAGTGGGCAATTGGACATGTGACAAGGGCAGTTGGGGTGAAAGATGTCAATTTGGGAGGATTCATAAAAAAGGGTCATGGAAAAGTCAGGAGCAGATGAGATCACTTGGGGCAAGAAAATAGGCTGGAGGGCAGAACCTAAGGGACCGCCTTCATTGAAGGAATGGAGGAGGGAAGAGAAGGCTGGGAAGGAGCTGCTGTCATAGGAGGAATTGCTTCATCACATAGAACAGTGTAGAGAGCCCTACAGGGTGTGGATGCAGAATCAATTGCTGCTTTGGAAATTCTTTGATAATTAGTCATTTCCATACCATATTGCACTGGTTGAGAAAAAAATGGTAGGAGATGAAAAAGTAGAGCCAGCAAGCATCGACTGTTCTTTTAATAGAGTTTGATTGTGAAGACGAGGAGGAATGGGATTGGTTGTAGATTGAGGAAGAAACATAACTGAGGGAACTTGATGCTTGTTTGTTTTTTTAAGAATATGACACTTTGGGGACTTCCCTGGTGGTCCAATGGTTAAGACTCCATGCTCCCAATGCAGGGGGCCCGGGTTTGATCCCTGGTCAGGGAACTAGGTCACGTGTGCCGCAACTAAAAAGATCCCACACGCTGCAACTAAGACCCAGCACAGCCAAAGAAAGAGAGAGAGAGAGGGAGGGAGGGAGGGAGGGAGGAGAGAAGGAAGGAAGAAAGGAAGAAAGAAAGAATGTGATACTTTTCATTATATTTTTAGACGGTAGAAAGGAAGCAGGGAGAAGATGCAAATAATCAATGAAACAAGTTTCTGGAGAAGAGACTTACATATATTTTTAACCCTGCACCTATTCTGTGCCAGGCACTGTGCTGGGTTTACCTGAATGATCTCATTGATCTTCTCAGCATGCCTACAGAGTAGAGAAGGAGAGTTGCCATTCTGTAAATGAGGAAACAGTCTGGGGATGGGAAAATAATTTGCCCCAGTTGATACATCTCAGGTCTGATGACTCCTATGTCTCAGTTCTGATCATTATATTATTTTTCCATTGGGATAAAGAAGGCAGCATCTTTCTCTGATTCATGAAGAATAAGAAGCATCATAAAGGAATAAGCAGGACTTCCCTGGTGGCGCAGTGGTTAAGAATCCGCCTGCCAGTGCAGGGGACACGGGTTCGAGCCCTGGTCCGGGAAGATCCCACATGCCACAGAGCAACTAAGCCCGTGCGCCACAACTACTGAGCCTGCGCTCTAGAGCCTGCGAGTCACAACTACTGAGCCCGCGTGAGTAGAGCCTGTGCTCCTCAACAAGAGAAGCCACCACACTGAGAAGCTCGTGCACCGCAACAGAGTAGCACCCGTTCGCCACAACTAGAGAAAGCCTGCGTGCAGCAACGAAGACCCAACACAGACAAAAATAAAATAAATAAAATAAATAAATCAAAAAAAAATAAAGGAGGGCTTCCCTGGTGGCACAGTGGTTGAGAGTCTGCCTGCCAATGCAGGGAACACGGGTTCGTGCCCCGGTCCGGGAAGATCCCACATGCCGCGGAGCGGCTGGGCCCGTGAGCCATGGCCGCTTAGCCTGCGCGTCCGGAGCCTGTGCTCCGCAACGGGAGAGGCCACAACAGTGAGAGGCCCGCGTACCGCAAAAAAAAATAAATAAATCAATAAAAATAAAGGAATAAGCAGAAGATTTGCGACAATGGAAGAGAAGGAAGTTGTAGGTGTTTCTGTCACGTGGTCTGTGTCTTCGTTAAACTATGAATCAAAATTATCAACTGCGAGGGAGGAAGAGTGAAACCAGGCGTGTGGTCTTGAGAAAGGAAGAGAGTTTAAGATAACCTCGGTGGTGAGATGCAGTAGGGAGCCAGCCAGGGAGAAAGGAAAAAAGCCTTGCTTAACAGTTCAGACTCGACTAGGATTAGAGGGCTGGATTTTTAGGGAAGCTAACCTGCTTGGGGGTAAACAGGAGTTTACCTCAAGATGGATAAAAAGATTCTGGCCAGAAAGATTTTAGTGATAGCACTAAAAATGCCCCAAGCCAGAGATACTTCTGATTTTAACATGAGACAGCACACACTCCAAGGCTCTGAAAACCAGCCATCAGCTATCCCAAGGGGATTATCAGTCCCAAACCACTGCTGAAGGAGACAGCACTGACCAGCCTGGAGCTGGCCTGGCTGACCCAGATCTGCCCACTGCCTTGAGGACGCCAGGTGCACTTCTAGCCTCTGGCAGGGTTACCATTCTGACATGAAAATAACCTAAGTCCTTGACTCAAAAATAACAACATCTGTTAACTTGCATAAGAGTTTTGCATTTTGTATTTGGGTTTAATACCCAAATGCTAAAATTCATTTGTTTGACCTTAGTTAAGTGGTTTAGAGATTCAACCGATAAAAACTCCTTGCGGGGTTCCACTCTGACGCACCCAGACCCACCTCCCCACCCTGAACAGCTCTGTTCTCTCGCCACCTTGTACTGTGCACACGTTGGATATAGCCTCATGAATTATGGATTAAAATCGGTTCACCTGAAGCTTGTTATTCTTAAAAGGGTCTCTGCAGGTGTGTGTCCTCAAGTTCGCGTGTTGATTGAGAGCTCTGCCGTGGGGCTCTGAGCCGCTCCATCTCGATTCACTATGGGAGGCCCTCCTTGGAGAACTCCCTGGGTCTGGGTGTGAGGGCAGCAGTTGTGCAGTGAGAGGTTTGAGAGGAGACAGCAAAGAAAGTGTTAATGAATGATCGCAGGGCTTCATTCTCCATAAAAGCAATTACTGGGATTGATTGTTTCCATGTTTCCTTAGTCACCTTCAGCTTGCTTGTTTCACTCAGATTAAGACAGATGAACACCGAATGCACACAGGCATGTGATGTCAGCAGAATTATCAATGGCACATCGAAGGCCTGTGCCTTCTTGCACAGATGCCATTGGTGGGGGGCGGTCTCCGCTGGGCTGAAAGGGGATCACGGTCACGATGGGGTGACTGTATGGGGCGAGGGTGCATGTTGTGGACCTCGGGGTTTTAGATAATGCATTCTCTCTCTTTCCTTCCCGTGCATGGTATAGTGAGGTGGTTTTCCAACTTAAGCCTGCATCAGCATCCCTGGAGGGCTTGTTAAACACAGATGCCTGGGCTCCATCCCCAGAGTTTCTGATTCACTGGGTCTGGCGTTGGCCCCAAGAATTTGCCTTTCTGAGAAGTTTCAGGGTGCTGCTGCTACAGGTTCAGAGATCCCATGCTGAGAACCAGTGGGGTAGTCATCAAGAGCATGGACTCGGGGACCAGGCCACCAGACTTTCAATCCCAGCTCTACTGTTCACTACCTATGTGATCATGGGCCATTTACTTACTCTCTCTGTGCCTCCGTTTCCTCATCTTTAACACACGGCTGATGATAATATTTCCTACTTCATAGGATGGTGACAAGGAATAAAGGAATTAGAACTTGGAAGCTCTTAGACCAGTGCCGGGTGTAGAATATGTGCTCTATGTACATTGGATAAATAAATAAAGGAGTCACCCTCTTGGACTGTGAGCGTATTGGCCCAAGCCTCACTCCTCCAACACCCAGCAGCTCCCAGTGGAGTTGCTAGGTCGTTTTAGCCAGTAGTCTTCAATCCCATCTCTGGTGGTAGAGAAGGTGAATGCCCTGCTCAGTGCCAGCAGGAGGAAGGCTACATCGACATCCATCAAAATCCTCTTCTCAGGCTTCCCTGGTGGCGCAGTGGTTGAGAGTCCGCCTGCCGATGCAGGGGACACGGGTTCGTGCCCCGGTCCGGGAAGATCCCACATGCCGCGGAGCGGCTGGGCCTGTGAGCCATGGCCGCTGAGCCTGCGCGTCCGGAGCCTGTGCTCCGCAACGGGAGAGGCCACAACAGTGAGAGGCCCGCGTACCGCAAAAAACAAACAAACAAAAAAAATCCTCTTCTCAAGCTACGCTAACCTTTATAGTGTACTGAATACATAGAATGGGCTCAAGGAGACGGGGACTCCAGGATGGTGTGCATTTGGGGTTTTTCTCCCCTGTGCCGACAAAAAGAGAGGCCGCATTTTATGTCAAGTTCAGCTGCAGCCTCATACTGATTTGCTGCCCTCTGTGCAAAGTTGGCTTGATGCCCAGCACTGTTACGTTTTATGCACATGATTTTATTTAACCCTCACAATGTCACTGTTAAGTAATCGTTATTTTACCTGTTTCAATATTGCTGGGGTTCGGACAAGTTCAATGACTTGTCCAAAGTCACATGGCTATCAAGTGATAAATCCAAAACTAAAACCAAGTCTGTCTGACTTCAGTAATTTATAATCTTTTTTTTTTTTACGCCAAATTCTAGATATTTTATTCAAGTGTAAAAAGACAGAAAACAAACACACACACATTCCACCCTGTGTTAGGCAGGATAATGGCTCCCTAAAGATGTATATGTTCAAATTGCTGGAACCTGAATTAAGATTGCACATGGAATGAAGGTTGCTAATTAACTGACTTTACCCTGGAAAGATTATCCTGGGTCACCTGGGTAGGCCTAAGTAACTTATAATCTTAAAGCTCTATGCTACCGCCTCTAGCTTTACATGAATATGTACATCATGGTTAAGGCTGGTTCCCAGGCATCCAGCAGTGGCAGCTACTCCCTGAAGTGAAGCGCCCTGGAACTGGAATTGTCTCTGTTCCAGGGGGTTGCTCTTCTAAAGCCTGTGGTCGGACTCATAAAGCATATTCTTTTGGGAAATGTCCTCTTCGGCGACTTGCCTCATTGCTTAGTTATTCTCTCCGGCCTGACTCCTGGATGAAATCGTGTTCACGTTGCCAAAAAGGTGGCTTTCCTTGCATATGGACATGGAACTAGTATCTTAACATTTCTGATCGTGGACTGTGCTCGCAACCAAATGGTCAGGAGAGCAGCCAGAGGCTAAACTGAAGATGTGAAGAGAGAAAGGACAGTGTGTTGATGAAACTTCTCTTTTTTTCCGTAGTGTTCCTTTCTGCCAAAATTCTCCATTCATATAGAAACCAAGTATGAGGACAACAAAGGAAGCAACAACAGCGTGAGTAGCCCCCTTGCCACCCCACCCCATGCCCCGCCACAATCCATACCGCGCTCTCCCCTCACAGACTCTGAGAGCCCCTCACAGCTCCTGTGTGGCCAGGGCCCAGCAGCACGACCTGTGCCTGGGACCTCAGAAAAGCTCTGGGTTTTCTTCTCATCATTCTGTACTTTCCATGGCCTCTGTGCAGAAATCTCTGTCATCTGGAGTGATTGTCTCTGGGGATCAAGAAGGTTGATGGGGACCTTGGAACTCTAGATCATTGGATTGAACACAGATCTTCTCAATGACATTTGCTTAGAAGAATGAATGCAATCAGGTGTATGTGTGCACACATACATGGATACACATATTTTCTGGGCTGTGCGTATGTTCACATATTCACACACACACGCACACGAATCCCACCTTAAAAAATCAGCGTAACCCTCCAGCAGATGTTTACCTCATGAGGCATTCTGACTCTCGCTAAATTTTAGCCAAGAACTTTGTTTATCAGTATTGCTTAAAATTCACTTCTGACCTGGCTTTTCCCCACCTCTTTCTGTCGGGGTGATACATTTCCAAATCCCCATCCCCTTGGGAGTGGATGGTTTGACCTACAAGAACCTCACCCTGACATTGGCTTGTGGGTTCCATCAGGACACATTGAGGGAAGAACCTGTATCTAGAAGCTGCAGGGCTTCACTTATTAATTTCTACTTCATTTTCACGTTTTGCATTTGTGGAGAAAGATGAAAATTGAGGCTGTGGCAAAATGAGTAAGAGAGTTCTGACAAGGTGACCCCTTTGGTGCCATCATTGAGCCAAGGAGATGCAAAACAAGATGCAGGAGGCCAAGGAGATACCTAAGTGCCCAGAAGAACTATCTAAGGTCATAAACGTTGTCAATTTGAAAACCTTTTTATGTGAAAATAGTCACTGAGATAAACTAAGAAACTCTCTAGAAGGGACAGCTTTGGCCAGGCTGACTCTGTTTCTTCATGTTGACATCTTCTAGAAATTTCCTGCCCTTGGCAAGAACAAATTCTTCTAGAAAGTATGGGTGTGTTTGTGCAGAACTCAGGGTGTCCCATTCAATGTGGAGTCTGCCTGGACAGAGCTTGAGTGGTTCCCAAGAGGAGTCACCCAAGAACTACATTTCATACCAGCATGGTAAGGGAGGACACTGGTTCATTCACTCAGTATTCAACAAGAGCACATCCAGCACTCTCTATTTAGATGTCACTGTGTGAGCTGCATGGATGGTGTTAAAAATTCAGACCTGTTTCTCAAACTCCAGGGACTCATGGTTTAGTTTGGGGGGGAACGAACATATTAAATGACTAAAAACATTAGCGCGTTAATGGACGTCCCTTCCTTTGGTGTGAAGAGTCACCACTAGTCAACCCTTGGAATGGAAAGCGCTTGAGGAGTGACATTCCATAATGACCCATCTATTTACAGGGACTGCCGTGGCTTGTGCCCGGTCACTTCAGCTTCTTGAACTAAGTTAGGAAACCTGAAGATTATCAGGGGTTGACAAACTACTTTATTTGTAAATAAAGTTCTTTTGGAATACAGCTACATTCACTCATCTGTGGATAGCTAAGCTGCTTTCATGCTACACCAGCAGAATGAGTACTTACAGCAGAGCTCATGTGGTCTGCAAAGCCTAGAATATTTACTACATGGCCCTTTACAGAAAAAAAGTTTGCTAACCCCTGGTCAGAGAGACTCAGATCAGAACGGCATGTACCACATCTCCAAATTTGACCCCTTGATAGATCCATCCCAGCTGAATGCCTTCTCCAGAGTTCCTGAAACTTTCCAGAGGAGAGAAGAATGCAACCTGCAAGGGTGCTCTTCCCCCAGTAAGTTCAGGATTCTCAATGGTTAGCGTCCCCTGGTGGTGGGTGACCTAACAGAGCCGTTTAGTCCCGTGTCCTTTTCAGCAGCCTGAAATCAGAGGTACTTTGCTGGCCAACTGCGTCAAAGCCTCACTGTCTAAAACAGTGTTGCACAGTGTACCTTGAACCCTTCTTTTCTGATTGAAAAAGTAACATGGTTCTTAAAACTTGGAAAACACACACAAAGAAAGCAAAACCAGTAGTAATCCCATACTTCAGAGCTAACTGCTGTTAGCATTTTGGTTCATCCTGCAAAGTGTTAATGAATTTACTTTTCAGCCAATTTCCCTAAAATTGACTCATACAACATCCTGTTTTTACCATGTCATGAAGTATCCTTCCCAGTAATTTTTTTTTTTTTTTTTTTTTTTTAAATATTTATTTATTTATTTATATTTGGCTGTGTTGGGTCTTCGTTTCTGTGTGAGGGCTTTCTCTAGTTGCAGCAAGCGGGGGCCACTCTTCATTGCGGTGCGCGGGCCTCTCACTGTCGTGGCCCCTCTTGTTGCAGAGCACAGGCTCCAGACGCGCAGGCTCAGCACTTGTGGCTCACGGGCGCAGGTGCTCCGCGGCATGTGGGATCTTCCCAGACCAGGGCTCGAACCCATGTCCTCTGCATTGGCAGGCAGATTCTCAACCACTGCACCACCAGGGAAGCCCCTCCTTCCCAGTAATTTTTAATGGCTGCGCTGCATTCCCTACTTAAATGTACTTCTTGACCATTTTGATGTAGCTGTAGACCATCAGGAAAAGGGTGATAGAGACCAGACGTGCCTGAATTGCTTTTCCTGGCACAATCTAAAAAATACGGGGTGCGGGGGAGGCAAAGGCGTTTAAAACATCTTTTAATCTTTCTAGACAAATCGCCTTGCTTTCTCTTTTTCTCTGTCGCTCTGTCCAGTCTTCATGAATAGTTAAAACCCGCTCCGTTTGTAGAGGTATGGAATGGATGTGCGGCCTCACCTTGATCCTTATAGGTTGATAGGACCAGCGTAATCTTCTGGTTTATCCTCAGCTCAGGTCTAATCTAAAAAAAACCAAATCACATGGTTATCATTTACTGTCTTGTATCCCTTTTTTTGGCAAGTGTTAGGGTCTTCTCACTACTCTCCTAGGAATTTAGCTTTGTCACAACTCTCTTAGGAATTTAAAATGCCAGGTTAGTCACCCTAAAGTCAGGATCCGTGCTTAGAGTCAGCACCCTCTACCCACGCCAAAGGCCAGTTCTCTCTGAGACTTAGGCTGGCCTGCAAGAGAAGCACTGAACCCCAGGGCACTTGTGGGCAGTCCATGTCAACGCAATTTGCTTCCTCTGGGAGAAATGCCAGCTCTTGTACCCTGTGTTGCCTCCACCTCCACAACTTGCTGGCTCTGAGACTGCCCGGGGGAGCCAGCTCCTTATCTCTCTGTCATGGCACCCAACTTGCCCAAGTCCGAGTTCACTGAAGAGACCCTACATGTTTTTGCCCAGCCTCTGCCTGGCTCTGATCCATAAATCCCCAGGTCTTGCTTCTGAGCTATTGGACCAGACAGGCCAGCCCCAGCTTGATTAGACTTCTTCTTTGCCAATTCGTCTTCCTCTGATTTCCATATTCAGCAGCAGCTGTTGGTTACCCAGCTGGTTCAGGCTTGGTCCCTGGAGGCAGAAAAGGAAGACTCCATTGGTTTTCATTCACACTTGTTAATGTTTCCAAATCAGAACTTGAGAAATATATATTTATGTAATAATACTTCATTAAAAGATAGCTTTGTCCAGGGGTTCAAAACTGGAGCCTTAAGCAGATGGTGTGTGCTGGCATGCTCTTTTTCTGTCCAGGGATGAGTATGGAGTTTCTGGTGGGAGGCAGAATTGCTAAAGAAAGCAGTACAGTGGTGGGTGTTTCTCTCGTCTCACTGCTTTGCCAAATTATTTAATAAACTCAGGCCATTTCTTTGCATTTTCTAGGTATATAGTCTTATCATTCAGCTACCATCCTTCATACTGCTATCTGCACCCTATTTCCTTCCCTACCTGCCAAAACTTTAATGAAATGGATGACGATAAGAAGCAGTAATTAAATTGAAAGACGCTAGTGATAATCATATTGATTACTGATCGAATAGAGTACATGCTGTTATCCTATTATCAATTACCACCTAAGTCATCTTTTTACATGACCCAATATCTAGTGTAAAAATTGGGATATCTAGATTTAAATATCTTCTCCTCCTCGTTAAAATAAAACTAGTATATTTATGATTGAGAAAACCTGGGAACTGTGATTACATTAACCAGGACACAATGGGGAAGTCGTCTTAAATCGAGGCCCATTTGTTTTATGCACATACCGATGAGAATTATTTAGGCCCTAATTAGTGCTGAGGAGGGTGGCACCATGCCAAAAAGTAAGGCTCTGTTGTTTGTCCAAGGCCATAAATCTAGATCTGGGAGAGTCAGTGCTTATCATTCGAGTGTCAGCTGCTGCCAGGTTACTGTTGTTCATTGTGGTTAATGGGGGGCAGCCTTGTGTCCACTTCCTCTTCCAAACAAAGCAGGTACCACTTAAAAGCAGTGGTTCTCAGCCTTGGCTGCACGTTGGACTCATCTGAGAAGCTTTAACAATGGCTCCTGCTTGGGTTCCACCCATCCTGGGATCCTGATTTAATTGGTCCGGGGTGCAGACTGGTCTAGGGCCGTGCTTCTGACACCATCCCTCTAAGAACACAGAATTCTCCAATCGGAAGTGTGTGGACTTTTTTTTTTTTTAGTGAAAATGTATGCATTTAGCTCTACCATTTGAAATTAAATTGCAGGTATCATAACACTTTGCACCTAAATACTTCAGCATGTTATCTCCTATGAACAAAAGCGTTCTCTCGTTCTCTTGCATAATAATAATACCACATCACATCCAAGAAATGTAATATTGATAAATAATATTATTCAGTATGAGTCCATATCAAAATTTCTCAAATTATCTCCAAAACATCCTAGCTATTTGTGTTGATACAAGATTCAATCAAGAATCATGGATTTCATTTGATTATCTCTTCTTTTTAGTCTCTTTTAATCTAGATTCTAGAATAGTACCTTTGGCTTTTTTTTCTTAATGATAATGACATTTTTGAAGAGTCCAGGTCAGTTGTCTTGTTTACAATCTGGATTTGTCTGATTGTTTCCTCGCAATTAGATTCATAATAAACATCTTTGGCAAGAATACTACAGAAGTAATGTTGTTTACTTCCCATTGCGTCACATCAAGAGGTTCATATGCCATTGCCCTGTTATTGGTGATGCTAAATTTGATCACTTATTTAAGGTGGTGTCTTCTAGAACTCTTCATTGCAAAGGTACATTTTTCCTTTGAAATTAATAAGTAATCTGCAGAGTAATCGAGAATGAGCATATTTAACAAGCTCTTATGGTTATTCTTTTTTTAAAATTTTTATTGGAGTATAGTTGCTTTACAACGTTGTATTCGTTTCTTGCTGTACAGCAAAGTGATTCAGTTATACGTATACATATATCTGCTGTTTTTTGGATTTCCTTCCCATTTAGGTCACCACAGATCATTGAGTAGGGTTCCCTGTGCTAAACAGTAGGTTCTCATTAGTTATCTATCTTATACTTAGTAGTGTATATATGTCAATCCCAATCTCCCAATTTGTCCCACCTCCCCCTTACCCCCTTGGTAACCGTAAGTTTGTTCTCTACAGCTGTGACTCTATTTCTGCTTTGTCAATAAGTTAATCTGTACCATTTTTCTAGATTCCACATAGAAGTGTGTGTGGCCTTGTAGAGCCTACCCTCCAGTCAAACCTGATAAGTTCTTTTTGGAGGGCGTAGGATATGCCATCCCCACCCCATCTGAGGATCTAGACCAATGATTCTCAATCATGGCTGCGTATTAAAGTGATGTGGGAAGCTTTAGACTTGCTGATGCCACCGTCCCACTCCCCAGGATTCTGATTTCATTTGTCTGGGATTGGGGTCCAGTCACTGGGATTTGTAGAGCTCCCCCAGGGGAACCTAAGAGCCATCAAGGCTGAGAACTACAGATTTAAAGAAAATATTAAGTGCTATTTAAAACCAACAGTGAATACTTAGGAAATCAGGTTCTCCAAATTTCTTCACTTCTTCATACCCTTGCATACAGAACAGTTTACAAAAAGCATATTTATAACCACCACCACCCCACACACACAATAAAGGGGCCGGGGGGCACTGTATTTCTTCTCATTAGCCATTATTCCTCAGCAATGAAACTTCTCTGATCAGATGGAAAGAATGTCCAGTTCAGTTCTGGAAGCATGAGGCTCTGTCCTTCACAGAGCTGTCCTTGGAAATTGCCTAGAAAAAGTTTTTGGATTTTTTTTTTTATATAAATGTATTTATTTTATTTATTTATTTTTGGCTGTGTTGGGTCTTCGTTGCTGCGTGCAGGCTTTCTCTAGTTGCGGCGAGTGGGGCTATTCTTCGTTGCGGTGCACAGGCTTCTCATTGCGGTGGCCTCTCTCATTGTGGAGCATGGGGTCTAGGTGCGCGGGCTTCGGGAGTTGTGGCGCACGGGCTTAGTTGCTCCGCGGCATGTGGAATCCTCCCAGACCAGGGCTCGAACCCGTGTCGCCTGCATTGGCAGGCGGATTCTTAACCACTGCGTCACCAGGGAAGTCCCCAAGTTTTGGGAATTTATTTAGTTTCTAGTTCAGCTATGTCGTAATGAAAAAACACAAAGTTGTTCTTTGTGAAACAAAAAGATATGTATTGAAACCCCAGCTCTATGACTTAAGCAATGGAGTCTTGGCTTCTTCATCGAGAAAATAGAATAAATAATGCTTGCATCACAGTGTGGAGGATTCGTCCAGGTTAATTTACCTGGAAGCACTTCATAAACTGTAAAGTGCTATACAAATATTAGGTATTGCTTCAGTTATGGTCCTACCTTGGGGTTAACTACGTTACAGATGATTTTCTGATGAGACTGTGCTGTTGTCTGAATTGTCAATTAACCATTTCTTGTCAACAAATTTTGAGTACCTACTATGTGCCAGGCATTGTAAGAGGCAATGAGGATATAGCAATAAGACACACAAGGTCTCCACTACTCATGGAATGGGGGAAAGCACATAATAAGCAAGTAAACAAAGGATTCCAGTTGTAGGAAGTGCTAAGAAGGCGATAAATAGGATGGAGGGGAGCTCATCTAGAAGCCATGTGGTCAGGAAACGCCTCTCAGAAGAGGTGACAAATCCATGTGAGACCTGAGGCTGGGAAGGAGCCGACCCTCTGAAGGGTTGTCCAGGTAAGGGGACTGTTGTAAGCAGAGTTTGTGTCCCCCCAGAATTCATGTTGGAGTACCTGAGACTATAACTGTGTTTGAAGATAAGGCTTTTAAAGAGGTGATTAAGTTAAAAGGAGGCCGTTAGGGTGGGCCCTAATCCAATCTGACTGTTATCTTTCAAAGAAGAGGAAACTTGGATACACAAAACCAGGGACGTGCAAGCACAGAGGAAAGACCACATGAGGATGACCATGTGAGGACACAGCAGAAAGCTGGCCATACTAGACCAAGGAGAGAGGTCTCAGAAGAAACCAAACCTGCCAACACCGTGATCTTGGACTTCCAGCCTCCAGAACTCTGAGAAAATGGAATTGCGTTGTTTAAGCCACTCCATCTGTGGTATTTTGTTATAGCAACGCTAGCACACTAATACAGGGACAAGAAGGGCAAAGGCCCAAGCCCCTGATGCAGCCTGGCATAATCCAGGAACTGTCAGAAAACCAGCAGCCAGAGCACTAGGGATGAGAGCAGACTGGTAGGAAATGAGATGGAGGAAGTAACAGAAGCCAGATCGTGTAAAACCTATGAGGCCGTAGCTAGAGGTTGGATTTTTTAGCGCAGTGGGAAGTTATGCGGGGATTTTAAACAAAGGAGAGACATGATATTTAGGGTTTTTTTTTTTTTTTAATAAATTTTTTAGTTTGGAATTGTCTTAAATTTACACTAATGTTGCAAAGATGGTGCAGAGTTCTCATATACCCTTTACCCAGCTTCCCCTAAATGTTAACATATAATCATGAATCATTTTTCAAAACTGCAGACTTGATTCAGATTTCACCAGTTTTCCCACTAATGTCCTTTTTCTGTTCCAGCATCCAGTTTAGGATGCCCAATTACAGTGTGTGATTTATGTTTTTCAACGTTTGTTCTGGCCACTCTGTGGAGGGTGGTGGGAGGACGGCAGGAATAGAAGCAGGGATTCCAGCTGGCAGCAAGTGCAAGAATCCAGACCAAAGATGATGGTGGCTTGGGCTGGAGAGACAGCAGTGGATAAAGATAGGTATATTTTGGAAACAGACTGACTTTCTTTGGGGGTTGATGCATCAGATGGGGGCAAAGTAAGGATGACCTCAGGATTTCTAGCTTTGTCTTTGGACCCTGAGTGGGTGGTAGGGAACAGTGCAGGAGAAGCAGGAAGTCAAGTGCCCCAGCTGGGACTCAATCAGTTTGAGATACCAATGAGACTTCCAAGTGGAAATGGTAGGTAAGGAGTTGGATATATGAATCTGGAGTTCAGAGAGAGGTGTAAGGTCATGATTCAGAGATAGAAATAAGTGAGGTTATCTAGGAAGAGGAGTGACAGAAAAAGGAAAGTTCTGGTTGCTCCAGGATGGAGAGCACCCTGGCCCTGAGAAGGACTTTCCCATGGCTTTCAATCCAGCTTCTGACTATTTTCTTTTCTCCTTGGTTAAGACCAAGTCATTTTCAGTCACTGAGTTGTGCTTGATTTTAGGGAACTAGATTATCTCATTTAGTCAACTACATAGGTCCACCTGAGAAATCTAGTTTCTTCCCCTGGATGGGTGTCTTCTTTGGATGAATTGAGGAAACATTTCAATATTTTGACTTGGCTCAATTTGCATTGCCTTGGAGAGATGGCCAAAAGAGTTCTCCTCCTGACCACAAATAGTTCCCACTGGAAGTTACCAACCGACAAAGAGGGAATTTCACCATGTAAGGAGAGCTCTATTTATTGAGGATTTGTTATTGCAATAGTCGTCGTGAAGTTCATTTCATTAGTATTAGTATTTGTATTGACGTTAAAATCAAGAGGGCAGTATGGATGGATGTAGGGTAAAATAATTTATTTACACATTTCAAAATGTATTAAAATTAATTTGTAAAGCAGGGGAGCCCATGAGAACTGTAGAATCCATATTTACAAGCCTCTCAAGCTGATTATCCTTTCCTTAAATGGCTTCTAATTGAGGATTATAGAAAGGAAAAAGCATTTGCTTTATTTTTAGACATGATGTCTTCAACTTAACCTTAGATTATTATAACCAGCCACCTACAAAATCTGCAGTTTTCTCTAATAAGTCATCAGAACATGCTGAAAAGAAGTTTGCACAAAGCACCCCCATTTGCAGTTTTGAAGGATTATTATCCATTTTGGTACATGAAGTGGAAAAGTCAGTGTCCTTACTCAGTCTGTGTCTAATAGTATCATTTTGAGGACAATGGAAAACATTATATTTCATTCCTTGAGATGTTGCCTTTGCTCTTTGTGGTACAGTTTGCCATCTGAGAGCTAGATGTTTAAAAAAAACAACCATCTGAGAGCTAGATGTTAAAAAAAAAACAAACGTGGGCAAAAAGTGCATCTATCCAGCATGAGGACTAGCTCTCTAATTGAGGAGAACCACGATGCAGGTTATCTCTGCCTTCAGGGAAGCTAGAGATTATTGGTAGTAATCATTATTATTAATAGATATAGCTCAAAGTAGTATTCACTTTCTGTGTAGGCCTGGCTCACTGGTGCTCTGGTAAATCTAAAAAAAGACCTGACTGTGCTGACCAGTTAGTACTAAGGGTTAAGAAGACCAAACTGGTCAAAAGCAGCAACATCAAAGGGACGAGCCTGAATCCATGGTTAGGAAACCAGTGGACAGAGCCAGAGAAGCAATACCAAGTGTCAAGGTCTAGGTGACCATTTTACAGCTACCATAGTAATAATTGATTAAAGCACGAGTCACCAATGGATGCTAAAACCATTGAGTGAAACAGTGTTTGGGAACAGGAATTTACACTGCCTCAAAGTATCATCCCAGAGATTATTTATTAATTATGAACAGTGGAGAAATCTAATGGATGCCATCAAGTAAGCAAATTTTACATTGCCAATAATAGGACGGAATGACATAATGTGCCTCCCATTGTGATACACTGAGGACACAATGTCACAAATCATAATATGGATTATCCTTGCCAAAAATATTTAACCTGAATCCAATCAGGAGGAAGCAATCAGACAAATCCGAACTGAGGGACACTCCACAAAGCAACTAGCCAAAAATCCTCAAAACAGAATGTGTCATCAAAGACCAAAGACCAAAACAAAACAAAAGCCTGGGGGGCTGCCCTAGATTAAAGGAGTCTAAAGGAATTCGACAGGTGAATTTAACACCTAATCCTTGATTAGATTCTGGATTAACAAAAGGGGTGGACTTGTGCAGGACACAGAAAAGATATTATAAGACAATTGGGAAATGAATCTGGACCATATATTACATAATAGTATGGTATAGTATTGAGTCAATATTAAATTTCTTGCCTGTGATTATTGTAGATATATAGGAGAATGTCCTTGTTCTTAGAAATACATGCTGACATATTTAGGAAGGAAGTACCATGCAACATACTTTTACTCTCATATGGTTCAGCCAAAAAACTTTATGTGTATGTTTTTCCTTCTTTAAAAAAGTCTTGGGGGCTTCCCTGGTGGCGCAGTGGCTGAGAGTCCGCCTGCCGATGCAGGGGACACGGGTTCATGCCCCGGTCTGGGAAGATCCCACGTTCTGCATGGCTGCTGAGCCTGCGCGTCCGGAGCCTGTGCTCCGCAACGGGAGAGGCCACAACAGTGAGAGGCCCACGTACCGCAAAAAAAAAAAAAAAGTCTTATAAAAATAGAGGAACTATTCATATGTTGCAATGAGATGTCAAATAACTAAGTTACACAGTGAGTTTTTCTTTTTTTGTAGTCACGAAGCAGAAGCTTTCAGTCTTCTCTCTCTTTTTGGTGATATCCTGATTTCATTAATGAAACAGCAAAATAATTAGCCTAATCATAAATATTATCAGCATCAACACTGATTCTATTCACCCAAAAGATGTTTACGAAGAGGAGATTTTTTGAATTGCAGAAGCCCTAGGTTCTCTCTTGTAATTTCACACTCTGGGCTGTGTCTTCAAGTTTTGAAAAGGCAGATGGAGATGATTCAGACTAGACTTCTAAGTGTACAACCCTCCTAAGGGTTAGAGCCCAGGATATGTACCACCATAGATATTTGTATACTACCCTATTTGCATCCCTCCAAGTACAGCCCTTATCAACCTATATAGTAATTGCTCATTTAACTGCCTCTCTAACCCATTCAAAGCTCTCTGAAGGCAGACACCATCATTAATACCAACACAGCCTTAAGGCACCTAGGAACAATCTAATTTTTATAGACAAAATTTTGTTGAAGGGCATAACAGAGACCTGAATACATGATAAATACTCCATGTTCATGGATGGAAAGACTAAATACAATAAAGAAGTAAATTATTTCCTAAATTAATCTCCAAATTAAATGTAATTCCAATCAAAACCCCAACAGGATTGTCATAAAATTGAATGTAAAATTCATATGGAGGAATAAAAAGTCCAACAACAGCCAGTATAATTTTTGAATAAAGAACAAGGAGGGAGATTCATCATACCAGATAGCATAACCATAGTTAAGTGTGGTATTGGCACAAAGATAGAAATAGACCCAAGCTGATAATGAGAGTTTGATACATAGTAGTTAAGGCAGCTTGGAAAGATAAATTTCTCAGGAAATGACATTGGGTCAATTGACATTTCATATGGAAAAAATAAAATATTAGATCCCTACCTCTCGCCGTGTTAAAAAAAAAACAAAAACAAAAAACTCCTAAAGGAATTTATAAACTTCAGTGAGGGAAGTCATTTAAGAATATACTGTTGAGACATAGAGAAATGGACTTGAGGACCCGGGGAGGGGGAAGGGTAAGCTGGGACGAAGTGAGAGAGTGGCGTGGACATATATACACTACCAAATGTAAATAGATAGCTAGTGGGAAGCAGCCACATAGCACAGGGAAATCAGCTCGGTGCTTTGTGACCACCTAGAGGGGTGAGATAGGGAGGGTGGGAGGGACATGTAAGAGGGAAGAGATATGGGGATATATGTATATGTATAGCTGATTCACTTTGTTATAAAACAGAAACTAACACACCATTGTAAAACAATTATACTCCAATAAAGATGTTAATAATAAATAAATAAAACGCTAAAAAAAAAAAGATATATATATATATATATATATATATATATATATATATATATATATATATATATAGTTGGGACTTCCCTGGTGGCGCAGTGGTTAAGAATCCGCATGCCAGTGCAGGGGACATGGGTTTGAGCCCTGGTCCGGGACGATCCCACATACCGTGGTGCAGCTAAGCCTGTGTGCCACAACTGCTGAGCCTGTGCTTTAGAGCCCGTGAGCCACAACTACTGAAGCCCACCCACCTAGGGCCTGTGGTCCGCAACAACAGAAACCACCGCAGCGAGAAGCCTGCGCACTGCAGTGAAGAATAATCCCCGCTCGTCACAACTAGAGAAAGCCCGCGTACAGCAACAAAGACCCAACACAGCCAAATATTAATTAATTAATTTTTTAAAATATATTGTTTATGGATACATTTACATATTGTACAAAATATAAAGTTTATGAAAATATGGACCAGATTCACAACAAATTTATGATAGCTGTCAGCGTGGAATAGAAAGGAAAAGGACTTTAACTTTAAATGTGAAACTTTCTTTGAATAAAGAAAGAAAGAAAAGGAGGGGCAGAATCAGAATCAAATATGGCAAACTATTTACATGGGTTCATTTTGAGTGGTGAGTAGTGACTCTTTATTATATGATCCTTGGTATTCTGGCCATTGGTCTTTTTTTTTTAATTTTATTGAAAATGTAGTTGATTTACAATGTTGTGTTAATTTCTGCTGTAGAGCAAATTGATTCCATTATACACATATATATTCTTTTTCAGTTCTTTTCCATTATGGTTTATCAGAGGATTTAAAAAAATTTTTTTTGAATTTTATTTTATTTATTTGTTTATACAGCAGGTTCTTATTAGTTATCTATTTTATACATGTTAGTGGTATATATGTCAATCCCAATCTCCCAATTCATCACACCACCACCACCCCCACCCGC
The DNA here is from genome assembly GCF_008692025.1 of Phocoena sinus. Classification (NCBI taxonomy): domain Eukaryota; kingdom Metazoa; phylum Chordata; class Mammalia; order Artiodactyla; family Phocoenidae; genus Phocoena; species Phocoena sinus. The sequence continues at coordinate 45,376,391 of NC_045782.1, read as the reverse complement.
CGCTTTCCCCCTTTGGTGTCCATATGTTTGTTTCTCTACATCTGTGTCTCTATTTCTGCCCTGCAAACCGTTCATCTGTGCCAATTTTCTAGGTTCCACAATATTGCGTTAATATACGATATTTGTTTTTCTCTTTCTGATTTACCTCACTCTATATGACAGTCTCTAGATCCATCCACGTCTCTACAAATGACCGCAATTTCATTCCTTTTTATGGCTGAGTAATATTCCAGTGTATATATGTACCACATGTTTATCCATTCATCTGTCGATGGGCATTTAGGTTGCTTCCATGACCTGGCTATTGTAAATAGTGCTGCAATGAACATTGGGGTGCATGTGTCTTTTTGAATTATGGTTTTCTCTACGTATATGCCCAGTAGTGGGATTTCTGGGTCATATGGTACTTCTATTTTTAGTTTTTTAAGGAACCTCCATACTGTTCTCCATAGTGGCTGTATCAATTTACATTCCCACCAACAGTGCAAGAGGGCTCCCTTTTCTCCACACCCTCTCCAGCATTTGTTGTTTGTAGATTTTCTGGTGATGCCCATTCTAACTGGTGTGAGGTGATAACCTCACTGTAGTTTTGATTTGCATTTCTCTAATAATTAGTGATGTTGAGCAGCTTTTCATGTGCTTCTTGGCCATTGTATGTCTTCTTTGGAGAAATGTCTATTTAGGTCTTATGCCCATTTTTGGATTGGGTTGTTTGTTTTTTTAATATTGAGCTGCATGAACTGTTTATATATTTTGGAGATTAATCCTTTGTCCGTTGATTTGTTTGCAGATATTTTCTCCCATTCTGAGGGTTGTCTTTTCGTCTTCTTTGTAGTTTCCTTTGCTTTGCAAAAGCTTTCAAGTTTCATCAGGTCCCAGTTGTTTATTTTTGGTTTTATTTCCATTACTCTAGGAGGTGGATGAAAAAAGATCTTACTGTGATTTATGTCAAAGAGTGTTCTTCCTATGTTTTCCTCTAAGAGTTTTGTAGTGTCCAGTCTTACATTTAGGTCTCTAATCCATTTTGAGTTTATTTTTGTGTATTGTGTTAGGGAGTGTTCTAATTTCATTCTTTCACATGTAGCTGTCCAGTTTTCCCAGCACAGTTATTGAAGGGGCTGTCTTGTCTCTATTGAGTATCCTTGCCTCCTTTGTCATAGATTAGTTGACAATAGGTGCATGGGTTTATCTCTGGGCTTTCTATCCTGTTCCATTGATCTATATTTCTGTTTTTGTGCCAGTACCATATTGTCTTGATTACTGTAGCTTTGTAGTATAGTCTGAAGTCAGGGAGTTTGATTCCTCCAGCTCCATTTTTTTCCTTCAGTCTTTTTCTTCCCAAAGACTGCTTTGGCGGGACTTCCCTGGTAGTGCAGTGGTTAAGAATCCGCCTGCCAATGCAGGGGACATGGGTTCAAGCCCTGGTCCGGGAAGATCCCGCAGAGCAGCTAAGCATGTACCCCACAACTACTGAGCCTGCTCTCTAGAGCCTGCGAGCCACAACTACTGAGCCCATACACCACAACTAGTGAAGCCTGCGCACCTAGAGCCTGTGCTCCGCAACAAGAGAAGGCACTGCAATGAGAAGCCCATGCACCGCAACGAAGAGTAGCCCCCACTCACTGCAACTAGAGAAAGCCCATGCACAGCAACGAAGACCTAATGCAGACAAAAATAAAAAAATAATTTTTAAAAAAAGACTGCTTTGGCTATTTGGGGTTTTTTGTGTCTCCATACAAATTTTAAGATTTTTTATTCTAGTTCTGTAAAAAATGCCACTGGTAATTTGATAGGGATTGCATTGAATCTGTAGATTGCTTTGAGTAGTATAGTTGTTTTCACAATATTGATTCTTCCAATCTAAGAACATGGTATATCTCTCCATCTGTTTGTGTCACCTTTGATTTCTTTCATGTGTCTTACAGTTTTCGGAGTACAGGTCTTTTACCTCCTTAGGTAGATTTATTCCTAGGTATTTTATTCTTTTTGTTGCAATGGTGAATGGGATTGTTTCCTTAATTTCTCTTTCTGATCTTTCGTTGTTAGTGTGTAGGAATGCAAGAGATTTCTATGCATTAATTTTCTATCCTGCAACCTTACCAAATTCATTGATTACCTCTAGTAGTTTTCTGGTGGCGTCTTTAGGATGCTCTATGTATAGTATCATGTTGTCTGCAAACAATGACAGTTTTCCTTCTTTTTTTCTGATTTATATTCCTTTTATTTCTTTTTCTTCTCTGATTGCCATGGTTAGGACTTCCAAAACTTGTGTTGAATAATAGTGGCAAGAGTGGACATCCTTGTTGTGTTTCTGATCTTAGAGGAAATGCTCTCAGTTTTTCACCATTGAGAATGATGTTGGCTGTGAGTTTGTTGTATATGGCCTTTATTATGTTGAGGTAGGTTCCCTCTATGCCCACTTTCTGGAGAGTTTTTATCATAAATGGGTGTTGAATTTTGTTAGAAGCTTTTTCTGCATCTATTGAGATGATCATATGGTTTTTATTCTTCAAGTTGTTAATATGGTGTATCATATTGATTGATTTGCAGATATTGGAGAACCCTTGCATTCCTGGGATAAATCCCACTTGATCATGGTGTATGATCCTTTTAATGTGTTGGATGCTGTTTGCTAGTATTTTGTTGAGGATTTTTGCATCTATATTCATCAGTGATATTGGTCTGTAATTTTTTTTCTTTGTAGTACCTTTGTCTGGTTTTGGTATCAGGGTGATGGTGGCCTCATAGAATGAGTTTGGGAGTGTTCCTTCCTCTGCAATTTTTTGGAAGAGTTTGAGAAGGATGGGTGTTAGCTCTTCTCTAAGTGTTTGATAGAATTCACCTATGAAGCAATCTGGTCCTGGACTTTTGTTTGTTGGAAGATTTTTAATCACAGTTTAATTTCCTTACTTGTGATTGGTCTGTTCATATTTTCTATTTCTTCTTGGTTCAGTCTTGGAAGGTTATACCTTTCTAAGAATTTGTCCATTTCTTCCAGGTTGTCCATTTTATTGGCATAGAGTTGCTTGTAGTAGTCTCTTAGGATGCTTTGTATTTCTGCTGTGTCTGTTGCAACTTCTCCTTTTTCATTTCTAATTTTATTGATTTGAGTCCTCTCCCTCTTTTTCTTGCTGAGACTGACTAAAGGTTTATCAATTTTGTTTATCTTCTCAAAGAACCAGCTTTTAGTTTTATTGATCTTTGCTATTTTTTCTTTGTTTCTATTTCATTTATTTCTGCTCTTGACCTTTATGATTTCTTTCCTTCTACTAACTTTGGGTTTTGTTTGTTCTTCTTTCTCTAGTTCCTTTAGGTGTAAGATTAGATTGTTTATTTGAGATTTTTCTTGTTTCCTGAGGTAGGCTTGTAGTGCTATAAACTTCCCTCTTAGAACTGCTTTTCTTCATCCCATAGGTTTTGGATCGTCGTGTTTTCGTAGTAATTTGTCTCTAGGTATTTTTTGATTTCCTCTTTGATTTCTTCAGTGATCTCTTGGTTATTTAGTAACCTATTGTTTAGCCTCCATGTGTTTGTGTTTTTTACGGGTTTTTTTTTCCCAGTAATCAATTTCTAATCTCATAAGGTTGTGGTCAGAAAAGATGCTAGATATGATTTCAATTTTCTTAAATTTACCGAGGCTTGATTTGTGACCCAAGATGTGATCTATCCTGGAGAATGTTCCGTGTGCACTTGAGAAGAAAGTGTAATCTGCTGTTTTTGGATGGAATGTCCTATATATATCAATTAAATCTATCTGGTCTGTTGTGTCATTTAAAGCTTGTGTTTCCCTATTAATTTTGTTTGGATGATCTGTCCATTGGTGTAAGTGAGGTGTTAACGTCCCCCACTATAATTGTGTTACTGTCGATTTCCTCTTTTATAGCTGTTAGCAGTCACCTTATGTATTGAGGTGCTCTTATGTTGGGTGCATAATTATTTATAATTGTTATATCTTCTTCTTGGATTGATCCCTTGATCATTATGTAGTGTCCTTCCTTGTCTCTTGTAACATTCTTTATTTTAAAGTCTATTTTATCTGATATGAGTATTGCTATCCAGCTTTCTCTTGATTTCCATTTGCGTGGAATATCTTTTTCCATCCCCTCACTTTCAGTCTGTATGTGTCCCTAGGTCTGAAGTGGGTCTCTTGTAGACAGAATATATATGGGTCTTGTTTTTGTATCCATTCAGCAAGCCTGTGTCTTTTGGTTGGAGCATTTAATCCATTCACATTTAAGGTAATTATTGATATGTATGTTCCTATTACCATTTTCTTAATTGTTAGGAGTTTGTTTTTGTAGGTCCTTTTCTTCTCTTGTGTTTCCCACTTAGAGAAGTTCCTTTAGCACTTGTTGTAGAGCTGGTTTGGTGGTGCTGACTTCTTTTAGCTTTTGCTTGTCTGTAAAGCTTTTGGTTTCTCCGTCGAATCTGAATGAGATCCTTGCCAGGTAGAGTAATCTTGGTTTTAGTTTATTCCCTTTCATCACTTTAAAAATATCATGCCACTCCCTTCTGGCTTACACAGTTTCTGCCGAGAAATCAGCTGTTAACCTTATAGGAGTTCCCTTGTGTGTTATTTTTTTTTTTCCCTTGTTGCTTTCAGTAATTTTTCTTTGTGTTTAATTTTTGTCAGTTTGATTACTGTGTGTCTTGGCGTGTTTCTCCTTGGTTTTATCCTACCTGGGACTCTGTGCTTCCTGGACTTGGGTGGCTATTTCCTTTCCCACGTTAGGGAAGTTTTCGACTATAATCTCTTCAAATATTTTCTCTGGTCCTTTCTCTCTCGCTTCTCCTTCTGGGACCCCTGTAATGCGAATGTTGTTGCGTTTAATGTCCCAGAAGTCTCTTAGGCTGTCTTCATTTCTTTTCCTTCTTTTCTCTTTATTCTGTTCTGCAGCAGTGAATTCCACCATTCTGTCTTCCAGGTCACTTATCCGTTCTTCTGCCTCAGTTATTCTGCTATTGATTCTTTCTAGTGTATTTTTCTTTCAGTTATTGTATTGTTCATCTCTTTTTGTTTGTTCTTTAATTCTTCTAGGTCTTTGTTCTTTAATTCTTCTAGGTCTTTGTTATACATTTCTTGCATCTTCTCGATCTTTGCCTCCATTTTTTTCCGAGTTCCTGGATCATCTTCACTATCATTATTCTGAATTCTTTTTCTGGAAGATTGCCTATCTCCACTTCATTTAGCTGTTTTTCTGGGGTTTTATCTTGTTCCTTCATCTGGTACAAAGTCCTGTGCGTTTTCATTTTGTCTGTCTTTCTGTGAATGTGGTTTTCCTTCCACAGGCTGTAGAATTGTAATTCTTCATGCTTCTGCTGCCTGCCCTCTGGTGGATGAGGCAATCTAAGAGGCTTGTGCAAGCTTCCTGATGAGAGGGACTGGTGGTGGGTAGAGCTGACTGTTGCTCTGGTGGGCAGAGCTCAGTAAAACTTTAATCCACTTGTCTGCTGATGGGTGGGGCTGGGTTCCCTCCCTTTTGGTTGTTTGGCCTGAGGCAACCCAGCACTGGAGCCTACAAGCTCTTTGGTGGGGCTAATGGCAGACTCTAGGAGGGCTCAGCCAAGGAGTACTTCCCAGAACTTCTGCTGCCAGTGTCCTTGTCCCCACAGTGAGCCACAGCCACCCCCTGCCTCTGCAGTAGACCCTCCAACACTAGCAGGTAGGTCTGGTTCAGTCTCCTGTGGGGTCACTGCTCCTTCCCCTGGGTCCCGATGCACACACTCCTTTGTGTGTGCCCTCCAAGAGTGGAGTCTCTGTTTCCCCCAGTCTTGTCGAAGTCCTACAGTCAAATCCCACTAGCCTTCAAAATCTGATTCTCTAGGAATTTCTCCTCCCGTTGCCGGACCCCAGGTTGGGAAGCCTGATGTGGGGCTCAGAACCTTCACTCCAGTGGGTGGACTTCTGTGGTATAAGTGTTCTCCAGCTTGTGAGTCACCCATCCACCAGTTATGGGATTTGACTTTATTGTGATTGCACCCCTCCTACCATCTCATTGTGGCTTCTCTTTTCTCTGTCTTTGGATGTGGGTTATCTTTTTTGGTGAGTTCCAATGTCTTCCTGTTGATGATTATTCAGCAGTTAGTTGTGATTCCGGTGCTCTTGCAAGAGGGAGTGAGCACACGTCCTTCTACTGCTCCACCTTGAACCAACCTCTATCATAGGGTATTGAATATAGTTCCCTGGATGTCAGTCTTTTGAGGTTTGAAAAAAATATTCATCCAACTCTTCTGTTCCATGAGACTCAAACCTCTTCTATTTTCTGTAAAATCCATCCTCAGTTCCTGTCACTTTGCAGTTGCTTCCCAAATATTTGGCTTTTTCTTTCCCCCTCAGAAGAGACCTAATTACTGTGGGAAAACAGTGCACTTCACTTAAAAAAAAAAAAGGCACAGCTTTCCTGTTTATTTACCTAGAGCTTTGTGTTTATGTTTGTTGAGCCCAGTTGTTGGTAGCTCAGTGAATGGATTGTTTAAAACAGATGGTGACCACAACCTTTGGGTCTTGGAGCCATTTGAATGAGGACACTTTAGGAACCTGCCAAAAGCTCGCAGCTGGCCAGGCCCATTTAGCAGATAATGTACTAGATTCAGAGAACTCCCTGGCCTTGAACCAAACAGGGTCCAAAGCAGAGCTCTGGAGCTCAGTGCTAATGGGACTTCATTGTGCTTCATTGTCCTGAACTTCTCCAGCAGTGAAAAGGGGAAAACAATGCCCACCTCAGAGGACGATTGGGAGGATTCAGTGAGAGGATGCATGTCATATACTCCATAACAGTTGTTCTTTTCTTCTCTCTAACTTCAGTTATGCTTTGTGGAAACCACTTCAGAGTTAGACCCTTGGCAAGTACGAGATCTGCAAGTGGGGAAATTAATCAGGGTAGTTCTTTTGGAGTGAAGGTGCTAAGTTCTCACATTTCCAAAGCCTGTAGTCCCTACTCCTTTTCTACCATCCAGAAAGGGGCATCCTCAGACGTAAGTTGGGAAGTCACATGTTTCTGGGAGCTTTTGAGTTCACTTTTCCAAGGTGAAGGAGGGGAGTGGTCACTGGCCAGAGCCCTGGACCTGCAACCTGTTGGCCTCCTGCCTGGACGTTCTGGTTTCAGAACCCATCCTTCCTTGGCTCTCAGTCACCTGGAGGGGATCCTGATTGGCACATCTTGACCCCAAGAGTTGACAAGCCATCTGTCCTACTGCTCCAAAGTAGTCATCAACAGCATAGAGGCTGAATGGTGAAGAGGTGAAGGCTGCAGGCACTGGAGTCAGACCAACTGGGTTTGATTCCTGGGTCAGCCACTTAGCAGCTAGTTAAGCACGTTATTCACCTCTTTGTACCCCTGTAAATGGATATAATAATAGTCCCTACTTATCAGGTACTTGTGGAGATTAAATGTGTTAATCATGAAAAGCGCTCAGAACAGTGCGTGGTCCACCCCGTCGTACTCAACGTGTTATTGTTACTGGTGTTCCCATATTTCATCAAGTCCAAGGTGGCCATTGTTTTCAACTTTTAACAGCCCTAAAAATGAAACGTGTGTTAGTCGATGGCATCGCGCAGTGATCAGTGGCAACATTTTTCTTTTTTGGTGGCATAACTGGTAGTGTCTTGGGTTCAATGAATTGAGCGTGAGACCTCCTTCTGCACAGGATGTTGAGACGTCTGAATAGTGAACTTAAGCCCGGAAGATTGTGTGCATATGAAGTGTGAACACTGTTCCGGATTCTGTTGAAGAAGAGGCATTGAATAAATAAGCTCTTCAGTCATCCAGGCCTGGAAGGTTGCTTAACTTTTTCCAGGGCACTGATCCGCTTCCTCATGATGCAAAGGACTTGATAGAGGTCCGAAAAAGGATCACTTGAATCTTCCCACTCTTAGATTCAGAGCCTTCATCTTTATAAAATGAATTTCTCTCTAAAATCCCTGGATGTTATCTATCTGATTAACACCTCCAAGGACAAAAGTCTCCACTAGTATTTTAGTCTTTAAAAAAAAAAAAAAAAGTGAGGCAAGGGGATGATGATAGCTGACCTTACAGAAAAGAAGTTAATGATTTCCAATGGACATGGTTTCAAAGCAATTTTTTCCTTTTGATGCACTGAAAGCATTGCTTCCATCTGCTCCTCTGCTTGTACACAGACTCTGTATTTGAACCAAGCAGCGTGTCAGCTGTTGCCCACCAAATTCTGTACTTGATCTTCTGAGACGGATAGTAATTCTGTCTGAACAATACTAAGCTATTAAATCAAATTTAAATCACATTTCCCCACTAATACCTATTGAAAACCTGTTTATAGTCCATCAGGCTTTACAGCCTTTTGGTACATAAACTTAGTAAATAAAAACTTCATGGAGCTGCATCTGAAAATCTTTCATCTTGTTTCCAGCCCTTTAAGGAGACAGTCATAAATACCTTTGGAATATGCAGGCCATTGTGTGGAGTAATAATTTTCTTCGGCTATGCCAATCAGATTGTTAATAAATAGATGTTGAAAAGCATCAACTAAATGCCATCATGGAGTAGATACTCAGGGGTGAAACCGAATAATTGGCTTTTTGGTGCTGAAGAGTTTTATTATCACTCATACCTAAGTTCAAAGGAAATCAGAAATCTGTCATGAGTTTGAGTTTGTTATTAACTCAACTTCACCTTGGTTGGCTTGTCAAAACCAGAGTGAAGTCTTGAAATAAAATATGAAGCGTATTAGGGAAGAACCTCAGCAATGAAGGACACTGGAAAGAATGATTTTTCTAGTGACTTAATGGTTTTTTTTTTGTTTTTTTTTTTTTTGCGGTACGCGGGCCTCTCACTGTTGTGGCCTCTCCTGTTGCGAAGCACAGGCTCCGGAGGTGCAGGCCCAGCGGCCATAGCTCACGGGCCCAGCCGCTCCGCGGCATGTGGGATCTTCCCGGACCAGGTCACGAACCCGTGTCCCCTGCATTGGCAGGCAGACTCTCAACCACTGTGCCACCAGGGAAGCCCTAGTAACTTAATTTTGATCTATGGGTGAAGTCTTGTTTTCAGCACCCAGCTAAATTTGCTTAGAACCATCTGGGTCTCTTGAAATAGATGATGTTAAACCAGCTACACCAGTTGCACACATGGTATGCCTTTGTTGAGACTTTTTGTAACAGTTTGAAATAGAAAACATTACTTTAAAATAAAAAGTAGTTTCATGTGATACCCAGGGTGACTTAATATTCTGCTTTGGATAAGAGTTCGTATCATTGCATTGCTTCTTCTTTCTAAGATTTCTAAGATACATACACACACACACACACACACACACACACACACAGAGATATATATTTTGGGGGGCGCACTGCGAGGCTTGTGGGATCTTAGTTCCCTGACCAGGGCCTGAACCCGCGCCCTCAGCAGTGAAAGCGCAGAGTCCTAACCACTGGACTGCCAGGGAATTCCCAAGATTTCTAAGATTTTATTCAAAAAGTCTTACTATTGGGAAAAACATTCTTTCTTATACAATTAAGGATAAAAATTAGTTACTTCCCTCTGGGTAGAGATTTTTGAGAGTTATGTTTTTGTGCCAGATTTGTTGTCTAGCTGCCCTGAAAACTGCCTTCTAGCACACACTTTGTAAGTTTGCACCATGGGGTGTTGAGGAACAGAATGTACAATGGGTGACACTTATCGTTACTCAATGTACAAACAGGAATGTCCAATGTAAAGGACTTTTCCAACTCTGTTTGCTTTATCTTGTACCAAGCCAGTGCCCCTACAGATAACAGGTGTTTGTTACACTGGACAAAGTCAAGAAGTGGTTCTTTGGTCAAAAGATTCAGGGACTTTAACAGGTTTCTCCTGCTGCCAAGTTGTTGGAAGAGTCCAACAGTGTCTCAAGGGCAGTGAGCACAGCGTTGAGAGATGGAGTTGTAACCATTTTCAACAGACCTAGATTTACTCGTGTTGTTCCCAATCATTATTCTAACCGACAAGGATATAAAGTCTTCTGGTTTAAAGACTGTTCCCTTGGGTGTTCCTTATTCCCTAGAGCTGCAGTAAATTCTTATGTTTTAAAGATTCTTCCCCCTGGATTTTCCTTACCCCTTGGATCAGTTTTAAGAATGATAATGAATGTTCTGAACCAAATAATTGATATAAACCACCTATCCCAGTTCCTACCGGTAATAGAGGCTTAGTAAATACCAATTCTCTTCATTGATCCCTTTGTCGTAACTTCCCAGTGGGAATCTGAGAAGTCCTTTATTTTGCATTGAAAGGAGAGGATGATCTCAATAATGCATTAATTCATTATACAGGAAATGTTTGTCGGACATCTGTTTTGTACCAGGAGTTGTCAGTTTGGGGAGGCAAGTACTGTCATTGCAGCATGATGTGATAGGTATTCCAGAGAACACAGGGTGGAGGACAAGACTGAAAAGAAAGGCAGGGTGATCATGCAGGGAGGGACTAGCTGAGAAAACAGGAGACTTGCAGTAGATCAGATGAGAGAGAATGCAGCCCCAAATTTAAAGCACTGACAGAAGAAATGGGAGAGGATTAATTAGGAAGGGAGAGGAGCATCGGTGCCTAATTGGATTTGGGAATGGGTTGGGATGACTGGCTCAGGGGTCTGGGATGATTCAGAGTTTGTCATGGATTGGTGGTAGTGCCACCAACTAAGACAAGGAATTGTTTTAAGTGGATTAGGAGAGGTTGATGAGTTCAGTTTTGGTCCAACTGAGTTTGAAGTGCTTATGGAAATTTTAGTGAAAATAACCAGTAAGCAATTGGACCTATAAATCCAAAGGTGAGACCTAGAGATATAGATTTGAAAGTCATAAAGCAAAGGTAGTTTGAAGCCATAGGAACAGAGGATATTACCCAAAGGATATGTGAGGAGTAAAGAGAGAAGAGGGGTAAGAATGGAGCTTGTGGGAGTTTTGACATTTAAGGAGAAGGAAATGGAAGAGCATCCCATAAAGATGGATGAGAAAAGGGATCCTTCAGAGGTTAGGAGGAAAATTGGGAAGCTAGGAGGTTACAAAAGCTCAGGAAAGAGAGAATGCCAAGAAAGAAAGTGCCACCAGTGACAGTAGCAACAGAGTTCAAGAAGATAGAACTTAAAGGTCATGTGAGATTGAGCAATAAGGAGGTCATTGGTGACCCTTATGAAAACGAGTGAAATGATAGTGGTGGAACCCAGCTTGCATTGTACCAAAGAGGAATTTTGAGATGGTTGGCTCTGAAAGGAAGAAAAGAAATTGAATCAGAATGGGACTCAGGGTTGAGGTGAGAAGCCTGTGGAAGACTTCCCATCTTGGTGGAAAACAAGTTCATGTTCAAATGCCTCTCCTCTGTTCCAAACAGTTAGCAATAACAGATAAAATACAAAAAGAGAAAACCAAAATGATACAGCTAGAGTTGTGGAAACAGGACAGAAACTCAGGAGGATTGGGATGCATGGAGTGGCTGGTCTGTGAGTCTGGGGGCAGGTGTTTGTGGGTCTTATGAGGCAATGGAACTAAAAGTGTTTCATGCAAAACAAGGGACCAGGGCTTCCCTGGTGGCGCAGTGGTTGAGAGTCCACCTGCCGATGCAGGGGACACGGGTTCATGCCCCGGTCCGGGAAGATCCCACATGCCGCCGAGCAGCTGGGCCCGCGAGCCATGGCTGCTGAGCCTGCGCGTCTGGAGCCTGTGCTCCACAACGGGAGAGGCCACAACAGTGAGAGGCCCGCATACCACACACACACACACAAAAAAAAAAAAAAAAGGGACCAGAGCCAGGTTCAGTGTTTGAAGAGGCTGAAAGCATCTCCATTGGTAAAAGGAAACTGAAAGCATCTTCTATGACCGTTGCCTGGGCCACGGCATAAAAGAACTGGTTTTGCTCTTGGAGGCAACTGTAAAACCTAAAGACTGATGCAAGGAGTGGGGGATGGGTTGGAGACGGAGAAACAGAGCACCAACCAAAAAAAAGAATAAGGAAGAGAAGCTTACTACTCAAAAATACCCCCAAACCAATTGTTAAGAGGCAACCAGTATGATCAACAATCAAAACATAAATTGAATGCAAATTTAAAAATTTATAGATGGATCTGATTTAAATAGTATGTTTGTGCTGCTTGAAGGGGGAAATAAGGAAATAATATCCATTTTAAAAGAATGAAGGAATTCCCTGGCAGTCCTTTGGTTAGAACTCCACGCTTTCACTACCAAGAGCCCCAGTTCAATCCTGGTTGGGGAACTAAGTTCCTGCAAGCTGCACATGGCACAGGCAAAAAAGTTAAAAATAAAAGAATGAGAAATTAAGAAACAAAAAGAAGTGACTGAGGATTTGAAAAAGAAGCGATTGGAAATTTGGGAACCCAGTTGCTGAAATGAAAGACTCCATAGATAAGACAAACTCTAGACACAGCTAAAGAGGTAATTAGTAAATTGGAAGACAGTATTGAGGAATACAACCCAGTTTATAGCACAGAAGCATAAAGAATTTTTAAAAATAAATAGCTAACAGTACAGCCACTATGGAGAACAGTATGGAGGTTCCTTAAAAAACTAAAAATAGGGCTTCCCTGGTGGCACAGTGGTTGAGAGTCTGCCTGCCGATGCAGGGGACACGGGTTCATGCCCCGGTCCGGGAAAATCCCGCATGCCGCGGAGCAGCTGGGCCCATGAGCCATGGCCGCTGAGTCTGCGCGTCCGGAGCCTGTGCTCCGCAATGGGAGAGGCCACAACAGTGAGAGGCCCGCGTACCGCAAAAAAAAAAAACCCCAAAAACTAAAAATAGAATTACCATATGACCCAGCAATCGCAGCTACTGGGCATATACCCATAGAAAACCATAATTCAAAAAGACACATGCACCCCAATGTTCATTGCAGCACTGTTTACAATATCCAGGTCATGGAAGCAACCTAAATGCCCATCAACAGATGAATGGATAAAGAAGAGGTGGTACATATATACAGTGGAATATTACTCAGCCATAAAAAGGAACAAAATTGGGTCATTTGGGGCTTCCCTGGTGGTGCAGTGGTTAAGAGTCCGCCTGCCGATGCAGGGGACACGGGTTCGTGCCCCGGTCTGGGAAGATCCCACATGCCGCGGAGCGGCTGGGCCTGTGAGCCGTGGCTGCTGAGCCTGCGTGTCCGCAGCCTGTGCTCCGCAACGGGAGAGGCCACAGCAGTGAGAGGCCTGCGTACTGCCAAAAAAAAAAAAAAATTGGGTCATTTGTAGAGACGTGGATGGATCTAGAGACTGTCATACAGAGTGAAGTAAGTCAGAAAGAGAAAAACAAATATCGTATATTAATGCATATATGGGAAATCTAGAAAAATGGTACAGATGAACCGGTTTGCACGGCAGAAATAAAGTCGCAGATGTAGAGGACAAATGTATGGACACCAAGGGGGAAGGGGGTGGTGGTGGGCTGAATTGGGAGATTGGGATTGACATATATACACTAATATGTATAAAATAGATAACTAATAAGAACCTGCTGTATAAAAAAAATAAAATTAAATTAAAAAAAAAAACCAAAAACCAAAAAATAGAGTTACCATATGACCCAGCAGTCCCACTCCTGGGCATATATACGTAAAAGACAAAAACTCTAATTCGAAGAGATACATGCACCCCAGTGTTCCTGGCAGCCCTATTTACAATAGCCAAGACATGGAAGCAGCCTAAATGTCCATCAGTAGATGAATGGATAAAGAAGATGTGGTATATATATACAATGGTATATTATTCAGCCATAAAAAAAATGAAATATTTCCATTTGCAGCAACATGGATGGATTTAGAGATTATGATACTAATGAAGTAAGTCAGACAGAAAAGATAAATATCATATGATCCACTTATACGTGAAATCTTTAAAAATGATACAAATGAACTTATTTACACAACAGAAGCAACTCACAGACATAGAAAACAAACTTATGGTTACCAAAGACGAAATGGGGGTGGGGGATAAATTAGGAGTTTGAAATTAACAGGTACACACTGCTATATGTAAAATGTAGGTAATCAACAAGGACCTACCATATAGCGCAGGGGTCTCTACTCAATATTCTACAACAACTTATATGGGAAAAGCATCTGAAAAAGAATGGATATATATGTGTATCTGTAACAGAATCACTGTGCTGTACACCTGAAACTAACACAACATTATAAAGTGACTATACCCCAGTATAAAATAAAAATTAAATTAAAAAAATTTTAAAAAGAAGTTAATGAGGGGCTATATTTAAAAAGTGAACCCAGGGAAAGGCATGCGATACAAGAAACAAACATGGGCCCACTGATTGATAAAACATTGTAAATCAGCTCTTGGCTGAAGTACCGAGAGGAAGGAGCCAGCAGGCAAGTGAGAGTTTAGAAGTAGAAGAGCAAGGGCCTGTTCCCAGAAGTCAGAGTGAGTGGTCTTCATGAGCCCCTTAAAAAAAAAAAAAGAGAGGGCAGAGAGCAGGGCAGGTAAGGATATGTCTATGGGGAAGGGAAAGCCAGCGGCCTCACACCTGATGGCCTCTAGTTTCCAGTAATGTGAGAAGAAAGGTCATCTACTGAAAGGGAAGGAGACAGGGAAGAGGGCTTAAAGAAGAGGATCAAGGTCAAAGATAACCTGAATGGGAAATGGATGAAGGAACTAACTCCAGGAAGGGAAAAGGGTTACTTGAAAGCTTTGGCAGTCTGGTGATTTGGGAAATTTTGAATAAGTTGTGCCACCAGCCTTACTATGTGTTGGTGTCATTTCCCCAGCTGTGCTCTGCAGTCTGCCTGTCGGAGCAGAAGAGGAAACGGTGGAATTGATTCAGGATTCGCTTTCAGTGTGGGTTCAGCAGGGTATGGAAAAGTGGAGTGAGAAAGTGAAGGTCATCGTGAGCCTTGAGTCCAGTGGAGGCTCTCAGGGATCAGAGAGCTCAACCAGGTCAAGGAGAAGTGGTACCAGGATTGAGTTGGACGTTGGAAAAAAAGTACCTAGAGTTTTCAGATTTCAAAAGCGGACTAATTCCAGGAGATTCAAGACGAGGGTGGGGTTTGGGGAGGGAGAGGAAGTGGGGAGGAGGTGAAATGGAGGTAAAGGTCATTGGAGGAGAAGTAAAAAAGGAGTTAGGAGGCTGAGCCTGTGGCATTGCCTGGGCTGTCCGTATGGACACTGAGATCACAGAGACGTGGACATGAGTTGGGATAAAGCAGAACCTGGAAGGCGGTCCACGGTGTTCCGGGAAGTGAAGCCTCAGGGGTGTCCAGATCACTGGTCTGTAACTAACACCAGTCAGCATGACCATGTGGCTAGAAAGCATGAGCCTGAAAAGAAGAGGGTCCCCCAAAGTGCCAACGATTCTACAAGTGACCACTAACCTCTAGGAATTTTAATGGGCTTTTGACTTTTCTCCCAAGCATTGTCTGGAAGTGGATTGATTAGTGATTCTGAATATGCTGCCTCTTCAATACTGAGCTCTGTATCCTAAAGGAGGACATCTCTGGTACTTCATGCCAATAAGCTTCATGCCCAACTTATCACAGATGTGTGCCAACCCACGGGGGCTGTGGTGTTTGCTACGTGACAGACCCTGGGCCACCTCTTAACCAGAGCCAGTAATCTGAGCAGTAATCACAGAATTCAGTAGTCCTCTCACACCTTTTCCCCAGGCTCCAAAGTCCAGAATCAGAGTCACAAGTAACTTCTTCAGGAGTGGAGGGTCATAGTGATAATAGTAATCATCACCACCACCACCATCATCATGAGAGTGATGTGGGTAATGGCTAGCGATGATGATGATATTCTATGGCTATTTGCAGGAATATTTACCGAGCATGAACCCAGCATCCTGCTAACCTGTTGTAGCTACGGTCGTATTAAATTCTCACAACTATTATCATCCCCATTTTACAGCTGAGAACTTAGGCTTCACGAGAACAAGTGGTCTGCCCATGATCAGAACTAGCAAGTGTCAGACCTGGAACTTGATTCTGGGTTAGTTTAGCCTCAAAGCACCAACTCTCATATAATGAATATGCTCTCTTTGGCTCTAAAAATAGTTATAAGACTGTATGTGGAATCTACTGCCTGGGTTTTTTAAGCCTGGTTGAAGGTTTAAATTTTCATAGTGAGGAAAGGGAAATAGTCCCTCCCATGATATAGAAGCAATGTCCCAAAACAATTTTCTTTTCTCCTTCAAAGTTGCAGGGCAGCAAATATTCCTAAAAGGAATTGTCATGGTAATGATATCCTTTGTCCTCTTGGCTTGTTAAAAAACTCTATTAGTAGGAATTTTCTCAGAGGTTTAGAGCCTTATAAGGCAAGTTTATCAACTGGAAGAGTCAGGGAAATTGCTTTCCAACCATGTGTTCAGTTTTTGTATATCTGCCAGTATGAGTGGTGGGACAGAGCTGGGTCGTCTTGAGTCTGGCTCCAATCAGATACCTTGGGATTAGAAGGTGAGGATGTTCAGCCAGTAGCGGGATGCTGGTGGCACATGCAGAAGGGCATAAAAATGATCAGATTCTGAGAAAAAGAAGATCTAGGTGGGAAAGAGAGAATGGCCCCAGAGATAAAGGCAAAGGAAATAAGTTAAAAATAAATTGAGGCCAATGATAAACCAAAGGGCTCCTTGAAGGAACAAAGTTGAACCGAGAACTCTATTCCTAGAGCCCAATGTCTGAACAGTTTATTTTCCCTACCTTTTAGTCCCCACGTGCCTTTCTCAGCTGAGATCCAGTGCCAAAGGACATCTCAAAATACCCACAGCCAAAACTACTCAGCATATCTCGCCACGCAGAGAGAGAGCTCTGCAAAAGCCTTTGTCCTGAACTGTTTATGGATTTTCCATAGTCTGGGCGAGACCTTGGATATATGCCACCTACCAACTGGCAGCCGCCTTCCAGCCTGGGGGCAGACCTTGTCCTCGAGGCTGGGGAGTCTTCACTGGGTTTGTTGTGACTTTCCCCTGTTTTGCACATTCATCCTGAAACCTCCCAGACTTTTCTTAATGAAGATTTTAGTTAGGAGAAATTGCATTAGTGGGCTCATGTATTTCTGTCATTCCTTCCCAATTATGTTAGTGGTAAGTGAAGGTAGTACAGTAAACTCCTGTATTTGTTATGGGCTGTGCCTGGGAGTCATAATGGACAATAAAATAATAAGTAATGGGCAGGACGACAGCTCTTAAAACCAGGTCGGAAAACCCCTCCAGCGCCAGATAGGAAAATGGCTCCTGCAGTTACCAGGAAATCTAGTGAATTCAGCTGGCATTCACAGGGCTCCTGTTAGGTACCAGCACTCAAGCCTGATACCTAACATTTAAACTTGAGAGCATTGTGCTGTGTATTAATCTCAGCCAACATTCACAACATCTCAAGGTAGATATGGTTATAATCAGTTTGCAGATGAGGGCACTGCTGCTGAGAGATGTTTAAATAAATTGCCCAAGGCCACACAATTAATAACCGACAAAACTGAGGTCCTCAGTCTTTTGATTGTGTGTTCTTTGTTCTTTCCACACTCCACCTCAGCTGCCAAGAAGCAGATCCTGTGGCCAGAGTGGACCTCAGTGGGAAGGCATCAGATGGAAGCTTTCTGCCCTAAACTGGCTATCTGAATTAATGGAACAGTGGGTGGTGGGGGGTAAATGAGGGAATTATTCAGTAGTTTGGTTGAACAAGTTTTCAATGTGTAAACAAGTCTTACATAAGTCATGAAAAATGGGATGGAGAGAAATGAGAGAAGAGAGTAACAGATAAAAATATTTTCTTTATCAAGCCTTGGGGGAAAACACTCTTTCCTCAAACACCCAACATGGTATTTCTCTCTCTCTCTCTTTTTTTTTTTATTACTAAGACAAGTGACCCTTTTTTTACCCAAACCCAAATTCGGATGCCTTCAAAGAGATGTTTGGAGAATGAAGCATTGCATTGACAACCACCTTTTCTAAAAAGCTCAAAGGAGCACCCTTATATTCAGCCAAGTGGCCCTGAAGAGGAAAGGTATGTAAACGCAGGCTGGGGGCCCCTGGCCCATGCTTGAATGACCAGGTGTAGAATAAGGACCCTTTGCCTGGAAGACTGAACATCCATCTCAGAAACATCTTTGAAGCTGAGCTTTATAATGGAAACGCTGACACAACCTGCTCTCAGCAGCCACGATATTAAACAGGCATGGAGCCAGCAGAAGTGGCTTGGAGCCAGGGAGGAGAGATTAGCATCACAAGTAAGAGATTTTAGGCTCTGAGCCAGGAGAGGTTTTCTTTTCTTTTCTTTTCATTAAAAAAAAGAAAGAGAGAAAGAACCAAAAAAAAAAAAGGAAAGGTGCAAGAGAACTTATTTAGCAACCCTTTTTCAGGTGGTTCTCCTGCGATACACAGATGAGCATAGAAACAAACTGCTGTCTGTCTGAAAATTCGGCAGTTGCTTGACCTTAAAATGGTCTTGGCAGAAACCCTTGCAACCGGCACCCCCTCGGCTGTCCTTGGTTGGCCCCTGTGCAGAATGGGGTATGTTATCTGCATCAGGGAAATAGTGGCAAGGTCCATTTTTCACTTGGAGTTGGAGGAAGCTCCATTTGAGCAAAAATTGGGTTTGCTACCTTCTTGCCCTATGGAGCTCTAGGAAAGAAATGTGCAGGGGGTGGAAGCTTGTGGAAGCGGCTCCCCGGAACGGTGAGCGTCAGTCATAGGGCCCAGTAGGACCTCTTTCAAGACAGCTTTTTTGTCACAAGGTCCTGTGGGATGCAGCCTTTTGAGATTTCGGGAGAGGGAGCCAGCCCCGGGATTTCATGATGCCGCAGAGTCGAGGTAGCATTTTCTAAGAGAGCCATGGGACCGGCCAGCCCCATTCCAGGGCACGCACCAAGCACTGCTCAGAGCTGGACCACTGCAGACAGGTGGAGGTTTTTTGTTGCAAGTAATTCTTGAGACTGGACACCATGCCCAGTTTTCCCGTTAACAGTTTCTTCTGGCATTTTAGCTGCTTTCTCCAAAGCAGCGAAACTATTGATTGGTTGTGACTTTTTAAAAAACTTTTAACTTAAAAAAATGTCAGACCTACAGAGAAGTTGCAAGAATAACACAGCGATTCTAGATTCACCCATGGTTAACATTTTTCTACATCTGTTTTGTCTCTCTCCCTAAATATTAGCACATTATTATTTTTTCCAGAACTCTTTGAGAGTAAGTTGCAGACGTCATGACCCTTCACCCTTAAAGACTTCAGTGTGCATGTCCTAAGAACAGGGACTTCTCTTACGTAACCACAGTGCAGTGATTAAATTCTGGAAATTTAACATTGATACAATACTAGTATCTGATATGGAGTCATATTTACATTTTGCCAATTGTCTTTTATAGTGAACAACCATAAAAACCTTCATGATTTGTGTTTTCATCCAGGCACATATGTTACATTTAGTTGTTACTTTCTTTGGACTTCTTTAATCTGGAGCAATTTCTCAACTTTTCTGTCTTTCGTGACACTGACATCTTGAAAAGCACAGGCCATTTTGGGGGATGTCCCTTTTTCTTGTGATTTCCTAACTGTGTTCTCATGATTAGATTCAGACTCGCATCTTTGGTAGAAATTCTATAGAAGTGACACTGGGTCTTGGTGGACTTTCAAAATGTCCTTCCCCAACATGAGTGGCTTCCCTGTGTTTTATTTTCTGGCCTTTGAGAAGACTGTGGCCTCCTTTGGTTTTCCCAGCTGTGTTTATCACAGAGCTGGAGTTGGGGGCCCAGTGTGAGGGCCCTGTGTGGGCTGAGGGTTCAGGCTGACGTGTTCTAGGACTGAAGAAGGAATAGTGGCTCCCTGATCTGAAGTCCCCCTGGGAGAGAGCACAGGGAAAATCCCGAAGCAGGAGTGGCAGGACTTCTAAGGTGGCCTCTAACTTCTGCAGACTGCTGATGGAGCCCTAACAGACTCACTTAGAGCAGAAGTGGGTCTGATGGGATTTGAGGGGAAAGAGGCCAAATTCCCTCCGTCCATTTACCTTTTGTACCCAAGTTGCTGAGCTAGAGAATTCCATTTGGATGGTTTTCCTCCTAAATATCACGTCCATCCTGTCTTCTTCTTTTCAACTGCTTATCTCTTTTCTAGAACCATCTCTCACTAAACCCATCTCCCACAAAGCTGCCTGAGGGGATCCATTTAGACCCCAAATTTGATTATTTCACAGTGGCTTCCATTGCCAGGGTGGAATTCCATCTGACCACTACTTCCCTCTACAGTTTCTTGATTTCATACTCGCTGCCTCTTATATTCCCCAAATACCACATGTTTATAGAATCTTAAGCATCACCTGGAGGTTTATTAGAACCTCAGGCCCTACCCCAGACCCACTGAACCAGACCTGCATTTTAGCAAGTTTCCCCAGGTGTTTTATGTGCACATTAAAGTATAGGAAGTGCTATTTAGAACATGCTGGAAAGATCTTAAGTTGCCCCTCAGGCTCTTGCTGTCGTTGGTTTTGAGACATGAGTCTCTAACTATTCTTTGACCTAGGGATTCAGCGTCTAAAGTTTTGCAGTTATTTTTCCTAATTTGCAGGAAGAAGGAAATTTCACGGATGGGATTTTTCTCAATTTTTCTTTTTCCTCGCACAATTTTTTTTCTAAACTTTGACATCTGTTACTACTTGTTGGCTAACAAGATGTCATCTGCTGGCAGTCAACAAAATGAACCAACTACCGGCAAACAAATGCTAATGTTAAAACTCAAACTTGGGGGCTTCCCTGGTGGTGCAGTGGTTGAGAGTCCGCCTGCCGATGCAGGGGACACGGGTTCGTGCCCCGGTCTGGGAGGATCCCACATGCTGTGGAGCGGCTGGGCCTGTGAGCCATGGCCACTGAGCCTGCGCGTCTGGAGCCTGTGCTCCGCAATGGGAGAGGCCACAACAGTGAGAGACCCACGTACCGCAAAAAAAAAAAACAAAAAAAACCTCAAAGTTGGTGGTATTTAGTGCAATAGTTCAGTTCCCAAACAGCAAAATATAAGAAAACAAATTAACTGTTGAGCTTTGATTGTATATGAGACATTAAAAGATTGAAGAACGCACAGATGAATGAGATACATTTGTTACAGCCTTTTGCCCACTACCTTGGGGACCACATGGGCTCAGAGTGTTGGGGCACTTAATGGGACCCAAGCAGTGGCCATCCTCTTACTAGAGCCCTTGGGGTGCTACCAGTCCTGATTTGCAGAATTCAGTGAAATAAAAGACTTTTGCTGTCACCTGTCAAGTTTATTTCATCTTCCATGTCCAGACAGCCATCCAAACCAGAACATTTCCTCTGGATCCCCCAGTTTGATAGTTTTTAAAACAAAAATCACAGTGAGTGTGTTGCCACTTGCTCGATTTGGCTTTACTTGGAGAGATTTGAAAAGCCTGGAGCTGAAAGATAATTGTTCAACCTTTCCTTGAGTGTTAATGACTTATAAGCCTCTAATTTAACCAAAGGAGCAACAGCTGAGACAAACCACTTACTATAGGTAGTGTTTCCCCTGGCAAGTCCATCAGGGAGATATGCAGTGGGATTTCTGGGAGGCCAAGGATTTAACCATAACCAAATGTTACCCAAAATAATGAACTATACACATTGTTGCTTTACTAAAAGGTGATCAAGAAGGGCTTGGCACAGCTTGGCATGACCTTGAAAGATGAGTTGGTGTGAGCCAGGCAGATAGGGTGGGGAAGAGCCTTTAAGGCAAAGAGATGAGCAAGAGCCAGGGTGTGGAATGTTGAAGGGGTGAGTTGTTAGGAAGCTGCTTGTTCAGAGGGGTGAGTGGGGCATGCCTGGAGCAAGGCAGAGAGAAAGGAGGAATTCTAGGCAGTGTGAGTTGACAGGTAGAAGCAGGTATACTAATTCCATGCATTTGTGTAGCATTTTGGAGTTTGCAAAGCCCCTTCACACCTGGTTATCTCACCTGGTCCTGACTGGTCCTGCTCACTTCCGGATGATGAAATGGAGGCATGGAGGAGTTTCTAGGCTCACACAACTCATGAAACCAGGATTAGACCCAGATTTTTTTTTTTTTTTTTTTTTTTTTTTTGCGGTACGCGGGCCTCTCACTGTTGTGGCCTCTCCCGTTGCGGAGCGCAGGCTCCGGACACACAGGCTCAGTGACCATGGCTCACGGGCCCAGCCACTCCGCGGCACGTGGGATCTTCCCGGACCGGGGCACAAACCCCTGTCCCCTGCATCGGCAGGCAGACTCTCAACCACTGCACCACCAGGGAAGCCCTAGACCCAGATATTTTGACTCCTAGGCCCATTCCACCATAAGCTATGTTCCAGGGGCAGTGAAGAAACCATGCTAGCATATTGGGAAGAAAACTCACGGATGGGTGTATATAGGTGCATGGATGGATGGGTGGATGGATAGATGGATGGATACGTGATGGAAACCAGAATCTCAAGAGAAAGGGTATTAAGGATTCTGCAGTTGTCCAGGTGAGATAGAGAATAGAAGGTCTGTCAGGGAGATGGAATGGTGAGATATGGAGGCAGACATAGAGGGATTCATAGGACTTACTGCCTGCCCCGATGTAAGAATACAAAAGGAAGAAGAGCCTAGGGTGACGCCCAAGTTTCTACCTTGGACCACAAGAGGAAGGGTAGGCTCAAACCTTGGAGCCAAAGGGGTAGCGATGAAGATGATGAATGTAATTTTGAATACATTGATTTTTAAAATTTTTAATTTCATTGGAATACAGTTGATTTACAATGTTGTGTTAGTTTCAGGTGTACAGCAAAGTGATTCAGTTATACATATACATATATCCATTCTTTTTAAGATTCTTTTCTGATATAGGTTATCCCAGAATATTGAGTAGAGTTCCCTGTGCTATACAGTAGGTCCTTGTTGGTTACCAATATTATATATAGTAGTGTGTGTATGTTCATCCCAAGCTCCTGATTTATCCCCCCCCCCCAACGTTTTCCCTTTGGTAACCATAAGTTTTTAACCAGGTCCAAATAAAGTGGGCTTTACCTGCCATTAACCAAAATTCCAGAAACAGAAACCTAGGTGAAATAAAAAGGTGTTTATTGGATATTTGTTAACACTGTGGCCTGGGAGACACAGATTCAAAGAAGCATTTGAATTGTGTTCCACTGGACTACAAAATGGGGGAGGCTTATGAAGGCAAAAACACACAAGGCTACGGTCAGCTACATGAATTGTTTCTCAAGAATTATAATTGGAGCTGGCAAGGACTAAGGGTGTTTGTTAAGTAAGGATTGGTTGGGGTCTGAAATGGTTGCATGGGGACAAAGGGAGACCTTGAGACCATAAGGTTGCAGCTGGCAGGTGGTGTTTTGAATATGGCTGGAGGTGTCCTTGGGTCAGGTACAGTTCAAAGAAAGTTCAAGTTCTCAGGGTGCAGAGACGTGTCTGAGACCAGATTCTCAATGGCCACCCGACTCATTTTTGTGCACCTGAACTGTGATTACTCCATTTTCATTTCCATTTGTCATCACTGCTTTATGTCATCGTGTCCTCGCTGCTACCGGATGAGGGAGGAACTAATACTGCTCTTTACAGATGAGGAAAAGTGAGGTCTACTTGTCCTCAGTAGCAACCCCAGGTCACCCAGCCGAGCAGCAGAGCCCAGGTCTGCTGACTCTGCAGTCTGGGCTCATCACCACTGCACTATATTTCCCCTCTCTACAATTTTCGGACTCTGTTTTACATAATAAAGAAGTAAACAGAAACGGGGGCCTAATTACACCATGACCTTGGGTAGCACTCAGGAAGCAGCCCCCTCCCATCTGCTGGCCCATGTCTGTCTTACCCACGCCTGGAGAGCTCCTTCTGGAGCCTTCCGGTCGCCTGCCTGGGGCAGGTCTATGGAGCTCAGCCAGAAGCCTTGCCTAGTTCCCCGACTTTGCCTTGGGAGGTATTTAGAACCAGTCCACACAAAAGGAAAAACCAAACAAAACACAACCTACCAGGAAAATGTAACCATTTGTTCCTTGATTTTGTTTTTTCTGACAGTAGATGCAATCTATCACGAATCCTAAGTGGGTTTGGGCCGGTGTCCATTCCATTGTGTTGCCCAGAGAGGCACACCAGGAATGAGCTAGAAGGAGACACAAGGCCCTGAAGCACCTCAGGCCGCTTGTTTGGTGAACTAGAGGAGGAACCTCTGTGGCCTCTGGAGAGTAAGGCTACTGGCAGCCTTCTTCCAGGACTCTCCGCGTTGTTTTTTGACTTCCCAGTGTGGCCGCCCCACCAGGCACAGGCCTCAGCAAGCCACCTACGTCATCATTTTAGTCCCTTCCCTTAAGGCTGAGTCAGTAGCTTCTCAGGGAAAAGAAAAGGACAGGTGTCAGGCACATTACCTCTTGTGCAAAGGATTCATTGTTTGGACTCAAAAAACTTTTCGAGAAGGACAGAATCAACGTCGCCTTGACGTAGCAAACCTCACACACTGAGGCTATTGAGGGCTGGCCCGTCGCAAGCCCATGAGCATTTCCAGGTGAAATAGCCATTCGTCAACTTGCAAGAAAACCAGCAGTTCTAGTTCCCAGGGGCCACCTTGTGAATTGAAATCAGAAGGAACAAGGAGAAATTGAAACTATTTTAAGCTCGGCTTCTGAGACTTACTTTAGGAAGAATTACTGATCATACTGCAGGGAAACTATACACATTCTTGGGTGTAAGGAGCCAGCATGCACATGTACCCATGTGACATGTTGGCTTGATCTCATGACACAGCCCATGGGTCCAAAGGGGGCTGCAGCCACAGGAAGAATTTGAATCGAGGCTGTTCTGTGCTGAAATCAGACCAAGCTTATGAAAAGAGCCTTGTTACAGCTGCCCTGGGAACCGTAACTTAGAAGCATTTTTGTGCCATTAAAGCCTTTTCAGTAAATGAATTGAGTCATAGCATTTGTGACCCTACTGGGTTGTTTTAATGTACTTTTCTGTTCCTTTCTTAATTAGTTACCATGATCAGAGCACCTTACAAGAACACTGTTTGGCCAGTCCGAATCTTTTTCTCCTCAGTCACCATGTCACTTTGATTACCCAAATGAACCAGGGTTCACCTTTGTTTTCCTGCATGGGACTTCAGGTCACAGCACGAAATGGTTGTCAACCCTCCACTGTTTTTGCCAGCGCTCTTTCTAGACACAAATCCGGGAATTGAAAGAAGTATTCTTTCCCTCACAGGGAGCACACTGTGAATTCATATCTACTGTGCTATGTATGCCCTTTGACCCTTAGGTCTCCTCCCTGCCCCTTCCCCAGGCATCCTTTCCTCTTATATCTCTCTGTGTTCTCAGCCCCAGGTATGTTTATCAGCAGCTTTTTATTTTAAACTTCACTGATGAGCAGTGCCCTGCGTTATTCCTGTCCTTCTGTCTCTACTGTTATCATCAGGTTCCTGCCTGTTTTTGAATTTTCTGCAAGCTTTAAGGTGGGTGGAGAAAGGAAAAGGACAAATCTCCAACACTGGCTGATGTTAAAGAAAAAGTTGTTCGTGACACTTGGTGAAGACAGGCTGACTTCAGGGTGCTGGCATGGTTGGGTTCTGAGTTGCAGACTGCCAACTTCTCCCTGTGTCCTCACATGGTAGAAGGGTCTAGGGAGCTCTATGGGGTCTTTTTTTGGGGGAGGGGTCTTTTTTATAGGGTACTAATCCCACTCTTGAGGGCTCCACCCTCATGACCTAATCACCTTCCAAAGGCCCCATCTCCTAATACTGTTGCACTGGGCATTTGTTTTCAACATACGAATTGGGGGGCCAGGGGCAGGGGATACAAACATTCAGTCCATAGCAATCCTTAACTAATTATATATGCAAAGGCCCTATTTCCAAATAAGGTCATATTCTGAGGTTCCCGGTGGGCATGAATTTGGGGGAGGCACTAGTCAATTCACTATGGGAGTATTGATTTCTCTTCTCATAAAGAAGAATCAACATAATGCCCTATAACCCAGCCATCCCACTCCTGGGTATGAACCCTAAAGAAGTGAAAATTTGTGTACACACAAATGCTTTTAGCAGCTCTCTTCATAATTGCCCCAGACTTTAATGGGGGAATAAACAAATTGCTGTACATTCATACAATGGAATACTACTTAGTAAGCGAAAGGAATGAGCTTCGATTTGCACAACCACAGGATAAATCTCAAAGGCATGGTCCTGAGTGAAAAGAGCCAGTCTCAAAGTGTTAAAATCTATATGATTCCATTTGTAAGACGTTCTTGAAAAGACAAAAACGGTAGGAATGGAGGACGCATGAGTGGTTGCCAGGGGTTGGGGTGTGGGGAAATTGTGATGATAAATTAGTTTCTTGGGGTGGTGAAACTGCTCTGAATCTTAATTGTAGTTGTGGTTGCAAGAATCTATACATGTGTTAAAATTCATAGAACTGTATACTCCCCCCAAAATCAATTTTAAAAAAGATTGTTTCTGGGGCAGGGAGTCCAAAATAAAAAACAAGGGTCAACACCTTACTAAAGGTGCTGAGTTATTTTATTTTTTGTGAATGATGAGATGGCACTAGCTTTCGTGTAAAGTTAATTTTTTTTTAACTTATTTTTTTGTCTGCATTGGGTCTTCGTTGCTGCATGCGGGCTTTCTCTAGTTGCAGTGAGCAGGGGGCTCCTTTTCATTGCGGTGCGCGGGCTTCTCATTGCAGTGGCTTCTCTTGTTGCGGAGCACGGGCTCTAGGCACGCAGGCTCAGCAGTTGTAGCTTGCGGGCTCCAGAGTGCAGGCTCAGTAGTTGTGGCACACGGGCTTAGGTGCTCCGTGGCGTGTGAGATCTTCCCAGACCAGGGCTTGAACCCGTGTCCCCTGCATTGGCAGGTGGGTTCTTAACCACTGCACCACCAGGGAAGCCCCTAAAGTTAACTTCTAAACTTTTGTCTCTCCTCATAGAAAACAAACTTATGGTTACCAAAGGGGAAGGGGAGAGAGGGATAAATTATAAGTTTGGGATTAACATATACATACTACTATATATAAAATAATCAACAAGGACCTACTATATAGCACAGGGAACTGTATTCACTATCTTATAATAACCTATAATAGAAAAGAATCTGAGAAAGAATTTATATATGTAATTCCTCCTTGCTGAATTTGGACTGGAGTACTTCTTGTCTGATACATACCTTTTAGTACTTATTACTTTATTTTATTTTTTATTTTTATTATTATTTTTGTGTGTGTGTGTGGTACGCGGGCCTCTCACTGTTGTGGCCTCTCCTGTTGCAGACGCGCAGGCTCAGCGGCCATGGCTCACGGGCCCAGCCGCTCCGCGGCATGCGGGATCCTCCCAGACCGGGGCACGAACCCGCATCCCCTGCATCAGCAGGCGGACTCTCAACCACTGCGCCACCAGGGAAGCCCTAGTACTTATTACTTTAGTAACAGATTATATCTTATAAGGTGCCGTTAATTAAATCTTGCATTGAATCGAGTCTTCTACAAAATCATAAGGCCCCTTGAAAATGGAGCTTATCTCACACATTTAAGAGGCACAGTGTTGACCACATAGCAGATGCTTAATCAGTATTTGCTGATTTATTGATTGCTGTAAGCCTAGTGTCTTCTCTTCAGAGCACTGTCGTTGAGTAGGTCCACCTTCAGAACAAATAAGTTACCCAACTCCATTCTGCGGATGAGGGTGGGAAAGAAGCAGAAATGTTTTTCAAGAGACCAAAGAAGACCATCCTTTTTTATCTCTATCATAATGGTGATGGAGAAGACAAGTCGCATATTCTTGGATTGGATCATATAGCTTACATATTTGTGAAACAGTCACCATTGTATTGTGTAGGCGTGAAAACGTTCTCGGTGGGAATACCAGTAGAGATGGGGTAATTAAATGATGGTTGTCTTTGTCAATAACTTGGACTATTTTTTTTCCCAGCCATAAGTGTTTTTCAGGCTCTCCTACCAGGTATGGTACTGTTAGAGAATAATCAATAGAACCATGAACCGACTCTAGCCCCATATGCCAAATGTATGAACCAGGGACCCGTATCCCCTGCCCTGCACCAAATCAGTTGTCCACTTTGCAAATCCAGAGCGCTGAAATGAAAGCATTGTTAAAACAATAATTCTGCTTCCAGTGTTCCTTCTTGCTGAACCTATTCTTTGTTAGTCAGTTGCCTCCCCCTGAAACGTCCCAAGTACAGCGAAAAAAAGTTAGAGCAGAACAGCAGCTTAGCTGGGATTCTTTGTCCCCTTAATCATATGTGAAGCATAAAATGAGACGACTAATAGACTTTTCTCAAAATCCCTACTAATCAGCCACCTCTACCTTGCATCCTTGGTAGTTTGGACAGATGGCAGGAAGATAAAATCCACACAGCTACTAAGCTTGGATCTTCCTCCCCCCCCACCATTTTTTTTTTTAATAATAGAGTTTATTTTTTAGAGCAGTTTTGAGTTTATGGAAAAATCGCGCAGAAAGTACAGACAGTTCCCATCTAAACTTGGATCTTAAACCACAAACTTACTGTTATAGAGAAAGGGGTTGCAGAAGCCATGATTCCCAGGATTGTGGATTTCTGAAAAGCCGCTGTACACAGTGCTCTCCCTGGCTGGGCTATCACAAAATCCAGAAACGTCTAAAAGCAAAACGAGAGATTAAATAAAATCTAGAAAGGCACCCCTGTTCAAGGAAGAAATCTAGTGCGTCATTAAAACACATTCCATATTTATCAATGTACCTTTCCCTTCTGAGTTACAACCACATGACTCAGCATCTGTCTGTATTAAATATGGGGCATGTCCCCTTCTCCATCCCACCCACGCCCATGTTTACCCTCCTGGGAAAATCTTTTTTAAGAATGGAGTTATTAATGGCTACATAATAGTTCATCGAATGGATTTATCATAATTTCCTTGGCCATTCTCCCATACTGGGATATTTTGACTGTTTGCTTTTTTTTTTTTTTTCCCCTCTCTCTCTGCTTTTTCTTGCTGTTACATTAATGTTACAGTGAAGATCTTTGTACATAAAGCTTTTCGTTTATTTAATATTCTTAAGATGAATTCTCAAAGCTTAAATTTACCAGGTCAAAGTATATGGAGATTTTAAAGATGCTTGATACTTAATGTTCATAATACTTTACAAAAAAGGGAAAATTACTCCCTTTTCATTTTGGAATCTTTAAGATAGTTTTTACTCAGGAGATTTGCCTTCTCATTATAATATTGCTTAGTTCGTATTAAAAGGAGTTTGTTTATTGAGTGTTCATTGTGTAGTTGGGGGGTGGAGTTCAGAAGAGTCAACCAGATTGGCACTGAAATCCATTACAGATGATGCGTGGGTGGGTATGTCTCTGATAAATAACCACAGATGGGAACATTATTATAAGGGATATAGGGGAAGTACCATATTTGACTCCCAAACCCAACTCCCATCTCAAAAAGGGACAAATTCCGCCCAAGAAGCTCCCAAGAGCATGAAGGTACACAGCACCTGTGTCAGGTGAGATCCTGGTGGAGCTTTGGCTTAATGTATCAACATTAAGATGTGTCTCATCCTAAACTATCTCAGCAGATCTCATTCCACCTCAAAGAGCTGGTGGTTGGACCAGAGTTCCGGCAGCCGCTGCCGCTGCGGCTGCCACTGGGGAAGCCCCAATGAATAGTTAATCTTGCTGTTTTCCTTTGGGGCCTGGCTAAGCCTCTGTTTGTAATAGTGTTGGCTTAATTCTGGATCATGCCCTAAACTAAGGATGAAGATGAGGCTGTTTTACCCCCGCTGTGGCCTCTGATTACGCTACGTCGTGACCACTGCCACTTCCTGTTTCCCTGCTGCAGCCCCTCTGTGCACCACCCACGTCAGCTGCATGTGGGTGAAGGGGCAAAGAACAGGATGTAGGAGCCTAACATGACCCGCAAGTCACTCACCATCACCGACATTTTAACTGGAAAGAATTCTAGTGGTCATGTGGGTCACTTGATCTCAGCCACACTGGGGCCATAGATCTCCCTGATAATCAGATGAAAGTGGTCAAACCCTCTCTCCGGAAAGAAAGCATCTCCTCAAACAATTCCAGGATATTTCACAGCTCCCTGCTACCCATCCATCTAGATGACGCCTTTTATTCTGCAGATAAGGATATGGAGACCCAAAAGAGGTGCTGGGTCCTGCCCAAGGTTACACAGAGGTGATAACTGAATTCAAACTCAGCTGTCCTGATTCCCATTGTGGGATCCATCAGCCAATACTATGAGGTTTCCACTGTATGTTGAGCCCTATATTGGGAATTATAGAAAGTTAGGGTGCTTACCAGCAAAGAAATAGAACTTGGGTTCATGAAAGGAATCTGAGATCAATCAGTAAGCAATATTCGTGCCATAGGTTCTTCTTTGGAAAGTAGAAGCTGATGTCTTCCGGTAATTCAGCAGTCATGTGTTGAGCACCTACGAGCATCTCCTAAAGGCTCTTAATCATTGGGAGATTTATTATTTATTGGAAATTAAGACTCTTTGTCATCTCAAGCCTGAAGAAGATGTTGAGGTCCTCAAACTGATTTTTTTGTAGCTTTTTTTTTCAGGTCCTCACCCTGAAACGTTGACTGTGAAGGTGTTTGGTATTTCATGGACTTGGATGCAAGAATTAAGTGTCATATTGAAGAAGGAGTCCAGAGTTGGAACTGAAAGCTACCTAAGTAGATTCTACTGCAGCCTTAGCAGAAAAGCTCCAAGTCGTTGGGGAGTTCCCAATAATAGCTACTCAGGACATACACTTTTCGGTAGCAGGAAGAGAACCAGAGTCCAGTTTCATCTTTCTGGAAAGAAATAGGAAGTACTCTTGATTGATATTTATCTTCTCGGTTGGGTGCCAAGAGGCAGCCTTTTATCCCTGGAGGAGTCTGGTTGTGAAGCCTGGAGACTTGCCCTGAATCTGAGCTTCTCTACCGACGGGCTGAGTGACTGCAGGCAGCTCTTTTACTTCTCTGAGCCTTGGTTTTCTCATTTGAAAACTGGAAATAATAATACTATCCTGACCTTGTAGTTGTTGAGTCAACATAAATGACTCCTCTCCGTAGCTTGACAGTCTATTCTTTCTTTTGTAGCAAATATTTTCTTCCATCTTGTATTTTGGGGAGTAGCTTCCCAGTCTGTCTCTCCCACTAGATAGTAACTCATTAAGGGCAGGAACTCAGCCTTTCTTTTTTTTACAATGTTTCTTCTAGCAATGTCAGATTCTGAGACACTTCAATTAATTTTGGCTTTAGATTGAGTTTCTCTCCAACACTCCACTCTCTATGTGGTGTGTCTACATTTTTCAGTGTATCCAGTGACAATGTATGCCATAAATTATTGGCTTTGGGGCCCGAAACTCAGAGTAGAAAGGTAAAGCAGTATAATGGAGAGAGTACATGAAGGAGATATGGATTTGATTTGATTTTCCATGGCTGATTTGCTCTGTGACATTGGGCAAACTGTGTAACCTCCATGGGCCTTCATCTGTGTCACCATTCCTGCCTATCTGTGAAGGTGTCATGGCTGCCATATTACATCTGAGATATTTTCTGGTGCAAAGTGGTGGGTTTGGTGGTAAGAGAACTCAGCCCTTCTTATCTTTGCAGCCCCCAAAGCCAAGGGCGCCATTTTGTATGCAGTGGAGGTATTAGTTGGGGCCCAATTGGGAGGCATAAACCACACAATAATTTGAACAGGAAGAGTATATAAGTAATATAAGGAATTATTAAATTTTGATTGGAGTAACCATAAAGATGTAAAGAGAAGTCAAAGGCTAAGGGAGTAGACGCAAGCAAGAACAAACTTGAAAGGGGTCCACCTCCATGGCTGGAGTTCAGACCTCCTTGCAGGAGTTGTGGTTGTAGCCCACTGGATGGCAGAGAAGTTTGCTGGGTTTCCTGGACCAGAGCTTGTCCACAGTTGCTGGGCAGCAGAAAACAGCCCTCTGGGTTCAGGTGAGATGAGACTGGTGGGCAGGTACATAGGGTCAGGGCACCACTGGAAGTGCGAGGCCTGGCACACATGGTGCCTAAATCAGGAGGGCCATGTTGAAGGCCAGGACTCCGAGGTCACCAGGCAACTGTGTACTCTGGGCATGCGGCTGGGACAGAGCAGCACCGCATGTCCCCCGTCCTCCCCCCCCACCCCCACCCCAACAGATTCTGCAGCAGGAATAAGATTCAAACCGGGAAGAGAAGCACCCTTCTTCCTGCAGGGTCCCTCTAATAAATGGCTTAGTGTCCTACTCGCTGTCAAGGAGAAGTGCTTACAGGGTCCAGTCTGTTATCTCAGAGCAGAGACTTAAGGGTGAACTTGGAGCAGAAGGGCAATTATGTAATAATGTGATAATGGGTGATCCAAAAGTATTTGAATTAAATTAGGAAAAGCCACCTAATCTGTCAATAACTCCCTTAACCCCTGTTCATTTTCCCTTCTTTCAGTCCCATAAATTTTACCACCAATAAATGTCAAAGCTCTCTAACTTCTCTTGTAATTTACTCTCTAGCAGCTCATTTGCCTCTGGGGTGTTCCCTTCTGTTTTGTTTTCTTAATGAGGCACATGTCTTCTCTTGCACACACTTTAAAAGAGATTCATGCGAAGAGAGAGAAACACACAAACACCCTGAGACCCAGTGTTTCGTTTCACAACTTATTTCTCCACTCAACCTTGAACTTACTTTCCTTCCGTCTCTCCATTCCATTTCAAAGCAATCAACCTGTCCCTCCCAAACACATTGAGAGTGTCCCCAAGCTCTTGACTTCAACTGGCCATGGAAGGAGTCAGAGCTGATCCAGGAACCAGTCTTTCTCTGCCTTTATGGAAAATGCAGTGGCCTCCTCAAGTCAGACTGGGGAGTTAATCTTGAATAAATCTGAAGAGTCCAGTGTCTAATCATTATAGAAGAAAATTGGTGACAGAGCAAACAGCAGACTGGGCAGATAATAATCAGCACAGGTATTATTCAGAAAGCATTTGGAAAGGACTAGGAGTTTCAACTTGTAAAGAGCCCTCCAGATGCTCTCCTGTGGGAGAGTGTGTTATTAATAGGCTCCAAATTTGTGTCAAGACAATGTTCTTCGGCGTCAACCACTCTGTTCTTTCAAAATATTTCATTCTCTTCTAGAGAGTCAGATTTAACTAGTGTTAGTGGATGATTCCCTTGTAGGAATTAGCTAAACAGTGAGATAGGGATACAATTAAGACTTTCTCCAAGGATCAAGTGATTTGCAAACTTAATCTGTTTACTGTCCTTCAGAAGTGTATCCCTTTAGATCAGAAAAAGTGGCAATGGGAAATAGTAGAGGAACTTAATCTTTCCACTAGAGTGTACATCTATATATGTGGCTGTCTGAATTTCTTTTTTTTTTTTTTGCGGTACGCGGGCCTCTCACTGTTGTGGCCTCTCCCGTTGCGGAGCACAGGCTCCGGACGCGCAGGCTCAGCGGCCATGGCTCACGGGCCCAGCCGCTCCACGGCATGTGGGATCTTCCTGGACCGGGGCACAAACCCGCGTCCCCTGCATCAGCAGGCAGACTCTCAACCACTGCGCCACCGGGGAAACACTGTCTTACACATTTCTTTGCAAGTGTTGGACATTCTGGGCCAGTGGAATCAAGCGTAGCTTGGCAGGAAGCCATCTCAGTACTTTTTCAAGCTCCACCTTCTTACCACTGTGTGTACCAAGGAAATCATGCTCTTAAATGATCAAGAATAAGACAGTGGGTAATGGGATTATGGACAATCTTTATTTTCTTCTTTTTTGTTTATCTGTATTTTTTTCAATGAGTGTGTGTTATTTCTGATATTAAATATATGTAAACATTGTAATGAAAAAAAAAAACCCCACATTTTTCTTCTCTAAATCTCAGGCTGTATTACTGCTTTTTGTCTCCTATCTACCCAGAACCTTTTTAGCCTCTTCCCTCCCCCTGTTTAGATTAACTGCCAAAAATCAGCAGACTTCCTTTTTGGAAGAAACTTTTGGAAGAGATTTATTTCTTCACTCTTGAACTACTAAAAACAGCCTGTTTTTCTTCTTCCCCTAACCAAGTGGTGATTGATGCTACACCTGCCTCTGATGTGACAAAATGTAAGCGATGAATAAAAACTTTTCGTGATTCTTGCACATTCGGGGGCAGCGTAGAGCTCTCCCCGGGGGCACTGAGCCATGTGAAGATGCTCTGTAGGGAGTTATTCCGCCTCAGGCACCATTGGGCCAACTTGCAGGCACCTTGAGGATCTCACCCACTATCACTAACCTTTGATATTGTTGCTGTGCTCTTTCAGATTTTTGACAGTGAAGCCAAAGATCTGGAGAGAGAAGTGTGCTTTATCGATATTGCCTGCGATGAAATTCCAGAACGTTACTACAAAGAATCTGAGGTGAGCAATAGATGGGGTGACATGTGGAAGAGAGTCATTCAATCATTCATTCAACAAACATTTATTAAGTCCACACTGACCTGGGACACTTCCATCTGTCTTTGTGTTGATTCAATTTGCTTTCACATCTTGCTGGACTCTTTACTGCGGGTCTCAAAATGAAGTCCCTACTGCTTGGGGCCCGTGGTTAACCCCGGCTGCCACTCAATTTCAATGTAGTCTCCTATCTCCCCAGCTCTGCCATCAATCTGGGCAGCAAAATACTCACAAGGCTGAACCACCCGACGATAACTGGCCTATAAAATGCAGCAGCCACCTCTGGCTTCCTGTTTGGCCAGGCCTGGGCCCAGCCTGTCTCCCCCGCTCTGCAGGAGCTGTGTTTTATTTGTACCTTTGGGGTCTAACACAAAGAAAATGCTCCATCAATCCTCCCTGAGTGCATATTGAAACTTGGACAGCTCATCTCTGCACAGAACCTTTCTCTCAAAACCAGAAGTGCCTTCATGCAGCCCTCTCCTTTTTTCATCTTGACTAAGAGTAAATTTAAGAGAATATGTGTCTGTATGACTCCCACCTACCAGAATCCATTGTGTGCCTCAGTGCAAACTTGCTATTTTACTGTTAGTGCAAGTCCCCATTTGTATCCTGTTAGTAGTTTATTAATGGCTGCTGACGGAACTTGGGTGACCCCCTTGGAAATAACGTCCCAGCCCTGCAACGACAACAGATGCTGGGCTATTTTTGTTGTTTAGCAACATTCAGCCAATCACAATATGTTTGGAGTTGGGGCCCCAGTCTCGTCCTTGAGCTGTAACACATGGACCTTGAAACTCTTCCCTCAGCTTGGTTAAGGCTGATTTAAGACATAATAAATAAACCCGGTAAAAATGAATTCTACCGTGACACACACTGGGCTCCCAATGTGGTTCAGATTTTTTTTGCTTCCACCTTTTGGGATTCGTTTGGATATCAGAGTCTAACCCAATGTTAGCAAATGCTTAGCTGCTTAATTGCAGGCATGGGCTCTGCAGCTGCTGTCTCTTTAAAGTCGGGGAAAGGCTGATGTGAATTACTCTTGGTGGGACTCAAGGATGAGCTTTTGAACGTCATCAATTTACATTACACTCTGCAGCCAACCACACTTGTGAATTTTCAGAAGAACAAAATGAAATGCTCTCTGTATAACTGTGGACCTGCTCAAGGGGAGAAGCTTGGCCTCCCCTTGTCTTAGAGGAGGTACTTCTGTGGTTTCATCTCAAGGCCACCAATACTTATGGGGCTTCAGTGATGTGCAAAGCATCATGCAGTGCATTGGGTGAAGCTGTTGCCCCGTCGCTTCTGTGGCTCCTTGGGCCTGGGGGGCTGCTGTCTTACCCGGACGTCCTGGCCTCTTTGGTAGCTCAAGCCTTCTAGAAAGTCAGCGTTGCCAGAAAACTCTGAACTGATTTCAGCTCTTCCTCTTAGGTAGCTTTGGTGTGGTCCTGCCTGGCACTCAGGGAGTTCCCTTCTGATTCGGAGGAAAGTCTTAGGACAGATATGGAACACTAATGACAAAATCAACAAGTCTCATTTCTAGTCATCGTGTACCTGACTCATCTCCCTGTGCATTGTGCTCCCAAGAACCACCACTGGAAAGCTTTTTCTCATTGACACAGACATTCAAGGAGCATTTTTTCATGTTTCACAGTCATTCATTTTCCTGGGTCATAAAATATTCTTTTCTAGATGCAGTTTGACCAAGGAAATGAGAGGGGAATAGTCATTCATCCAATAAATACGTACTGAGTACTCACTGAGTGTCACAGACAATATTTAGACGGGGATGTGGCAATGAACAGAAGAGACACTGAGGGTCTCTTCCCCCACAACATTTCCAATCTAGCAGGGGAGCCAAACAACAAAGAAATAACTACATGAGCACATATGGAGTTAAAAGTCACAGGTGCCATAAGGAAGCTTGCAGGGAGAGACCACGATAGGGAAACTGAATTTAAGAGGATGGGATCAGGAAAGATGCTCAGGGAGAAATGGCCTGCTGGGACCCACAGGATGAAAAGAGCTGGGGGACAGTGCTCCAGGGGGAGGTGACAGCATGCATGGGAGTCCCAAGGTGTTACCTATGAGGAAACAAAAGAAGGCCAGTGTGGCTGCAGCAGCAGAAACAGAAGGAAGAATGGCACAAAGGGAGGCTGGAAAAGAGGGTGGGGCCGTGTTAAGACACTTAGATTTTATTTACATGCAGTAGGATGCCTTCGAAGAAATTAAAGCCACCCCTGCCTGTCCTGGAGTCTTACTTAATGGATGTGGAGGAAGGGGGCCCCAGAGGGCTCAGCCCTGCACACTCTGTCAAGCCCTGCTTCCCAAACAATCGCCAGCCTACATTACAGGTAGAATTTTTTCTCACTCGCCCTGGCAGTTAGACCACAGAGGAAAAGGCATACTTGGGAGCCTGCAATAAAATAATAGGAAAAGTATGTTCCGTGGGACTACCTTATGACCTAAACCCACCATCACTGGACTTCCAGAATCCACACTGCAGTATGAGCCTACCAGAAGGGAGAGAAGTGAGTGTCCTAGGCTGTTTAGGTTGTGTGTCAGTAGCCAGGGACAGAGAATAAGGGAAACAACCGATTCAGAAGGCAAACCACTTCCAAATACATTTCTCCTCTGCACACTGTAAATAATTAACATCCTCCTCCCTGCCACAAGAGTTTCCTTCTAAAATGAAATCTGACCTTGTCATTTTCTGCTTAAAAGCCTGGTCCCCTTAGCATGGTCCTCTGCCTTCTCCCCTCCAGCCCTCCCCACCTCTGTTCCTCTCAGTTTGGAAGCTTCTAGTCATTACTCTTTAGAGTTCAGCTCAAATGTGACTTGTCTTCTTTGGACTCTCCTGGGCACCCCACTCCCTACCCACTGGCAGCAAGAATTCTGGTCTGTGGCTTCTAGATCATGCTGGCTCGTGCTAGCTCACAGTTATACCCTGAGCTCCATGAAGACAAGGGTTGTCGTCTTCATCACCATTCCAGCAGCTAGGACAGAACCAGCACATAGCAGCCACTCACAAAACGGTTGTTGAATGAATGAGTGAAAGCCACGGACTTTATTTTTTCCTTCTAGCAGTGACAATTTTGGAGTGAGCGCTATCAATGAAAATGCATTTGTGGCCATTAAGCTAACAGTTATGAATCAGAGTTCCTTATATATATATATATATATTTTTTTTTTTTTCCTTTAATCTGAGGCCTACAGCTTTACGAGCTTTTTCTTCCAGTCCATCTTCGTAAGTTGACTATGTCAGCATTGTAAATAGGAACGCATTTTCTGCAGAGAAAGCTGAAATGCTGGTGGGCTCAATCTATTCTGAGACTTTGAGGCTTATGCATTCAGACCAGGGTTATCTGGGTCACCACTCAGCTCCCGTCACACACACAGACACACAGACACACACACACACACACACACACACACACCCCTCCATCCAGGCCGAAGCAGGGGATTGAAGTAATTTCTTTTCTTTTTCCATTTGTCCCTGGAAACCTCCGAACCACATGAGGCAAGAATGCCTCTCTCACTAAGGTGACCAGAGCTGGAAGTTTTCCGCTGGGTGCCCTCTGCCTGGTGGCACAAGGGCCCCCACTAAGCAGAGTTTCAGAAGGACTCCGGAGACTCAGCATCGGCTGGTAGCTCAGCCCAGCGCTCTCTTTATTCTCATTTTGTGGTGCCGTTGTTTCCCAGACACATCAGGGGCCTAAGCTGCAGCTCCCAAGAACCTCTTAATCTCAAGTTTTTCTCTCCTATCTGTGGCAGGACTCCGCAGGGCAGCACTGCATTGTTTAAAAAAAAAGAAAACAGTGTGATTTCTCGGGCCCAGAGAGCACCTCCAGGTGCACCTCCACAGGGCCCCACCAAGGCCCTGCCCCCATTAGAGTCATGAAGCTCTTTGCATCAAGTCACATCAGCACCACCCAAGCAGCAAAGACGAAGAGAAGCCAGTGTCTGAGCAGGTTGTACTTGTTATGTGGTCGATACGTGCGTTCTTTCTTCTGCCAAGGTGCCCATCCCTCTGATGCTCTGCCAGAATTTCAAGGTGAAAATCCCAACCCAGGAAGGAGGAACTTAGGCCGATCAGTTGTAGCATGCCCTCAGAGGACACGGGCAGTGAGCCCACACCTGCAAAGCTGAGTTGGCCATTTGCGATGCAGGAACAAATCTCAACACCCAGCCTCCAGGACTGGTCCAGCCTGGACAGTCTCCAAAAGTCAGGCTTAGGGAGCTCTAACTCAGAGGCCTTTGGTGTTGCCTCAGGTCCAGTGCTCTTCCTCCTGGATTCACTGCAGTCGTTTTTAGGGGTCAGCTTCCATTACAAGATCAAGAGGGACCAGAAAAAGTGGCATCTCTAGTGGCCTTCCAGGGGTCTGTCTCCGCAGCTCCCCCCCAGAGACACGAATGTGGAGTCATACGCAGTTTCTAAATGTTCAGCCTTGAGTAGAAAGGGGGAAAAAGAAAAAGGAAATGTCATTTTCTGGGGGAGGAAGTTTAGAAGTAGAGGATGTGTTGTGCTTTGTTTTTTAAAAATCTTCATTGATTTATGTAAAGCAAAGGGGAGTTTATAGACCAGCGGTTTCCAACTAAGGCCAGTTTTGCCCCCCAGGGGTCATCTGGCAA
This sequence comes from Phocoena sinus, assembly GCF_008692025.1. Lineage (NCBI taxonomy): Eukaryota > Metazoa > Chordata > Mammalia > Artiodactyla > Phocoenidae > Phocoena > Phocoena sinus. Next base: position 45,337,415 of record NC_045782.1, on the reverse strand, counting down.
CGTCTGGAGGTATTTTCGATTGTCACCACTGGCAAGGGGTTGTTTGCTATGGCATCCAGTGCGCAGAGACCAGGAGTGCTGCTAAACATCCCGTGATGCCCAGGACAGCCCCACAGCAGAGAATTACCCAGCCCGAAACGCCAACTGTGGCAAAGTCGAGAAACTCTGCTGTAGGCCAGTCCAAGGACAGGAAATGCAGGAAAACCTATTAGAAGCAAGACTCATCAATTTCTTTCGTTTGCATTTATTAAGTGCTTACTGTGTACCAGGCTCTGTGCTAGGTACTGGGGCTACAAAGGCCATAATCGTGTCTGGTCTCCACTACCCTTTGAACTGGATCCTTTCTTTTTTTTTTTTAAGAAAAAAAGGAAATTCCTCTTTCTCTTCATTTTGCAAGATGTAAAAGAGGTCTCCATTTTACCAGTGTTAAATAAAGCATAATAATTCTAATGGAGAAATTAGGGAAATTTACAACGTTTTGAACTCGGATAGCAATGAAGGAGAATGTGAGACTGTCTCAGAAGCAAGTACCCCTGAAGTGGTATGGTTGAAGGTAGGAGAGTACCAGGCAAGTTTTTAGGCAGGATTTGATTTAGAGCTTTCCCTTTGAGTTGGGTGACTAGGGGACTCTTTTGGAACTCAGCCTCCAGGCCCCCTGGATTATAGAGTTTTCCTGAACTAAGGAATCCTTACAAGCCAGTTCATTGGTCACACCCGATCTAAATATCTGCTGAATTCTCTCTTAAGGGAGAGAGAAGCGAACAAAGAGATACATCTAACTTTTCCAGTAACTGTCAAGGGTAAGAGATTAAATGCTGTTTGCTAAGTACAACAGGCCCCAGAAAGGGAACAGAGAGATGAAATGAGTAAATATTGTCATACTCAGCTGTACCCTTCAGTACAAAGTGCTTCATCCAAACCACTCTGTTCCCTCAAATTAAGAATATTTTCATGTCGGTCTATATCTTGATGGTTGAGGGTGGTCAAAATTTTCAGTTATCCAAAAAAAAAAAAATTTCAGTTATCTCCAAATGGCCAGATTTAACACAGCTGCCTCCTGCTGGGGTCCACTGTGGAGTTCAGTTTGTTGTTGTGCTGTTATTGTCATTTTTTTTTTCCCTTTTCCCTCCGTCCATCTGCTTCTTTCTGAGAATAACGCAGCTGTTTGGTGATGGGTTCCAATTTGGCGGCGCTGGGCACCTCTGGGATAATAAGAACTGTCTGCGCCCACTGGTGTGGGGCGAAGCCTCCACCACCAAAGTGCTCCCCAGTGATAGCCTCCAAAGCTGGCACAGAAAGCCTGCAAGGAGATAGTCAGTGGAAGGGTCTCCAGTAGCGGCGGCATCGCAGGGCCCTGCGCCTCTCCCTTCGCAGGGTCACCATGAGGCCAGTGCTATTAGAGAGGGAAGCACGTGGTGGCCTCTGGAAGTGGCCGGAGCAATAGATGAGAAGGAAAGCCATTGGAAGAAGCACTTTTTTTTTATTGGCTGCATTGGGTCTTCATTGCTGCACATGGGCTTTCTCTAGTTGCGGTGAGTGGGGGCTACTTTTCTTTGCGGTGCACGGGCTTCTCATTGCGGTGGCTTCTCTTTGTTGAGGAGCATGGGCTCTAGGCGCACGGGCTTCAGTAGTTGTGGCACGCAGGCTCAGTAGTTGTGGCTCGCAGGCTCAGTAGTTGTGGCTCACGGGCTCAGTAGTTGTGGTGCATGGGTTTAGTTGCTCTGCGGCATGTGAGATCTTCTCGGACCAGGGCACGAACCCATGTCCCCTGCATCAGCAGGCAGACGGACTCTCAAACACTGTGCCACCAGGGAAGCCCAGCAGGCGGATTCTTAACCACTGCACCACCAGGGAAGTCCCAAGTTGGGCATTGTTAAAGTTGGTGTTTATGGGGCTTATAATTAAACATAACGCATACGTGACATTATTTTATAAAAATGAGCTCACACAATGCAACTTTGCAACATGCATTTTCTCAATAATGATATAAGATTGCCGTCTTTCTGGGGCAGTACAGGTCTCTCTAGCAGACTTCATAATGACTGTATGATGTGCCAGTGTATGATTATGCCATTCTCCATTTGGTGGACATTTAGAGTGTTTCCATTCTTTTGCTATTATAGTACTTCAGGCAACACCCTCATGCTATATATTTTTTTGGCATAGTTTTAATATTTCTGTAGAATAAGTTCTAAAAGTGAAATCGTTGTGTCAGTGGACATGTGGGTTTAAATCTTTTTAGATATAGCCAAATTGCCCCCCACTCCAAAGCTATATTAAATGACTCTCTGATCCACACTTGTGTGGGAACACACTGAATTTTGAAGAAGTGAGATTGGAAAGGCAGTGTACTGAGTGAGAGCAAAGGTGGTGAAAAGGTAGGGAATTCCAGTGCACGTTCAAGGGTCAGTGAGTAACCGGGGCAGAAAAGAAGAGCCTCCAATGTCAAGCCAAGGAATTTGGCTTTTATTCTGCAAGTAGCTGAGAACTTTCAAAGCAGGGTCACCAGCCACCTTGCAAGGCGTCTCAATTTGTGACCACACCAGAGAAACTGACTTTCTCGGGGGGGCGGGGGGGCGGTGGTGAGGGCAGACCGCTGAACACCGAGAGGTTTAGAACCCTGTAACTCATCAACTTACTTGTCTCCTTCTTCTGCTACCTCTTTTCGTGAACAAATCACCTTCAGCCATATTGGCAGCAATAAAACTTTGTTAATGAAAAGAAACTTTTGGAAATAACAGGGCACTAAACAGTAGTCCAGTCTTCAACAACCCTGGCTGCGTCATTTTTAGACCAATAACAAATAGGTACTCTCTTTCAGTTCTCATTTCTTCCAAGTAAAAGAAAGCTGGGTCACCAAGTTTTACTGAAATACCACGCCTAGTGCTGGTGTTTAAAACCACACTGTTCTTTTGGCCTGATCACGTGGAGCTACTGCAATGTTGTGAGCAAAGCCAGTTTTTATTGGGAGTACTAGGAAAACGGTAGTGCCCAACTCCATCCTAGAGAAAGGATTTTTGTTTTTTAATTTTTCAAGGGGAAAAATAACCAACTTAAACTGCTGCAATAATTTGCATGAATGAGGTTCCCCAGAGCTCGGTACCCAGAATAGCAGTTCCAAATCTTACCAATTGGATTGGGTAGTGAAATGCCAAACCATGTCAGTCAAACAAAACTGAGGCAAATGAATTCCTAAATATCAGATCAAAACCAGAGATTCTAAGTCTCTGCCAGGAGTGGAGTTGCTGATTGTGGTGCTGGGTCATTGAGTCAATAGAAAGAGCCTTTGGGGAAATGGCCCCATGTACCAAAAGGGAGGATTCAACCAAGCAAAACATCCATTGAAGCGAGAAACAATTGGGCTTGTTGAAGAGGGATCTGTGCGAAAGATAACCTCTAGAACTCACGGATGGGGATTCCCAGCCCGTGCTTTCCTTGAGTAGATGGAGCTCAACCCTAATGTACTAAGGGGCTCAGGCTTTGGGAGACCTCCCAGGTGATCACAGCCATTGCACTTCATCAGCACCAATGATGATGCACCACCTTGAATCTCTTCCTCCGTTCAAATGAGTGGATGGATATGGAGAGATGAGATGAGATGCCATGAGATGATGTGATGAAAGGCAAAGCATTAATATGCACAGTACTGGCACACAGTTAGCATTTAATAAATGTTCCCTTCTCCCTGCTTTGACACTGGCATTGAGATCTGCAGATGTGTCGCTGGGACGGTTGCTCAGTAGAAACCAAGTGTCTTTGTTTCTTAAGATTTTTTTTTTTGATGTGGACCATTTTTTTTAAGTCTTTATTGAATTTGTTACAATATTGCTTCTGTTTTTTATGTTTTGGTTTTTTGCCCATGAGGCATGTGGGATCGTAGCTCCCCGACCAGGGATTGAACCTGCATCCCCTACATTGGAAGGCAAAGCCAGGGAAGTCCCCCAAGTGTCTTTGGAAAGTGGCTGCCATGAGTGGGGCTCTGGGAGTTTGTTTGCATATTGCTTTTTACTTGTTGGCATGAATGCAGAAGAGAAGCACAGGGTTGGTTTCAATCACTCCAGTCCACAAGATGACAGAATTTGCTGCAGGTACAGCAAGATCCTTCAGAAAATGGAGCCATTTGTACTGCTGAGACTTTTAAAAAAATGTGTTCGTATTGCTTCTGTTATTGTTTAACCTGAATTCAGACTGGCATGTGCCTCTTATACTTCACCCCTAAGAAACCTTAGAGGCTGATTTACTGTTTGTTGTGCCAACCTGGGGCAGTCTGTAGCACTGGAGTCCCAGGACGCTACCCAAGGCAGTTTGGGCATTTTATCAACTGTCTACCACAAGCCATTTACCAGGTGTATTTTAGAAGAATAATAGTTAAGACTTTAAAAGAAGGAAGCGGGATCCAAAGGAAAGGCTTTCAGCCAGAAGTGAACAGATATAACCAAGCTCTTCTTCAGTCCCATCTCATGGAGAACCTCCATCTGTACGTTCAAGAAAACAGGCATTAAATCCACAGCTTGCCACCTACATCAGCCCCTGCTATTTTTTGCCTTATTAGAACACCAGGACTTCCTGTCCCTTAGAGCAGAGTTCCCGAATCAGATTAGAATCACCTTAGGAGCTTAAAAAAGTGCAGATGCCTGGGACCCTCTCTGGACCTACCAAGCCAGATGCAGTAAGGTGGGACCCAAGGATCTGTGTATGAATGCATCACGTTTGGGGAAAAACCTCAGAGGAGAGCTTCCCAACCTTTTTCATGCCATGATGCACATAGAAAATGATTGGTTTTGATTGGCATGTCAGGGAGCTCCTGGTCACAGAGGACCACCTCCCAGGGTCAGGAGGCCCAGTCTGCTCACCCAGGGGCCAAGGGGACCCGGACCTTGTCACATCTCTTTATCCATTCAAGGTAGGGAAGCTCTGTCTAAGCAAGCTCGATTTACCGTGTTCACATTTTAAAACCATTTTATTGTTACTTAATTTTGTAGAGGCGAAAGGAAACAGCAATGTAAGCCTGGAAGACTGCCCAATCCCCTACCGAGGGAGGGGTCAATACCTTTGATTTTCATTCCATCTGTTGAGAATCTGATACCATCTGTCATCTGTAGAGTCATACTCAATGCCTTCCTTGCCAGCCAACAGTGTTTTTATAATATACATTTGTGCAGTTTTCTCCTAAGTTGCTGCTGCGTTGGGGGCTGGCTTAGGATCGACCCTCATCCAAATTTATTTTCTTTCATTGAAGACCGTAATCAGTGTCCGTCAGATCCTCTGGCTAGATCTTGCCCAAGCCCTTTCCCAACTAGCTCTAAGAATCTAGGGCTGCGACTCTGGGATGGTGGAAGTGATATTTTTTTCTCTTGAGAAATAAGACCTGACCTAGTGATTCTCTCCTCCACTTCCATTTTTTCAGACTCCAAGTACAACTGTTCAGCTTCTGCTCCAAAAATATCCAGGAAAGAATAGGTGCTATTTAGTGGCTTGTCTTCATCTTTTTTTTAATTGTTAAGGGACCCAAAGAAAGACATAGAATTATCAGCTCATTAACTTGGGCCTTATACGTTTCAACAGATTTCTCACAGAATTGCTAAACCTGACTTTAGAGGGACAGGAACTAACTTTTGAGAAAAAGAAAGGTCATTGCTAAGTTATTTTATTCAGTTATATCATTTAATGCTAACCATTCAATAGCATAGATATTGTTTCCATTTTATAGATAGGGAAACTGAGGCTCAGAGAGTCTAAGTAGCTTGTTGACGTTTCAGGAAGCCTTGATTCAAACCCCAAAGGTTGTGCTTCTCCTCCCCCACCAAGCTGGCCCCTTCAGGCAAAGCTGAAGTTACAAACACTGTTGTCTGTCTTTATAAAGCACTCTAGGAAATTTGTTTCCTCCTAAAATGTAATTCGTTAACCCGGAGTCTCACTGACCATGTGAATGGAGGATCTTAGGGAAAGACAGAGTAAGTAAGAGGAAGGGCCTTTCCAGTCCCTTGGTTACCCTCCTTAGGTTTAATGATCTGATGGAAGTCAACTCCCCATCTTTTAGGAACGTTTTCCTCCTTGTGAACATTCTAGAAAATAGTGGGTTGGCCAAAACAAACCTGGTCTGGAAAAAACAAAACGTGGCCATCCCACAGCAGAGTAATACAGGAACCCGTTAAAGAAAAAATAAAAGTCATAGCCCCCAAAGAATACACCCACAGACACCAGTTTAGGAAACATTCCTTTTCTCATTTTTATCATCCCCTCAGCAGTGTTGGAGTTAAATAACTTGCCCAGGTTCACACAGGTAGTAGTTGCTGGAGCAGAAATTCAAACCCACGCGTGTCTCGTTGCAAAGCTTTTTTGGTCCCCCACTCAGTTCTGCTCCACAGAACCCCGGGCCCCACAGAGGTGCTTCTGAGCCCAGTAAACAGTGACATATATTGTGTCAAACAGTGAAGGTTGAAACAGTCCAAGGAATCCACTCATCGTTTTTACCTTCTTTATATGTTGGGATTCCAAATAATAATTATATCTGGGAAAACAAAATGAGTTCTAAAGCTAAGATCAGTTTGAAATCTATTCCAGCTTTAAAAATGGAAATCCTTTATTGCCTTCAAATACAGAGTGATTGGCTTATTGACTATCTCTATCCCAGTTTCTGTTCAACAAGTTGGAGGTCCAAGTTTCCCAAAACAATACCATACATGAGGAGCAAACTAGATTCAGGGACAGTTAATCCAGTGCTGATCACCGTTGCCATGTTGCAACTGATCGAGAATATTTCTTAGTCTGTTATCAGCTTTTTAAAAAAAATTTTTTTAATTGATTGATTGATTGACGGATTGGCTGCGTTGGGTCTTCGTTGCTGCACATGGGCTTTCTCTAGCTGCCGCGAGCGAGGGAGCAACTCTTCGTTGCGATGCGAGGGCTTCTCATTGCGGTGGCTTCTCTTGTTGCGGAGCATGGGCTCTAGGTGTGCAGACTTCAGTAGTTGTGGCACGTGGGCTTCAGTAGTTGTGGCTCGCGGGCTCTAGAGCGCAGGCTCAGTAGTTGTGGCGCACGGGCTTAGTTGCTGCGCGGCATGTGGGACCTTCCCGGAACAGGTCTCGAATCCATATCCCCTGCATTGGCAGGTGGCTTCTTAACCACTGCGCCACCAGGGAAGCCCCCTGTTATCAGCTTTTGATTTCAGAAACTTACACTATCTGTGGGCAAAATTGTATATCCTCAGTATGGATATATGATACGGTTATTAATGCTTCATAGCCTGTGTCCAAACAGCACAGCTAAGATCAGAGTGAGCAGGGACAGTCCACAACACGAAGTCCCAGCTCAGAGTCTGCCAACGAGCCAGGTCCTAACCGCCCTCCTTTCTGGGGAGAGATTGGCTCCCTGGCTATTAGGACGCTGGTGCCTAGCCTCTCACTGTCACACAACATAAGGCGGGGTTCTCTCCAGTGGGTCTTTGAATAACTTTATTGGTTTTGATTAGAGGTGATCTTGAAAATACAGTCATATCTGTGCCAAAAGGAACAGAGTAGCTTCAGGTAACAGGATATTAGGGAGCCGCCTCTTGTTGCTCTGAAATTGGGAGCCAGGCCCAAAGCTGGGGACAAAGAGGAGTTACAACGCCACATTCCCCGGGCAGCCGCTCATCACTGAGGCCAGGGACTCCCCAGGGCTGGCCCAGACAGCCCAGCTGGCCCTTTCGCCATGGCACCCATCATCCATCTCCTCTCCATTCCTAGTCTGTATTTGAAGATGGGGGAGGGGAGTTCTCAGAATCATTGGGGGTACACTTATTGCCTAACCCCAAAGCCATGTGACAGGAGAATTCCAAGAGAATTAATTACAGAAACTGGAGCATCTGCAAAAGAAAAAAAAAGGCTGACTATTTGCTGAGCTGGGAACCTGCAGGTCCACACGCAGCTCCACCATCCAGGGAGACTGGGGCGAGGCTGCAAAGTGGCCCCAGGACTTCATAGGGGAACACAGAGATTGATTGATGCCTGCTGCCCATATGGAGATTTCTGAAGGAGGAGGCTTGTGGAAGGAGCCCATGGCAAGGGCTCAGATGGAGCTGTGGAGAGTGAGTCTGGGAGTAGGATGGGGACGTTCCTTTGGACATTATACGAAATGAAGATAATAATGTACTACTTTAGAGGTTTGTAGTCAGGAGAATTCCAGGATGTTTGCCCTGAAACCCACAAATTCTCCAATTCTCTGATACCAACCCGGTGTCAACAATTCACTTCAGTTCTGACACTACCTGGCTTTAGCATCACATAGCACAAGTTCAAGGACTCAGTCCCACAAGACCACTCCCACTTCAGATGCCAGTCACAAGTCCAGGGCCACCACATTAACCAGTATTAACTAGTATTAACTCCTTCCCACAAAGTCAACCTCATGTTCGAGAATTTGCTGGGAAGGCTCACAGAAATCAGGAAACCACTGGACTTATGTTTAACAAACAAACATTTGCTAGTTTTTTAGAAAGAGTGCAATTCAGGAACAGCCAAAAGGAAACGATGCACAGGGCAAAGGATGAGGGAGGGAGGTACAAGGTTGCACGTCCTCTCCAGGCATGCCCACTGCACCCCCCCGCCCCAGCACAGTGATGTGTTCACCAACCTGGAAGCTCTCCAGATCTCACTGTCAAGAATTTGTATATTTCAATCGCCAGCCTCCCTCTTCTCCCTTCCCCAGAGGTCAGCGGTCTAAGCCCTTGATCTTTCTGGGGACCAGCCCCATTGTGAGGCTATCTAAGGGCTGCACCCTAAGTCACCTCACATATATTTCTTATACCACAAAGATTAAATGAGAGAGCATATCTGAAGTGCTCGACCCGGGCTCTGGTACCCAGCAAGCATTTGATGACCATTAGCTAGTGCGGCGACTTCCCCCTCCTTCCATCCTCCACTTTCTCCTGACCACCTCTCTCAGGGTTCTCTTCTGCCTTCATCTCCTCCCTGCCCCCCCAAAAGGCATCACCAGTGGTCACCCTCAGGGCTAGAGGCTGCTGACTATTCAGTGGTTTTGTGGTTTGTACTCAAATTTTCCATTTTAATCTTCCTCTTCTTCAGGTAGAGAGTTTTGAGTTCTCCCGGCCCTGAATTAGAACCGAGAAGGGCTCAGAACACCCACCAAAACACTCCCCCCACCCAGCCACCTTTTTCTCTGCCTTTCTACATGTCAGACACACCTTCTGAGTCAAGCTCCTTTAAGAGTTGCTTTGCAGAGGACTAACAGATCACTCCGTGTTTGCAGTACACGCTAGTGCCAAGAGCAAATGCTTTAAAAATAGCACTTTAGGTATTAACTGCTAACAAAGCAAGAATTGGCTGCTTCTGGCTACAATTTGCATTTGGGATTTTTTTTTTTTTTAAGCTGATGCATAGCAGGTGACCTTTTAAGTAAAGTTTTTGGCCAGTTCTCAAGTGCACTGTGATGAAAGCTCCTTAGTGCTGTTGGCTTTTTTTTTTTAACACCTTTATGAGACCTAGCTCACATATTATACAGTTCACCCACTTAAAGTGTAGAATTCAGTGGATTTTAGTACTTTCACAGATGTGGGTAACCATCACCACAGTCAAATTTAAAACATGTTCATCAACCCAGTAAAGATACCCTGTATGAATTTTTTTTTTTTTGGCTGTGTTGGGTCTCCGTTGCTGCGCGCGGGCTTTCTCTAGTTGCTGAGAGCAGGGTTGCGGTGCATGGGCTTCTTATTGCAGTGGCTTCTCTAGTTGCGGAGCACGGGCACTAGGTGAGCGGGCTCAGTAGTTGTGGCTCATGGGCTCTAGAGCGCAGGCTCAGTAGTTTTGGCGCACTGGCTTAGTTGCTCCGCAAGTATGTGGGATCTTCCCGGACCAGGGCTCAAACACGTGTCCCCTGCATTGGCAGGCGGATTCTTAACCTCTGCGCCACCAGGGAAGTCCCAGGGACCCTGTATGCTTTAGCTATCATACCCCCTATTCTTTTATCCTCAATCCCACCCCAGCCCTAGGCAATCACTAATCTTCCTATCTCTAGATTTCCCTGTTCTAGATGCTTCATATGAACGGGATCCTTTAATATGTGGTCTGTTGGGACTAGCTTCTTTGAAAGCGCTTTAATTCTTATGCGTATCCCTTTTAGGATTCAGGTTTAAGAAATGTTGGTCCAAATTTGCGGCTAAATTTTAGCTGGTTGAAACGGCCATTCATTGAAGGGGAATGAGAATAATACCACCTTGGAGTCATCAGGAAAAGTTCCTGAATGCAGGAAAAAATCTGATATTTTTCAGATTGGTTAGTTCATCTCTATTTGAGGGCTGAGCATTATGGTTACATAATATAGCAATTCCTAGCCAGTTACTGCTTAGCCCTTTTTCATTTAACATTTATCAAAGACTTCTAATTTCAGTTAACAGGGCACGCCCCTGTTGGCTATAGTCCTTTGTGGTTCAAATTGAAAGCGTAATTAATCACGGAGACTGGAGACTTTATATCTCAGTGAACATTGGCTAATAATATTGCCTCTGAGATGCAAGCTGCGCTCCAGCCAGGTTGAGATCTCCTGCGGGTTTCTCCTGGCACCTCCCGGGTGTGAGACTGATCCTGACAAACCCAGGGACACAGTTTCGCATGGGCTGCACTAATCAAAGCCCTTAGCGTCACCTTTGCTCTGCTTTGTCCAAGTGCGAGATGGATGAAATTTGAAGGTGTGACTGACCCCGGGGAGAGGAAAGAGGAAGCCTTCTAAAGAAGATACGCCCGCACGGAAGGAAGTGTGACCAGCGAGGTCCATCTGGCCCCGGGGAGAAGCCCTGGCACTAGCGCGGCTCCCTCCATAAAGATGGGCTTTAATGACAAAGGTCCAAGTTGCCATCTGCCAAGCCTGGGGAGCACCGATAGGATCCAGAGCCAGAGCTCTCACTGGGGGTGAATTTAGAAGCCCCCCAGCTGGAGGAACTTGCAGCCTGGTGCGTTCCCAGCTAGCCAGCTGCTGGGCAGAGCCCTCAAGGCAAGAGCATTGACCGAGTAGGTGAACAAGCTGTGGAAGAGTTACAGGGTGATCTAGAAGACTTCCCTTGTGAAAACCTCTCTGACTTGGTGTTAGAGGTTGGCCTGGTTCCCCAGAAAAAGATATGTTGAGGTCCTGACCCCCAGTACCTGAGAGTGTGACCTTACTTGGAAATACGGTCTTTACGGAGGTAATCAAATGAAAATGAGGTTCAGTGCGCTCTAATCCAATATGATTGTGTCCTTATGAAAGGGGGAAATTTAGAGACAGAGACAGACATGCACAGAAGGAAGACGATGTGAAGACACACGGGGAGGACGCCATGTGACCGGGGTGTACATCTACAAGTCAAGGAACACCAGAATTCCCAGCAAACCAAACCACCAGAATTAGCAAAGAGGCATGGAACAGATTCTCCTTTACAAGCCCCAGAAGGAACCTGCTCTACTGACACCTTGATCTGAGACTTCTAGCCTCCAGAACTGTGAGACAATAAATTTCTGTTAAGCCACGCAGTTTGTGGGTGGCTAATTCAAAGTGGCTGTTAAGTGGGTGGTACTTTGTTATGATAGCTCTAGCAAACTTATACAGCTAGGCTCCCCGTTAGGGAAACAAGCTCCACCCTGGCTTGGATGATGACTGGAAGGAAAGGATTGCATTTATCTCTGTGTCGTTCTCAACTCTTCAGGAAGAAAGATTTTATATAACGCCTGAGATGCTCGAAGTTGTCGGGCTTCAAGGCTGGCCCATCCTGACATGGGGAGATAGCTGCCCAGTGTGTCCACCTGCCAGGGAAGCTCCCAGCTTGGATGGACCAGCTCCTTTGTGTGCCCCTATGTGGTTCCAGAACCTTGGTGAAATCAGTAAAATTCCTTCCTTTAAGGGAGCAGCCTACAGTAGGGCAATCTGCTTTGCTCTCTGCTTTGTCAACTTGGAACAGTGTTCCTGAAACATAAGAGAAAGAGGGAAAGGAATTGATTCTAAGATTGAAGACTATCATTTGTCCTTGGCCCAGAACCTAGTCATGAGAGTCCAATAAGCAAAAACCCTTTTCTTGGGATTTCTTCCACCACCATATTTAATGGACACTGACAGGTAGCAGCCTCCAGAAAATGGAAATGCCCACCCTGCCTCTCACTGACACAAGAACTCCAGCATTATGGTGGGCAGCCATATTTTTTGGCACTTATTTTTCTATACACTCAACCACAGGATAACAATAAAGTAAAAATAATCCTACAGCGCTTAAGATATTCCTGAGGAGCTAAGTGAGATTTGAGGAAATTGAAATCTCTTAAGGATGTTTCAGTATCAGGTGCTTCTTAAAGCCCTGGGATATCTCCTGTATATCATGCATCACCTATTGGGTGTTGGGCTGGGGACTTCACCGACATTATCCAATTTAAGCCTTGCAACAGTCCCACAAGGGAATTAGTATTAACACCATCCTGCAGATGAGGAGACTGAAGCCCCCTCTGACAGACTGTGCCAGAACTTCAGATGAGAATCCACGTGGTCTAGGAGCAGGGAGCCCAGGTCTGGGAGTCAGGTTGACCTGAGCCTGAGGCCTGGAGAACTGTGGGTAAGTCAGCAATCACCTCTGAGCTTCAGGCTCCGCGTGTGGAGCACAGAGATGACATTTGCACCTTATGGTAGTGGTTAAACCTTGGCTGTATGTTTGGATCACCTGGGGAGCTTTTGAAATCCTGGATGCACAGACCCCACCCAAGACTGATTTGATCAGAAGCATTGGGGATTTAACCATACTCCTCACCCCCAGAGGTTTCTTTCACAGTTCTGGAGGACAGAAGTTCTTAGTGACGGTGAGGCTCTAGGGAAGAATCCTTTCTTGCCTCTTCTGGCTTCTGGCAGCTCCAGGAGTTCTGTGGTTTGTAGCTGCATATCTCCAACCTCTGCCTCCAACTTCACATGGCCTCCTTTCTGTGTCTTCTTTTCTGTCCCTTATCAGGACACTTGTTATTGGATTTAGGGCCCACCCTCTTAATCTAGGATGAGCTCGTCTCCGGAGCCTTAGTTTCATTACATCTGCAAAGACCTTTTTTCCCAAAGAAGATCTCATTCATAGGTACTAGGGATGAGGACTTGGACATATCTTTTGGTGTGGGGGGGTCACCAACCCACTACAGAGAACTTTCACTGTGTTTTCTGATTGCACCGGGTTGGGATCCAGCAAGAGTTTGGAGATGCATAATCTCTCAGTCACACTAAAGTCAAATTTTATGTCCTTTTAAATTAGGCCAGGGCTTCCCTGGTGGCGCAGTGGTTAAGAATCCGCCTGCCAACGCAGGGCACACGGGTTCGAGCCCTGGTCCGGGAAGATCCCACGTGCTGCGGAGCAGCTAAGCCCGTGTGCCACAACTACCGAAGCCTGCGCTCTAGAGCCCTCGAGCCGCGGCTACTGAGCCTGTGTGCCACAACTACTGAAGCCCGCGCGCCTAGAGCCCGTGCTCTGCAGCAAGAGAAACCACTGCAATGAGAAGACTGCGCACCGCAACAAAGAGTAGCCCCCGCTCGCCGCAACTAGAGAAAGCCCGTGCACAGCAACAAAGACCCAACACAGCCAAAAATAAATAAATAAATTTATTAAAAATGAAAAAATACTATAGCAGCTATAGAAAGAAATACAAACTAGAAAATTAAAAAATAAAAGTTGTAAGAAAGATCGACTGCTGTATGAATGGGGCAATTTAGATATTTATGTTCACAAACTCAAGTGAGAGAATGAGAGTCGAAGATAATAATTTCCAGAAGAATGAGTATTTGGGGGGAAGGTGGGGAGGAGAAATAGAGGGGGAGGGGAAAAGGCAGAAAGTTTGCAGTGACCAGAATACTTCAGATCAGACCCAGTGGTTTGATTTCTTAAATTGTATTAGTTTATCTATTTATTTTGCTCATTGTCATTCAAAGGTATTCAGCTGGATGTTCGTTTCTGATCTTGAGTTTTGATTAAAGGAGTCCTTTGGTAAATCCCTCTCCCGTACTTCCCTCCAGCTCTCTGAAAGTGAATCCCTAATTATAGGCCATGTATGAGGTTTACTAGATGAAATCAGTAGCTGTGGATATGACACCAGACTCGCAAAAAATCAACACACTGTTGCCATAAAAAGCCCAATTGTTAATTGCTTCTTTGGCATCTGGCTATAACAAAAACACCCTTTCGCTGTTTAATATTCAAAGTAAATGTACTGGAAAGAACATTGGGCTAGAATTAGGGGAGGCGGGGATTCTTGTCCCAGCTCTGTTACCAAGTGCCCGTGGTTTGGGGACAAAACATTTCATCTTCTCAGGCCTCAGTATCCTTATCCATAAAACCGAGGGTATGAAGTCAAATTACCACTTCCAGTTTAAAAATCCCATTCCGCATCTTGAAAATACAGCACACTTCTCATACCCATCTAGCCTTTTCCCAAAGCTCTGTTTCACGAATGCCTGATATCATTTTATAATTTTGTGGTTCGATCGGGAGCCACATGTGAATTTAAGTGTCTGCGTAGTTTTCACTTTGCAGGCAGTACTTTTCAGGTCTTATTCAGAAGTGAAGTTTGCTGTGAGGCCCCACAACTCTTAATTGCTTTGGAAATGCAATCCGCCGGTGTTCCACGTTTAATATTACAGAGTCTTAACGTTATTCTTGAGATGTGTGGAATCTACACGAAGATTCTAGGATAGGTATCATGTCAAGATCCACAGTGGCTGGCTGAAGGAACAAGCCGAGGCTAGTCCATGAATCGGGGACTCACGTTGGGGAGGGGAGCGTGGGGTGCAGCCAGCTGACCCAGGGGCCTCCATCTTCAGGCTTCTCTCAGGCCCAGTGCACAGGACCTGAGACAAGTGAAAGCAGCTCAGGCCACGGCCACACTTCCTTTGTTGACTGGGTCCTTTGTCTCTTAAATGTCTGGGTTGCCAGGAACTTTGCCCTCTTGCTTTCAACTGCTCGCTGGCACTGCAACTGTCCTTTATTTACCCAGTTGCTAACCAGAGTAGGATAAGCTCCACTCAGGTTCACGAGGGTTTGCCTGTGTGTGTTCTGGTCGGCCACAGCCTGGAGGTCGTGTCTTTTGAGCCTCAAGATAGTTGTCTGTGTGCTGATAATCATCCTCGTCACTTGCCTCTTGCGGGAAAGTCAAAGGGCAGGTGGGAAAAGAAACCAGCTTCCCCTGTTTCAGGAACTGCTTGGCAGCCGTACATTTCCTTGTGTATAGTTTTCAAGGGTGTAGCTAATTGTATGAACTTCCGGTGAGCTCTGGGAAAAAAGAGAGCAGCATTCCTTCTCTTCATCTTTGGAGATCCAGTTATTGCATCTGTTTTGGAATCCATTTGATGCTCCTGTTTTGTTATCTCTTGCTGAGTAACAATTCATCCAAGAATTCAGTGGCTTAAAACAACAATGTATTAGTTCTCACAATTCTGCCATCTCGATTGGGCTTAGCTGGGCAGGATCTTCTGTTCCTCGTGGTATATGCTTGGACTGAAATATCAAAGACGGCTCTTTTGCTCATGTACTGGCTTCTCAGCTGGAATGAGCGAGCATCTCTCCACATGGCCCTCCACATGGCAGGCTTGGGCTTCCTCACAGCATGGTGGTCTCAGGGTGATCAAGCTAGATTTTTTACATTGAGATTTTTTACATTGTGGCAGACTTCCCGTTTCCAGCTTCTCTTAAAGACCTGAACTGACACAGTGTCTCTTCTGCCACATTCTTTTGGTCAAAGCAAGTCACAGAGCAGTCTAGATTCATGGGGAGGGGAAGTAGCCTCCACCTCTTACAGGCATAGTGAGGGAGGGAATTGATGGGGGCCATCTTTGGAGATTATCTCCCATAGTCTCCCTGGTGATATATCTCTTCATTTACTGGCCTTCTCTCTTTGTTCTTTTTTTTTAATTTTTTTGGCTCTGTTTGGTCTTCGTTGCTGCGCGTGGGCTTTCTCTAGTTGTGGCGAGCGGGGGCTACTCTTTGCTGCAGTGCGCGGGCTTCTCATTGCGGTGGCTTCTCTCATTGTGGAGCACAGGCTGTAGGTGTGCAGGCTTCAGTAGTTGTGCCACGCGGGCTTCGGTAGTTGTGGCTTGTAGACTCAAGAGCGCAGCCTCAGTAGTTGTGGCGCACAGGCCTAGTTGCTCCGCAGCATGTGGGGTCTTCCTGGACCAGGGCTCAAACCTGTGTCCCCTGCATTGGCAGGTAGATTCTTAACCACTGCACATTTTGTGGTGTAGGAATACAGGTCAGGCAGGAATTAGTCCCATGGTCTTAAACATCACATCTTTTACCAGCAATTCCAGGGTGCTTTGGAAAGGCATTGCTATCTCTACCCTGGACTGTAGGGCTGAGGATCAGAGGCTTCATTGACTGCCTTGGGAAGTACAATAATGGCCAACATCAGTTGGGCACTTGCTATGGGCCAAACTCTGTGCTTATGCCTTTTTCATATATCATGTTATTATCATAATCTTTCTAGGCCTATGTACATAATTTCATTAGCAGTTTCTGGGTTGGTCCAGGTGATAAAAATATAGCTTGGCAAAGTTGGTACTAAAGATTCAAAAATGCTGCCCACACTCAAGTCCCTCCCTCCCCAGAATTACTTATTTCCTTGGGGTAGTTATTATTCATCCTTCTTTCCTTACTCCCTTCCAGAATCCCTTTTGTCAATTCTGTATTCCATTAATTATATATGTGTCCCACTCTGGTCCCTGTCTACCCCCAGACCCACCATCTTCCTGCCACTGATACAAGTAAGGAAGGACCCTGGAGGAAAGTCAGGGAACAGAGATCATCCAAGTAGAGTTGAGTCCATTCTCTGAGTGGAGGGAAGTGCCCTGCAATCACACACAGGCCATACCTTTCAGACCACACATGCACCTGGTGCCCTCCCACAACCCCCAGGGCAAAGAAATCTGGTTGAGGGGAAGCATAATGTAATACCTGGTTCTGTGCCTGCCCACAGGGTGCATTCAGTAAACACAGTTAAGATAATGATTTTTTTTTTTTTTTGGCTGCATTGGATCTTTGTTGCTGCGCGTGGGCTTTCTCTAGTTGCGGCGAGTGGGGCTACTCTTCATTGCAGTGAGCGGGCTTCTCATTGTAGTGGCTTCTCTTGTTGTGGAGCATGGGCTCTAGGCACGTGGGCTTCAGTAGTTGTGGCATGCGGGCTCAGTAGTTGTGGCTCGCGGGCTCTAGAGCGCAGGCTCAGTATTTGTGGCGCACGGGCTTAGTTGCTCCACGGCACGTGGGATCTTCCCAGACTAGGGCTCGAACCCGTGTCCCCTGCATCGGCAGGCGGATTCTCAACCACTGCGCCACCAGGGAAGCCCCAGGATAATGATTATTATAGTATTACTTTATGCAAGAATATCAGCAGGGAACTCCCTGGCGGTCCAGTGGTTAGGACTCCACAATTTCACTGCCGAGGGCACAGGTTCAATCCCTGGTCGGGAAAGTAGGATCCCGCAAGCAGCGTGATATGGCCAAAAAAAAAAAGAATATCAGCAAACCCAGAGCCAGTGCACACCCTGAAAAACCCTACTGAGGTAGTAGATAGCATTTTTTATATTTCATTTATGTATTTTCATAGCTTTATTGGCATCTAATTTACATACCATAAAGTTCATCCATTTAAAGTGTTCAGCTCAATGGTTTTTAGCATATTTACAGAATTGTGAGCCATCACCTTAAATCTAATTTTAGAGAATTTTCATCACCTCGGAAATAACTTTGTTCCCATAGCAGTGATCCCCATACTATCTCCCTCCCCCGGCCTTAGGCCACTAATCTACGTTTTCCATACATTTGCCTATTCTGGATATTTTACATACATGGAATTAGACACTGTGTCTTTGGGTGACTGGTTTCTTTCGCTTGGCTTCCCTTATTCACTTATTTCGTGTAAAAAGATGGTTGAACTTTTAAGTTATCATTTCTTTGATTTTTTTTTTTTTCTCCAGGATCCTAAACACTTCAAGTCAGAGAAGACAGGACGGGGCCAGTTAAGGGAAGGCTGGAGAGATAGTCATCAGCCCATCATGTGTTCCTACAAGCTGGTGACCGTGAAGTTCGAGGTCTGGGGGCTTCAGACCAGAGTGGAACAATTTGTACACAAGGTAAGTAAATGGACAGCAGTTCCTGGGCTATGGACAAAGTAATTGTCTTTGTTGTGAGCTGGAGTGCCCAATGCCCAACAGATGTATAAGCGCTGAGCCAACACGAGGTACCTGCATCTAGAAAACCCTGTTTTCATGAAAATGCATTTTGTCTACTGTTTAATTTTCTTCCACTAATAGATATCTTACACTTTATCTCTCATTCTGTGACCTCCATGTCTATTGGGTGAGTATGTTCAGGAAGTTGGGCTTTCAAAATATACTTCTCTCTTTGGCATCAGGCTAATCTAGTTCCAGAGAGAGGTACTTGTACTTGGTCCTTGGGTACTCAGGTTCAGACAGAAGCACAGGGTTTATCTGTATGTGCAGAGTCCCCCCAAGGATAGATCTCACTCAAAAGATCCTACAAATGTAGACACCTGAGGTAGAAGTTGCCCCAAGAGACAGAACAGGAAATCCCAGTGGTCCCATTAGATGGTGTACCTCAGCATTTCTGCCCTTTTAATAATTCTGCTACCAAAGAATTATTAACAACCTCAAAACACAGATTTCAATTGTATGCCTACTTTGACTAAACATGTTAATGTTGTAGCAGGAACCCATTTGGGGTGATGATTTAAGTTTGTTAGGGGCTTCTAACATGACTCTTATCCTTATGGAAATTAATGGGAAATACAGTGTTGAGCATTGCCCTTTGTAACTCCTATTTTCATGAAAATAAATACTATCCGAGTTGTCTCTACATTCCAGATAGGCTGGATATCTGTTTATTTTTCCACTTAAAAACTGATAAACTGATAAACCACTGGTGGCGCAGTGGTTGAGAGTCCGCCTGCCGATGCAGGGGACATGGGTTCGTGCCCCGGTCCGGGAGGATCCCACATGCCGCGGAGTGGCTGGGCCCGTGAGCCATGGCCGCTGAGCCTGCGCGTCCGGAGCCTGTGCCCCGCAACGGGAGAGGCCACAACAGTGAGAGGCCCGCGTACCGCAAAAAAAGAAAAAAAAAAACTGATGAAGAATAGCTTTCTGAAATTCTTTTGGGGGCACTGGAATTTAACCTGAATGCACTGAGCTTTTTGTTACTTAGATGGATTTATCTACTGATCTTGTGGGGGGGGCAGTTGACAATAAAATGTGTAAATCTTGAATTTGGGTCCAAGAAAGAGATTGAACTTGGGCTCCTGATAATAGCAGACCCTGGAGCAAATTTGAAGCAGAGAAGTGTACTGATCTGCTGAGCTCCAGAATCCATTCTGCCCAGCCCGGGGTGGGAGCCAAGTGGCACACACAGAAATCAGGTTCTGGAACCTCTTGTTTCCCTGCTGTGTCCCAGGTATTAAGCAGGAAGACAGTCCGGGCTCTCAGAGTAAATATTTTCCAGCCTCAGCTCTGGGTCGAGCTCCAGCTATATATTCTTGACTTCCTACAACATCCCACCTTTTTTTTTAAACCCCAAATGATCTCCTCTTATCAGGGCCACTACCATATTATGTTTTATTATCTCCTCTTCTCACAAAGCATATTTAGATTGCCACAGGGCTCACTGCGTTTCTTTTCTAGTTTTGAGAATCCATTTCTTTAAAATACTTGCAAGAATTACGCTCTAGTAGTAGGCATTCCCATTGCCCATTTCCAAATATAATGAAGTGTTATCAACACCCCCAAAACACACCTGCTGTGGCACATGAGCCACTAATGAGTATCTGAGGCTAGCATTTGCATGGGTTTTAAGTGCCAGGGATGCCTTTCTCTGAACACCTTTGTGTTTGAAGAATCTATTCACAGTTAAGGGGGAAAAATCTTGGAAAGCGAGCCATTAGCACATTATTGAATTCTTGTTTCCAGTAGACAGCTGTGTTGTGCTTAATGCAATAGGGTGTATTTACTGATGCCTCAATGCAGTTCTTTTGATTTCCATGAATTTGACACACTCAGCACTCAAGTGTGTGTGGCTTCACGTTGTTTCTTATTTTCATTACATGTTTCCTCCTTCCAAATTACAAAAGCCTCACTAGATATCCAGAGGCCTGGAGTAATAAACACTTCATTATGAAAGCTTCCCTTGTTCCTGCAAATTCACTGAATTAAAATCCTTCATTTATTGAAACATGCTTGAACCTTCTGCAAGAGGTTTTTGACAATTGCTAGATTTGTTTGGCAGGAAGAAAGGAATGTTGGAGGGAGAGCTTTGAGTATCTAAGAAATGTAAAAAGGCATATTTACAGAAGATAGAAAAAGAATACCATGAAATAAAGGCACATAAATGGTATATAACACACAAACCCTCTAGAATGATTTTTCTTAGTCTTCCATGGCCTTTATATGTCACCATAAGAAACAATTTCATTCCTTTTGTCTCCAGTTAAGTTCATTATTCCCATTACATTCTACTCTGGTTCAGGTCTCTTATTTCATCTCTTTCAAGAATAGTTGACTAAACTGCTCCCCCCACCCCCGCTTTTATTACATGAAAATCAAGCCTAGAAAGATATTTACTTCTCTTGAATCCCACACCTTCAATTATTTTTTTTTAATTAAGCAATATTTAGCATACTTCATTAGAAAAGAGAGAGTTTTAAGTGCTTTTGGCTTAGAAGTGACTTGCTACCCGGACAGATGTTCTTGATTTCCAACATTTATGACCTCCTGGCACCAGTGAGACGCACCCTTCCGCAAAAGAAAAGTAGAACCTGTTTTAGGTAAAGATAAATGAAGAGAAAAATCTTAAGGTGATCAGTCCTAGATATTCATTCCAGTCACTGCTGTGTGACTGCCAAGTCGTCGTCATTAGTGTGAACAACCTCCAGCCCAACTTTCAAATAAGATAAAGAGATTAATTTACAGCAAGTGTATGGACACCATGGAAAGGGCTGAGAATAAGTATGTCAGCCCCTAATTGTCATCACATATGGCCAGAGGGATGGAGAAATTTGTAATTGCCAGGATTCCAAGAATTGGGAACCATCCCTTTTCCAGATAGTTTTAATCAAACCTCGTATTCTGTCAAACATCCTTCTTTTGCTTTTTTAGGTGGTCCGAGATATTCTTCTGATTGGACATAGACAGGCTTTTGCATGGGTTGATGAGTGGTATGGTAAGTCAACTTCCCCAAAATGACTCGTAGAACAACTTCATAACATGTTGGCTTGGGCTTCCAGTCCATCTGGCTTCAACTGCTACCTAGAAAGACAACAACAAAGGCAGGGCTATTGCTTCCTGTATTGGAAACCGCACTGTCCATGGGACATAATGAAGAAGAATGTAGTGATAGAAGCTTGGTCTAAAATAACCACAACACTTAATTATTGACTAAGTAGGACCTCAGTATGTTTGATGCTTACATACTTGATAATGCAGGGCTCCATAATTCTCTGTTGGATGGGCTTCAAACCCATCCTAATTTATCCCAAACTTCAAGATCAGTGCCGTGTGAAGCATCATATCAAGTGAAAGCAGTCCTTGGATTTAGAGACTATTGGAAACACTCCCTCACCAAAAACATAAGGACTCTGTAAGAATTCAAGGACAAAGGCATTGGTACCCCCTTATTTCTGAGACTATTGTTCTGGCTTTTTAAAAAATGCTTTGGGAAGAATTAAACTAAGTTCTGTATATTTTCAGTAAATGGAAAGAAACAAGGTTTGTTTCATCCCATGATGGATGGAGGACCCTTCCCATATCCCCAGTGCTATCATTTTGTCCACATGAATCCTTGACATTCCCAGAATCAGTCATCGGAGGCTAGTGTCCTTGACTATAAAAAGAAACAAACTATAAAAAGAAACAAATATGACTTGGGTCATATCTGATTGCCTAATGAAATGCCCTTCTCCTTGGCCTTTTCCTAAGTCACATTGAATTTGTTCTCAGTGTAATGTAGATTGCATTTTGGTGCCTTTCTGTCATTGTTCCACCAATCCCTTCCCTCCTCTTAGCAGAAGGTATCAAATTTGAAGTGAAAAGTTACATTGGACTGAATGGGCAAAGACAGTGATTGTTATTAATGTTGTTAGCTGTTTCTGACCACATTTCAAAAGACAGGGTTCTGTAGGCTATGGGAGTGCTTTTTTTTTTTTTTTTTTTGCACAATTTTCCCAGATCCACGTCTTCTGAAAAGCAAATGCATCTTTGCATCTTCCTGAGATGGGTTTGCTCAAATGCAGACCTCTGGAAGAGACTCTTTGGAAAGGTCATCATTTGCTTTCTCTTATCACATACCCCGAGGACGCTGCTCACAGGCAGCCATATTGTCACGCCTCCTGAACACATATCTGTGGTTGTCTATTGAGAGACAGAGGGAGGGAGAGTCTCCTGTGATTACTTCCCCAGATCATTAAACAAATCTTTCTGGTTGTTTTTTTTCTGGAGAACTTTTCTCAGATTCTTAAGGGGAGTACAGACACCCCAAACGTTAAGAACTGCTGGTCTCCCCCAACTTGCACTCCTCCACGCTCCTGGCATCCTTGCCACTGACACTAAGGGAATTTCAAAAGGTTGTTCAAATAAGAGGCTCAAAACTGGTGAGAAGTTTGGCAAGTGAACGGAGGCCTGAAGGGCCAAAACTCTGCCACACTGAAGACCACGAGACAGGGCACTTCAGTAGATTTCTCTTGAGTGCCAGGATGCCTTAGAGGACTTTTCGGAAAAGGCAGCATCAAAAAGGGTAGCCGTGGGCTTCCCTGGTGGCGCAGGGGTTGAGAGTCCACCTGGTGATGCAGGGGACACGGGTTCGTGTCCCGGTCCGGGAGGATGCCGTGGAGCGGCTGGGCCCGTGAGCCATGGCTGCTGGGCCTGCGCGTCTGGAGCCTGTGCTGCGCAACGGGAGAGGCCCACGTACCGCAAAAAAAAAAAAGGGTAGCCGTGCCCTGATTAAGAGGACAAAACACTGCAAGCCTGTTGATCAGAAAAGAGAATTTGAGCAGAGGCAAGATATAGAAAAAGAAAATGTGGGCGGGAGTCTAGTAAGGGAATGGCTGGAGTGCAGAGGATGGGGGCCGATTCTTTTCCATCTCACCTGAGCCTGAAGCAACGAAGAGACTTAAAAGACTTTTAGTCCAAAACAAAACAAAACAAAACTCAGACTATTACAGGGGCCCAAAGTTAGAATAATGCATCAAAGGAAGACCTTTAAGATGAGAACATCTACTTAAGATGGGTGAGGTGGAGACAGGAATTAACTCAGAGAGTCTACTGACAAAAAGCCCTTTCTGTATCTGAGTGCAGGAAAAAAGCGTGTGGTTTAGCAGATATAGATGGTCAGGGCACCTTGTACTCCCCAGAGAAGGCATCCACCCATTATATATACAATCCTAGCCCCAACCCAAACAAGCAGCCTTTTCACTCAGCAAGGGGTCTGAGACCCACCCCATCAATTTCATTTAAATTACTGGCATCATTGCCCCCAGCTGAGCTGCTTGCCAGGAAAACAGTAGCTCCTTCATTACACAGATGCAGACACTCAGTCAAATAAATGAAAATAGCCCTGCTCACAGCCCCTTATTCAAGGTAATGCTGCAGACTGCGGGCCTTTCAGGTAAATGGCTGTGTCACCGCCCACCAGAACAGACCTTCAGTTTTGGGTACCTGAAGTTGCTTATTTTTCTTTGGTCTCTACAGGCTCAGTAAGGCTCTCATAGTAAACATGGAAAAGGTTCAAAGTAAAGAAATCCTTTCCTATAGCTTATGGCACTTATTCTGCAAGTGGGCCTGCCACATCAGCGTCCTTGGGGTACTTGTTACAAGTTCAGATTCTCAGACCCCACCCCAACCTGCTGAATCAGATACTCAAGGGGTACAGCCCAGCAATCTGTGTTTTAACAAGCCCTCCAGATGAATCCGATGCTCACTAAAATTTTAAGAATGACTTTAAATCAGATTAGATTGAAGGAACAGTTTAATTAATTCAATCCAAGTTTAATTATACTAGAGAGTGGTAGATGTCTTCAGGGCCAACTGCTAAACTCTGATGCCTTGTAAGCATTAGGAAAAAGGCGCCCCTTCTGGGCAGTTTCAGCAGGTGCTGTCAGCTTAGGGCTGAATTTTAGCTCCATTGACCTCCTGGGCTGTGTGTCCCTACAGTGCCCAAACTGGACACCCTTATGCACTGGCAGCCCTGGATGATCTCTTTCTCCCTGATTAGACTCACCACCTCCAGTGCTTAATTAAGAGTTAAAAAAAAAAAAAAAAAAAAAAGACACTGTAGATGATGGTGATCATTTCTTGCCCAAGGATTAATTTTGTATCTTTTCTGAATTTCAGCATTTGACTGTCACATAACTATTTCCCAAAACAGATTTGATTCTGCTCTTGTACATTGTAAAATATAACCATTTCCACTGCTGGAGGAATTGAGTTTGTGTTTCAAAGCCTTGCTTGGTCTTTATCCATGAGCCTTGGGTGTCTCCTGCGTGACTGCAACACTAATCAGAAGAAACAACTGCACGTTTCCGAAGGTGGGGTGAAAGCGGAGGGATAAAAATAGGCAGCCCTGCTTCACCAAAGCATGGCGTTGCTTCACAAATCTGACAGTATTTTGAGAGAGGAGCACAGAGGGTTTCCCAAGGGAGGTTGTGATTGAGTGGAACCTCGTGAATCCTGACCCTTCTAAAAAAGTAGAGGCGGTAGCTCTGGCTAGTATAGATGAAACTCCCTCATGAAAGTGACATAGAAATCATTCTGGAGTCCTTAGAGCAGCCTAACAATGAGAGAAGCAAGCTCAAGGTGGAGAAAGAAGCCAGCTTAGGGACTGGCATTAGCTGACTGAGCTCACCAAGCCAGCATTTTCCAATGGCCTCAGGTTTCCTGAAACATGAACTTGAGTGCTGTGGCCCTTATGCGACATTTTATGTGAGTGTGCTTACCTTCATTTTTCCGGGGAGAGAACCCATTGCTCTCCATCACATTTTCAAAGGGATCTGTGATGCGCCCTCCTCCACCTCCCCAAATTAAGAACTGTGGGGAAAAAATCACAACTATAGACTACAATTCTAGATCTTAGTGGTCTGAATTACATGGAAAGGGTATGCACCAAGCCTTAAGGATTGGCTACTTTCACTACAAAAAAGTAAACTATTTATAACAAGCATCTATTGAATTTATAACCATTTTAAAGAGTTTTAAAAAAAGGAAAAAAAGCACTTCCCAAAGCATGGCCACCATTCTGCTGGAGTCAAAGGTGTATCAAACCTAATTCATGATTGCTGGAGCTTCCTCTGACCAACCACTTGTTTAAGACTTCCATTTTGACTTAGAAAAAAAAACAAAAATTACTTCAGTAGGCTGAGGAGCCTGGAAATAGAAAACATTTGTAGAAGGAAATAAAATATAATGTGCCATTGGACAGGTCACTGAATTAGCGGATATGATGCTTTATTAAAATTGTCACGGCCGCAGCTGTGCAATCCAATGAAGGAGAATCCCTGCTTGCAGACATTTTGCTCCATGTCACTTGCAGTTTCTCTGTACGTTCAAATGACTTCTATCCTGAAGGCTTTTCAAATATACAGTCTTGCCTCCACTTCCAGTGAAATAAACCTGCCTTCTTTAATAAAATGATTGAAAGAAAATTGCCACCAGAAACAAAGTTGAAAGACTAACAGAAGCTATCTGCAACATATGTAGCCAACAGAGGACTAATATCTACAGTATATAAATCAAAAATCCAACAACTCAATAAAAAAAAGGTTAAGAACATAAATAGGTAAACCATAGAAGAAGAAATGCAAATGACCAATAACCTCACTACTAATCACAAGAAACGTAAAGAGAACAACAAGAAGATATGACATTTGCCCATCTGCTAGCCAAAGTTTTAAAGAGCGATAATAATCCAGTTTTGGATAGGTGGGAGAACACACTAACAATTTCTGTAAAAAAAAAGTGATAGTGATAAGTACAAATAACCTGTGACCCAGTAATTCCACTTCTAGATATTTATTCTTGAGGAATACACATGTTCGTGAATATAAATACGAAGCTGTTCAGTGTAGTGTTGTTTATAAGAGCTAAAATCTAGTCTCCATGTAAATGTCCATTAGCAGAAATATGGTCAAGTAAACTATGGTAGACTCATACTATGAATATTGTGTGTAACAGTTAAAAAGAATAAGGTAGTTCTCTACATACTGGTATGGAAATATGTTTTTCCCATTAGTGGAAAATTCAGCCAGAATAATATGTATCGTATAGTATACTATAGTATGATTCCATAAATGTGAAATTAAGCGAGACTGTGTGTGATAGTAACATACACGTGAAAAAATCTGGCAGTTATCTCCAGAAGGAACAGGATTGATAAGGGAAGTTAAAAGGAATTACTCTAAAAAAAAAAAAAAAAAAGGAATTACTCTGTTTTCTCTATGTAATCCAGTGCTACTTGAATTATTTCTATGGAAAATAATTCATGCATTACTTGAGTGATTCAATGAGTAAATAATAAGTGAAATCCGCATTTTATAACAAAGCAGAAAATAGTTGAAGCAGACCAAGACTCATACAGAGGTATATTTTGCTTAGTACATGGTTTAAGAAATTGAAGAAGCTTCTCAATTAACGAATCCCCTGAATCCAGAGCTTCTTTGACGAAGCTGAGCTGGTGGTAGAGAAAAGGGTTCTACCCAGGCCAATTCAGTGTGACCTCTACATGCTGGGGCAGAAGTCTGGGGTCTGCTTACTCTCCTTACCTGAAGGAGGGCGAGAAAGAGGAGGACAGAAATGGTCTTGCAAGAGGGCAAAGACAGAAAATCTTGCGATGAAGAGGGCATTTATACCCCCAGATTATCAGTCACACTCGGATAGCCAAGCGTCAAAGATACTAGGACATGCCTTCCTTATCAGAAGAAATTTGGTACTAGTTCCAATAGTCTCTTAAATCAGGGAGTTAGGCCAGTGTTATTTAAGAACACTTCATTTAAGAAACTTTACTTAAGAAAAGTAAATTATGACCTTTCAAATCTATAAAGTAAGGGGTGATTATTGATCAGTTTATTTGCAAAATAATTGACATACGATTCCTTTGAGTTTCTCTGATACACATAAGCATTTGTTTGCTGGGAGCAAAGAGATCTGAACCTAAACTGTGAGAAGTCACTCTGATCATTGAAAATCAATCAGTAATGAAGATGAATCATCTCCAAAAGTGTAATCTGTCATTGTGTGTGTATAATTGAATTTACTAAAAAATTGATTCATGTGTAGATTTTGAGGTAATATACTTTGCTGAAGCAAGACATAATGCATTCTACCAGATAACCTGAATAGGAACATTTTCACTTAATTAGGCTTTCCATAAATTATTGAGGAAAATTGAAAATGTTGACATCATTTCCATAAGCGTGTATGGTATGCGGGGATAGTTCAGGATTTAGACAAAAGTACTGGGTTGGCCTAAAAGTTCATTTGGGTTTTTCCATAACATCTTATGGAAAAACCCAAATGAACTTTTAGGCCAGCCCAATATTTTCCTTCAGCATTGGCTGGGACCAAATTATCATCAGCTTTTAGAGAACTACTAGAAATGTTCTTCAGGTTTTTTTGTTTTTGTTTTTTGGCCATGCTGCTCGGCTTGCAGGATCTGTTTCCTGACCAGGGATTGAACCCAGGCCACGGCAGTGAAAGCACTGAATCCTAACCACTAGGCCACAAGGGAACTCCCTAGAAATGTTCATTCTTATGTGGTCTAATTGAGAGATTTTTTTTTTCTTTTAGATGAAATTTTCTGCAACTTGGTTTCTTAACTCTTCATTTCAAGAAAAAAGGAATCATGTTTCTAGAATAGGCAAAAATTCTAGAAAAGTATATCTTACCTATTTGTAAATTGATGGTATCCATCTTCTAATGACCTCAAATAATCGATTTTAAAATAATGTTCTTTTTCTTTCTTACAGAAGTAATACATATTTGATATAGAAAACTTAGAAAATATAGATAAACAAAAAGGAGAAAATGAAAATTACCTATAATTCCAACTCCTTGAAACAATCACTCTTTTAACATTTTGAAGTGTACCCTTTCAAAAGTCTTTTTTAAGTGTATATAATGCTTTTCTGGTAAAAAAAAAATGATTTCTTTTACCTCCAATTTTTTATTTAACAATATACCAAGGACATTTCTCTATAGTGTTAAATATCCTTCTGCATCATTTTTTTTTTTTTTTTTTTTTTTTTTTTTTTTTTTTTGCGGTACGCGGGCCTCCCACTGCCGTGGCCCCTCCCGCTGCGGAGCACAGGCTCCGGACGCGCAGGCTCAGCGGCCATGGCTCACGGGCCCAGCCGCTCCGCAGCACGTGGGATCTTCCCGGACCGGGGCATGAACCCGTGTCCCCTGCATCGGCAGGCGGACTCCCAATCACTGCGCCACCAGGGAAGCCCCTTCTGCATCATTTTTAACCGCTGCATAATACCATCAGGCCCCTGAGTTGTTTTCAATTTTTCACTATTATGAACAAGATAATAATGAGTATCTTTGTTATTAAATCTTTCTTCCCATCCATAAAAATTGAGATATCTTTGAAAGCCCATAGTCACACAGTTTAAGCCCCTCTCTTAACATTGAGCTAATTAAAAATAAAGAATGATTTCCTTTGAGATTCACTAGAACAAAGAAATGAAACCGCCTTTGTTTTTGTTTTCAAAATTACTGGCATGCCAGCGAGGGGGGAAATTGTCTAATGAACATACGTATGAAGAAATTTCTTTAAAACTTTTAACTTAAAATGACCTAAGTATTCATTCCAGGTGTATTTGTGTTTAAGAATTTTGATAACCAGCCATTGAAATTAAAGTGATTGTATTGAAAGGATGTTATTATTGTTAACTAAGACGCATTTGTTGTAATCACAAGGCAGCATCTCTTTACTGCTTTCCATTTACCTTGATTTTCTAAAAGAAAAGCATGCTCTTTGCTTGGCCAGACTGTTGCTTAGCTTTCTTGATACTTACATTGCTTATGGACAGCATTTTTGATTAACGGTTTCGGGGTGTGGAGGGGGACCATCAGCTAAATAAAATAGCCCGGGTGTGGATTTAGAGCTGCCCTCCATCTTGGCCGCAAGACTACACTGAATTAATTCATAAACTTCTGGCAAGTCTACCCTTTAGAATTGAAGAGACTCTCACATGACACACATGGATTGATATAAAAAGACACCAGACCACATCATGCAGAAACGACTTAAGGAAAAATTCCAGCTGCACATAACCCGCTCTACATCCCCACCAAGCTAACTAGTGACCAAGGCAGTAGCTTGATTAACCAATTGTTGTGCATGTACCATTCATTGTAAAGAGTCATGAAGTTAAATTCTGCCGTGAGAGTCTCAGAAGAATGCCCATCTGGGGAAATTGCAAATAAAATGTTGTAAAATAACCAAGGAGTGGAGTGGGGAGTGGAGGATAAAGCAACAGAAGTATTTAATGTGAGACTCATTGTTATTTTTATGTTTCACCTATTGAAGATAACAGGTTCTTTGTTGAAGTTTTTTATCAGTTGGATTTAGACAAGGCTTCTCAACCTTGGCACCACTGACATTTTGGACCAAATCATTCTTTGCTGGGGAGGCGGGGAGGACTGCGCACTGTAGGATGTGCCACAGCATCCCTGGCCTCTACCCACTACATGCCAGTAGCACAACCAAAAATGTCACAAAACTGTCCCCTGTTGAGAACCACTGGATTAAGAAATTATCATTCTGAAATACTGAAAAAGTGAAGACTCAGGCCAAACATCATAATGTCATGTGCCATTTTATTTAGAGATCAGTGTGGGTGGAAGTAGTGCCACCCATCTTTGTGCTGTTATGCTAGACTTGAAGTTCAGTGCAGACCTGTACTCTCTGACACCATGTATTCTGTGCAAAAATACCTCTCTGTGTGAGCATTGCACCAAATCTCACTGGTAGCAGTGAGCATCATTTCTCTGCCCTCTATGTCATGTCTCTTACAATAGCAATGAAAGTGTTCTTTCTGTTGAATGCATTGTTGTAAAGAATCTCCAAATCTATTTTGAAAGGTATATGGAAGGTAAGTATTAGACCACACAGACCTGACCCTGTCCCTTAAAGGGATCTTCTAACCATGTTTTTAGGAGATCTCAGGCTACAGCCCTATCCACGAGCTAATACTTTCTACCCACCTAGCTCATTTTACAAGAATCACCCCTAAATAATTTCCACTCTTTTCAGTTCTAAGACTATTTTGACTTAACTTCCTTGTATTCACTCCCCCTTTGGCTGGTTTGCCTAACTTTATGATTGACTCTTCATAAAGTTAGTGAGTTCCCTGCTTTTTACTCCTCTCTGGCTTCTGCTAAGCTGCCATCTTCCCCTGAAGTCTCCCCCATTGAAAGTTTGGATTTAATAACAGAAGTTGCCAACATCTTGACCTTCTTTCAGATATGACAATGGATGATGTTCGGGAATACGAGAAAAACATGCATGAACAAACCAACATAAAAGTTTGCAATCAGCATTCCTCCACTGTGGATGACATAGAGAGCCAGGCCCAAACAAGTGTATGTAGAATTTTTAAAACATGTTGCCCACCCTTTACCAAACATACACATAAACCGATCTTTGAAAAGACTTCAAATGCATCAATTCTCAAACTTCCACAAAAAAAGCGTCGTCGCCCAGAGGCTGTTGGTGAAGAACCTGAGCTGGGTCTTAACTGGACAGTGTTACCTCTTGCTTCCAGACATTTCCATTCTTTAACGCCGCTTGACTCGGGGGTTATTTCGGTCATAAAACCAAGAGCATGTAGAGTGGAAACATTGTGTGGCCTGCACCACAAAAGAACAGAGGGGTAAAAACGGACGTCCTAAGAAAGCTAGACCATCAATGCCAGAAACTTTTAAAGACATAGTTAACACTCATTCATTTAAGTCATTCATTTGGGCTCATCTAGTATTTTAGGTTTCTTTACATTTGCTTTGAAATGCTTTCTAGGGCTCTTTATGGCTATCTGACCCAATCACTTCCTTTTTACTTAGGTTCATGTCCAGATGGGGCTGCCATCTATGCATACATACTGGCTGAGCAGTGAAGGTGTGGTGAGCTAGATCTAGCCCGGGACTTAAGCATCAGAGAACCTGAGGTTATTTAATGGCACATTGGTGATTGAGAGCTGACCGTACAGTGTATGCCAGCATCTTAAATATAGTTCTATCTCAGTCATTTGTGCTAATGAAGAGGAGTGACAGATAACAAAGAAAAATGTAATCGCCAAGTCATTTAAATGTACCTTTAGCCAGAGCTGTGATCTCTTTGGGTGCCAGCTTGAGCCCACATGTCTGTTAGCCCCACAATAATACACGTTAGATATTTAAGAAATTGGCAGTGTAGTTACAGAAAATTGACAGATGGCTATTGTTGTAAATGCTTTAGATATGCAAAGACCTTTGGTTGCACTCTGGAAATTTCTAGTGAACTTTTGAGATCATGTCTTTGGAATGTGCCCTGTAAGACCTATGCGCTGCTATTGGATGCATGTGACTGCCCTTGAGGTTGAAATGGCCTTCCTCCCCATTTTGGTTGCAGTGATTGGATTTGCAGAAAGCTCTTTGGATCAGGAGGTGTTCCTCTGTAGGCACCGACCAGTTCCTATAGGACTTCCCCCTTCCTCTCTCCCTGTTCTAAAGTTTGAAGTGCTCATTAAGGAAACTGTCCTTGAATTTCTATCACTTTCAATTACCTTTTCTTTAGGAATGTTAGACACCTGTTCCTTCTCAGCTGCTCTCTGAAAGCCACTCACTATATATAAGTACCACAAGACAAAGGAAGCCAGAGAAAAGGGGAAGATGCCAGGTAGCCAAAGGATACTAAACAGTGCTTTCCTCATTCTAAGTTCTTATACCTTATTGAGTTTGTTACAATATTGCTTCTGTTTTATGTTTTGGTTTTTTGGCCTGGAGGCATGTGGGATCTTAGTTCCCCGGCCAGGGATGGAACCCTCACCCCCTGCATTGGAAGGCGAAATCTTAACCACTGGACCACCAGGGAAGTCCCAACGTGGTTATCTTTAAACACTTACCACCATTTCCCTTATTCTTTGAATTCCATCAAATTGGGGGTCATTTATTTTTCTATATTTTTCTTCTCTATCATAATGAAAAAGTTGAAGTCAAGGGGCTGCTGTCCATCACGAATAAAAACTGCATGGGTGCTCTGTAAATTTAAATCATTGACCTGAGTAGAGACAAACTAGATTGAAATTAGGCAAAATGAACATCCATGGCCACGGGCAATAAGGAAATAACAGTCTCCTGTTCAATTGAGTAGGTTCAATACTTTCAAGGAAGAGAACTTCTAAGAGACTCTGAACGGGAGTGCAAAATCAAACTTCTGTACTTTGGATGATTTCTGCCCCCTGCTGGATGTGTGGAGTAGAGCACTATATTCAGCCACTTGTATAGAAAACCTGATTTTTCAAAGATGATACCATTTATTATAGCAGAAACATACTGCTGAGATTTTGCTGAAATTCACTGAAATTTTTCTGAGTCTCAATTTGTTTTTATTTTTCCTATACTTCTTTTAACATATTTATTGGAGTATAATTGCTTTACAATGATGTGTTAGTTTATGCTTTATAACAAAGTGAATCAGTTATACATATACATATGTTCCCATATCTCTTCCCTCTTCTCCCTCCCTCCCTCCCGCCCTCCCTATCCCACCCCTCTAGGTGGTCACAAAGCACGAGCTGATCTCCCTGTGCTATGTGGCTGCTTCTCAATTTTGTTTTGAAATACCTCCTTTTAAAGAATTTAATCTTATTTCTGAGCTTGTTTAATAGTCTTAGTATTTTTTTTAAGTGGTAAGTTTACAGGTACAGTTCTTGCTATATTCTGAATTTCATATTCTATCAACACAGGCATAATTTTTTATTTCCTTTGTAAGAACTTTTTCCTTTCAGAAAATTTTAATAATTGTTCCTAGGAAATCCTCTTAAGGATTTTGTTTTTTGCGCAATATTCCTGGTTTGCTCATATGTTATGATATGACTCTCTGTCTCTCTTTCTCTGTCTCTGTCTCTGTCTCTCTCTCTCTGTCTCTCTCTCTCTCTATATATATATATATATATCTTAATGATTAATACTATATTAACTCCATAGTTAGTATTTCCAAAGAGGCTCTATGTTTCCTACTAGTTTATGTGGTATCATCTAATGTGGTATCACCTACTAAGTTCATGGGAGAGGCCACAAATGAAAAATGGGTCTCTGGAAGCTAAAACAGATGTAGAAATCCATGGGCAGCAGATTTCACATTTTACAAGCTTTTAGGCCTTCACTGAGCTTTTTCTAATATGCCCAGTTATCTGTTTTCCCTGTTACCGGTAATAAAATTGGCAAAGGATACCAGGGGTAGCCTGACTGAGAGTAATTAATAATAACCATGATAGTAGTAGTAATAATAATAGAGTTTCTAAGAATGAGAGAAGAGATACTAAACTATATAAAGCAAACCGGCTCTAAGAAAGAAGGCACCACTGTATTGTAACAGTGATATTCTTTCAGTGTATTACGTCTAAAATGTAGTAAGTGTATGTAATATGTTATTCACTGTAGTTACATTAGGGAAGGATTTACATTTAAAGGAATTTTTTTTTTTTTTTTTACTTTCTCACATAATAACATTTCAGGTATTTGGAAAGTCTACACCATCTGACAATGCCTGTTAAATGAGGCGTCACTGAATTTATTTCTTGAATGCCAAATAATGCTCTTTTTCTTTTAAATAAAATTCTCACCTATTATGTGATACTATCCTTTTGTTCTCTGCTCTTTTCCTTTTTATGTTTCCTTGAGAAATGGTTTTGTTTTTTTGGTTTGGGGATAGTTAGCAGAGTTTGTTGTTGTCATATCTTACTTGTTTTTTAAGAAGAAATAATTAAAACACAGCATCTGAAAAATCTCAGGGTGGATACACAGTCAGGAAACAAGTAACCCCTAGAATATTCATTGAATAATCTATGTATATTCATTGAATAAGTATATTCAATGAATAAGTATATTCATTGAATAAGAGGATTGAAAAATTCTGATGATCTGCCTATTTACCCTATAAAGGTGAACTTATATTTTCACGATCTAAAGTGGATAACAGTATGTATCATTTTGGGGCCATTGATTGCTTTAATAATCTTCCCTTTATAGAAAAGATGGCCAGGTCTAATAATAGCTCTGCATACCATACCATATGCACAGCACACAGACACACACAGCTCCGGTGTGCTTCTGTACTCTCCTGATAAGTTCTGTTTTCAGAATACTTAAAGTACTCACTGAAAAGTGCTTTGGACAATCTTGGATGGTTACTCATAAAGGAATTTTTTTTTTCAGAGGTCTGCCTCAGTAAAAAGAAAAAAATTCAGGGCTTAGCATTTCGATGATAATTTGGGTTTATAATCTGGAGAGATCCCCTTATCATAGAGTTCTGATGGGTCCTTTAAAAACAGGCAGAGAGATGAATCCATTTGCATCTCTTCTAAATACCTGCTCATTTTTTTCTTCTTTCTGTTTTTTTCCTTTAAGACATGACAATGGATGAAGTCCGAGAATTTGAACGAGCCACTCAGGAAGCCACCAACAAGAAAATTGGCGTTTTCCCCCCTGCCGTTTCTATCTCCAGCATTCCCCTGCTGCCCTCCTCAGTCCGCAGTGCCCCTTCCAGCGCTCCATCCACTCCTCTCTCCACAGATGCGCCAGAATTTCTGTCGGTTCCCAAAGATCGGCCCCGGAAAAAGTCTGCCCCAGAAACTCTCACGCTTCCAGACCCTGAGAAAAAAGCCACCCTGAATTTACCTGGCATACATTCTTCAGATAAGCCATGTCGGCCCAAATCAGAGTAACTTCATAAGAATATTTCATGGGGTTTTATATTTTCGGTTTGGGGTCTTGTTTTTTTTGCTGTTGTTGTTTTTTTAATAATCTGATATAGAAAAAGACTGCTTTGTCACTCAAACATGTCCCTTTGATCTTTTGAGTGTGCATGTAGTTAAGTAATTTCACATATGATTCCTTAAGTATGCCACACAGCGTCATATTAGATGTAAGATGTAAGACTTGCAAACGACAGAAGGGATCTTCTGTAGCCACAGTTGGATGCCAGGGAGGAAGCCTTGTTTATTGGACATTTGATGAGGTTGGCATGGACTTCAAGGGTAAATAAATGAAAACTTTGCACCACTGTGTTACAAGGTGTAGTGAAATAGTGAAGTCAGTTTCCTCCCATCAAACCTGAAATTCTCAAAAATATTCTCAGGCATAATATACCTAATTGTTAAATTTTGAACTGCTCCTTACCAATACTTGAATACCAGTAGTTACTGAGATTCCTATTTGCGTTAGTCTGACTCAGGATTTGGGGCCTAATTAACTCTTTAAATTTTTTGGAAATTTTAATTATCAACATGTAGAGGCTCCAAGTGCAATTAACAGTAACTTATTTATACCTTTCACAGAATTTAATAAAGATTCCACTTGTTTCTGTCTTTTAATAACTTTCCCCTTCGTGCCCTTGTGGCCTCAGAAATCTTTAAGAATTACATGGATGAATGTGACCATAACTGTCTGATTTTGGGATGGTTTGATTTAGGAACCAAGAGGCCCAGGTGAGGCAAACGTCTTTTTTTTCCTACAGGTACCAACGAACCTTGACCTATCACCTTCTGTCATCCTTTAAGATTCTCAGAATTTGCAATTAATTGAGTAGAATTCATTGACTCTTTGCCCAATCAAAGAAGTTCAAGGATAGAGTAAGCTACCTGGACTTTATCACCATCAGAGTTGTCTCCCATCCCCTTCCTCATTTTACTCTTAATAACATCCAGGCCTCCCTGAACAGATTGCCCATCACTAGACCTTAGAAAAGATTGTCATTCTCTTGCTCCTTACTTGAAATCCAGATATTGGGAATGTCACAAAAGTCGAGTGAATACAGTCGAGTGGGAGGAGAAAATGAGCAGAATGGCTGACTCCTATCTGTAGAGTAAAAAGGAAAAGTGATAAAAGATGCCCCTCTGTCTAGCTTTCTTTTCTGAGAGTATTGGTAATGCAAGATTAGACTCAAGGTTGACGGGAGACAAGACCACTCACCAAAGTGGCAGAAAGAGAACTCTCCTTTGATCTAAAGAGAAGACTGCCACCTTCGCACCTCACTGCCTTTAAACACAGAAAGAAGAGCAAACAGAATCTGGCGTTTCCTTTTGTCCTCCAAGAGAGGAAGAGAACAAGGTAATTGGGCAACTCCAAGGCCCCAGCTAGCCTTCCTGACCATAACCTCCAACCTCAGGAAAGGGACCTTCCCCAAACACAGATTCCAAAGGACACTACATAGCCCAAGGAGGGTATCCTCCTCCTCTTACACAGCCTCTCAGCCAGTGGACCCTGCCTGCTTCTCTCTCGCAGAGCACAGCACTCTGCCTAGTGTCCTTCCAGTTAACAGACTCTCCCAAGGTGCAGGTGCTGGCCCCATGAGCCCAGCACCAAGTGTTCTAAGTCACATGTCAGATTGTCAAGATCATTTCTTTATCTATAGGTTGACATTTAGCTTAATAAACAAACCCAGAACTCAAAGGGAACCCATTGCAAATAGCTTAGATCAACAGTGCATCTCTTCCCTAAGAATGATAGCGCCATAGTAAGACACCGCCTTTGCATGGTATGGTAGCATGATTTTTGCTTGTGGGAAAACTCAATCTTTTATCAAGACCTCTTGGACTTCTCAATGGCTCTCTTTCGACACAGTAGCACTTAACAAGAACGTTTCCCTTTGGAAGTAAAATTCTCCTTTCAGGAGACAGTGACATAGTGTGTATATTTGCTTACCATTTGCAAGCTGAAGTCAGGATGGGGTGGGATCGTGATTTTTGCATGGAATGAGTTTATTTTGTGCGTGCTGTTCACATCTAGACCTAGTTTTTCTGTTGATGCCATTGCGAATTTTCCATTTTTGTAAAGTAGCTTCTGCTATCAAGGTCAGCAATTCTATATGCTTTAGAAGGCTAATTTCTGGTTTCCTACTGTGAGTTTTCTTTCTCTTATAACCAGTACAATACCACAGACACTACTTGCGAAACTACCACTGATAGTGTAATTCCTAGCCAACAAATATGTGCGCTCTTAAAGTATGTTCAGTTTTTCTGTCGACATGTGGTTTGTGTGCATTTTCACGGGGGCGGGGGGACGGGTGCAGATATTCCTTTAGCTGCTTTGAATATTTAATCCAGTCGTCACAGGGCATAAATGACTTCAGTATTTTATTTGTCTTGATTGTCAAGTGTCATTTCACAGTCTCCATACATGAATTTGTTTATTGTGGGGTACAAGCCTGCGATGAATGTGTATA